>NW_009260028.1:4631874-4654254 GCF_000687185.1 Egretta garzetta | reverse complement strand
GTGCGCGGTTGAAGGGGAGGAGCAGCAGCACCAGCCTGCTCGGTGGCGCGCGCGGCGCTCCTGGGGCTCCGGGGCTGCTTGCGTTTTCACCCCGGAGTGCACGCTGCCTGAAATATTCTTGCTGCCGTAAAGCTCGTCTCTGAATTAAATTGTTTGCTTCTTTATGCATTTAGATTGTGGAAAGAGCGAAGTAATTCTGTGTTTCTGTTTTGTTGGTGTTTTTTAGCCAAAGCATTAGTGTCATCATGATTCTGCATCAGATTCTGCGACTTTCTTCCATTTTTCGCTCTGCTGTTTCCGTTCACTTGCGCAGAAACATAGGGCTTTCTGCTGTTGTCTTTAATAAGACAAAAGAGCTCGATCCAGTTCAGAAGCTCTTCTTGGACAAGATCAGAGAATACAACACAAAGAGCAAGTAAGTAAAGGAAATTATTTTAAGGCTGAAGGCAAAAGGGGGAAAAAAAATGTTGATTTTTGACAAATGCTAGAATACACTAGCTTTGTAGGTTGGTCTCTAAACACTTGAGGTATGCTTTCCTGCAACACTTATTGATAGTGTCACAAGTGAGAAGGCTTGTTCTTGCATACCTAACAGAAAATGTCCATTTTTTCCCCTTAAAAAAAGAAAAAAAAAAAAGTAGCACTGATGTCATTCTTCTTGGGGAGTTAAGGCATTCCATTAACTTTTTTTGCACACTACATGAACATACCAGTATGTTAATTTTTACCCATCTATGTACTCTGTAAATAGGAAAAAAAACCCCAAAAACCAAGAGAGCCACTTTTTTGTCTGGGGAAAGCAGCTGTTCTTCAGTCTTGTTTCCAGAAGCTGAATGGAAATAGCTTCCAAAAGCAACTGAGAATTAGTGAAACTGTGAGGCTGATTCATTAAACTTCTTAAGTTAATAGGCACTTCATTCAGATGGAGTCTTAGATTCTTGTAACGTTTGAATGAACTACTTAACAGGAAACTATATAGTCATTTTTTCTAGTTTATTCTTGGGAAGGAAATAAGCCACTTCTTAGTTCTACTGAAGGAAGATGTGTGCTTCCACACCTACAAACTTGCCTATGTAGGGAGGCATATTTTTGGTGACTTTACCAATCATAAGTGATACCTGTGTTGGTACAACTGAGCACTGGTAATCTAGAGAGTTACTATTTTAATTATTTTGTATTTGTATCCCATGAAATTCCTGTCTGAATCTATATGAATGCAAGGTGTCCTGTCTCTCGGTTTTTTTGCTCGTTTAGTATTCAAAGCATATTCTCTTTGCAAGAACAGTTAAGCTTTACTAACCAAGATCACTAATTCAGAAATAGAAGTACAAATCACAATTTTGTTAGGAAGTCACACCCAGAACAAGTGAAATGGAGAGCCCTGAATGCCTGGGTACTTGGTGTAGTTGTGTGTCTCAGAAGGCTACCTCTGTAGCTTGGCTTTTCATCGCTGACAGTAGAAAGCCTGTACCTTGCCCTCAGAACCTTGTTTATGTGTAAGGTAAGTGGGCCCTAAGGGGTGTCATATCTCGACCCTTGGAAATATTTTCAATGGTTTGCTTTAGTTGGTTGTCAGAAATGTTCTTAATTTGTAAATGGCATGAAAACATAGAACTTCCACGTGACATTTCAGAACTGAACTGTTAATCATAACTTTTAATGTTTTTTAGGCAAGCTGGAGGGCCTGTTGATGCAGGCCCTGAGTTTCAGAAAGACATGAATGAATCCCTTGCTAGACTTCAACGGGCATATGGTGAGGGAGATCTAACCAAGTTTCCAGAATTTAAATTTGAGGGTGAGTTAACAATCTTACTGACTTTCTAGTTGCAAATAAGGACATGTTCACTGACTGGTTTTCTTAATTAATTCTCATTTAGTTTTTATTTGGACCATTTGTTTCATGTAAGGTGCCCTCAGTGAATCTCCTTACTTTCACACTGTTCACATCTGATTCTGTTTGACTCCTTTTTTTGATTATTTGCCTTTTCCAGTAGAGACGCGGACTGACTTAAACTGATGCATAACAAAACTTGCAGTCAGATCGGGCTATCTTAATTACTCTTTGCAGACCCTAAAGAAATAGCCCAGGGCCTATTGTTGTATTCTTTCCTCATCTTCCCAAAGAGGCCAGCAGACTATAATTTGAAAACCAGTTGTCTTTGTCATCCAAACTGCAATCTGTCAATCTTGTAAGCTCATTTGGAAAATTGGTGATTTCAGAAAATGAACATAGAACTTAACTTTGTTAATTAATGATTACTTTGTGACTAAGTTATATTAAACCTTTTTATTCAGTTATTTGGATAGGACTTCTGTTCAAATGCTCCGAGTTTGCAGTAGCATGTTTGCATATTACCCAGACTGATCATGATAAGAAGAATGCTTGCAGCGATTGGTTTACCAAGAATGCAAAGAAACTGCACAGATTCTGTCTGCCTTACAGGCAACTTAGTTTTTTTTATGGACAGGCTCATTTCTGTAGTTCATTTCTTTTGCTTGCTTATCTAAGTAGAGCTCAAGGTCTTCGTTGCTCACACGCAGTTACAGCTACTGTCAGGTTTTGCAGGGGAGTAAGCTGCCTTTCTCATAAGCTGTAAGCAGCTGGTAGCTTGGGATTTGGCAATCTTTTCAGTGTGCCAGTGTACTTGGTTTACATGGCAAGGTTTTGGTAGTGGGGGGCTGCGGGGGTGGGCTCTATCAGGAGAGGCCAGGTCGTGTCCACACATGGGACAGAGCCAGTTCCCTCCGGCTCCAAAGTGGACACATCTGAGCCAGTCAGCCATGCTGGTGGCACCTATGTGACAACAGAGCTAAAAAAGGGTGAAAAATGCTGTCTCTGTTCTCAGCCCTCCTGGGGAGGGAGGGAAAAAGCAAGAGAGCACGAGGCTTGGTGCCATCTAGCAGCCAGCCAAGGTCACACCACCACAGTCAGTGACTTGTAATTCTGATCAGACTAACTGGAAATTCTAAGTTAGACTAGGAACACACCTAAAAATGTTTTGGGGTTTGGTGGTATTTCAGTTGGATTAAAGAAGAGTTTGGTGTCAGACTGTTACTGGTGCAAATAAAAACAGAGTGCCTGTAAAGTAGGATCTATGGTATTTCTCTCCGTTTCCCCCAGTTTCAGGGATGTGGTTTCTTTAGATTCAGTTTATTTCTGTGTAATATATGAAACAATACATACTAAAGTCTAGGAGTTTTTTCATAATGAAACAAAATTTTTGTTCCTATGGACCCACAACAAATGGGGAGAGACAGTGTTCTTTTACCACTGTTGCCTATCCTTAATCTAACTTTGACAAGGGGCTAGATGGGTAGAAAATTTTTTTTTTTTTTGTCTTGGTGAAGATTACTATAAGCTGAGCCTTACCTCTCAGACTCTTTATAGGAAGGAGAACAGGTGTTTATAGCCCACGTGTCAGAAGCCCTAAGACTTCTGAGTTTGTACTTTTGACATCAAGAACTCCTTCCTCAGTGTGTGCATGTGCAGAACATCTTTTGCTGAGTGGATTTGAAATTGTGCACTCCATTCTGTTAATCAGCTGTAAGATGCTAATCAAGAGGAAAGAATAGCTTTGGTTACTTCCAACACAGGTCTGATATAAGAACAAGTAACTAGCGTCATGCCCAGTAACATTCTGGTTGACTCCTTCAGTTTCTCTGCTGCTTTCTCCTCTACCCCAGGTGTTGCCAAAACAGCTTTTGGCAGAATGTTACTAAGGCGCACGTCTGTCTTAAACCTTACGCATAACTGTCTCCAGCGTAGTTTATTCTTTAGTGCTGCCCACATCCAATCATACCCTGATACAAACAAGGTAAGTGGTGGCGTAGACTGCACTGTAGAAGAGCTTGCTTTAGCTTGCCAACTTAATATTTAGTTTTCTTTGAATAGCAGATGAATTGTGGTGTTTGAGGCTGGAATAAAAAGAGACTAATATGACTTTTCTCTCCCTTCCTCCTTTAGAGCCCAACTTTGAGGAGACTCCAAAATGATCTCTGCAGGTTGTACCCCAAACAGCAGTGTACATCACTAGAGCTGTTGAACATGGCACCAGTTGTAACTTAATAAATGCAGTGTTTCAGTTCGATTTCAGAAGCGTGAAGAAGTTCTTAACTGTATGGTGAGCATAGTTAGCTACGGTAGTCAACTCTTTAACCATCTGAGGCATCTGAATAGTGTTTCTCAGTGTTAGCTGCAAAACTTCTTTGCCAAGCTACGTCTTAGTGCTGAGAAGTTGTAACATGGATAATGATACACCAAGAAAGAACTATTTTTTTTTTTTTGTCACAACTAAAAAGCTGCTGCAGAAAAAATTGCCACAAACCCTAAATCTGTAGGAAAGCCCTATGGTAGTGATGGACCTGCACACCCTAAAACATAGGCACAAATATACTAATTTTGTACTGCATCAATGAACGCACAAGTGAAGTGTTACTCTTACAGAAGCAACTGAAACCTGTTAATGAGGTTGTGAGATTTAAATTTCAGTAATGGAAGCACTGACACAAACACTTCAGGCTCTGAGGAATTATTTATTTGTGACACTTCAACAGTCAGGGTCCAAATACTACAGCTTGATTTTTTCTTTAGAATAAGTTACATATTCAGTCTACAGAGATATAACTTCCTTGTGGAAGGGAAGCTGTAGCCATTTTGTATTGACAATAAAACACTACTTGAGCCTCAATTACAGGAAGCTTTATTCTGTCAGGATAGTGAGCTTATGTCTGCGCAGCTACTTATGCACTTACAGATGGCTTTGGCAAATCTAACACAATGGTCAAGGTACTAATAAGTCAGAACTGCAGGAGAGTTTGAGCCCTTGACAATGGTGGAGACATAAGTAGTAGAAGTAGTGGTAGCAAGGTCATCCATGAAAGTTATTTCAATAGATTGTTCCAAGCTGTAAGAGTGAATCCTGTATTGCTGCACGTGTACATGAACAAAATCAGAAGTCTTCACACAAATTGACTTGTGTATTCAGTTTAGTTCTATTTTTAAGGTTTTTTTGGGGGTTTTGTGGTTTTTTTTAAAAAGTCATCAGAAGCAGTTAGGTTGACTAGATCTAAACATGGCAATTTCTACTTTCAGCATGTCCTACATGGAAACAATATTTACAGAGTAGAGGTCAAAAGATCCCTTTGATACTTTTGTATAACAAGTAGTCATTTGATGTCCCTCACAGAGGCTGAAATCTTCTAAATAACAAAGGACTTGGTATGCTTGAAATCCTAAATGAAGCAGACAAGGTTACATAAGTAATAGTTCAAAGATTAACGTTTAGTGTACATTTCAGAGGGAACTTAAGATATTGAGATTGAAAAGGAGCATGCCTGAAGCACTGTTAGTTAACGTATGCTCTTTTCTGGACAGGTAAGTCTACAGCATTGCTATATAGAATAGAAGTAATAACCTATTAAAAAATACAAGTGTCAAACAGCTTTGTTTATAACTGCATTAATGGATACCACAGCTCTTCAATGTTTGTTCCTTCCCACTCAGAGCAACCAGATAGGTGGCCTCAGTAAGTTGCTTATATACACGCTAGGTGAAAGAATAAGCTTGTGCTATTTAGTACGTTCTGTTCTGATTAAAGAAATGGGTGGTGTTCAGCAAGCTTTTAAGGCTACTGATGTAGCCTGAAACTACAGACTGAAATAAAGTTGCTCCTAATTGAAGCTGTAGTTGGAGCTCCATTCTTTTTGCACCGATCTGAAAAGCTGGAGCAATGTGCATGCAGTTAAAGCTCTTGAGCCCTCTCAGTGAGGAAGGGGTAAGAAAGGAGTTAAAGTTTAGCTTCCATATTCAGCCAAACATTTTGACCCACATTAATGTTACAGGACTTAAGACCCAGTCTTTCTCTCACTGCTGCCTTGGACTGTGTCTGAGTTGGTTTCCTTGGTGAACCAAGGTAAAAGTCTGGTTAGCGTGGTAAAGGAAAAGATGGCAAAGTGTGGAGCAAGGTGCCATAGGTGTATGGCACTTGAGACTGAGTAATAGGAAGCTATAAATGCAGAGATAAGGTATCTCCATGTATTGGTGGCATGTACAGTTTGGGGCGTGTGTGTATGTGTGCAAAAACATCACATCTAACAAGTTTTGAAGACATCTAAAACTTTAAACACGCTACTGAAAAAATACTTGCCTTTTCACTTGTAGCTTGATAGTTGGTCGTCTTTCTGTTAAGAGAACAGGAAAGGAACACAGGTTAAATAGTGACTTTTCTGGTGTTAGTTTTAACACTTTGAGGACCTTATTTATGAATGCATTTTTCCAGGTTTCCAGCAATCCTTAGGCTTTTTTCCCCCTCTTAGAAAAAGTTACAATAACAAATCCATTGAATGCTTTTGGATAGCTGTCACTATTTCATGAACCAGATTATCTTCCCCAGCCTGTCTTTTCAAGTCTTCCAGTTAGGCTTTTTGTCTAGTTCATGGCTCATACAAGTCACACAGTATTTTTAAATAGTATTTGCATTTCTCTTTAATACACTACTTTTTTTTTTTTACCTGCTGTTACCTAGAAGTACTAAGATACACTTTTAAAAGAAAATAAATAAAAGTGTGGAGGCAAGCCTCCAATGAAGCACACAATTTTAGCCTTGTGTGGGAGCACTAAAATAGCTTGAGAAATTCTGACTTGCTACTAAGAAATTTAAGTGCATGAAAAAAATCCGTATCATGGCAGTAGAACAGGCATCCTCAGAAAGTTTCCACCAGTCATACTTTTACAAAACATTTCCTAAAATGATCTGTAGGCATGGATATGAGGACAGTTCAGTTTGGTTCTGATCATCTTTTGTCTAGTTTGAAGAAGAGACAAATGCCTGCCTGTAGCCAAGTTAGGGGTGTAAGCCATAACTATGTAAAAAGACACATCTCTGCATGTTTATCACAGTAATAATGCTTAATTCATTTTCTGACCACTGGTTCTAGTAAGAGAACCAGCTGGTGTGTAGGATCAGGTTTATTTCAGTGTTCAAAAAAGCCATTCTGCAAGAATGACCTGAGAAAGGCCTTGAACAATCATCACAGTTACTAAATCATCAGCAATGTAAGCGAAGTTTGCAGTGATTTGTGTACAACTTGCATCAAGATACTTACTGAGAAGAGCTTTCCTCTGAAAGAAAAAAAAAAAAAAAAGAAATTAGCACAAGAAGTTTACTTACTTAGCTGATTTAAAGTTCTTTGAAGTAGTTGTTCATAACTTATTTGGGTCTTCAGTTTCTAGAAGGAGTTTCTGAACCAAATGCCTCTTTTTGGTGTAGTGAGTTTAAACAGAGAAAGATTAGATTGCTTTCAAAAGTAAATGAACTTCCAAGCCAACATAAGCTCAAACAGCACCTCCGTGAGCCTGTCACTTCCAGGCAGAGGAGCCTCTCGAGCCCGACACCGGGCACTCTACAGGCACTAATGTAAACGCTACGGGGGGTGTTGCTTGGTGTCTGGCTTTTTGCATCCTTAAAAGCAAACTTTCTCCGCGTGTATTTTCACCACGACCCAGAAGAGGGAGCCAGTAATTCAGTTTTCCCTTCACCAGCACTCGGCTGCTCAGACCTTTTAACCCGGGAGTGAACTTGCACGGCTTGTGTATACGTTGCCTGCCTTTGCCATTCCCTCTCAAAACTAGAGCAGAGAGGCTCCAGGGTTCGGCTCGTTGCTTTCCCTAGATTGCTATCTGTAGCCTTATGCAACTGCACAAATGTCTCCATGTCATTCCTGAAGTATCTTTTGCAGTAGAAGTTGGCAGAATAAAAAGGTTTGCTGTTGTAATACTCTGTAGCTTTAGTACTATAAGAGTTAGAGCCTTCATAAAAAGGAGGACATGTTACAGTCAGCAGCAGAAGTAGAAGTTGGCAGAATAAAAAGGTTTGCTGTTATAGTACTAAAGCTACAGAGTATTACAAGAGTTAGAGCCTTCATAAAAAGGACATGTTACAGTCAGCAGCAGCAGAGATATTTTTTTGACACAAGGAAGGAGCGAGTTTATTTTACTTACTTGTAAAGTAGCCCTTTTTCTGGGCATAAAATACTCCAAGGCCACACAATGCCATTACCAGAGCCACAAATACTACAGCAATGATGATACCGCTTACATTAAGGTCATCTGCAATTACAAAACATAAGTGCAGTGTTGCAAGTTGTAAAAATTTCCATTGGCTGGCTTTTTTCCCCCCTAATTAACGACAGGCACCTTTTGTATCTATAGGTGGTCTTTGGCCCAAGCTGCATAAGTTAATTAGTAACACTTAGATGTAGATAGGTGGCCCAAAAGCATTACTGTATCACAGCCACATGAACAGGAGTGCTCGATACACTTCAACTGCTTAGTTCCGGTCAAAAGTAAGGAAAGACTACGAGGGGTCAAGGGATAACATACTCCTTATTATACCTATCTCTGGTCAGTATTATTCAAGTCTTATCTCTCTAAGGGAAAATATATTGAAATTTTTACAAGTCTTAAACCCAAGTGTCTTCATACAGTTAGTTTGCCTAAAATAACTGAAACAGCTGATGGCAATGTCAGGTCCCGGTCCTGAAGAGCTCTTCAGGAGAGTTATTTAAAATTCAATGCTTTTTTAAACAGCAAGGCTTTTCGAATTCAACACAAGAAAGGCCAACAAATAATTTAGCCTACATGTCTAAAGTTAAACTCTACACCGGGCTACCTAAACATCTGGCCAGTTTTATTTTGAAGGTCATGACCCGTGCCCATTTCCTGATATAATCACTGAGAGCTTCAGACAATTGTCCATTTTAGGAAAAACAAAAACATCAACAAGCAGAAACATTTTCATAGGTTTTTGTTATCTGTCCAAATACTTACTTGGATCCTGACTTTAAGCATACATTAATATATGGTTGGAAATTTTACTCCCCAAATCTATCAAATTTTGTGCGTTGTTTAACAGCAGTTTAAAACTTCGGTGAGTATTTCCACAACAGAGGGATTCTATCTTGGTAGCTTGTGGAACACTTGCTCATAATCAGCTAGGAATGCATTAAAAGCCGTGATACGGCATTTTCAGCTAAGTTATAAGAAAGCACCAGACAACTGCTTTATTGAATATTTGGACATGAACTTCTGTGCAGTATTTGTTAGGATTTGTTACCATCTGTTTTCCTATCACATCTGCAAGAGCTAGTTTTATATTTTGCAAAAACATTCATACATTTTGGGTTATTGCAGACTCTGCCCCTCCAGCCTTTGCTAAATCCTTTATTAGCTAACCAATGTTACACTTCACATACGCTGCACAAGTAGAAAAGAGACAGGCAGCAGGATTTTTTGTTTGTTTGTTTGTTTTACGATACACTAACTTCTGCAGTGTTCCTCTGGCAGGTATAAATGAGTCATTCAGTTAAATTTCTGATCTGTTACATTAAGATCTCACATGAATGCATCTCAAAAGGGAGGCTTTTCATAAAGAAAATAACCCAGAGGACTGGCACATTATCCCGTACACCTTCCACTTTTGTGAAATATTAAGGCTCTCATATGGATATTGCTGTTCTGTGAAGTTCAGTGTTTAGCAACCTAAAGGCTGGCTACTGCCTTAATTTTAAGGTACTAAACTAGCTGCTTTTCTGTGAAATGCGGTGAGATATGTTTGTGCTGTAAGAAAGGAATGCTTTAAGTAGCCACAGCAACTACATATAAGTCAGTCTTATTGTTATTCCTCCCCCCAAATGCCATAGTCAAAGATATAATTCAATCTGGTCTTAGCTTCTTGGTTGCATCATGCAATAAAATAATGCGTATTGCAAGACTGTTTTCCAACCTTATTTTCTTTGACACATACCAACTTGCATTCGCTTCACTGAGCATTTCTGAGATAATCCAATCCCATTGGAGGCTTCACAGAAATACTCGCCAGTGTCATTCTTTGTAACTGTGTTAAATAGCTGTTAAGACAGAGTCCAAAACCATTATCAGAATGGAAGAAAAGTCAGTATTTCCTGTGGGATACAAATTTTGACATGTCAACAGGGTTTTTTGTATTTTTTAAACAAAAAAAACCTGAAAGAAAAAGTGAGAAATTCTGGTCCCGGTTGACCTCATAGTTCAGCTCCCTAGTCACATTCCCTGGTCTAAGAGGGTCTTTTAGATGGACATTTTAACTAGATGGAGTGGATGTACAAGGAGATTCTTTTTCAGTGGATCAGTACTTTACAATAAAATGCATTTCCCTAGACATGCTTTAATTTCAGAATTCCTGAAATCAGAACATTTTGTTAATTTTACCAAAACAGCAACAAAAAATTATAAAAAAAAAAATATTTCCCACAGAAAGTTTGTGGGTTTCCCCCCCCAAAAAATGGCACTTTCTCTCTTCTTCCAATGGAGAAATGCTAAACTGCACTATTTATCAAATACTACTACTGTAAAAATGAAAATGAGGAAGCAAGAGATGGACAGAGATTGACCTCATATCAATTCCAGTGTTCCTCTGCATTTTTTTTAAATCATCAGACTAGTTATCTTTTTTCCCCCCCTTCATATATCCCATACTTTAAAACTAAGTTTTCAGAAGTGGTTAGTAATTTTGAGTAGTCCACCTAATTTCCACAGTGTGCTGAAAGATCCACAGCACCTCTGAATACTTAGGTACATTTCAGTCTCCACATTTGATCATGCACACCAGTAGGGTGTTCCTAGAACAACTCCACTGATGAAAAATCTCAGCTGACGGTGCATCGTAAGTAGTATGTATTTATTTTTTTAGAAGGATGAGCTAATAGGGGAGGGAAGAGAAAGAGATGGCCAGTTCTGAGGGGGACAAAAAAAAAAGAAAAACCCTCACAGAACAAACTATAACTAAACCAAAACCCACTAAGCTTGCTTACAGCCCTGACTCATTCCCACTGACTTCACAAGCACTGGACTGGAACTTGTAAATGCCACTGGACTGCAGAGATTCTGGACTTAGTGCTGCACTTCCACTGAAGTTTGTGGAGTTGCTATTTCCGATTTTAAGGTGCTATCAGATATGACTCCGTTGACATACTCAGAGATCATTCTCACCTGGCACGAGTTAGCTAACTGACAAAGTCATGTATTATTTTCTAGATTCTGCTCATTTATCGTTACTGCAGATTTGCAGCTCACCCAATTTGTCTGTATCACTCAAGGTCTGTGGATTGTCATTGGTTTGAGGCAGAAACCACCTTCTATGTTTGTTAGCATGTATTTCAGCATGACATTGATCTCTGACAGAGACCTTGTGCATTTCTGGATTAAGACCCCTGTCCATCAGCGTACTAAATAGTAAATTTGGTCTTCTTGATATCTGGTTATTACAGAGTTAGTTATTACACTTACCAGAGTGCCAGACTTTTTATTCATGGTGTAAGTTAAGTTTGCTGCTCTAGCACTGCCTGTTCCTGTCTTTTCCAGTAAGGCAACACCATTCTTATACCACTGGTACTCAGATGGAGGAGACCCCTCAGTCTCCTTACAGCTCAGTTCCACTACTGTTCCCGTCATTGCGGAGCTGGGTACCTCACATACCGGAGTAGTTGGAGCAACTGGACAAGGAAATTGCACTTGTTACACAGTCTTATCAGTATCATCTATATGACAACAGTTTGACAGTCACTGGTGAAGTGGTGAGCACTTGTGTGTACATGCTTAGAACTACGATGTTAATGAAATGAGGTGCTAGGCAAGGGGTTGAAGGCAGAGTCCTGCTACTGGAGAGCACAGTAAAATTTGTGAGTTGCTAAAAATGCAAGGAAAAGGCTTGCTCCCAGCCTTCCCCACCACAAGGCTGTGTCATCCTGTCTCCAATCTATACACTCTCATCAAACCCCAGACAGTTTGTTTTACCTCATTTCTTACTCACAGAGGAGGGATAACTCAGGGAATCTGTAGTCCAGCAATTCCCCCCTTCCCTGCCTCAGTATTTAAAAACAGAAGCAAGGAAAAGGAAAAAGATTTTTTTTGTATTAAAAGTAGTCAACTAGCTTTTGAAAAACGGTCGTCAGAAAGAATAACTAAGACTGGCCATCATCAGAGCCATTGTGTAAATCCCAGGTTGAGGACCAAAACTAACTGGCTACTAAATTTCAGTTTAAATTAAAAGCATTCCCACACACAGATGCAGGAGAACTGATTGTTCCTTCTGCCATGAAGATGAACATCTCTTTTCCGATTTTTATTATGTGAACAGAAAAGGAACTTTTTTTTTTTTTTTTCCTAACTTGAAGCTATGTAGAAGAAAACTAAAGGTGAAGAGGCATGCATGGAACATTAAAAGCACAAGTGACACCTTAACAAGTATTCATAGTTTCTTCTTGGCCGGTTTTACATAAAAAACAAAAATAAAGCAAGCCAAGTGAAGTACTAATTCACATCAACTTTAAAAAAGGTTTGTGAGTAACTCTCTCCTCTCCTTCCCTCACCCCCACTTTGGGCTCTAAGATTTCAACTTTAAATTAAGAAGCCACATTTAAAAGAGGAAAGAAGGAGTAAGCAGGGTTACCTCATTGTTGGAGCTAATCAGAAGTTCATGAATTTATCATCCTTTATGAAGAACTTTGAGATTTTATTTATAATTTTTAAAGATCAATTATTTTTGTATAGAAAAAACAATATAGAAATTACAAAAGCAAGTATTTTCTTTTCTCTCTTTATGGAGAAAAAAAGGAAACTATCAACCTCTACCACTCATCCACTGGGAAAAATACCAGGAACAATGTAAGAAGAATGTGCTCAATATTCTCTTTTCCCTCCTTTCCCCAACTGGGAAAGAAAACAAACAAAAAACCACAAAGAACAACCACCCCCCCAAGCCAACACCATCTCTCCTGTAAATAAGTCCACAGATTGCTAGCTCACTGGCTGGCATTGCACAGACACTGCAGCAGTTTCTCCTTCCAAAACCAGGAGGAGACTGTAGCATATTGGAATGAACTACTGCTTCGGAATATTTGATAAGTGTTGACAGATGCTGACTTTCCAGTGCCAAACACCATGATCAGCTCATCCAGATTCTGAGCAACTGAGTGACTTCAGTTTTAGTAGAAATGGAAGTTTCACCATCACATAAATCAGCATACTTGCCAAGTTTTGAGAACTGAAACCCACATTTAGATCAACAAAACCCTAGTTATATTCCTTTCTAATGCACATGTGCATTTTGCAAAGCTCTTTTGTGAGGTATGTTGTAGAATGTGCATATGCATTTATAAATCCAGCCCAAAGAAGACCCAAAACCCCAGCAGCCACACACCATATGGACAACCCTACCTTCAACACCCCTTGCCACCATCCAATTTCTTTACAGAAGCCCAAGTAATAAAGTTTGTACCCAATACTGTGAGAGTAATAATAGCCTCTCCCAGGCGTTGCCCCTCTTCACTCTTTGCACTGATTTCACAGCGGTAGGTCCCAGAATCCTTTCTAGTCACATTTCTAATACGGATTCCTGTATTCAGCATCTCTGCTCGGCCTCGAAGATCACCTTTAGGGGAGAACAGACAGAGAGGTTTCTGCTCTTTGCTTATAGCAAATATCTATGTCTCATTGGTTTGTTCTGAGATCACGAACCATTTGTGAACTATTGCTCATTTGTTCAGTGTTAGTTATCACCAAGGAACAATATGTAATCTCCCTCCCAAGACAGTAAGAACCTTCCACATCTTGTCCATTTAGTCTAAAACCAACCACCTCAATTCAAAAAACCTACATCTGTCATATATTTTCTAGTTGGAAGATGGAATGCTTTTTTTCCTGTAGATGTTTCAAGAAAACAGGTATAGCGGTAGTCAGGTAACAAAAAAGGCACCATTTTCCACTAGAGGGATGGCAATCCCTAACGTAATTACCTTACAGAAAGAATTGTGAGTGAGACCACAGCAAAATATTTGACATTTTAATTTGGCAAGAAAAAAACCCCATAGATTTAGCAAAGACACTGCCAGACTTCTTACAATGATTTCTACAGCTTGTTATGAAATTAAAGTTACATGCACACACAGAACCCCTAGTTCCAGTGTTTCTCTAAATTAAATGTATGCAGAAACATCAACACCACCAGCACATCTTGCACGGTCTACAAACTAACAAAATCGCTGTGCTTTTCTTTTATTTGTCAACCTTCATTTATTGCGTACCAGGTACCAGAGACCCATATTTTCTTCAACACATAAAGCCAAGGTAAGTCCTTTTCCAAAAATATAAACAGAAATGCCACTTCTGAAAAGAATACGAATAATTTAAAGTCTGCAGCTGAGTTTATATTTTATGTATATAAAAATTGCTGCATTATTCATATCTAAGCCTCCAGCTCTACAGGAGATTTCAGAAACCTCTTTGTAGGACAGGAGTGCAGAGCTGTAGTAGTTTTGCGGAGTTTATGTCTGAATGTAATTTCACTTTTGAAAAATGTCAAGGAATGTGCAGTGCCATTTTTCTTAGTTTTGAGGTTTATTATATTTAACTTCATAAAAAAGTTAACTATTCATTGACAATTATATTAAGAAATGCTTGTTTTTTCCCCCGGAGAAGAATTATTTTCCTCAAAAGGACAGCAGTTCAGTATGGAGAGTCAAGAACATTCAGTCATTTTCCTAATGTTATTCCCCAAGAAAGAGTTGCTATCTATGCTAGAGAATGACATGTTAAACCATCAGTCTAAGTTTGTAGTACTGTACCTGTAAATTCACCATTGTAGTAGACAAACGAGACTCCTTGAGACTGGATTTTCTTCCATTCTATTCTTAAGCTCATCCCTTTTGAAAACTTGTGCTTGCAGCTAAGAATAGCCTCTAGAGGGGGGGAAAAAAACCCCAAAACAACGCAAAAGGGAAAATTAGAGACTTAAGCATTGTGTTTGGTACACATTCAGGCTCCATGAAATTAATACTCCCCCTTCAAAAGAACTTGAGCAGTCAGCAAAGGCCAGATCTACTTCTCAAAGTGATGCCATCAGACCTTCTCCAGATTTACACAAACACAATGGGAAAACAGAAACTAGTCATTTTGCCATACTTCAGTGGATTTGGATCAAACTTCAGATGCTGCGGACTAGATACTCCCATGTTGGATGGGCACAGATTCTGTATTACTACCCTCATTTTAGGCTTAAATATGTTCATCAGTGAGCAGACCACCATTAAAAAAAAAGTCTCTGACCCTGTTATCAACAATATTTTGTGAATTACCATTCTGAATTGAGTATCAGTAGCTTAACGGTTTAGATGTATAACTTAATGCAGGTGGAAAACATACTAGTAAGAAGGTTAAATATTCTTCTAAGTAACTTAGTTATAATTTCACATTGCTTATTGTAAGGGTAGGTGGAAGGTGAGAGTCTACTTCATTAAGGTTTCCCAATCAAGGATGTTTTCAATGCAAAAGTGGTGACAAGTAAATGGGGCAGTAACAAACAAAAACAGAGAGATACAAACATGACAGACAGGGACTAACAGAGATGATGACAAAGACCATCAGTCTCCACACCGACTTGATGGGACTGTGGTGTGGGCAACTGGAACGAGTGAAGGCCTCTGCATCAGTAGCTGGAGGGACCACAGATGTTGAGAGTGTGTGTTAGCAAGTCTCAAAGCACACGTGCCTGGAGTGCTAGCTATCAGGGCAGAGAGGGGTGGCTTGAATAAATTTAGGGCCAGCACCTGGGGTCACACTGAGGGTGTAAGGCACCCTGGGCTTGTGGTGCTGGCTTTTGGAAGCAGGGGTGCGCAGTGTTTGTATTTTCCCTAAACCTGGTGTGCCTGGAAGTGTGTGTGTAATTCACTAGCAAACCTCAAGCTGGGTGAGCTGGTGAGTAGGGCAGGGGCAGCGGATGGGCAGAGGGGCTGTGCTGGTACTCAGGGGATCCAAGAACATGCATGTGCTTGTGAATCTAGAGAATGTTGTGCGAGGGCTTTCACCACTGAACTTCAATCTCCACCAGGCAGAGAGGAGGAAGGAGGCTCAGCTGTCTCTGCTTCATGCAAGCCCAGGCAGTGTTACATGTGGGTGCTGTTGAAGGCAGCGCCTTGCCTGTGGCACTCTGTATAGCTGGCAGTGCCAGTGTCACAAGTGTGTGCACATGTGGGTGTGCGCACACACGCATGCATCCCTGGGACACACATGCAGCCTTGATACTGGTTGAACCTGCAAATGCAAAAGCAGCAGCTGTGTCCATCAGCCTGGGACAAAGACCCCCAGGTCTCCAGGCTGGGCTCCAGTGGCCAGGCAGGAAGAACCCCCAGGCCCCCAAAGCTGCCGGCAGTAGAGGCAGCTCATAACATTGCTTGGCGGTTACCGCTTATTTTTCTTGAGTTCTTGAGAAAAGAAGGTTCATACCTTCAACCATTGTTCACCTTTCTATCTGTCCACTCAAATTTCCCTGACTTATGTATAGTGGGCATCACCAACCAAATTTCACAGAGAGGCTGAGATTTCAAGCATTACTGATTATTAATAAAGTTGCCATAACTGGTTAGAAAACAAACCAAAATTAGTGCTGCTAAGGAGAAACAGGTCATACTGGGAGCTCAACTGTTCTTTTCTCCTCTGTCACAGCAGGGCATCAGCATATGCCATCACTAATATGTAGCTTGCATCATAGTAATTGTGGTCTATGGTCAAGCCTATAGTTATTATGGGGGAACTGAAGAGGGAGAGAAGATGTGACAAACTGTATAGGTGAGTTATTGGTACAAACCTCAGTGTTTCAGTAGTTCCATTCTCCATGGAACAGCATGCTGAAATACATATATTTTTTTTCCCCCCAGTAAATCACTCTTAAGTCAAGGTATTAATAAGAATTGTTGGGAAACAACATCAAGGGAAAGAATCCAACCACACGTCTGACTGGCTCCAAATCTATTATTAAAGTAAAATTTAGTATCTCCCAGAAACTTCTGTAAAAGAAACAAATACAATATTGATCTTGCCACCTTTAGGCTGCTCATCTTCCAATATAGGCCAGAGTATCAAAGAGCAAAAGCCTTTATAGTTTGGCAGTGCCTGTCTAGCTTTCAGGAGACAAACATCCACTGCTCAAACACACAGTCAATCTGCATTAACCAGTGCCCTCGTTTCCAGTCTCAGCAAACAAGGCTGAAGGGTAATTAAGAGCTACCAACAGATCTACCCACTCACCCTTTAGAGTCTGATTTCCCAGGTCTGTTCTGTAGCGAAACAAACAAGGGACCAGACTGGTAGCCTTGGTGATCTCTCACAGGGGAAAAAATGTCCAGACTTGAAAGAAAAATTGAAGCAGGAGGGCATTCTTTGCCAGAAACATGTTACACATGCACTGGCTGCTTCAAAAAAAACCCCACAAACCAATCCACACTGTGCACTCAGGAAGCCCGAGGTTCCTGACTTCAGGTTGAGTGGATGGGTGGAGGCTTCCTGAATCTTAAGATTTGCTAAGGTTTCCTTTCCATTTTGTTTTTGTATTCTTCTAACAAAGAAAAAACATCATTCAAGCTCAGCTTGCTTTTGCTACTGACCTTGCGGCAGTTAGCTGGTCTCATGAGCTGGTCTATATTATTTGACATAGAGACAGTTCAGCTGAAGTGTTCTCAGCTGAACAAGTCACCTCCATCTTGAATGAGCTGCCACTTTCTTGCATGCCACATTTTTTTTTTGTTTCAGTAAAAGCTAGCATTGACACCCTCCCACTAACCCTGTTTGGAGAAAGGGAACAGAATGGAGGAAAGGGAGTGCATGCAGACCAGAGACAACATAATAAAGCCCTCCTTAGTTATAGTTCCCCTCTCCCACTTTATCCCATCCTAACAGAGTCAGCAACCAAACCAGAACAGGTCTACTTGAATTGCATTAAGTTAGGCCCACAGGATGCTGTGCATCAGCACAGGCTCTGCCAGGCCTGGAAGAATCTTCTGGGATCTTGAAGACGTCTGGACAATGTTTAATTTGCATTTACTTCTAGTCTGGAGGCTATCATTTGGTTATAGAATCATTATATCAAGTTGGACTTGATCATCCTTATGGGTTCCTTCCAACTCCCTGCTCCTCGCAGGACTACCTAAAACCAAACCATATGACTAAGCATCATCCAGACACTCCTTGAACTCTGACTGGCTTGGTGCTATGACCACTTCCCTTGGAAGCCCATTCCGGTGACCAACCACCCTCCTCTACAGTAACAGGAGTTGGAGGAGAAAAGAAAAATGCTTTTCAGATCATCTGCATTCAGTTGAATAGCTATGTCTATCAGCCCCTGCCATTCCCTTAGTGCTGCTACACAAAAAGAACTCAGCATGGCATCTGAGCTATGCTGAGCCGATCTCTATCATGCAAATAACAAAAGAACGAAATGCAAACTATGTATCATATGAAGATACAGAACCTAATCAAGCTTTAATATTACCTGAAGAGCTTCTCTCTCCTCTTGCCTGTCCTGAGCTCTAAATGTATTTTTTTTCTTCCCCAGCAGTGACAAAAATACTTGACAAGAGCCCAGCTATCAGCTTTAGAGACCTCCAAAACATTTATTACTTCAAACAGATGAATAAAGCCTAAAGCTCAGCAAACAGTTCTTTCCATTTCCAAATTCCCATCTCGCTCCATTCCAACCAAATGCAAAAGCCAACCAAACAAAAAACCCATGTAACCCACAAACCCCACATACACACTACTAGGATCCCTTTCTCATTTACCCAGCAAACACCAGGTTTTCCTCCCCACCTCCTTAACTTCTCTAGCACATATCTAAAATGACAAATTACTTTCAATAATGACCTATGCATATATAAATACATAGCCATTATAGTTACTGACAATTAAAACAGCCATTAAATTATAGTTGCTGACTTACAGTTGTTCTCTCTCTAGTCCCTCACTTCTCTGTCTTGGAAGATAATTAATGCTTCTCCTTTCTATCAGTTCCCATCATACTGGGTGAAAGGAAACCAGGCAGAAGTTACAGAGTGAGCTACCAGGACTGACAAACAAGTCATAGATTCACAGAATAGCTGAGGTTGAAAAGGAGCTCTGGGGAGCAGCTAGTCCAACAACACATCAAGAAGATGGGGACAAGACCAAGATTACACAAGAAGTCAATGGAGAGAGTAGGAGCAGGACCCCTCAGGAAAGAGGAAGACAATCTTAACAGCTGCACAGTTTATGTACACATTGTTTGTAGGTATTGTGTATATATTAAAAATAATCATGGCAATCGTGCCCATACTGTACCCTTAAACTCCTCTGCTTTTACGTTTTTGTTATCCGTTTCAATGGAAATTCCAGACACTTTATGATCTGCAAGAAGACAGAAAAAAAAAAAAGACAATTTAGCAATAAACACTTGTAATTTCGTATGTGCTTTAGCACCTACAAGCAATATTTCCGAGACCTCCTTACACTGGACAGATTAGTTATTGTCTCCTACAGAGAGCACAGGACTAAGAGCTAGACCAGGGCTGGCCATGTGGGTGGCCTTGAACAACTCATCTTTTCGTCTCCATTCCTTGGCACCTGTAAAAAATAGTAATATTTCTCTTTTACAATAGCATGATAATATTTACACATGATAAGTTCTACATAAACAGCAGACGTTGCTTTATACTGGGGTAATGTCCCAGTCTTTAACTGGGGAGACATGTATTAATCCGTAAGTGCATCTTCCATTGTATTGCTATTGCAAGGCAGGCATGTTTACTGGAGAATACCATTTACAGCTTCTACAGGGCAAAAAAAAAAAAAAAAAAAGTGTGCAGTAATTGGCAGTTGCCTCAAATTCTTGTTGAAATGAGAAGGAAAATATTAGTCAACATTTCTGTAGTTTTATATCAAATACAGAAAAAAACCCCACACATTCTTGGATCTCTCCTGTATCGGGAATACTGAAATTCCAGAGAGAAAAAGTGAAATAACCACTAGCCCTACATCAACCCTCACCCAGCTACCTCTTTCCCCATTGCACCTCATTTAAGAGCTGCTCTCCTTCCAGGAAAGGACTCCACCGTATTCCCTCACAAGAAGCATTCCTGAAAGGCCCAACAGTCAGTCACAGTTATTCCAATTACTCCATGGCAGGTGACAAGTTTACCAAATGCTTAAGAACAACTAAATACAGTTCTTTTCACAGGCTTACATGCTTTTTTTTCTTTTCCTAAAAGCATGTCAATTTCTCTTGCGTTTAGGACCAGTTTTCAAGACAGCATGGACACTCCTAATGCAGTCCATTTCTTCCATCTGCATCAGCCAACTGAACAATTGCTACAGAGGGTATGAACAAGAACTGAGCCCCTCTCCCCATCAACACTATTTAGAAACATGGCTTGTTTAAGAGCATAATGTTCTTTTGACTGACAGAAACGAGCCTTGCTTTACTCCTCTTAACTGAATCTTGTTACCTCTCTCACTCACAGACCTCCTTTGTTCATCCCCAAAGAATTGATTTCCCTTTCCCCTACTTAAGAGTTGCACACAACCTAGCAGATGGATATCCAGTCTTGATCTGAAGATGCAAACAGATTGAGAATCTTTTGCTTCTTATAGTTTTCTTCTGACAGTTGATTACTTCTTTTGAAGCATGTGCCTCATTTCTCACTTGATTGAGGTCCATTTGGGCTTTCACTTCTGGGTTCTCACAGCTCTGAGTTAGCATGGCATTTTCTTTGTATGAAGGTACAATCATAGATTAGTTTGGGTTGGAAGAGACCTTTAAAGGTTATTTAGTCCAAACCCCCTGCAATGAGCAGGGACATCTTCAACAAGATCAGGTTGCTCAGAGCCCCATCCAGCCTGACCTTGAATGTTTCCAGGGATGCCACCTCTCTTGGGCAACCTGTGTCAGTGTTTTAACACCCACATCATAAAAAAATTCTTCCTTATATCTTATATATTCCTTATATCTTGAGTCTACCCTCTTCTAGTTTAAAACCATTACCCCTTGTTCTATCGCAACAGGCCCTGCTAAAAACTTTGTCCTCATCTTTCTTGTAAGCCCCCTTGAAGTACTGAAAGGCCACAATAAGGATTCCCCACAGTCTTCTCTTCTCCAGGCTGAACAAGCCCAATTCCCTCAGCCTGTCCTCATAGGAGAGGTTTTCCATAGCTCTGATAATTTTTGTGGCCCTCCTCTGGACCCGCTCCAACAGGTCCATGTCTTTCCTGTGCTGAGGGCTCCAGAGCTGGATGCAGTACTCCAGGTGGGGTCTCACCAGAGCAGAGTAGAGGGGCAGAATCACCTCCCTCAACCTGCTGGACACAATTCTTTTGATGCAGCCCAGGATACGGTTGGCCTTCTGGGCTGTGAGCACACCTTGCCAACTCATGTCCAGCTTTTCATCCACCAGTACCTCCAAGTCCTTCTCCACAGGGTCGCTCTCAATTCCTTCATCCCCCAACCTGTACTGATACTGTGGATTGCCCCAACCTAGGGGCAGGACCTTGTACTTGGCCTTGTTGAACCTCATGAGGTTCACATCAGACCACTTCTCAAGGTTGTCCAGGTCCTTCTGGATGGCATCCTGTCCCTCAGGGGTGTTAACCACATCACTCAGCCTGGTGTCATCTGCAAACTTGCTGAGGGCACTCGATCCCACTATGTCACTCATGAAGTTATTAAACAGTACTGGTCCTATACATCAAGGCTTTCTTCTCAATTATAGATCATTCCTTAATGTTCAACTCTGGCACTACAGATGGAATTCTCCATCCAAAGAGTTCCTATGGCCCTTTCTCTCCATAATTTCCTTCCCCCCCCAGCATCCTTTAAAAATACAGATTGCTGTTCTATCGGTACCTATGACCATTGCCTCTGTGAGTCATGAAGTAACAGTCAGAACAGGTATTTAGAGTTCCCAGCACTGTGGCAAGA
This sequence comes from Egretta garzetta, assembly GCF_000687185.1. Lineage (NCBI taxonomy): Eukaryota > Metazoa > Chordata > Aves > Pelecaniformes > Ardeidae > Egretta > Egretta garzetta. Next base: position 4,632,442 of record NW_009260028.1, on the reverse strand, counting down.
GTTCAGTTACTCATTCACTGTATCCTGTTGCAGTGGGTTGACCTTGGCCAGCTGCCAGATGCCCACCCAGCCTCTCCCTCACTTCCCTTCCTCAATATGGCAGGGGAGAAAATAAAATTAAAAAGCTCACGGGTCAAGAGAAAGACAGATCACTTAGCAATTACCACCACAGGCAAAACAGACCCAGCTTAGGGAAAATTACTTAAATGTATTGCCAATTAAAAACAGAGTAAGTGCAGGACTTGTGGGCAATGAGTGTTGTGGTCAGTCCACAACATCTCCTCTCTGCCACTCCTTCCTCTGCACACTTTTCCCCTGCTCCACCACTGGGTCCTCTCCATGGGCTACAGTTACTATCAGGAGCCTGCTCCAATGTGGATCCTCCATACACTTCAGCTTCCTTCAAAACATATCTGCTTGCTCTGGTGCGGGATCCTCCACAGTCTGCAGTGTGGATATCTGCTCCACCATGGTTTCTTCATGAGCTGCAGGGTATCCTCACCTTCTTTCCTGGGGCTCCCAGGGCTGTTTCTCACACTTTCCCCCCCCATTCCTGTCTCTGACTGCC
>NW_009260028.1:4627587-4631304 GCF_000687185.1 Egretta garzetta | reverse complement strand
CCCTGCAGCCCCCCCGACAGCCCTGGGCACCTGCAGGCGGTACCCCTATATTATTTTGAAGAGTTGCTGCTTTTTAGATATCTCACCATCTCCTTCCAAATGTATGCCTAACATTTCTTGTTTCTAAGAGGATACAGCTTCACACCTGGCAACGTAAAGTGAATTTTCATATGTGCACATTACCAAAAGATCCAACTTTGCGTGCAACAATCCTACCCTTAATATGTTTTAATTTTATTGTCACCTTTGTGTTACACCAAAATAGTTACAGCAGAGTTTATAATACAAAAATAAGTAGTGAAGAAGACAATTCCAGCAATGCCATTTATGCACCCTTAGAATACTGAAATAGCAAAAAAATATTTGCATTACAAATAGTGCTTAGAAATTTTTTCCATCCCATCAAGAAAGGAAAGTTTTCTGTTGGACTTAAAAAAAAGAAATTAAAAACCCCAAATGACCACCCCCTGTTGAAACCAGAGGAGGGAATTGCTTCTCCAGCACCTCCCAAAGTAACCATTACTCCTGCATGAACACACAAAGCCCATCTTCTTGGTTTTGTCCAAGCTTGGTCTAGAATAAAGCCTAAAGTCACTAAGTCATTTTCCTTTTAACTTATTAAGCCCTGTTTAGATTTATGGAAAGAAAATTAGCTTCTGACTTTTACCCAAACCATGTTGTTTCTAGAACATCACCCTCTCTCCTTCCCATATCCTATGTGTCAACAGATAACAAATAATGTTTATCTATTGAAATAACCTATTCCTTTATGTGTTCGTGATGGGGAGGAGCATTTTGTTCTGAGGCTTTGACAGCAGCTAACACCTGCTAACACTTAGGTAGGAAGCATTTCTAGGTCTCCAGTGTGTGGGTAAAACCATTTATAAATTATTGGCACATCAACCTTCTCTGTCTGGACACAAAACAGCTCAAATACATGCAATTCACCACTGTATTACATTTGCTGTTTCATGGACCTGGAAACTTCTCTCCTCTTCTTTAATAGAGATGTCACACAGTACTCTAAGTATTCATAAGCTAGAAGCCACGATAAGAAAGCACGTTTTATAACTTCTGAGGTAGGATCATGGTACTCTCACTATGGAAGTTACTATAAAATTACTTTGCATACTTTGTATTGGGAGCTTGCAATTTCCCCTTGCACCAAGGGATTTATAGAATACATGAAGATCCTATTTTGTACTTACTGCATTGCTTAGTAAGTCAGAAAAAAGAAAGAAGTTCAACATACACACAGCCATTTTCCTCACACACACAAACTACATATATACATGACTCTCTTCAAGAAGCAGTAGAGTCCAGACAATAACTTAAGGTGGTGCAGAGATAGCTGACCAAATTGAAACCATTATATACTCTGATCAAGCAGAAAGACAGGAGAGCTCTTTAAAGCTAGAGCATCTCTTCCTTAAAATGTCCCTTTAGAAATGCCTCTGCTAATTATTCAGACCTGAGATTTAAACTTTGGATTTTAATTCACCATATAAAGAGCAATAGTGAAAAGATGACACATTACTGTGCCTGTAAACTTTTTGTTCATCAAAGGTTTTTATACAGACTGAAAAAACCCTACTCTTATGTGTTAGTAACTTCATTTCTTTAGAAGTAAACCCCCAAAAATACACACTTTCCATCTGATAATCACTCACACAGCTGTAAACTGATACTACTAGCTGGAGGAATCATTAAGGAAAAGCGTATTAGTCAAACCAAATCAAAGGAAACAGTGTGCCTGGAGGAAATTACATGACAACAGAATCAAAACAAAGTTCTAAGTACAAGAGAAAAACCAGTCTTGTGGGATTTGTTTTGCCAAGTTCTAAATAGCAGGTGGTCAAGAGCAAAGCTTAACAAAGGATTTCAGAGGATACTGTAAGTTTAGGAAGTCCAATGTTCCAAGAATAAAGCGATAATGAAGCCAGTTCTCTTACTGAAGTCCCTGAAAGAGAATAGGAAACGAGACATCTGTTTGGTGTTAGCATCCTTCAGACACGTGACGACCTCAGGATAAACCATTGGCAACATACATGCTTAGATGCTGATGCAGACTTTTCAACTGCGTATCTACCACAAGGTACTCAAATGATATCTAGAGTTTTGCCACAGTCACATCATTTAAACACATTTGTTTTAGCTCTCCTGTTACCATATTTTTTCCTAAGAGAAGTAGTCCATAGATTACTTAGTCCATAAATAGGGGAAGGGGAGGAGAAGCGATCTACCTTTGGACAAAATTAGTCGTGAATCACAAAAAAAAAAAAAAAAAAAAAAAAAGACTAACTCCCATTCTTCTTAGTAGTCTAAGATGCGGTTGCTACAACCAAAAGGCTACCAATGCTGCTCATGGTGGCGCTGGCAAGCTTGACTATGTTAACTCTGCCAGTTAACAGGCAGCCAGGGCTCAGACCCACCACTCTTCTCAGCCACGCTGCTGTCAGGGGTCAGTGTTTAAGCAGCCTTCATCTTCCATCAGTTCTGCCTGGTGAATGCTAGCTTCCAGCAAACATGCTGGAAAGAGATCAGGAGCATTCACAGCCTCTGCAGGAGTCTCCTGTGTTGGCTGGAGTCCTTAACCAATACCTCTGAAACAGGTGATTTAGGCACCAAAACATAGCCTGAAATAACTAGAGTAAACCCATCCTCATTAAGTAAATATAACATAAACATGACATTAAGACTTCAAATTTTGGACAAGGGCTAGAAGAAAGTATCCCACATTGGGGGGAAAAAAATGGGAAAAGGAGCTCAATTTCAGTCTTTCAGTTACCTTGAGTAACAGAATTTCTTCAATCTTAAAGAATAATAATAGAACAGGATTTACTTTGGGCAGAGTTTATCCAATTCACAAAAAAACAACCCTGCATATCTTCAGCCACAGAAAACAAATAAGGGAGTGGTCGGAAGGGTAGGTCTGCAGGGTGGGAATAATAAACCCATCTAAGCCCAGATGTGGGGAGCAAGTTAGTATTTTAGTAGGCACAGTGCGACTGCATAAAGGATGGTAACATAAAGAGAGAAGGCATATTTTCTGGCTGACCACCTGAAGATGTCTAAAACACAAGAAGAACTTAAAGAGCTTCTCAGCCACCCTTTCGCTTATGTGGTAGCTGTCAGCAGCACTTCTGCCATGTCTTGGAAACTGCTAGACTTAAACAGCAAGGTTTAGTCATTCAGACCCTGGAGCTGCTGCAACTCTGAGACCTGGTGGTAACACATACAGCTCTTCAGAGTAGCTTTACAAGCAGTGAAATAGTAGCAAGATTTTCAACACTCTTACTGGCCAGTTGGGACATAGACCATGCAGATGTTTTTAATCAGAGAAGAAAACCCAGGGACCCTACACTATGTACACATGTGCTACTCCTACATCAGTGGCAAATGAGAGAAGTTTTTCTAGCAGCTTGAAGAAACTGCTTTTAACAAAGAAGTTAAGTTTTTAGTCCCTACAACCATGAGGAAAACTGTTCCTAGATATGAGCAGACACAGTGCTGGTTTCCTGGCACTACATAGCAATTGCTCTAGTGTATCTGTGCTGGTAGTGTTTCAAGCATCAGGAAGAAGATAGGGCTATTTATTTTCATTCCTTAGACAGTACTAAAAACGCAGTATCTTAATCTTGATTCTTGGGAATGACAGAGATACAGCAGAAGAAGCAGACACTTAGATACTCAGAAGGTTCAAAGAACCCCATGCAG
>NW_009260028.1:4615938-4627150 GCF_000687185.1 Egretta garzetta | reverse complement strand
AAGGATAGCTGAGGTGCTTAGGGACATGGTTTAGTGGTGGGATGGCAGGGTTAGGTTAAAGGTTGGACTCGATCTTAAAGGTCTTTTCCAACCAAAGCGATTCTATGATTCTAATAGGGGGATGCAGGGAACAAAAGCTCACTGGCAGAGTAACACAGCTTAACTTCTATGTTGTAGGCAGTGCCTTTTCCATAAGATTTGTTATTAACCTAATGAAAAGCCTTGTAATTAACTGCAATTTGTGCTCATACATACCTGCTAGCTTTCCCTCTCCCCCTTACATACACAAGCCCTCACCTAACTCCTGACAAATTTTTTATTCATGGAGAAATGGACTAGGTTTTTGGAGCAAAGGATGAACGGGGGCAGTGGGAAGAAAACAGCTAAATCCAGTATTTGGTTTGGTTTCTCTTTCAGAGGAGCAGCTATTACTCAGCTGTAGAGATGGAATTTTAATTTTGTATCTGACACACACAGAATTGACCTTCCCCTCCACACCCAGCAAAACCAAAAAAATGTCCCCAAAACCCAAAGTAATTTCCCCCCCCTTCCAGCCCAGGCTCAGAACCATGCACAATGGAGAAATCCTCCGCTCCATTTGCTTTCCCAAGCAGAGCTACACATTTGAAGCTGATAACAAGGCCAGCATCCAGATGGTAGGTCAGATAAATATACAACACATATTAAATGTCTCTCTGGGAAGTCAGCAGATACTCTCTTCACCTTTTTTTTATTAAAAGGTCTTGGATTAAGAGCAAAAGCAATCAAGTTTAAAAACAAAATTGTCTACAGATATTCAAGCAAGACAAAGCAGGCAGGTTTTAAGGCAACAGAAAGACTTGACAAGTAATAGGTTGTTTCAGGAAAAAAACAAAACAAAACCAACCCACAAAAAACCCAAAACCCCAAAACTTAGGCTAAAGTGACAGAGTTTAAATGGCCAAGCTGCTCAAGTTCAAATACTTTTTCCTGGATTTACTACTTATTACATATCCAGAGGCCTAGAGCCTCATTAAAAAAACCCATCACTATTTTATTTAGATGTAGCATAAAAATATAAACAATCCTTCACACTCATCTGTTACAGAAAGTAGGTTTTAATCAGCTTCAGTAATTCTGCCTTCGTAATGGAAGTCACATGAAGAACACACTGCAGAACTGCGTTTTCATTCAGCCAGGAGTTATTTAAACAGGGGAAGGGAAGCTTTGCCCAAAAGCGACTAAGAGCTAGATTTCTACCTGTATTAAAAGCTGGTACTGGATGATCTGAGGAGCTCTGTCTCACTGGGAAAAGAAGTCCTTGCGTTAAATGCCTCAACTACAGAACAGACTAGCAAAGAGGTTTACATTTATAATGCCAGCCTAAGAATGAGTTAATCCTCAGCTTTGTGTGTACTGATTAGTGCAACCCGAAAGGCTTGCACACCAGCTGATGGTGCCCTTATTCTTAATTTCAAGTTAAGCAAAAAAACCAAAAAAATCTTGAAAGTAATAAGAGCCTTAAGTTTTCAGAGCCAATTATCTAAAGTTAGCAGTAGTAGTCCTAGGAGTTTAGGATTATGTTAATGATTCATTTCCGAGCAGGGCCCTAAGGACAGCTGGCCCTGGAAACAAAACTGAAAGTGCTTCTAGAGGAAAAAGTAGGGAATAAAAACCAGGTGGCATGGGACAAGGAAGAAAGATTATTTAGGTCAGCCTTTCTGAAGAAATTGAACACCAAAGCACAATTCCAGATAAACTGAACAGCATCCTAAGCGCTTTCATCTGTCCCAACACTAAGACTACTGCAGGAGATGGTATGGGCAATTCTGGAAAAAACAAAATTATTTTTTATACAATTAATAATCAAAAAGCAAAATTCTATTCCTGTCAAAGTTGGTTTGTTCTTTCTTTTTGCCTCTTCTTTTTCTACTCACACAGAAGAGAGGAACAGTTTGAATTCACAGCTTGCAAGAGTTCAATGTAGCATGGAGTTTATTCCAAGAGAGACAATCCAGAAAGCGCATGCTATTAACCAAATAAATATTTATAGCTCGCACTTTTACAAGACTTAAAACTCTGCTACTCTTCTTGTCTCCATGGCAATTCAGAGGGAGCTTTTGAAAACGGGGGATGGGGTTTTAAACTAGTCAGGCTCTCACAAAAAAGCCTATTTTCCAGCCCTCTCCCAGGCCTGCTCAACACTGGTTCCCACGGCAACCCAGCAGCGGCTCAAAGCCAGCTTGTAAATGCCCTGCACGCCTATGGCTGCTTCAGCTGTTGCTTGTTTTAAGATGCATCAGGGTGCTGAGGCCTTGTGGCTGGTATCAGCCCGTTTCAAAAGGCCATGAGAACAGGCTACAGGAGCAGAAGCCCCTTGCCGCTGCTGTCACACCCACCCCATATGACAGCGGCCTGAAGGAACAGAGCTCCAGTTGCATTGCTAGATCTAACAGTTCAGCAAAAGACTTGCCCGTGCAAATACCTAGAGAAGCTATTGGAAAATGGTTATTAATTTTACAAAACAAAGCTAGGTACCCAGTGCAAACTGTCGTGTTCCTCTGAAGTCAGTAATGCTAGACTGATTTACATCAGCCGTAAAATCAGCCCAGAAACATGGGAGAGTTGGGAAACTAGAAGGAACACACACACATACCCCCCACCCAAGCTCCACGCAACCATTCTGGCCCACAATTAGAGACAAAGATCTCCGAAATCTCCTACAACGTTGAAGTGACTTTTGCTGGAATTGCCAAGCAATTTGAAAAGAATAAAACATTTTCAAGAAGTTGCATCATTTGTATTCCTATAAATATACATATTACTTATCAAAAAGCCTGAAAACAAATTTAGTTTACTTTCCAACTGTGCCAACCAGCGTTAGTTACAATTCTAATAAACACCCTATGAAACTGGAGTCCCTGCTCATTCAGAACCAGTGAAGGCATTGAAGCTCCCTCACCACAGGATCATGTTTCCAGACACTAGGAAGGACATGAAGATGCTACAATTTTAAAATTGTTGTAAGTAAATACATTGTTATAGTGAAGGAATGTCTCTTCCCGTAATCCGCCTTACTCATTTAAACTGGCACCAAATTTCCTGTGCATCCTCAGTCCCTTCTCAAGTTTATCGCAGTTTTTCCCCAGTAGGTCTTCTCAACCCCTTTTTGATTAATCTAAGCATTTCTATAAAGCACTTTCACTGCAGAGGATGAGTACATACGAGCATGCATTAAGTTCTGGCTTCTAAAGGTATACGAGTAGCTAGCTAGAATTGTGGACTGCAAACCAATCCTAAATAGCAGGTAGGATTGACAAACTACGCCCAATCTCTCATTTTCAGCAAAGTGTAATAATCACAAAGCCAAGTCAGCATTGTCACTTTATGTCCTCCACTGAAGCTGATGATACATTAGAGATACATTAATTTAAAAAAAAAAATATTGTTCCCTCTGAAGCAAATATTGACCTAGAATATACTTCTGTACTAATATGCAACAGATGCAAGAATAACTCCTTGTGATGAGATTTAAAAAGGGCTTTACACAGGCTTTCTCCCATTCAATTTTTGCTGACTTTGGGACATACCGTGACTTCATTCTAGCTAGCATGTCCATTAAAAAAAAAAGTCAGAGTCCTTCCAAAAACAGTAGGATGCTCTTTAAATACAAATACTCAGCAAGAGCCTTGTGCAATGCTTTGTGAATTCAGGATTTCTGAGATGTTTCCAGTAACTGGGGGTGGTGGCAGTGTTTTCACTTAGCAGTTTTCACTCAAACCATAGATTTTAGGACTGCATCCTATTAGTGATAAACAGTACTGAACTTAGCTTTTTAACTTTTTCCCTTCAGACTACAGACCAGATTCTTTGCTAATATGAGCTGGAACATGATTAACACTTTTCTCCTGGCCAAAATAATTTGGTGAACCCTTCCTAATAATCCAAATTCAATTGCCAAATTAGCTCATCCCATTTTCATTCACACATGATCTCTTACACTGCCAAGTTTGCTCAATAGTCCCTTCCTGCCAGAAGCAGCCAACAGTCATATTTGATGACTATTACTTTAAATCAACATCGTAGTTTACAGTATAAATGCATATTTTTAGCCTTAATTCTACAGGCCTTTAATAGATAATTTAGTTCTGTAACATCAAATTTTATAGAAGCACCTTCTGGCATATTTGAACAAGACTTCTTCAATTGAACAAGCTACTTCTTCAATTCAGTTAAGGCTGATATGTATCAAGAGGAGCTAGAACAAACAGAAGATGTTTTGCATGCTTAAAGGAGAAGGGTGATTAGAAGAAATCCTCCGGAAGGTAGAGCTAGGAACAATAGGTCACAGCAGAATAGGTGCCAAGTTTTTCTTAAAGGGGATGAAGAGGGTAAAGGAAAAAAAAACAAAAAAACCAAAAACCCCCCACAAACCCAAAACAAAACAAACCAAAAACCGCACTACAGTCTTCATCACATTAAAAGTTACACAAACAGAACAACATATGGGTATTCAGATTAGAAAACATTAGAAGAACAACAATGGAAAGTTACACAGGAAACAGGAATAAACATAATAGGGTAACTCTGTGCTTTATTTTTAAATCAAGCATAAATGTTAACTTGGTGATCATCACAGCTTTTAAACAGAAGAGATGTGTTAGGAGCCACATCCTTGAGAATATTTGGGTAAGGTTCACTAATGAAACACTGTGCTGCCTTGCGACAGAAGAAAGGAAAGCTCAGTATGTGAGCTAACATTCACAATTCACCGGTTTGCTGCTTCATGTAATAGGATTTGATGATCTTGTCTGCAGTACTTGAACTAAGAAAGTACCAGCTGTTTCACTCTCACAAAAATGAAACAAAAAAAGATGTCAGCAATTCTGTAATGCTGTAAAGTTACAACAACAAAAAAATCCAGGATACAGAATTATTTGTATGGAAGGCAAATAATCTTGTCAGCATGAAAGAGTCAATCTATTAACAGTTCAGAGACAGAAATAGTACCAGGAGCATGTAGAGCCGGTACTTTTTTAATTCGTTGTTTGGGTTTGTTTTTTTTTTTTTAAAGCCATTAGATTTTTTTTTTAATAAACCATACCTGATTAAGGATTCAGCTTCCTGGGTCATTACCTTCCCAAGTGCAACTTAGTGCTTAAAAGTCTCGACAGTGCACATAAGATATCGTATCATCAGAAAACATGTTACATTTCTAGAATACTTGTTAGAGTCAATAGATCGACACATTTCATGAAACCATGACTACCAGATAGGCATTATGCTGCTTTAAATTATTGTTTTCTCATCTGCTTTGCCTACTTCTGCCTGTATTCCCTTTATAACCAACTGCTCACGGGATACTGATGCTCTAGAAACTTGTGTGACACTATTATTGCTTAAACTGAAGTTTCCTTTACAAATAAGATTAAATAGTACCACTTTGAAGGCGCTTGTGCTCCTTCAACTCAGGTCAACTAATTTCAGTTTAAGGATTTTTTTGAGAAAAGTGACTGAAGAACAGGCCAAGGACTATGCTGGCAAACAGATGACACAGGCAGACGCACATCAGCATAAGCACTGCGATCACATGGAACCTGAACACCATAAGGTCTTCAGAGTTCAGCTCTAAATTCACAAAACAGTATCTTTTAGTAAGAGAGGATCTGGGCACATTTCCATATTTATTCCCACTGTTGTTGTAGGGCTGAGCTTCTTGCAATGTGCCTGGATGTTATGGAGCAGAGCTATAAGTAGTCAAGAAATCAAGAAAGGGAACCAGATGGTTTGTTGAATAATAGATTGCTACCAGCATTTCTCTTCTAGAAGAGGAACTCATTACCAACTAAGTGAAAGTTCAACAGTTCTGCTGAAAAAAGCCTTTATAAAATAAGCCCATAAGCTTTTATGGTTTATGAGTGCTAGATATTGGTTTAGGGCAGATAAGGATCAGGTTCTTTACAAGAGAAAATTAAATATTTCACTGGAAAGAGTATCCACTTCAAAGCTTACAGATATGCAACTCTTCATAGCCAAGTCTACACATATCTTCTACTTAAATAGTCCCATTTCTTAACTAAGTCCCCTGCCACATTTAGTCATAGGAACTTCCTTGGATATTATCTGTCCACCCAGCACACGTTTCCCAACCCAAGGCAGAGGCAGCTAAAGAGCATGGACTGTTGACCCTTCAGTCACCACAACTGACAATCTAAAATAATCAGATTTCATACCATATTTTTATGTACAAAATTCCAGTAGGGCTCCATAAAGTTAAGGGATTCAAATGAAGCATATAGGTGCAGGATTGCAACCTTAACAGCAACGTGATGCAATAAATAATTTTTCTAGTTTTCAGATGGTAAGTCCCACCCCAAAATTGAAGGTCTTTAAGTTACTAACATATTTATATTGGACATACTATTTTAAATAGTATGCCTGTAAACAGGGTTACTAGGACCCAGTCAACTTCTTTATGTACATATTGGACACACAAGCCGCACTGTTAGTTCGACTGATGTTCTTTAGTTATGATTTATCCCTCTCCTTCTCTTTGTATTCATGCAATGTGAGCTAATTCAGCTACACAAGAAAGGCAAATTCCTCCTTACCCCCTCCCAATATTGCGTTAACTGCTCCTAACATCTAATTTCTGCTGGAATCCATAGGTACAGCATCGCTTCAGTAATGAACAGCAGTTCCGTTCCTTGCCCATCCTGTTCTACCTCCAAGCTGCTCTTTTGCTTTGGGAGCAGGGGGAGCATACACTGATGTATACAATCCATTGTTAAAGATGCCAATAAGATCCAAGTTCAGCTGTGGCCCGCCCCAAAATCAGATGAAGTTAAAACTAGTTGTGTTCAGAGTTTATCAAATGCTAGGCTGCTCCTAAATCCTGACTTAACTGCCAACTTTCCAAAGTGAAGTGTAAAACAATCTTTATGGTTTAGTAGATTGTTATATAGATATTCTATTATTTTAGGTTCTATTACTTTAGTAGAATACAAAGTATCTGTCTTAAAGTTTTATGACATTTTCATAAGAAAATTAAAGTTTTCTGTGACTTTTTCATTGGACTAAGACTAGCTTAAAAAGATAAGAAAAACTGTGCAGCTTTGATGTTCTATAGAAGACATTAAGTTTGCTTTAACTCAAGAGAAGTGTTTTGCACCTGAAAGTCTGTACATATAAGAACTGGCCGTCCCCCTTCCTCTTTCTCTGTTTACATAGCTTTCAAAAGCTTTGAATAAACTTCAAATAAGTTTAAATGCTTATAAAGAGACATCACTTCATTCTTCTCTCACAAAAATCAGGGCAGCAGCTCCCAGCAGCTATTTATGTTAGAAAGCCACTGCACTCTTCGGCAACTGGGCAAAACCTTTGTAGCACAGTTTTCCTTCCCTTCTCCCCTCCTAAAAAAAGGGGGCTAAGAATTTGAACACAACTGGAAAGCGAAGTGGATTGTTACAGTTTTGAGGACTTAGCTAGAGATACAACTGGAACACAAATGAAATAAGAAACAGAGTATATAGTGACAGGAGAAATTAGAGCTGAAAACACATTTTTAGTTGGTCTCTCTACACATAGTTGCTGATTCCCCGTTGATAAACAGCTTCCCCAGATGACTTTTATCCCCTAGAACATTATTTATTGAAAGGCTCTGAAGACGAATGCTGTAAGTACATTAACTTCTAGAAGTACCCCTGAGCCATCACCTCAACCATACTTAAACTGAACACATAGAAAGAGAAGAATCATGTTTACTTTTTATGCCCAATACATTTCAGAAGACTTCTGTATCACTTGATTCAAACAGCACTAGTTGATGTCCAGCATCTAGGTCTTATTTAGAAAAGGAAAAAAAAAAAAAAAAAGCTATGACTTACAAATGGAATTATGTGAAAGCCTCAGACTGTATGGCAAGTAGCAAAACCACCCACTAACACAAACCAGCGGGTTGCTTCTTGATGTCTAAGCATACCTCCACTATTGATGCATCTTCTTACTTCTCTCTACCTCCTCTTCTAGGCACCAATGTTGATGTTATCAGTGAATCTGGAGTATCTGAATTTGTTTGCTTTACTAGTCACTCCAATACTACAGCATCATCTTAAAAAAAAAAAAAAAAATAATCTTATGAGCCCTTACTACTACCCGGCTGTCCCAACCGTCCCTCTTTTACATTTTCAGATGCTGCATTGCTCTATTCCAGTTCTGAAATATTGATTTTCCTTTCAGGAGTGTCTCAAATGTTTACGACTTTTTTGTGTATCAGTGAATCACATTACACCAGGGAGAACCTGTTGTGAACAGGTGGCAACAGTGGCATTCATTGCAAGACACAAAGAATAGCAAATACTGACTAAAAATAAAACATTTACCTTTCACATAAAAATATTTACTGACATTTAAATGGAAAGCTACTAAGTCTTCTCAGAGGATGAAGACTTTTTCTTCAAAAACTCTTCCAACATCTAACACTGCTATTAACGATCTCTTAATTGGACTTTATGTGGACATTAAAGGATACAGAGAGGAAAAAAAAAAAAAGACCAAAAGAAAAGACACACCCCTTCCTGACCTTCCAAGGAGAACCCTGTGATACATGTTTGCTCTTTAAAGAAAAGCAGAGGGGATGGACAGGCACACACACACCCCAACCCAACACACAATAAAAGAAGTCAACATTTATTACATATATTTTGTTTCTGAAAAGTGCTAAGCAGATACCAGCGATGTCTTCCTTTGATATTCTACTACTTCAGTTTTAGAGATAAACCTCCTCTATTTAATTATTCCTACAGTTAGGAGTTGCAAACATCTGAAACAAGCTGGATTTATGTACAGTATAAGTCACTGATTAGTTATAATCTTCTAAGTCTCAAGCAATGAAATATATGCATGTATCTGTTAGAAGTTACTAAAATTTATACCCTTTTCCAAATCTTGACATATAACATCTTAGTTGGCAAGACATCCCATTAAAATTCACTTAGTTCAGCAGCACCATTTAAGGAGCCTTCAGTCATGTCACATTTATTACAGAAAGCATGTATTTCTGTTTAGAATTAAGTTGCAAAACTTAAGAGTTAACTTAATTAACACACACGCCTTTCATATAGTATGGGTCAGCCAAGTGCTTTATTCTCAGCGGGGCTTGACTTTCCCCCAGTCTACATTTAAAAAATGTTCAGGCTCTCAAGCAAGCTCAGCACCTCAAGGCCAGTCAGTCAGACCCAGCAAAGCTCAGCAGCATGGAAGTGGTGGCTCAGAACGCCCCAGCCTACGCCACTGAGCAAGAGCTGCAGTGGCTCCCAGCCGGCAGCCCTCCACGGGTCCTGGCACACCAAAGCCCACACTTCTCATCCCCAGCCACTGCAGCCTCTCAGATTTTTCTGTATTTAGGCAGGGAAGCAGGCTCCTCAAATACAGAGGTATAGCCCTTCGTTATTAAATACATGGGACAGCTTGCTTGAATCCCAGTTTCCGAAGTGCCTACCACCACCAGTTTGAACGGTGTCAAAGCTGCATCAAAGCCCTGTCACACTGCCCAAAATCCCAGTCAATCCCTCACAAGGATGCATAAAACAAGAGCCACAAAAAACAAGCCAGGACTTTTCAGAGAATTTCTCACCTTTGTGGTTGACTAGCTTAAATACTGGCAGAAGGGTAGAAAATCAGTTTAGGTGGCCCAAGAGTCAAAGGGCAAAGTTCCAATATTTACTTTTAAGACTATTCTACAGAAACAGAAAGGGTACTGGAACACAAAAGCTAGCCACAACATGCACCTAAACACACCTACACATTTTACAGATATTATTCCAGATGATGTGTTTTTACCCATTTTTACTAGTACAGTTACTAGAAGGCTTCAGTTATGAACCAGGGCCTCCCAGAGGTAAGTACCATCCATACATTCAAGCAGTAAACTGCTGTCTAACTCACATATGTATTCAAACTCTGGTTTTCTGCATATCATTTCCTCATATGTTTGTAAGTATGCCAAGCACAAACACTTCACCAATGTTAACACAGCTCTAGCCAACATATACAAGTCCTTAACATACCACCCCCAAGAATTTCTCCCAATTCATACTGGGCACTTTCTGCAGGCTGGGATACAACACAATCATTTTGTGTCTTTATTATATTAATTTGAGCAAAAGTCAGTTCTCAAGCATGCATGTTCTATTGTTACCTCCAAGAACTATGCTAGCAGTTTGTGAATAGCAAATATAGCCCCTTTTGTTAACATTATCTGGTACCAAACCAGCTCTACAATACATCACTTTCCATCCAGATGATAGTATGTTTTGTTTCCCTTTGAGTCTGACCCAGTGGTTTGGACAGGCTTGATAGCATGTTCAACCCTTAATAAGTTAATCCAAGCAAAAGCTATATAATTGCATCTATTGAAGCTTCATACCTGTAGGATCTGTTCTTTCCAGCTCAAGTCTGACCATTTCTTACTCTTTTTTTTTTTTTTTTTAAAACAGACAGGATCAAGTTGTAGCTGTTTCAATTCAAGCTTGATCTTCCCATCTCTTACTGAAAACTGTTAAGTTTTAAACTTGTAAAAAGCAAGTATTCAAAAAGGCTTATTACCACATTTTTCTATCATGTTTTCCCTTGCAAATAATCTTTGAGAGAAACCAAATTCCTGCTTTAATTCCTATTAACCAGGAGGGGTTATAGACTTACTAGCGGTTCAACAACTACCACTGTTGTATTACTTGCTGTTATCCAGAAATGGCTATTTTCCCCTTCTTCCTTCTCCAAAAGCTCCTTCACCTCCCAAAGTACATTACAAACCAACAAATGAACAGGACCAGATGTTCAGCTGCCAAGCTCACCTTCTGCCTGGTTTAAGAAATTTTACATAAGCACTCAAGTGTGAGCATAGAGGTGACATAACTCATTGGAGCCCTCCAGAAAAAAGTGGCTTTGGAAATACAGGTGAGCGTAAGCACTGGCAATCATCCAAACGCTCCTCCAGCCTCATCTGCTGTCTCATTCTTTGAATACATATTCATTTCCATAAAAAAACCCCAGTATTTAGATGAAGGAAACAAATCATTTGTCTTTATTACAAGACACCATAATATTTGCTTCAAGCTTCCTGTGGTGGAATTACAGCATGATCACATACAACGCTTTGAGGAAGACACGACAGGCTTTTCTGCAGGAATGTTTTGTTAAAACTGGTAGTTCTTTGAAAAGTACTCAGGATGGA
>NW_009260028.1:4611627-4615922 GCF_000687185.1 Egretta garzetta | reverse complement strand
AAGGATGGTGAGCTAACTGGAATAGAATTAATTGCTGGTAAATTAATTGCCTTTCAGCTTCCACATAACATTTCCCTCAGTTTCCATTAAAGTGCTCACCCCATTGTAAGTCAGCCACTAAACTGGAAAGTAACAACTTGTAAACCATCTGTTTTCCCACATATATGCAATAGCGCCACAAAGTCATCATGGTGGGGAAAAAAAAAAATCCCAACTACTCAAACAAGAAAAAAACAGCAATAAGATAGTTCATTGTATACATCCACAGGGACACTATTTTAAGAATTTTTTTGTTGTTGTTGTTTGATATTGTTGTGTAACTTCAAGGGAACATTAATTTAGCCATTCCATATGGCCCTGGCAAATAATCCGCAATGACAAATACAAATGTCTACCTTGTGCTTCAATTGTTTTGATATACAAGATATTTATATTGCAATGTGGACACTTCTGGCTGTGTGAACATTTCTTAGTAATCATCTTTTATGTAAGCATTTACACCAGGGTCACCTCTAGCATTGCTAAGAGAAAGTACGACACTATGGCTTACTTTGAGAAAAGTATTCCTAAAAGGGATTGCCAGCTGCACGGAACTGATGATAAAGACACTGTCTTCAGAAGTGCTCCAACAGAGAGATGACATTTTGAGCATCGATAGACTCCACGTAGATCATACCATATGTAAACTTTTAAATCCCAATTTCAGAACTAAATTACTAGTTGTTCCTGGCCCTCCAAAAGCACTGACAACCCAAACCTATGCATCTCCCCCAACAAGGGAAGCTTGCTTACCACTACTGCAGGAGAATCACATGCATGTCACTGTCAGTCTTCAGTGAAGAAATACCACTATTATTTACCCGTGTGAAATTATGAGAAAACTTTTCTAATATCAGTTGTACAATAAGATTCTCCCATACTTAAGACAACAATTTCTCTCTTGTGACTACTGGCACTTGAGAAGAAGCTAAAGCACCTGGGGCACCCTGTGAGGAAGGGTAAAAGCCTTCTTAACATTTTTAGCTCACTTCTTTAAAAACAGGCCTGTACACCCCTCCAATAACATTTGGGGTTAGTCCGCAGACACAGACAAGTTTGGTAGCTCTAGGTCATGAAAGACAATCCCACATGTTTTGTTAGGTCAGACAGCTAAAGAGAAAAGATGAAGTCAAAGTTCAAGTACTTGCAAGTTCTTACCTAATCATTTGTGATGTCATCAGCCAGTTTCTGCAGCAGAACCTGGCAGCTACCATGCTGCTGCCAAAAGAGTCTGCAGTAGGAAATATAGGTATAATACAGGAAACAGCTGCAAAAGTATCTTTGTGTAATTCAGTTAAATAGCCAATGAGAAGATCTCATCCAGGCTCAATTAGATCTGCTAATCACAGTGGTAGTTTTAACTCTCATTATTAATGCCAGATGCCCCACAGTATTGACAATTACCAGAAATACATGTGCTATGACATGAACAAAGAATTGCTGCAACATTAAAAGCCAAGAAAACAGGACCTCAGAGGCCAAGCAATGGCAAAAGCAAGTCCTCCACTTCCATACATCCACCTTAAACAGAAGAAACGAGGCATTGCGATTGTTTTGACGTGACACTTCAGGTACATTTCCTGTCTTCCGTATGCAATGAGGGAAGACAGCCACCCTCATTTTTTTCTTTTGCACATCCAAGAGCAGGCTATGGGGCCGGTAACCTGAACTAAGGATGCTGCAGGGCCAGCCAGGGGCCAGCTCTCTGTGCCTCCTCTCTGCTGGAGGGAGGGAGAGAGAGGAGAGAGAGACAAAGCCCTTACCACAGAACAGCACTGCTTCTGGCTGAGACCTCTCAGAAACAGAACGCCCCTTCCAAGTGGTATGCCTAGGTTTAAGGCAAATGGCATTGACTTCCTCAAATGCAGCAAAGGCCATGATTTCTGAGAGACGTGTCAGTAACTCACAGCCACAGTTTATTCCAAGCCTTGAGGATCTGACCAAGAGGGTAAAATTGTGAAGGTTATAACATAAGCTAGAGAGAGGAGCATGTCTCCCTTTTAAAGACAGCCAAGTCCTCAATTTTTTTCAGTTTTAGAAGCATTCAGGTATCTTGTGCAGTGTCACCCCAGTCATAGACAAAAAAAAAAAGTTAGGCTGAACATTAGAAACAAGCACTGCTTTTCTGTAGTTAATCTGCATTTGTTTGTTTATGTTTAAGAAGCTTACAGCCTATGTTACAGTGCCTAAGAGTCTGTGCAGGTTTGTCACTAGACAACTATAGCAGTCTATAGAAAAGAAATACTGCTTCTCAACTAAAAAGGCAATAGTAGGAACCTTCTCTTAATGTCTCTTCCCCCTCTCCAAAAAAAACCAGGTAGTCTGGTTTATAGTATTACATTGTACAGATATTACTAGAGAAGCATGCAGTCTTACAAATTTAAGAAATCCCATCTCACCTGAGTATGGACTCTGAGTTAGAAATCAGAGTAAGTCCCTACCAAGTTAATCCAACAATCAAAGAGTGTTCAGTAGAAGACTGGAAGACGGGGGGCTGACAATGTTCTCAATTTTGAGTACATCAGTTGTACCTCACATATAATCAGGAAAGCGTAAAGACTGTCACTGTCAATTCCTACAGCCAATGCAGCTGTGCTTTAGGATTTCTTGTCAGGGGCAGGGTAGGGGGGAGGAGACACAAAAGGCTTTTTGGTCTAGAACCTCTGTACCTGGCTGAAAGATTCCTATGCACTAAAGAATGTTTTGTTTAAAGCCAAAAATAAACAAACAAAACCTCACCTTATTTATTGCTCAAACTACCTGAGTGAGCGCCATCAAACGTTTATGTAAGACTACTATTTATTGCCTCTGCATTGTCCTCACACAGACACATTGTAGTAGATTTGCTTCCAGCATCATGAGCTGAAGTTTAATTTCTAATGTACACTAATGCAAGAAAAATCATACCTAGAAGCTTCACAAAAAGGCCAGTTTATCAGTACGTACTATCTCCTCCAAGTAGCCATGCTGATTAATAACAATCATTCCTGTACATTTTCTAACTGCCTTGCCAACAGAGCTCACAAGTCTTACTCTCTGGCACCTTTTAAAGCTTTCCAGATAACATCAATTTCAGGAGCTCATGCTGACCAAGAATATGACTGAAGATCTCCAGCTCCCTTACTTTCCCCTGAATTAAAGGTGAAAGAGAAGCTTTAACTCAGAGAAACCACTATTTCTGTGGATCATCAACATTTCTTAGTAGGTCCTCACTGAAAAGCAATCCAAACCCCATCTACCTTAGTACTATTCTTGGCTATGCTGACATCCTTTGATCAACTCACTCAGCTCTTAATTTCTGCAGCTAAACTACCAAGCAAGCTCTCTAGACCACAATATAATGTTTACATGCTTACACTGCTTTCTTTTCCTCATTAGTTTCTGTCCATACACCACTTATCTCTGTGGCGTGTTGGGTCCCAATCCCACATAAGAGACCCCTCAGCCCATACATCTGACTTGCACGCCAGTGTTACTCAGTCTTACTGGTAATGTGAA
Source organism: Egretta garzetta (assembly GCF_000687185.1). Lineage (NCBI taxonomy): Eukaryota > Metazoa > Chordata > Aves > Pelecaniformes > Ardeidae > Egretta > Egretta garzetta. The sequence continues at coordinate 4,612,385 of NW_009260028.1, read as the reverse complement.
CATGCTCCAGCCACAGGAGCAGCAGCAGACTCCCGATTTCCGCCTGGATTTCCTCTGGCTCACACAAACAATCAGCATTTGCACACCCACCTACAGTTGCTTTCTTCACGTGACAACTTCTTATCAGCACCTCACTGGTAAACTTTCTCTCCACCTGGCGTTTCTTGGGAATTGGGACAAGAAGAAGAAAAATAAAATGCACATTTGACAACAGCGTAGGCACCAGACTTTGATCTACTGCACTGCTTCCAAACCACTCTCTATCATCTCCTCACTGGTCAACGCCAGCCCTACCAACAGCCACAGCTAACCAGAAAGCTGAGCAGCCTGAAGACACTGAAACCTGTCACTAAAAAAACCCCACAGCATCCACTCAGATATACCCATGAAGGAAAACAGATCAAGAAAATAATTTTTATTATTATTTACTATGTGAAAGAGAAAGTCTGCACTAGCAGCCCATCTAACAGCCCAAAATTTCCAAAAAGTCTAGTAGAAGCAAAGATGGAGGAAAAGAAAAACCGCCACCAAACCAAAGACCTAACAGACAGGTGTCACTTCAAGTCTCTCCTTGACAGGACTCATCCCTCCTCTGCAAAAAGGGAGTTTCCACTCACACAAGTTTCTGTTAGGTGAGGAGGAATGAAAGGTAAACTACAAAACGTACCCAGCATCAGCATCGTGGATGTCCCACGTCCACAATGAATTGAGAACCAGTCCCAGGCTGTTCCCAGGTGGTCACTTCACTGCAAGACTGT
>NW_009260028.1:4610971-4611567 GCF_000687185.1 Egretta garzetta | reverse complement strand
AACAAGAAGCATATGGCAGGAGCACAGCAAGACGTGATCCGAAAGTGACAGCCTTATCACACCACTGGCACTGTTAACACTGTACATTAACTCCCTGCTTCTTTGCAGGCATATAGCCCCACAACCTGTTTTATTTCTTACTTCCATGTGCTATGGGTGGGGCAGCTTTTCCCAACTTGTTTTAATATCCACCCCCCCGCTTTTGTTTTTAAGGAGTCAAGACAACAGGACCATAAAAACATTGGAAACATAAGTCTGTCCTGGAGCTGCAGCATCCAGTGCTGGCAACAGAAAACGCGTTCCCATCCCTTGCTCACTCATCTTCTAAAGGCCATCAGAAAAGCAAACTACGCAGCCCGCATCCTAAAGTTTGCATCGCTGCAGAGAGCCACAGGCTCGCGCTGAAACAGGCCCGGCTTAAACAGGTTACATCTGTGCGGAAACAAGAGACACATGGAAATAATCAGCGCGCACTCCCCCGGCCGCGGCGAAGGACGCGCTCGCTCTCGTTTCGCTGTGGGAGAGGCAGCTTGGCTCCTCTCGCCCCGGGGGCGCGGGAGGGGAAACGACAGCCCGGCCGCGGCCCCCTCGCCCCC
>NW_009260028.1:4603096-4610312 GCF_000687185.1 Egretta garzetta | reverse complement strand
CGCGCATCCCGGGGCTGCGCCGTGTTGCGTTCAGCAGCTTTCCCCTCCGACTTATTTACTTATTTTTTAACCTGTGAGGTTTTCATAAGCTCAAGGACGTTTGTTGCGACAGAATAAACTTTCACTGCGGGCAGCTTAAACCACTGAAAGGCGGCCGTAGCCCCTGTCGGTACATTTCCCAAAGTCAAACCCACCCGGGGTGGAAGTAGGAATACCAGGGTGAAATCACCAAACGAGAAACGAGGCGTTCCGGGTGGAACGCGAGCGACACGGTGACCGGGGGCTGTTGGAGGTTGGGGATGTTTTCAAGCGGGGTCATGGTGGCTCCTGGCTGGGCTGGACGCTAACCAGCGGAGGGGGGGCTACGCGGGGAACTCGGACGCCTATTTTATTAACAATTTATACCTGTCTAGGACATCCTCGGTTAAATATAGAGGCGGTGTAATGGCCCTTGAAATTTATGTATCGAGGAAAGTTACTCATTGTGACAGTTAATAGCGCATCTGAGTAGTTTCTAATGACATCTTAAAAAATACATTACCACTGCTGTAATACAGTTCTAGAACAAGGAAAAGTATCGTAAGCATGTCTTTGATAATCAGAGCAGGAACGCTGGCTGTATTCTGTTAGACTGTAGCAAAATGAGGAAAGATTATTTATAACTAAAATCTCTAGCAGCTGTTTTAGTGGAGACTGAAGAAGTAGGATGCCATGATGCTCCTCATATCAAATTCTTCTCAGCTTGTTTTTCACACGCAAAAATGCATATAGAACACAAGTAATACTTCGGAAAAAAATGTGCATATCTCTCTTTATACGTGTCCAGTATATATTACCAGTATAATGGTGACATGTATTCAATAAAATCAAAACTATTCCATAGGGAACAGAGAAGTTCTTTATTTTGTGTGGCTCATCGTAACTTTAAGGATATACAACATATCGCTGATTTCAGTAGGGCTGCTTTACTGTTGAAAGCCACACAGTGACAGAAACACCGTGTTGATATAAAATTTAAACATATGGGAGGAGCCTGGTGGAAAAGGTATAGGGGTGGGGAATATTAAGAAATGGCAGTGCGGAATTAAATTAAGGGACAGCTCATAGGATGACTGCTAAAGCTGACGCAATGACAAAGAATCTACGAGGGGAACGAAGAGATGAGTCATGAGGAGAAGGTATCCCACTAGAAGATGGGATGAAGTTTAGACTAGCACAGCAGCCTTTCCACCACAGTAAACATTCAGTTCGAATTGCCCCAATACATAGGCTCACATATAGGCTTGCGTTTGGATTTCAGTAACATGACTGTTATGCCACAGTAAATCCACTTAAATGTGTAGTTTATATAAGCACGAGGTTAAATTCCTTTTTTTTTTTTTTTTTTTTTCTGTTCACTGTTTTGTTTCTCTTGCAAGTGAAGCAAATACCCAGCGCACGGGGTTGTGTCCCCAGCATTTCTCTGATTTTTTCCAGTAGTTTCACAGTACTTCCACAGTTTCTTTACATTCTTCTCTCTTATTTCAGCAACAGCCAGATCACGGTTTCTCTGCTGGCTTTATACAATCACAGGAAACACCAGCAACTAAATGAGAGTATTCTGAATGTGTTTACAGAATTATTGGAAAACTGGTTGTAATGCATATAGTTCATTTAACGTATATACTTTTTCTGTATGTAATTTGCTGAACAATGGTCTTCTTAAAAACACTGTAAGTACTTCATTAGAAGAGTACAAGACCATTACCCATATTTTTAACCTTTTAAAGTTCAACGTAGCAAAAATATTTTGATTAAACAGCACATAGAGCCCAAGATGGAAGAATTTATTTGAGATACTCAATTTAACAGTTATTCTTGGAGAGCTTTCCATAGAGACTCCCTTTCAGAATAATAAAAATAGTCTATAATTAACATCTGCACACAGAATGCTGGTCAAGAATAGCTTTCTTATTTTGTAATAGCTATTCTAGTCACGTTCTTTGTGTAGAAAAGCTTTTAAGAATTGTGTGGAAGTGCAGCATGATTTCAAGACTTGGCTGCTTCTTAATGATCTCTGTAACTCATAAACCAAAGATTACCCTCATTTCGTTCAGTGATACTTTAGATAAATCTACATTCTTACATTGCAATGGAATTATTTCTCCTTTTAGTGAAGCTTTCTATCACGAATGAAGAGAGTTGATGATAATTTGCTCTAACAATACAACTTTACCTCTTTTATTGTGGTACCATCACTCTGTTAAAGAGCTCTGTGCAAAAACTGTTTTGAAAAATAATTCACAAAAATTCTTTGAAACAGCGTAAGCCAAAACTCTGACTCTTCCCTTTGGGAACATTTCATTTTTCTTAGCTAAAGGATGATAAAACCAAATACGAATTCATTAACCTATATTAAGAAAATACTCCTTTTGGTGATTTCTCCACTCAAAATAGGTTTCATGTTGCAGGGGGAAAAAAAGCAAATCACCCTAGATTTATTTTTCTACACCTTGCATGCTGATTTCTAGAACAACTTTGAGAAATAATAGTAGAAAATCAGCACAACAAATTAGACCTGCTAAACGGTGTCCCTGCTCACTGCAGGGGGGTTGGACTAGAAGACCTCTAAAGGTCCCTTCCAACTCAAAACATTCTATGATTCTATGACTCTATGAAATGTGGTAACAAAGGTGTCACGATGTAAATACTCGAACACATTACAGATAGGTAAGAGAGGAAGTTGACTCTGATTCCTCTTCCCAAAAACATGCGTAGGAGAGGGGGAAAAGTAGTGTGCTACAAGAAGAGAACTGGCTGTTTAATACACTTAGAAGAGTAAGATGTTCGTTCCTACGTAATCACTCATCTGTCATGGCTTACACATGCCAAACTAGAAGACAGTCATAGGAGACCTAATGAACATTCACTCTTGCACCGCCATTAAAAAAGAAGTTTAATGAAAGGCAATGCTTCCCTAGTATATCCCATTCAGACATATCTCTACTCACTGAATTTAAGATCACCTAGTGTAACCCTAGTTTCATGTAAGCAAATGCATGTTTTTAATTGTGTTGATGAGCACGTAGTATGGATGTGTGATGATGTGTGAGTGGCTCATCTCTTGTTTGCGGAGCGAAAGCATCAAAGATTACAGTTCCGTACCACTTTTGCCTTTTCTTCCAGTGCATTCCCAAGTACAGTGTTTAAGCTTTTTAGTGTCTCTTAGCTGATCTACAATAGCAGGTAGCCCAGCAAGGTTGCTGATAACTGTGCCTGGTTATGACGAGAGGAGTGTGTGTGTAGGGGAAGATTTAGGCTCTGGGACCACTGAGGGAGAAAGTAAAAGCCATAGGAAAAAAGCCCTCCTGTGCCTAAGTATACCTATATCTTTCTTTATATGGAGAGTTGGAGGGCTGGTTGTTATTGGGATTTACATTGTTCAGGTTTTGATCAAGAAGACATGCTTGAATATTTTTCCATATTTAAAGAAGAAGAAACAGATTTTTTCATATTTCTAAAAGAGGAGTGTTGCATTTGAGGTGGTCAGTGATGCCATTTGAGACTCGGTGCCATAGCCTGTACACCTCTTTTTTCCAAGCACACCGAATTGTTACCAAGTATGTTTGTTCTAGTAAGTGCTGAAGATGGGACCACATAGCTGTAGAGCAACTGTTCTGGTGTGCTTCTGGATATGGCAATGGGACAAGTTGATGGAAATCTATTTTGTAAAACTGCTAAAACAGATTCCATTTAATTAACTAGCTTAATCGCCTAAATACATATTTCATGCTCCATGTCACAAACTTTGTTTCTGAAACTCATTGATGGATGTGCTATGTCTTTTTCGTTGTGCCCAAACTAGCAGCCCACGGTACACTGAACCTATCAGCTTGAAAGCCTTGCTCTTTAGTGTGAAGAATTATCAGCAGCCATGTGTAAGTGTGTGGCGAGGTTGATATCTACAATTTAAGTGTTGCTCTAACAACTGGAGTATTGCTTTAATGGCTACCCGCTCCTTTAGTTACAGTAGGCCTCAGCTCCTTTCTACGGCTGTGGCATCTTGTTATTTTGTTTCGCTGCTTCATGTTAATTGCTTTAGCTCCTGTCCAGAAAAACACCTCTGATTTAGCTAGCAGATTATCTGCTTGTTTTGTACTTTGAAACTGAAAACTGTAAGCAAGTATAGTTTTCAGAAAAGAAGCAAAAAAAAATTCCAGATATTCTTTTTTTCCATGAAGCTGTTGTTGATGGCTGTTTAAAGACAGGGTATGCCACAGATTAGTTGTCTTGCTATAATGAAAAGGATTAGAGCGCTGTGATAGAACACTGTATCTCTATTAGACTGTTAAAATATTTCCTATCTAATGTGTCAGCCAAACTTGAACCAGGAAAGCCAGAAAATGTGAGGGTAGAACAAGATAACAGTAATACAAATTACTTGTTCTCAGTAGCTTTTTTCTGCGAATACCCCCACTCCATTTTCTGGAATGTCTCATGTAATTTTATCTTTGACTTGCAAAGTACAGTATTAATGCCATTTTTTTTCACCTGAATTTGCAAGATTCCTGTCACTGAGCAGACAGTTCAGAAGCAATAAAAGGTACATTTCTAAAAAAGATCCACCAAATTGGGTGGCATGGCAGGACGTTTCCTGGTTCAACCTAAGCAGCAGTGGGCAACGCATTGGCCACGATGCTGCTGGTGGTAGATTCAGAGTTATTTTGCCACAGTGTGCACAAGAATGTGTATATGAAGCTGCACTTTAATAACTGAAATAACATGAATAAAACATAATCTTTCAGCAATACTGATCCTGCAATTTGTATCACTTCAGTGATCTCGTGTTCAGCGCCTTGTACAGCGCTGCCACAGTTGTCTACCTAGAGGGTAAGCAGTGAGAAATGGATGGGAATGGCAAAGGGAGGGGCAGGAGTTTTTAAGCCAGTTTTGCTTTTGAGGCAATCTCGCTTTCATGAGGGCCACGAACTGTCATGGTTTGTCACTTACCCATTACGGTTGCATCTCTTACTGTGGCATAAGACCTCTTCATGGGGTTACTGTTGCCTTGTAGGGCAACCTTGTGTTTTCTTCTGCACATTATAAAATAACACCCACAGTTTTCCTGAAAGTCAAAGGGCTTTATGAAGTCTGACATCTTGTAATTATTCTTGGACAGCCTTTCACTTTTGTTACCTGTCTCTTCTCACTACCACAAACATGCTCCGTGTTGTGACACGCTAAAAGCCACTGGACTTCAGGCAAACCCTTCCCAGAGTACTTCTCAGTCAGAAGGCCTTTGTCTTTTGGCACTGAGGGATCGATAGCTGGGGGATTGCACTGAGCCTTTACATGTCCCCCCTAGGCTGCTGACAGGGCCGTGTTTGGCAGCTGAGAGTAACCCCCAGCTGGCCGTCAGCTCAGTCGATGGGGTTCGAGTAGACCCAGGGGTTTTTTACCCTCTCACAGAAGCCTCAAGTAAATATACTGTAGTAAACAGAGAAATGATATTACAGCTGTGAGCCAACTGTGTCAGCATGAATCAAAAACAAGCTTGAAGACGGAACATTTTAATTAACCCCAAATCTATGCCACTGTTGTGGCACTCCTCTTTTCCTGCTTTTGTCCAGGGGCTGTAGAGATGCCAGCTGAACCCCGGGTGAAATTTCCAGCAGCTTTGGATGTCTTTTCATTTCCACTGGGGGGGTAAGGCTTTGCACTGTCACTCTGTTGGCAGAGGGCTACGACCATGCTTCTCCTGTAGAGACTTCAGTGTGGTACAAGTCCCAGACGTTTTTTATCTGCATTGTGCTTCCAGGGTGACACCAAACAAGTGGAAGGAGGGACCAGATATTCTAGTACCATTTTTCTGAAGATTAAGCTGAATAAAAATTTGCAAATACTTGTATAAAAGAAGATTTAGAGATTAGAAAGTGGCAATTTAAAAAAGAGACACATATGTGTAATGAAGAAGTGTGCAGCATCAAATAGGATTTTACTCTTGTTGTCCGAGACTTCCTCTGAGTGACAGAATAGGGTTTGTTTCTGTCTTTCATTCTCCAAACATTTTGAATTTACCTCCTCATAGAGTAAAACTGTTCTTGTTGTACTGTACATTGTAAATTTGTTTGGGTTTTTTTTTACTGTTTAAAAGAAAACAATTAGCTGATGTGATTATTGACCACATACGATTCCTCAAGCCATAGAATAAAAAGTTAATAGAAATGGTGTAGTTGAGCTATAACAATATCAATAATAACAGCATCTTTGTGTTTTGTCAAGCCCTTTCACCTCAAGGCTATAAACTTTTACACTAGCAAGTATGTAGGCCACAATAAGCCTGGTGCACTAAAAAATAAATTGTATTTAACTGGGTTTAGAAAATGAGCAAGCAGGATGATTGACTGCTGAAATTCTTAATCTACCAAATAGCGTAACGAGGGGCACAAATAGCTACCGTACTCGCACAGCTGGTTTTCCAGATGAGAGCCCAGGTGAGCAGGGAAGCCAGTGCCAGGTACGGAACCAGGAGGAACCAGCTGTCCCGCCGCTCTGCAGACGTGTTTCCACAGTGGAAAATTCTCTGCCTGTTGCTGGCCCTTGCCAATATTAACACATTTATGGGTTTGATGCTGGGTTTAATTACATCCTTTAGCTCTTAATGACACTAATTCAGTGTAACTCTTTGACATCGGCATTCTTGATGGCTGTTGTTGTATCTTTGCCAGTCGGGGACTGGGCTGAAGACCACCATCAGCTAAACTGTAAAGCGCTGAAACAGATTCTGAGCTATTTCACAAACTTTAATAGCTTTGAATGCAAGCCACGGTGGTCCTACCTGGGCAGCAGCTAGTTTGCGCTTGGCTTCAATCGTGCGGGGAGGAAGGGCGATGGGGCGGTCAGTGGCGCCGAAGGGGAGCTGGCGGTGGGGAGCGGGAGCCGGGCACCAAAGACCCTTCCCACCAGCCACCGGGCGGTTCATGTTAATGCTGAAACCCCAGCGCTGCGTATCTGCGATCCTTGCTACAAGACGGCAGAAGGCCACCCAAAAGCTGCTGGTTTCGGGGACGGCCTTGCCACCTGGCGAAGCGAGGCCTGTTGGGGCAAAGGGCGGGCGGAGGGGCTATGCGTTACACCCGCAGCGTCGCGGAGCTAACGTGTACGTAACGGGGCCGCTGAGGAGGAGAGCTGAACGCTGGGGGCGCGGAGGGCCAGCTCCCCGCTGGGCTGCGGGCAG
>NW_009260028.1:4569095-4602824 GCF_000687185.1 Egretta garzetta | reverse complement strand
GGGGCCGGGGCGCGGGAGCGGTGGCGCAGAGCGGGCGCGGACCGCAGGGGCCTGTCTTCGGGAAGAGCCTTTGCAGCCGGCGAACGTCATTACGCTTTCGTTGCGTCAGAGTTGTCTGTCGCGACTTCATGCAGGCATTGCAGGGACCTAGAGTAGACGGGCAGCAGGAGCTGCGAAAGTGCTGACCGTCTACACACGGAGACAGACATGGATTAGGCGTGCGGTGTCATGTCTAACTTTCTGTAGAAACGAGCATCTTATAAAGAGGCCTTAAAAACTCCTTATTGCTTGTTTTATACCAGGGTTCATCTCCACGCAGACTATTTCTCGTCTGACATCAGATGAGGTGATTCAAATGCGCAACGAGCTCTTTACCAAAGAGAAAGAGAGACAGTTATCCCTGTATCCACGAATTGAGAAAATCGAAGTAAAATACACTGGGAAGTCTCACCCTGGCAGTGTGTTTGTGATGAACAAAGCTTTGTCTACTCCATACAATTGTGCCATGCGTAAGTGAATGGACTCTTGAACTAACGTTGTGCCACTGGTGATGAAAATTGTGCTGTCGATCGAAGTCCTTATTGTCCAAATTCAAAATGTTAATATTATTGGCATTTTGATGACCAAGGTAACAGACATGCATTCAGAATATTTGTAGTTGGTATGTTTAAAATCCATTTGTACTAGAATACATCAGCAGAAAAAGAGTTAATTTTTGGAGGCTCTATTAGCAAGTGAAACTTGCAGTTTGTTGTTACAAATGCAGGGTCTACACTGTTGACTCTGAGGAGTATGGCTAATAACTGTGTAATACTTTTTTCATTTTCTTCAGACTTAAGTGAATGGCATTGCAGGAAATCCGTCCTAGCTCTTGTGGATGGTGAAGTCTGGGATATGTATAGACCCTTGACCAAATCATGTGAAATTCAGTTCCTAACTTTCAAAGATGAAGATCCAGAGGAAGTAAACAAGGTAAGTCTGTATCTTATCTTGTTGTAGGTGAGCCTGATTATGACCACTAGATTTTGTGTGCCCCCTTCAGTTCCATGTTTATCTGCTTTCTTGAACTTGTTTGTCGTGAAAGTACAGATATTTTTAATAGCTGGTTGGTACATCATGATTATTTGGACCAGGTTGTGGGCTGGGTGATGTGCAGGCATCCCTTTCAACCTGCATTGTTGTATTATCCTATGATTTCAGATTTAAAGATCTCCAGGGAAACATCTGGCTTGCATTTTAAGTGCAGTTTTGATTTTTTTTTTGATTGATTCTACATGGACAATCATCTCCAATTAGAAGTTCAAATACTAAAGAAAGTAATGCTTTGGTTGACAGTTAGGTTTGTGCCTAATTCAGTTAAATGTTGGTGTTCTTTTGGAATAAATAGCTGATATTCTTCTGGTATAGGTTGTTAGCTTCTAGGTAAAAAATCTGTGTTTTGAAATTCTCTTTACAGGCCTATTGGCGTTCCTGTGCCATGATCATGGCATGTGTGTTAAAACAGGCGTTCAAAGATGAGTACTCAGTGACTCTGATTAAAGCTCCAGAAGTGCCAGGTGATATAAGCGTTTTATACTGATTGTCTTGTCTTTTGCTGCTTCTTAAGTGACTGTCTTAATAACGTTACCAAAAAATCAGAGGCTCCTTTTCCAATTATTTAAGGTACTTAGCATTGATTTGTGTACCACATGCTGTTGATGTAGCCTTTAATTTATAGCAATCACACTGAAAACAATTTTGTTATCAAAGTACAGAAAATTGGTCTGTGGCAACTGGGTTTCAGACCATGTAGGATTTCATAGGTTAAGTTAGTAACTTGAGGACATAACCTTTTTATTGTTGAGTAAGGTATTTAGAAGATGTGATGTGTTTCTGTGAAATTTGCCCTAATACGTAACCTTGTGAGCACTTGAGTTACTAAAAGTTATGACGTGTACATCAAGTTTGTGGAAGATTATTGAAGTACAAACAGGGTTAGTAACAACTTTTGCTCATCTGTGACCTGATACAGGTTTAATATGCCATTTGACTGTATAATCACTGCTGAAGACTTTGATGGATTTCTTGAAATCATTTTGTTTTTATTCATTTTGATATATTTATAAGTGTATATTATGGCAATAAAATACATACTTTGTTACAAACTTAAATATCTTTCTCTTCGGAATTGGAATTGCAGTGATCTCTGGAGCTTTCTGTTATGATGTAATTTTGGACAACAGACTGAATGACTGGAAACCAACAAATGTAAGCACAATAACTTCTTCCTCAAAAAGTTAAGAAGCTTACATCCTTGTCCAGTAGTTCTTTTCTAATGGGGGAGAGAGGGCAGTGAGTTTGTTTTTTTTTTCTTTTCATAAGGTATATCTACACTAGTATTTTATTTCAGGTCAGGAGTACTCTTTGGAAACTAATCTCCACATTTACGACATACTGGCTTTCGTGGCAGAATGGTCTCAGAGCATGCAAATTGGGTTCCTTTCAGATGAAATTAAACCTAGAACTGTCCTCCAAATACTTACAGGTTTTAAGCTTATGGGGCTTGAGTAGCTCTAGTCTGAAATGCAATTCCCAGAATAGTTGGTCTGGCTGTTGGGACCTCAGTGCCATCTTTGCTACTGTACAGATTTGCTCCTACTCAGCCACTTGTTTGTGGTAACGTAGATGCAACCATAGCCCGATAGCCTTTGTGTGAATAGAGCCCACTGAAAATAGAAATGTGTGTAATACGTGTATTTTCACCTAGGGGTTTACAGCATAACAGTTTATTGCTGTAAAAGAACCGTAGGCACGTTCAGCTGAAGCTTTCCTTAATAGCTTGCTTATATTTCATGCTGTTCAGTAAATCTAATCCTCTAAAATCTTTAAGTCTCATAACTGTTTAGCAGCTGGTGTGATCACGAGTGCTCTACTCATCTGGTGCCTATTCTTGTTCTCATGCCCAAATACTAGCAGAGTTGTGTATGGCTAACAAAGCAGTGTTGGTATAATGCAGAATTTTTCTTCAATATGATCTTGTAGTTGAAGTAACTTAGTTTGAAATCTTTTCTAAGTGACATTGTAAATGTAGTGTCTACTAATAACAACTTCTTATTTATTGACAAATCTGAGTATGCAGAGCTTTGGACCAAGGTGATCAATGTGTATTTATTAATTATTCAGAACTTTTTTGTTTTGATTCCATCAGAACAGAGGCCTTTTTTAAGTGGAATCATGACTCTGGGAAACAGGATACACAGATGAATATTTAACGTTAGCAAGGCCATATATATTAATATATTGATGTTGGGAAAACCTGAGAAGTTTAACTCCAACTAATGTGTATAGTTTCTGATGGAAAAAACGCCTATTGATCTCACTGGTCATTGAATCAGTCCATTCAAACAGTGATGGTCTGTAACAATCTGTTGCAGATAAATAGTAAGAGTTACAATCCTACAGCAATATTCTTATATTTAGTATTCTTAAACGATCCTTATTGTTTTGACTAACATTTAGTGTTTCCTATGCTTTGCCTGTTCAGTACAGCTGTGAAACAGTGGTGACAGTTTTATATGTATTAACTGTTTCTTTAGGACAACTTCCGTTCTCTTACAAGGGATGCTGGAAAGCTAATTCATAAAGACCTGCCGTTTGAAATGCTGCGTGTTGAAGCAAAAGTAGCACGTGAAATGTTTCAACATAACAGGTAAGTGTCTGTTAATTAGAAATTACGTTTGTGCTTGTTTTTGTGAATCTAAAATAAGATGTAACAGGTGAAGTAAGAAGGTACTTCTCTCACTACTCTGAATGAACATGCCTCTGTTCTCTTTGTCACACTACCTTACTTCATTTTTAATGTTCTTTCCGGAGGCCAACCCCAGGCACCTTTGCTGGATGTAGTTTTGTGACAAATGGAAAGACTGTAGACTTCTTAGTTTAACAGCGAGCTTCAAGATTTCACTACTTTTAAATTGAAGCTCACATGGTTAGACTTGGCATTCTAGTTACTCAGCCTTTGCTGAAAGGCTTTCATATTCAAAGAAACGTAGGTTTTTCATATCTTGGTATCTTCAAATGAATGTTTGACAAAATGCAGTTTTTAAGACCTGCAAGGGTAAAAAACGGGTAAAATACTCTGGCCCGTGCTATAAAAGAAGGCTTGTTCAAAACAGTCCAGTTTTCTTCACTGAAAAAAGAATCTAAGCAGTGTTTCAGGAAAAAAATTCTCTGTTCCACAGCTTTTTGGTGGTTAGAGAGAGGTGGGGGGAAATGATAAAGAATTTATAGTTTTGTGAACCAAAATAAAATTATGCTAAAACTAAAGTTGCAAAAATAACTAGGGTTTTTAGCTTAATAATGAAGATGGTATTAATGTGACATACAAACTAGCATCTCTCTGCTGTGTTGGCTGGCAAGCGTTGACAGCAGGTGGGAGCTGACTTTTGGTAATAGCTTTAGACATTGTATGTGTATTTGTGTGTGTGTAGAAAGAGCAGAGGATGCTTTGCTGTCTTGCAGATGACCAGCTGTTGAGGACTACACATTGCATAAAATCAGTTTAGGTGATTGGATAGAGTCTTCTAGTCATACATGTGACTTGAAAAACTCTTATTTTAATTTGAAGTAATAGGTTCATTTTATCTTTTTGAATAGAACTTTGCTGAGAGAGCATGGTCCTCCTTTAACATATAAATAGAATAGAATAGACTATTTCAGTTGGAAGGGACCTACAGTGATCATCAAGATGGACGGCTGACCAAAAGTTAAAGCATTGTCCAAATGCCTTACATACTGAGAGGCCTGGGGCATCGACCACCTCTCCAGGAAGCCTGTTCCAGTGTTTGACCACTCTCTTGGTAAAGAAATGCTTCCTAATGTCCAGTCTAAACTTCCCCTGGTGCAGCTTTGAACCATTCACACACATCCTATCACACGATACCAGGGAGAAGACCTCAGCACCTCCCTCTCCACCTCCCCTCCTCAGGAAGCTGTAGAGAGCAAGGAGGCCGCCCCTCACCCTCCTTTTCTCCAAACTAGGCAAGCCCAAAATCTTCAGCTGCTGCTCATGGGACATTCCTTCCACCCCTTTCACCAACTTTGTTGCCCTCCTTGACACATTCAAGGACCTTCACATCCTTCTTAAATTGTGGGGCCCAGAACTGCACAGAGCACTCAAAGTGAGGCCGCACCAGTACTGAATACAGCGGAATAATCGCCTCTTGTGACCAGCTGGTTGTACTGTGTTTGATGCACCCCAGGATGGGGTTTGCCCTCTTGGCTACCAGGGTATGTTGCTGACTCACACTGAGCCTGGTGTCAACCAGCATCCCTGGGTCCCTTTCTGCAGGGCTGCTCTCCAGCCGCTTCTCTCCCAATTTATACTTGTGTCTGGCATTACTCCATCCCAGGTACCGAGTCTGTCATTTTGACTTGTTAAATTCTGTCCCATTAATCATATCCCAATGCTTCAATCTATCTAGATCCCTCTGCAAGGCCTCTGGTCCCTTCAGGAGAGACAACAGCACCTCCCAGTTTGGTATCATCAGTAAACTTGCTAATGGTGCATTCAAGTCCTGCATCCAGATTGCTGATAAAAATACTGAACAGAACTGGCCCTGGAGTTGAGCCTTGAGGAACACTGCTGGTGACCGGTTGCCAGCCAAATGTAGCCTCATTCACTATAGCCCTTCGAGCCCTGCCCCTCAGCCAGTTCTTCACACAGTGCACCATGAACCCGCTCATCCCACAGTTGGACAGCTTGTCAAGAAGGATGCTGTGAGGGACAGTATCAAAAGCCTTAGTAAAATCCAGAAAAATTATATCCACCACTTCCCCTTCATGCACTAGGCGGGTGACCTTATCATAGAAGGATATCAAATTAATGACTTGCCCTTTGTGAACCCATGTTGACTGTGCCTGATGATTGCTTTATTCTTTAAATGCCTTTAAATAGTACTCAGTGTTATCTCCATAATTTTTCCAGGAGCTGAGGTTAGACTAACAGATGTGCTGTATGAAACATGCCAATAGGTGTTGTCATATAAAATTAGGAATTTAAACCTTTTTCAAAGCTCACATAAATACAAGCATGATTTTTAAGAATGCTCCTTAAATCGATCTCTTAAGTATTCTTACAAGAACTAGGTGTTATCTTTTTTTTTTTTTTGTCTTGTTCAGATGCAAAATGGAGATGATAGATCAAAAAGCTTCTCAGAATATGGAAGGAATTGTAACATTATATAGGTGAGCAAAAATGAATGTCATTTTGTAATGATTCACTGAAAGATTTTATTATTTTGCAAGTACTCTCTGCAAGTGAGAAGAGTAAGTTGCTTGTGATTTTCAATTTAGAAATCACTTGTATTCATTGCTGTCTGTAGTCTGTCTTAAGTTGTTGGGGTTTTTTTATACAACCATTGTTTTGTGATACTTAACACTCGGTGGATCTCACTACATTTCTATTTCGTGTTATGTTAAAGGTGGTAAGTGCCAGAGAAGTCTTACTGCTTTAAATGCTTTTATGTAAAATCTAAATAAATCTCTAGAGCTTGACAGGTTAAATAAAATACAAACCAAATACTTCTTTGAAAATAAGAGTTAGCGTTGTATAGTGGATCTTTCTTCCAAAGTTGTCAAGATCTTCCTAACTGGCAAGCTGCTGCCTCGTAGTGGTGGAGATGATAATGGAGCTGGCTTCTGGGATACAGCGTAAGATACAAAGTTCTTGGGCTGGAGGCAGGAGGCTTGTATTGTATCTCAGGCACGTAAAAGAATCTGTGACTAGCTTAGGGCAGTGTAGGATCTTCAGTTGTCTAGATGTCTAAATTGTTCTGCATTTAATTTTGGAGTCCATGTCTCTCTAAGGGAACAGATGTCTTTGCAGTGATGGTTCTTTAACTTTTAGAAAGATGTTGTCAGTTGTTCCTCCTTCCTCCCACTCTCTAGCTTGCTTAATAAGAGGTAAAGTGGGCTTACCTATTGATTTGTGAAAGAGGTTTGTTCTGAATGTTCTTCTGCTGCTCATCTTTTTGTCACTCACTTTTCCTAATTGATTTGCAGTTTTCCAAGACCTGAAAGGGAAATACCTGTGCAGGTTGTAAGCACTGTATTGTAGAAAATGTGTGATCTCACAGACAAATGTTTTTCTGGTGAAGGACGGAGTTGTACCCACTTTTAAAGCCAACATGACATCAAAGATTTGTTAAACATAGGATCCTTTTTCTAGGCTTGAAGTTTAAATTTCATGAATTCATTTTACGAAACTGTGTGACCTGTGCTTTTGCTTCATGAAACCTGGAAATGCTGAACTGGGGATTTGTTTAGATTTGGTTTGGGATTTGTCTGGGTTTCTTTTCATCTGTTCTGTAGATAGGAATTTGCTAATCAAAAAATAAAAACAAATAAGCTTGTACTTCTCTCCGAATGTATTTGACATAGTTTGTTTTTTTTTCCCCCCTCCCATCAGGTTTGGTGACTTTGTAGATGTTAGTGAAGGCCCTCATATTCCAAGGACAAGTTTCTGTTTCCAGTATGAGATAACGGCAGCCCATAATCTTCAGACTAATCAATCTGAGCTGATAAGAAGGTTCCAGGGTGTGTCCCTGCCAATCCATTTGAAGGTAACTAATCCATTTCATACAGGTTTTCCTTCTTTAAGTTAGGGCATTTGCCTTACTTTCTGTTCTTTATTGTATGCTGTGCTGGTAGCCAAGTCTAATTCAGAGTTGAGAACAGTAGCAGAAAGGGAAGGCCCGTGATTATGACTGTGTTGGATATTTGGGATTTGTTTTCATGGAACTATTATGGATGTGAAATCAGAAGTAGAAAAGTTTGCATCAGAGGGCCCTTGATGTTACTTTTCAGTACTGAAAGTGTTGTTTTGGTTGTGCAATTTCTGCATGGATATTTCATTTACCTTGCCTTAGTTAGTTGCGCATGCTGGTCTTCTGAAATTGAGGCTACTGACAGTGTTTATTCAGATAAAGAAGGAAAGAGCAGAACTTTGAATTTATACTCATGATAAAGGATACCATTTCAAAGTCTTCCGTGACATGGAAGTAATATTTAACAACAGTAACAGAAAAGGTCCTAGCACTCATCAGTCTTAAACAAAGGCTTTGCAGAGCTATAGGTGGAGACAGGAGTCTTTCTTCCTGTTTCTGTTGACTTGCATGATTTTGACCTGTAGTCTAGCACATGTGCTATTGTCTCACTTGGGGAAGTTCCCAAGGGACAAGTGGGCACTGGGTTCCTCACCTCATCTCTGTGTACCCTTCTTCGTCATAAGATTTTAATTCCCATTTTTGCCCATTACCCCTCAATGATTCCACACAATGAATGGATATGATCAGCAGACATTTGTTCCAAGTACCCCAAAATGAGATGGGCAAATTGGACACTGAAATCATAAGCTGTAACATCTGAATTGGTGATTGTTATGGTTTTGTGTGATCATTTCTGTACACTTGTCAGAATCTATTCTGTGAGAAGATTTTTATTTTTACTTTTGGCCTCCAGTAACATCATTTAATGACATTTAATACAGGCTCACCACACCGTGTGGCACAGGCTGCTGGAAAGATCGAAGAGGCTGGTAAGTCTTATTAGCAGTGAGGTACAGCTTACCAAATATTAAGATATGCTGTGATAGAGTAGAATTTGAATGATTAGAGATGGGTAATATCTTCACGGACATATCTTTAGGAATAGAAATGTTCAGAGGTGAAGAAAAATCAGATACACGTGAAATCTCTTAAGTTGTTTTTTATTATCACTTTAAACTATATTAGTATTTTTCAAATTAATCTCTAGAATTAACCTTGGTATCGTGTGTAAGATTTAAAATTATTTTTTCCTGTTTTAATTGTGAACATGAAATAAAAAACCTAAAAATTGTAATAATGTATTTACGATTACCTAGATTTTAGGTGGTAACAAGTTTTCTGCCACAGGTTTGGGAGAACGTATACGAACATGTTTCTTACAAGTAAATGCAGGGATAAAATCTAATACCACTGGGTGAACCTAGGTGGAAGTTAAAGGGGAGATAAAAGGGAATGCTATTTTAGTAAGCTGCATAAATGTGCTAGTTTGAGTATTTTTTGCCTGTTTAAAATCTGCAAGGAAAATAAGAGTTTCTTGCAAAGATACTTCTGATAAACAACCAATGTTTCAAAGATGAAATATACTTACCCAAGAGAAGCTTTACAGTGACTGAATAAATGCAAAAGGCAAGTTTTTAAGATAAGTGGAACTATAAAATATCATAAGCCACATATAACTGGAGGCTCACTTTCAAGGCATGCTTAAATGTGGGAAATCTTCATAAGAATTAAACAGCAGATGTTTTTGAGCCTTCAGATCAAATATTTTACTTACTTGTGTAGCAATAGAGAAAAAAGTGCTGTATGTCTACTGAAACTTGTTAGCCAAGGATGTGCGCAGAGCCTAACCCATGATGTTTTTCTATGAAATTAGTTTGAAGATGCTTGTAATTCGGGTTGTTTAATTTTGGAGATGATAATTGTCTTTGTAGGCTGTCCTGCCTTGTTACGGTGACAGTATGAGGGGAGGATTTCCAGGATCAAGGAGGATTAAAACATATTTAAAAATATAACAGAATTCTTACGTTTCTGCAGGTCACTGAAGAAAAATATTTGGAAGCAGCAGCAGAATGTCATGAGACAAAAAGTGGAACTGAAGAAGGAAAAACTGTATCAATTTAAATTAACTTTAACCTCTAAATGTACATAATAAAAGTGTATTTTTACATGTCTTATTTGTGCTGCATATAAAAATGTCTTGGCTAATTCATTTGAATTCCGTGGGCCTAAATCACAGATAGATACAAAGCCAGTATTGGGCTTTTCAGTCCACTGGGGGGGGGGGGGAAGGAAGAAAAGGTAATGTTTTATTTGCAACAACTCATCTTGGAAATTACCATTGTCCTTATCTCAACAGCAGTTGTATGTGTCCAGGTGTTGTCCTCTGTGATTAGTACAGTTTAGCCTGCAGGCTGTAGTTGAACTGGTAGCTGAAAAGGGCACCCTCTTTATCTTGATATAATTTCAAGACCCCTTGTTTAGTCTTCCGTGAAGAAAGTATTTCCTTCTAATTTCTGACTTGATGTGTGTGTTTGTTGCTGGAACTTTCTGATGAAATTCCCCAGAGTTCTTTGCCTACTGCAATAGAAAGTTGAGACAAATAGTACCTACAAAAAAAAAAAAAAAAAAAAAAAAAAAAAAAAAAAAAAAAAAAAAAAAAAAAAAAAAAAAAAAAAAAAGCCCTTTCAGAAGCCCATGAAGGGTTAAGAAAGATTATTATTTTACTCATTTTGATTTCCTGTCAGAATTAAAAGTAGATACTCTGTTGTGTTTCTGGTTCAAAAGACTCCATTCAGTAGATGACTGTAATTGCCATTGCTTTACTAATATAAAGATAGCAGAATGTAAAAGCTGAAATGTTCTTTGAGTTTCAGTATTTTCTGCTGTTCAAGTGCAGTTAAAGATCATTTTCCAGGATAGTACCAGGAATGTAGTCAATTACTTGCATCCCCAGTGTAGTAAGATTTGTTGCGCATTTTCATTCTTTGATATTTAAATATGGTGACTTCAATTAAATTTCACAAGAGGTTTTTGTTAGATGATGTTTTCTGACATTTTGTGTTTTCATCCCTAGCTCATTAGAGCTGTTCTCGTTATACCAGAGGAGATTTTTATTACTACTTGAAGTGCGAATATCTTCTCTGAATTTTATCCCAGTTACTGTTTTTACCATTGACTGCATCGCTTGCTCTCTAACCGATTGACACTATAGTTTCCTAAGAGCAGGGTAGCAGTTCAGTAAAGTACATTCAGGTAAGGAAACCTTAGCTTAATCGAACTAAATAATAAGTAAATGCTGAGTGTGTCAGAGCACAGAAGAAGAAATGCAAGTGGTAAAAGCAGCTTTTGGTGAAGTTGCAGAAATCTGCTTAAGGTATGTGTTGAAATATGTGTGCTCCTATGCATTTCTGGGCTTAGTACAGTCATTAGCTATTCAAATTTACTGGCATACAATGAAGTTTGAAGTCTATCAATACGCTAACAGGCTATGGGCTCTGGATTAGTTTCCTGTTAAATACAACACATCTTTATGAAGTTAGCTCGTGCCTTCTCAGACTGCTTGGAAAACTGATTTTTTTTTCCCTCTTGATTAATCTTGTAGAGGACTTTTTATAATAGTATCAGATGCTAATTTTTTAAAATAAGATTCTTGTTTCAAGGCTTACCTTAAAAGTACACACATACATTCTATATGTTTTCTTAAGACTATAAAGGGTCTTTGTGCTGAACTTCAAATATTTGTGTTTCTTTTAAACCTAACCTTCCAGAGCATACTTTGGCTTTGGACCTGTTGCCCTGGTGCTACTGAAAAAGCAGGCATTGGTTCCCGTCTTGAGGAACACAAAATTTGCTGGGTTTTTTGGAGGTACCTGATCTCTCTGGTTAACCCAATGCCACAGTGAAATTGTGCAGGTGGGCACTGATGTAGGGGGCCTCTTCCGAATCTTAAAGCAGTTACCTCACCAACCCACGCAGGCTCCTCATGTCTGCTCTGTATTTTGAGGATCCACTTCAGAGTTCCTCCTGGATTCCACTACCTCTAGAGAAAGGTGAGAATGCTGCTTCCCCTTAGGAAATTTTTTTAACAGGAATTCCATGTTTCAAAATTTGTTGGTGCGTTTTTTTGGTTTTTTTTTGGCTGAGGGGGGCGGCGTAATCTGGCTTTTATAGCATGCAGTGTAAGAAACTATTTGAAAGGCGCGTAGCTGGGCTGAAAAGTCTGGAGATGGGATTTCCCTTTCCCGACCTTTGCTGGGTCTATGACAAGTGGGTGTGGGACAGGCAGGGGAATTGCATGGAAGGGACTTTTGCCAGTGCAGAACTACAGTTACTAAAAATGCTGTTGAGGGCTGCCAGCTGAAGTTTACACGAGATCAAACTTCCCCCCCTCCCCCGCCTGCCCCATCCTTCCCCAGAGGTCTATGTGTAAAAAGGTGGAAGCTCACACTTCTGCAGAACTTGGTGCTAGCTCACATCTCGGTTGACGTGGGCTCCAGAAAGCCCGTCTTCCTTTGGGAGAGATGGAGCTGCAGGACATCTTTTAAAAGCACTGGATTCTCACGGAGGAGGGTAGCAGTTAAAAGGGACTTTGGTAATAGCAGGTAGTGACCACTTCTTTCTTGCCAGCAGAATGGTGGTGACAGGACTTTCCAAAGAAGCAGGAAATGTGGATCTAATTTCCTATTCTGTCACAGGGGGATTCAGAGCAATGCTTGCAGGGGGAAACATCTTTGGTGGACAGGTCATAAGGCACTCGGAGTAGTCCCTACATGATCTGTATGAAGTGATGCCACCAGTAGAAAAAGTCCTGAACATTTCTTGGATGAGCACGAGAACAAATTGAAACTGCTCAGTGCTCATGGCAGCCACAGAGCAACAGGGAGATCTGGTCCTTGAGCTCAGGACCATTTCTGTATTTTACCATTTCTATATTTTATCTCCGTTGGAAGTAGCTAAAAGAGACCACTGTAGGTCAGTTCAAAAAGAGACAAGAAAGTAGATGCTGTAATTTCTCTATACCGAATGCTATAGACCCCAGAGATTGCAGGGACTGGGGGAAGATAGATGGACAAAAAAGACTATAAGATTAAGCATAGTCACCTCCTTGGCTATTTCTCCTTTTTATTAAATTGATTTTCAGGTTTAAAGAGGCAGTTTTTCCTGTATCCATCCAGTAAAAGAAATGCAGAGCCTGTTAAAAGTAAGGAAGACTCAAGGAGGACACCATACTAAAAAACACAGATGATGGAGAAAGAGGAGGGCAGGGTGACTTAGGCCAACATACATGATCAGAAGATGACACTGGCCAGATTCTGGTAAGGAATAAATAAGGAAGAATATTTTTTTTTTTTTTTTTTTTTTTTATGATGGAGGTGGTGAGACACCAGAAAAGGTTGTCCAGAGAAGCTGTGGGTACCCCAACCCTGGAAGTGTTCAAGGGCAGGTTGGACAGGGCTTTGAGCAACCTCATCGAGTGAAAGATGCCTCTGCCCAAGGCTTGGGGGGGTTGGACTAGATGGCATTTAAAGGTCCCTTCCAACCCAAACCATTCTATGACTACAGGGGAAAAGGCAGGAACTGAAGCCTTCCTCCTTGTTGCACATCTCAGTAGTAGCTCCATGGCTTCTCATATTCAAGTTGTTCCTCCTTCTACCTCTCGTTTGAAAGAGAGTTGAAACTTTTCCAAATTATTTTTCCCTGAGCTTAGGACTCTTGAGCTTTCTCTTTTAATTATTGGTTTTAACCAAAAAGGAAACTCCATACCAAGGTTAAAGCCACATTGTGTATTGATCCTAAGAGGTGGCAGTAGGAAGGTTGAGCCGAGTCAGTTCCAGCTTTGTGTACACATTATCTGACTGAGTGGGATTTTTTTTTTTCCCAAAGAAATATTCTATAATTCATGTTATCACGGATTTTGGAGATAGAAAGGCAATTATGGTTTAGTCTGACTTCCTTTATAACAGAAGGAATTAAATGTCAAGAGAGGGTTATTTTTTTCTTACCAAGGAAGTAAACTCTTCTCTGGGAAATTGAACACATGCAAGTGATGAAAACGCTCAATCATCAGCAGATGTCGACTCCTTTTATGACAGCAGCTAGAATGAGCTTCCCTTTCTATTTTAACCTCGGTCAAGAAGTAATCTCTTAGTGTTGTTTGGTAACTTATCTAATGCTATACCACTCAGCTTATCGCAATACTTCGTTATATTAGAAGTCAGTGAACTTGCTAGTGCAGCTACATTTATTTTATTAGTTTTTTAAGGAATCCAGACACAGGAACTCAGTATCATAGAGGCGTTCGATGGGAAGAGTTGGCAGTGGCTATTTCTTGAAGAACACCAACCATCTGAAAATGGTAATGCTATCACGCTGTGGTCTTTCACAAGATTTAACCCCAGTCATGGACAGCATTAACATTTTTTCAGAGTAAAAAGAAAACCTGTTTCTTCAATATCTGCTATTACAATATCTACAATTTAATATGCCTGCTTTTCTGGGGAATTGGTTGCACAGAAAAAATACATAAAAATGGTCTAATGACCATATTTGCATCTGCTATTTATTTCTTAAGTTTGAGGTCACTCAACCTATATTTTAAAGAGAGAAAATGTAAGGGACCATACGTTTGATTTTTATAGTGTGACTATGAATCAGAATGGTAAGTCGCAAGACATGTTTTCTTCCTTAATACACCTTCTATTGGTTTGTGTCTATATAGGATGGAAATGGGAAGTCCAGGCTGGGGAGTGGAAAGGTGGGATGAAGTCAGGAAGTCCCAGCTGGTCATTGTTTCAGCACTGTGTCATTCACAAGCACCGAGGATGGCACTGTACTCCTGGTGCACTGCTGTAATATTAATTGCAGCCTTTGAAGAAGAGAAAAGAATCTCTTACTGGTTGCAGGCTTGGGGTGCTGTGCACTAAATGAGACTTCTTTGAATGCATTGAATAACCAAGGAAAGTACCAAGTAACACCTTCCTTTTGTGAGCACAATTGACATAATGTAATCACTCAATTAATACTTCAATTTAATCTATACATCCCACGGGGCAATTTAAGTTGTGGAGGCAAGCTCGCCAGCATCTCCAGGTTTCTGTGTTTCACAGAAAACTTAGCTTTAAAATTGGCTTTCAATGTCAGTCATGCAGCTAGGTGCTCTGTAAGAACTGCAACCGCACCAGGGCAGCACCGGGCTTGCTGCCAGTTCTCTGGTAACCGTGCCGCGGAGAAGACAAGCAGCAGTGACCTGCGAGCCTGCAACTTCCCTGCTCCTGGGGGGCTCAGGGACCACCTTGGCTTCAGTAAGAGAACTGATACCGCCAAACTGCCTCAAATGGAGTGGGAAATCAAACTGCCCTGTGCTGTTTCACCCTAGTCCCAAGAAATGAAAATGCCTATCAACTCTACTTCTCTCTTTTGCCACAAATTCCTCCCCACTTTCAAAGCTGTTTTTCATGCAAAAAGACTAGGGATACATTTTTCTTCAACACAACGTGCTTTGACACATTGAGAATCCCCTCTCAGAGTTACAGCCCTGACTTTGGAAGGGATGAAGCTGGCTTTTGCTTTTTGGTGGGCATGGCCCCTGGCTCTATGCATCCCCAGGGGAGCTGCTGAACTTACAGGCTGATTTGGAAAACATTTATGCCCTGCAGCAGTTCTGTCTGAGTGGAAAAAAGTCATATTCAGTGAGACGGTTCAGATGTGAGACTGTTTTATATGTGAGGCCATTGATTCATAAGTGTCTGTGGTCTTGAGGTGCTCTGTAAATCATACCTCATGCTGGGGGTTCACAGTCGAAACACCGCAAACAGAAAACGGTGTATGTATTGATACAGCACAAATATTAATCTTGCTTCTTAATTAATGGTGAGTACCTTGAGGGTTTTTTTTCCCCTTCTGCTCCCCAGTCAAACTAACCTTTCATAGCTAAACTTCATTAAGCAGATTTACTTGGAGCATAAGATAGAGAGTTTTAAAGACAGGCTCTGTCACTGAGATTTTGTGTGACAGTGAGCATTTGGTATGTATTTTGACCTTCCACAAAATAAATCAAAATAAATATAACAATACTTTCCTATGTCTCTGGAATTTTCTGAGATTTTTTTCTACAAAATTGGACTGCACTGGTAATCCTAGAGTAAAATAAATGTGGTTTCATTTTCTCCTAATGACCCATTGACCCACTTCTCCTAATGAACTGGCAATAAAATCTCAGAGAAACATCTTCTGTTGTTCCTTCTCTTACGTATAATAAAATTCTATAGAAATGAATAGAATGCACAGTTATACATGCCAAAAGTTTAATTCATCATTTTTCTTTCCTAAATAAAATGAAGAAAGGAAATATTTTTTGTGGAAAGTAAAGCCAGAAAACCTGAAAAGCAATGAAGCAAAATAAAAAGCAGGTTGCTGTGCTCAAAATGTTACACCTTCTGCATCCTAGTAAGGACTTACTGATACACAAAGCTGCTTTTTTCCCTGCTTTTTCCAGTGACTCTAAACCTAGTAAACATTCTCGCAAACATGCCTGTGAGCAGAACTCATCTTTTTACACGTAGAACGGAGGTTTTCCCAGCATAGTACTGACTGATTCACGATTTCTGTTCTCCTCCCACAGCAGCAGTTTGTTCCATGTGAATTCTGGTAAGAGGCATGATACAGTGTTAATGCTAACATGTAGGAGTCAGTCAGAGGTAAAAACCCCTATCACGATTAGCATTAACAACATACAGCCTACAGAAGAACTCCAGAGACTGGAGTATGAGACATAAAGAACTGAAACCACTGTTTTTTTCCCCTTGATATACCTACAAAAAAAAAAAAAAGACAAAAAAAAGACAGAAATGCATGTAAAAAATTATGTCAGAGGAAGGATAGACATCAGAGGGAAAAAGATTGTAGTTAAGTACAAAGCAGCCCCCTGCTGTACATTTAAAAACAGTCAAACCTGCAATGGTTTTAGTTACTTCTATAAGAGAACTAGAGTACATTCACTATTCTTCTTCTCTGAAGGACTTCCATCATTCTGCTTATTGCATTTTTGTGTTGCTTTACTTGGACTGAGCAGAAGGAATACAGATTGTAGCACGGTCTTCCCTTATTTCGTATCCATTTACATATATCAGGTAATGAAGACTTCTAATATCAGCCAAGTTCCTCAAAATGTTAAGAACCCGAGATAAAGAAAAACAAAAATTACTTGGATTTGATTTACTTAAATAGACAAAACGCCTATCAGGAGAGCTGTCTGCTTAACAGGGTGTAAGAAACAGAGCTGAGAAATAATCGTTTCACCGGTATGAGGTGCTTGTGATTAAGCAACAAATATTCCTTTGGATTCTGGAATAAGTGAACACTGAGTGGAGAGAAAACCTGTTGGACAGATTTAGTTGCCGGTCTAGGATCCATATACAGTGCTCCTACACCCTTTTTACAGTAGGCTAGAATGCAATTAATGACTATGTTTGTGTTGAACAGACCATTGTTTGCTAATCGTTTCTTAATATTAACCAGTCACTGATGTTTTGACCATAAAATTAGTAAGTGCTGAATTTTTTTGAACAAAGTTGAACATTTCTTTTTACTTCTTTCAGCCTATTATGAGCTCTCTCCTGAAAACCATCAAGGAAAACATAGTTTTAGAAACCAGTAATTATAAAAAATATTTCAGAAGTCTCAAACAAATTGCATAATGGAGCATAAATGCACTCAGTAGAAGAAAGATTAGACAATCCTCATTGTATATCCAATTATCTGAAATTTTTTTACAATTTTCAGTTACTTACATCAGTAATAAGGATGGAATAGTTGAGACAGTCATTCCAAGCAGGTTCTAAAAGGCCTAAATAATGCCCAGTTAGTTCTCTGCTAGGTATGTCTTGATCGAAATATATTTTCCTTTCTCCATCCTTCTAAAATAGAGTATCGGCTCCTGGGCAGAGTTGAGAAATGGTTGAATCTTGTTTGCTTTCTGTTTGGTCTCCCAGTAACCACTTTTAAAAAAAAAAAAATTACTGTTGTTCGAGAAAAAAGTAACAGAGAAACAATACGGGAAATGAGACATTATATATAAGATGCAATTTTGGAGATCTTTTTTGTATGTAAATTTAAAGAAACTTATGTATATAACTTCCCTACTCTTACTAGCACATGTTTTAAGAGGAAGTTAAAATGTCATAGTAAGACTGTGATCTAATTTAGAGATTTTAGGGAAATTACCTTTCACTTTGTGCCACTCTAAATGAAACCAGCCAAGTACATGGTTGTGATAAGTTATGTGGCAAACAAAAATTCCAAGATGAATGTAAAATTTTGGTAGGCAGAAAAAAGTGGTTTAGAAATTTCCAAACCTCAAATTTAAAATGATGATTCAGAGCTCTGATGAGTGTTCAGGCTAAACTCCTACTGAAGTCAGACACTGAGACCTGTGGTGTAACATTTGCATTTGTGGGCAATGAAGTGAACAGTTTCTAAATCTATATATCAGTACTCCTAAATGTTGTGTGTGCATATGTGGTGTGTGTGTGGAGGGTGAGGGGTGCAGGTCAGGGGAGGAGGATGCGA
The DNA here is from genome assembly GCF_000687185.1 of Egretta garzetta. Classification (NCBI taxonomy): domain Eukaryota; kingdom Metazoa; phylum Chordata; class Aves; order Pelecaniformes; family Ardeidae; genus Egretta; species Egretta garzetta. The sequence continues at coordinate 4,584,672 of NW_009260028.1, read as the reverse complement.
CACACAACTTAAGGTATTAATTTTCTTTTTTTTTTTCAGGAAGAAAGCAAATAAATTAATACTGCCAATAAAAGGCTGTTGTATTATCTGAATTTATTGTGTATTGAACCTGCTTTGAGCGGGGATTTGGATTTGATGACCTGCAGAGATCCCTTCCAACTTAAAATATTCACTGATTCAATTATTGCACTTTTAATGTCCCTAAGTCCCTGACTCCTTATTCACTTGCTGTCGCCCAGTGGGCATACATCTTTACAACAGGCTTGATGCAAAACATCTGTTCCTCTAGTGGGAATGCTAAATTTGGCTTCATTAAGCTCTGAATCAGGATTGCACTAGGCAGTAGGACAAGAGCTTTGCCACAAGAAACTTCTGTCACTTCAGAGTCTGTTGCCCAAAAATATTTGAAAATGTTTGTAAATTTGCACTATCTTAAATGTATTCCAGGTTGTTATTCTTTAAACCATGCTTCCCAAACCCTAATTCTTTCATACCTTTTTAGGGTTTGCTAGAGACTGCTACAGGTTTTGCTAAAAAAGAGAATATTTTATCTGTGGTTTGCAGCAGCCATTTGTGGTTGATGGCACTTTCCTCTTCAGTCTGCCTTCTCCTACCTTCAGTCTTGGAGAAGGCTTGTTTTTGAAATCAGTCAATTCAACAGATCGAATAAATGTTTCTCTAAAGAAGCTGAATGACTGCTGTGCTTGCCCATGCCTACTTCCAATGTCACTGTTGAGCAGCGTGGGAAGTGAGAGACTTCAAGGCAGCATTTGCTCTCTGCAGGTTTACTCCAGAGTCAGCCCTTCTAGGCAAAAGTGGGCAAGCGGGTAGCCATAACCACAGACAAACCTTTGTCTTTGGTGCTTTTCTACTCCCATGATCTTGGATTTATGTAATGGAGTAGTTTTGTCTAGGCTAGCACCCTAGCATTTTAATTTTGGGTTTAAAAGCTACACAGCATCCCCAGTGCTGCAAGCTGTGTTGCTTCTCTGTGTGAAAGGCAAAAAAAAGAATCATGCTTTATCAGGAAGTGGTAACAAATGACATGTGTTTCCTCTTGCTGAACCCTTGTAACAGACTTTTGTACAGCTGTCAGATTTCCATTACATGAACAAATACAGATACTGCTGCCTGTCTTCTCACACAGCTCTAAAAATGTGGCCTTGCCATCAATGGAAATGATGACCATCTACTCATGTTTAAATATAATAAAATAAAATCCCCTATTATTTCCCTTGCAACATTAAAAAAGAAAAAGCTTGTAAGATCTGGTGTGATTTCCCTCTTCCTCTTTCTAGCACTATCTTCCTTCAGACACTAACATCAGAATAACCCGTTTATTCTTCCTATCTTATCTGCTGATCTCTGGTCATCAGGTCCCATCCGCTCATTTGTTTTTCTATTCCTTCATCTGCTGTAGTCACCTCAGATAAGTGTGTGTTTTAATTTAATTTTCAAACTTTATATCTGCTTTCATTGCTATTGCCTCCACAGAAGCTGTCCATATCAGAACTGATCTCTTAGTTTAGATGGTCTACCCTTTGATTATTTTATCTCTGTTGACAGTCAGACACACATGAAAATGTCCCAACTTGCCTTTTTGTGACAGTTCTTTCTTGGTTTTCCTCCCACCTCTGTGGCCACAGACCCATCTCTGTATTTTTTAGCCTTTGTTTAATCAATGACTGCCTATTCCTCTGAGATGTCCCTCTGGATTTCTTAGTAGCAACATTTGACTCAAGACATATAAACTGCAACACATAATTTTTCCTCCAGCGTTGTCTCTGCTTTGTTTTTTCTCCATTTGCATTCACTTCTTACCACCACCTTTTCTGTCAATTCTATATAGAAGTGACTTATTCCACAACTATGTTCCTTACCGTACTTCATCTACTTGGAAAAGGCTTCCTAGAGAGGTGGTCGGTGCCTCAAGACTGGCAGTGTTCAAGAGGAATTTGGACAATGTCCTTAATAACATGCTTTAACTTTTGGTCAGCCATGAATTGGTCAGGCAGTTTGACTGGATGATCATTGCAGGTCCCTTCCAACTGAAATTATTCTATTCTATTCTATTCTATTCTATTCTATTCTATTCTATTCTATTCTACTTCTCCTCATATTTTTTTACAGACCACCCTCCTTCAGACAAATATTTTTTTCCGCAGTTCTTTTCTCCTATTTCAAATACCTCCTAAAAGTCAACATCTGACATGACAGTTTCAAGAAATCTGCTAGTGCTTTCTGAAGAGCCTGTGAGGCAGTTGGGATAAACTGAGAGGCTGGATGAACTATAAGCAATAAAAACAAAAGTAAAAATAGTAAACATTGACAAGATTTTTCTCTGCTTTTGTATACATACGCACATATATATAATTAATTTCTTCTCTTTGTAATTTCCTCAGTATGTGACAATGTTTATCTTCTTTTCTGTTGCAATATTAATGCAACTGATTGAGACCTTACTGAGACGTATGGAATTACTGAAAAATAAATGTTGACTAGTAATTTTACAGACTACAGTCATTTTACTTTGCAATCTGTCTTCCAAAAGGTGTGAGAATAGACATCATATTCATAGATATTTTTGTATTTCATACATATCAAAGGAAATCTATGGGATATTGAGGCACTTAAAAAATCTGCTCAAGTATAGGTAGCTCATTGTTTTCTAACCTAGGATTTTCTTTGGTCAGTGAAATACCACAAGCACAGTTCAAACTACTTAGTTTAAATGTGACAAGCGCTCATTTGCCCACCCATTGTACTGTACCTCAAGGGTCTGAGTGGATGTATGCTGGTCCACTGATGGACTAGAAACATCCAGCTTGTTAGTCTAGTTATGTGATTATTAGCCAGTTTTGCCTCTCCAGTCCAAATGACCAAATTCTTATTTGCCTATTGGTCAACTAGAGGAGATCCTTTGTCATGAATCTGGAGTAAAACTCAACCTTTTGTCTTTGGATTGGTAGCAGGAGGACATGCCAGCTTTGGTAGAACTCCCCAGTATATATTTTTTATGAAAAACACATGCAGGTTAGGAAAGTAATTCCAACTCTGCAAAATTTGGCAGCCAATTTAGAAAAGATAAACGGTGTTCTCCAAATGGCAAAAAAAATTTAGAATTTTGCCTTTTGGGGAGCCTCATCTGAAGGTGCTTAGGGTTGTGTGAACATCTGTTACAAAGCCCCTTTTTGGTCGGAGGGTGCAAGGGAGAAAAGGCAATTCACCAAGGCCAGAAATCTGCAGTGCTCATGCATGTGAGTATGTACGCTCACAATCATGTTGGAGGAACCAGACTGTGATAGACCCCAAGCCCGATGCTTTGAAGTTAAAGAATAAAGACTTACACTGACCGCAATAGGCTTTGAAACAGACCTAGTGAGCCCCAGTCTTTTATCTCTATTTACCTGCATATAAACGAGACAAACTCAAAAGCACAATGTCAGATTACCTGCTGAAACTAAACTAAAGGCCTGATTCTGGGAGAAAAAACTTGAAGGAGCTTCGTGGTCTTGAAGGAGCTGTGCCAGCAAGCAGGCTGTACGTATAGCTTTGTAGGGGACATGAGTTGGGCCTCACATCACCCACCTGCAGCTGTAGAAAAATTAGGTCTTTAGCCTACACTGTCTATCTGCGTATCTTCCCTTAACATTCACCAGAGAGAGAGAAAAGTGGCAACTGGCCAAAGGGTAACATGCTTCACCTATTTTACATCTTTCTTAGAATGTGGCAAATAATTGCCCTCTGGAGATGCCTATTTCCTTTTATTTGTCAAAACTAAAATTTGGTATAGTATATGAGAGTGGCTTTTGAATCTGTCTTCCTCATGAAAAAATCTTTTTTGTAAGAAAAAAGACCAAAATGAAATGTACCAGTTTCAGAGGTCTTTTTGCCCTTCAGTAGCAGAAATCTAATTTTGACTGAAAAAAGAATTAGGGTTGATGTAATTACCACATTCTATAATTCTTTTAATCACCTACAAAAGGCCGTTATACATAAACAGTACAACAGACATCCATTTTCAGGTACCCTATTTACATTTTCAGGAGGACTTTAAGTCCTCTATTCTCCTCTAACTTCTCAGAAAGTAAAGCTATTTGTTTTAAACCACTTAGAAAAATATTGAATTAAAGTCTCTTATTTAAGAAACTGGAAGAGCTCCAAAGATGTGTATGTAGATAGAAGAGGCTTTTCTCTGCAGAATAAAATGCCCCCAGTACCTCTATTTCACTTTGCAGATCAAGTAGATAGATTTTTTTTTAATACTGTATTTCAGCTATTTTGCTTGTTCCTTTCTAAATTAAAAGTCACCATATTAAAAAAACAATAAAAGAAATTATTAATCTTAGATGTTGGCTGCTGAATTTTAGTTCAGAGCAAATTTTTATGACCAAATTAAACCTTGGAGTTTTCACCAGACAGGAATTAATGCTGATCATGGAGCTCCTTTTTTGATAGTATGGCTATGCCTTTCAAGAAACTTATATGAAGTTCTTATATGGGCATTGTAAACATCTTCATTTGAAAAAGAATTAAAACAAACCATAACTAAATGATGCAGGTCTAATGGTTGTACTTTAAAGAAGGCATTTCTCTGTTGCTTATTTATGACATGATAACCAGAACTTGTCCCATGTGCAAAACTACTTGTTTGGCCACAATTAAGTAAGTCTAACTAGTCTGTACAGTTACTTTTCCCCACCTGAAAATGTGTCTGGCAAGCTGCAGGCAAGAGAATAACTGCTAATTAGTTATAAAACTCTTCCAAATAGATAACTGAAACACTGTAGAAATTATATTCCCTATTGCATGGTTTTCTAAACTATTAATCTCAAAACAAAAAAAGGTGGGGTGCAGGAGCTAGAAAGCAGCATGCACCCCCCATGTCCTCTTAGCTGTCTGCAGACACCCTTCTTACGTGTGCTGTCCCGTCAGCTACGTGAGGTGTAGCCACCTAAAAAAGTGAGTGCAAAGACAGCTAGGGGACTGGGTTTGTATTCACTCGAGACTGGTTGTCCATGTGTGACTCTGGATGGCTGAAGGCATATTTCCATAAGGACGCCTGCCTGCGTACTTCTGCATGTGTACAGATGTTTGAAGTTCAGCCCCTCTCACTTGCGAGGCTTCTAAACCCTGCCCTAGGGCCCCTTCCCTTGGCCTGCTCCCATGTCCTGTAATATACAAGCTTCTCATTTAAAAAAAGAGCACACATGAAAAATAAACAAAAAAGCCAAAGAACCAAACTGAAAAACCTACCTGCTATGAGGCAGTTTCTTTACACAGAGATGCAAGCAAAACCATTGCAGCAAGAAGGCCACAGACTTCCTTTGTTCCATGTCACAGGTTAACCATGATCACTGAGCTTGGCTTGCGATTTTTTTTCTTCTAAAGAGAGAGAAGGAGAGTGAGAGAAAGATATAGAAGTAAGGCAAACGAAAAATGGGAAAAAAACCCCGAAACAACTGAGGCAGGAACAGTTGCCACAGAGGTCTGTTGCTCTGGCTGTCCGCCTGGTATCCCTGCAGCGCAAGTTAGGTGAAGAAAGCCCGCTCCAAGCAACTTGAGACCCTTTATAAGTCATGAAGGTGACTCATAACCAACCGCCTTGCCTTGCCTTTAGTAAATCCCCTGCTTTCCTTTTCTTAGAACAGAGCTTCAAAAAAAAAAAAAAAAAAAAAAAAAGAAAAAAAGAGAAAAACCCAAGGAAAACAGAAAACTCCAGTCAAACTGAGGATTTTTTAAAAATGCACCATGTACTTTCCTTCCCTCAGACAGCTTGGCATCAGCCTTTGAATTGAGTAATAATAAATGCAAATGATTGTTTAGTAGTGAGGGTACACTTCAACAAGTTAGGGGTATGTCGTGAGAGAGAGAGTTCATGCCAGTATCTTCAGAGATCTAACTGGAGAGGGAGTTCACCGTGGTGAGCTGTTTCTTACTTTTCTACTTTTTCATCCAGAGCTGTCCTGCGTGGACTTTTTGTATTCCAGTTAACCCTGGCAGATCCGTGCAGAAAAAAAATTATTAATCAGAGATGCAAAATTCTCTCTGTCCTCAAGAAATGTGCAGAGATGCCTGACAGCTGTAGCTGGAGCAGTTGCAAACCTCTAAAATGAGGGATAAGTTCTAGCCAAATCAAGGTGCACATGGAAGACTGTAAAACAGTGGATCATGGAAGCCTGTTATTAAAATTATATGGTGTTTTTAACGTTCTTGAAAGACCACTGCAGATGACTGGAAAGACAGGTTGGTCTAAATGTACAGGAGATATACATTTACACAGTTCTTAGGTTCTGAACATATTCCCAGAAATATCCGGTTTATGTGAATTTTCAGCAAGGAACGGAGTGGCTGCTCCCTTCTGGTTTTCCTCAGACACTGAGGGTTGTACACTCTCAAAATGCTACATTTTTACTATGAATAACAGAATTTCTTTTGCCTCGCGCTTTGAAAGTTCAGTGATGCTTTAAAAAATATTTTAATTTCAGAACTCATTAAGGTGGCTGAAAGACAATAGTTCTGTGTGCCAGCCACTGAAATATAAGGAAATTTAAAAAAAAAAAAAAATCCGTCAAATTCCATCTTACCCTCACGCCTCATTAACAATATGATGGATTTTGGCTCCCGTGAGAAAAGTTTGAAGCTGTGGCTGCAGCACTGATGTTTCTCTGACATGTCCCAGACGAAGCAGCTCTGAGAAACACAAACATTTAATTTTATCTCCAAGGTCCCCCACTCTAGGGACATTGCTACCGCCCACGCTGCTGGAAGAGAAGAGGGCAGTAAGCCTGGCTGCGCTCTGATGCTCATGCGTCTGGGTGGGTGGGGAGGTTATGGCACTCATCTTTCTGTTTTCTTCCTACGCCTGTGGGCCAGAGGGAGACTGGATTTCTCTTGGGCCTTTACCCAGGAAAAAAAAAACCAAACACCCAGCTACTTGGTCATCTCCCCCAAATGTCTTCTCTTAGTTGGTACTTGATGTAGGGCCAAAACTTGGGGACAGCTCTTATGGGGAGAAGAGGGAGGCTCCATTTCAGTGGGATTAGGCCCTGGGATTGTCTCCAGTCTGATTATATTACAACACAAATATCTTAATTTTTACTTTAAATTCTTTTTTTAACTGGTATTTTTACTTGATTTCAATATAAATTGGAAACCTATATTCCTAAGGAGGTGAGACTTATGAAATCGCACCTGGCATGCGTATGTCTGTGTGCTGATCTGTTGGTCTCCTCTCTAATGTCTTGAAATCATGGGTTAATTTAATATGAATGCCAATGACAGAGGGATATCTCAAGGATATGAAGCTTCTATGATTTTTGTGAAAACATGTGAGCAGATTAGGAAAGACCTTATTAAAATTCCCACTTGTAGAAAGGTTGGTAATTGGAGTTCAACTCTTATTAATTTTTATAGACTCTACATGGGAACTCAATTACAAATCCATAGGCAACTAGATTTTGTTCATTTTGCCACTCACAAAGCAGCCTGGTTTGACAGGGATTATGTTAAATGCATGAAAACACCTGTTAATACATCGATAGATAGAGGATTTGGGGTTAAAGAGCAAATAAAAACCTAATCTTGCTAAGAACAATATACATGAGTAATTTAGCAGGAAAGCTGTCATCTAGGCATTTATGCCTAATTCAGGGAAGCCTGATTAGGGTTATGTGTGTGCATTTGTGTTTGAAAGCAGGCAATCAGCTTCAAATGCTCAGCTCAACAGGTGCCATGGGATGGTCTGACGGCATTGCCATGGTCCAGGGCGCTGCTGAGGCTGTGCCATGCTCTCTTCCTGCTCCTCTGAGTCTCGCTCCTGAAACTCTTTTTTTTTGCATCTTACAGCAATTGACACCGTGGTTCTGCACTCGAGTACAGCACAGAACCATAGCAAAATTTCCTGAAAGAAGCATAAACGCCCTTCGTATTTTCAAGTGTGTGAACATGATTTCAGTGGCTACACTGAGAGACGCAAAGCAGTAACACCTTGCAAGAATGTCAAAAAGGACCTTTAGGGTCATTAAAAAAAAGTAAAATCAGTCTCTAAAAACATGCCATGAAGTCTTTCTAGTTGTCCAGCATACACAGAACCATGCATTTCCTAACTGACATGGTAAAGATGGTTAAGCTTTCTTTCTTCTGTGATGCTCTATTAGATATGCCTGACCAACAGAGGGCAATACATTCATACAAGCAGTAGACTCCAGTTCAAAATTCATGGAAATCAAGGAGTGTTTGAGTGTAGTATGACACTGGTCAGACCCATAAGACTTGATACTAATATCACTTGAGATGGTGGTTAGGACTCCTAATGACATCTATCAGAGACAGAAGCAGATCGCAGTTTGAGCTCTATTAGAACACGAACAATGAAAAAGGTGGAAACGCCAGATTTAATTAAAACTGTTTAATGACAGAAGTGCCATCTTCAAATCGAACTTGTTCATGAGTAACTGCAGGTGTTTAAAATATGGGTCACTGGAAAAGCTAATAACAATCTAGAGGCAGCAAACTTCTCTTTCAATTAACTTCAGTTTTCTTCAGACTTTCCAGACTCATCTTCTTCTCCTTTTTGAAATAAATCGTTTTATCCTTCTAATTTTTTTTTAGTTGAAAACTCCAGATTTGCTAAAATTAGGCTTTGCAATAAAAACTGACTGTAAATTTGTATTTTGAGTAGACTTTTAATACTTTTATGGAAATTGTGACATTGATTAGACAAGATATTTTTGAACAAAAGGTCTTTAAAAGATAAGATTTAAATTAGCCAAAAATTATTCTATATGTTTTATCAGTTCTTGTCACACTCCCTGTTCTCCTCTATCCCTTTGCAACAGCCTCTGGCACTTCAACTTGTGCAGTCCTGGGTCTTAATGACAACTGAATTGCTTTTGCAGGCAAACAGTTTTTTCTTGTGGGCACCAAAATTCTGCCCAAGTTACTCTTTAAGTGCCTGTCACTTCTTCTGTGATACTAAAATCCTGCTGGCGAGCTGCAGATGAGCCAGAACACGGTTGCTCAGATCTTCCTTTTCTGATTCAAAGGTCATAAGTCCTAGATGCAGCTTTAAACACCAATGAATGGTGCCTTCCCTTTCTTTACAGTCTCTCTCATTCATGCAATGGAGATGCTGCTTTCTAAAGCTGCCATGGAAGAAAGATGTTCTGGGGGACCTATTTTCCAATGGAACTCGTGGCCTTATCTGAGGAACAAGGGCTAGATCCAGTACCCCAGGAGGTGGGGAGGCTCAGGAAAAGCAGATGAACTGCTTGTGGTCTCCTCCACTTGTGTCAAAACTGACAGAGAAATCCAGGAGGACATGCCAGAGCAATAGGCTGCACAGAGGTTCGAGTGCAGTTTGGAGGGTATTCCAGTGAAAAAGCTGGAGATCAGGCTTTGAACATGAGCTCCAGAGCCCCCATGCTCAAGGCCCTGGAAGGAGGCAGCAGTGATGGAGAAAGATGCTTTAAAAGCTACATCCTAGGGAAAACAGGTTCCTTCTACTTCTTTAAGGAAAGGAAAAGACTCAGCCTTGGAAAGCAATGAAAACTGGAACTAGTAAGGAGGACTCTAATACAAAAAGGGAAGGGATGTTACGGTGAACTGCCTTTGAGATTGTCTTTACATGGCAGAATGGGCTATGTTTATAAAATACACATTTTAATGCAACCTGGATAAGTGTGACTGAATAGAACTCAGGTATGATTAAAAGTATGTTTAATAATGCCAAATTACTGTGTGTAATTCGTAAGTACTTTGTGTTATATCCAGACATTGAAGAACAATTTTTGGATTTGTATCCTAACGGCATTTCTTCTAACAGTGTTCTCAACTTACAGTGGCAGCTCTCATAGTTTCTGGATATTTTCGTTATTGTACCCTTTTATTCTTGGGGACAACTGATGCCTTTTATTCCCAGACTTTCAGTAATTTTAATTTCTAGCAGTCTGTGAGATAGTCTTTTAGTTTTTATTATGCTTAGCATCCATGCTTTGTCTACTAATTCTAGAAAGGAAGGCAATAAAACATGAATGGGAAAAAATTTTGACATACTGGAAGTCCCTTCCCACTACTTTGTTGGTGGTAAAAACTGCTGTCATCCTTTCAAATATGGAAAAACAGAGGGACTATGAATATTACTGCAAACCACAGGGCCAGAGGACAAGGTAGCCTGATGCCCATACACTTCCATCCAGTGCGCTTCTGTAATTCTCAAATTTTGCTGACACCACAGGGGAATGGAGTGTTTTTTGCTGATTATGTTTATATCTGATTTCTGTGTATGAACAGAAGCTGGTTGGGATTTCTGCCACCCCTTTTGCTCAGAGGGGTTCTGCCCACTATTCTGGTTTGTGGAAATCTCCTGTGGGAATCTTCTGTTTCTTTGGGCAGACCAGTTCCTCACACCGCGAGTGGTGCCAGGCAGCACACCTGGTACTCAGCCACTCCTTGATGGCAAACAGCCCTGGACATGCACAGGTGCTTTTTAGTGCTGCCCCTGTGGTCCGCTCAGGCCCTTGCAGGGGTCGGGGTCCAGGGGCAGTCCCCTTGGTCTCTGTTCTGGGGGAGAGCTGGTGAGGAACGTGGGGGCATGACCTGCTGCTGGCGATGCTCCCTGCCTGCATGGCACCTGTAAACCTCTCCAGCATGTCTTTCTCAGGAGGTACCAGTGAAGGGACAATACACGATGGCTGGAAGAGAAATCTCTGCTGGGTTTGGCAGGGGGAAAAGGGATGGGGGGAGATGAGCTTTTGCTAAATAATAGAAGATGCTTTTGTAGCAGAGTTCAGTATAACTGAGTTTGCATGTATCTCCTCATAGCTTTTTAAGAAATTCTTGGAGCTTTCCTGTTCAGCTATATAATATAGTCCACAATTACATTAGCAAGGGGTAGCCATTGAAAATATGACCGAGGAATTTAATCACCACAGAAGCGCGTTTAAGCTGGGACTACAAAAAGACCTATGAAACCTTATGCAGGAAAGTTTTATGTTTCTACTTTTTTTCCCCTCAGCCTTTGTAGGCACAGGCTGAAGGGACTAACAAGACTCCTGCTTGGAGAAATGATCTTCACAAACCGCTTAGGTCTCTCACTAAGCTAAAACATCCCGAAGGTGTCTTAGCGGGAAGCCAAAGATGAGCTTAGACCTAAAACTAAAAGAGAAATTTTTCTCCCATCCTAGCCCAACTGTTGAACTTGCACTTTCACAGAGAAGGGGAAAACAAAACAGAGCTGTGCAGAAAACTCTGACTGCCTTCAGTGTTGTGGAACATCCTTCTACCTGCAGGTTATATCCTATATGCCTTCCTTACATGGCATTTGAGAACTAATGTATTCCTTATTATAAGTACCCTGAGTAGTCAGGGGAGTACCTGTATGCCTTTTACATAAGCCACACAGAAAAACGTATAGCTCATACATATGTAAGTGCCCTCAAGCACAGACCAGATATCAAATCCTTCAGTTCTTATTTCCTCTTGAAAAATCAGAATTACACTTCTGCGAATCAGAGGAACATTTTTATAGATTATTGATCACTTAGGCTGAAGAAAACTGCCAGTCTGGGGAATTTATTCTTTCAGAAGTTTTATTGTATTTCTGAGGGTGGTAAACATGTTTTCAGCATAAGCCAGGTTGGTGCTGTGAAAGAAAATGTGTATTCACTTATTCCTGCCTTTCCCAAGACAAATAGTTCTAGATGTGAAATTGGAGTAAGAGACAGCTGACTTAAGCAATAACCATTAACTGTTTGGACTTACTGAAAAATTACAACAATATACCAAAGGTACAGGGGGGCATACCCTCAGCAAGAGAGTGGGAAGTAGAACAGCGAGAAGTTGTAGTTCAGAATTTATGAGAATGTAGGACTGAGTACAAAGCAAAAGAAAGCCTAGATGAGCCTCATGGTTCCTCACAAGAGAAGAGCTGGCGATATTTTACCTGAATTAGGGGCTATCTGCAGCTATTTGTGAGTCCCACTTGAAGGTTGAAAATCCTTTCCCTGAAATATGACTTGCTCTGCTTTTGAAGATGGTTCTCACACTGTTCTTGTCTGAGCTGCATCTGTGTACCTGTTCAATGGTTTTGTTTAGTCACTTTGCAGTATAGTCTGATGCAGTGAGATAAAGGTGGTCTTGTAACATGAAGTTCCTTCCAACCTGATATTATTCAGTGGTTCTGACAGCAGAGTTCAGCTCACTGTATAATATAGCACAGTTAAAGGATTTCTTGGAGAAGAATGCAAAATTCATATGTGCAGAAAAAAAAATCTGATAAATGGAGTTAATGGTATGCCTTTTGGGTTTTGGATCTTGAGTTTAAGATCCTCGCTCACCTCTTATTATGGTTTAAGCTGAGGGCCTCTCTGCTGTCTTCTCCAGTTTGGACTGCAAAGTAGATTTTATTCATGGAAAATATTAGGATGCTTTTAAGTGAGTGGGTGTTTTGATAAACCATCATCTGCAGGACATAAAGAATTATTAAGTATTTCACAGTGCAAGATATCCTTGTTACAGTTCCAGACTTTCTCTTTGTCTGGATGTCTAGGGAAATTTAGATAAGGGTTATGAATTTGAATAGCCTTATTCAAAGCTCCTAATCTCCTACAGTCTGTGTATCACTCTACCAATCCAGCAAGAGGTTTCAGCAAGAACTAATCAGAACTATCTACCGCACATTGAAAATTTAGAACTGGATCTGAGCTCACGGCACAACTCTGTTTCAGCAACATACCAGGCTGTCAAATCAAGAAGAAAAACAGATGTTTATTTTCTAGGCTGAGAGAGTATGCTAATGTTTAGTATGAAAAAAAATATTTTGCAGCTGCTAGAAACAACAGTGTCGTAAAGAAGGGCCACTTATGAAAACATCCACCAATATCTTTTGTGGATAAATAAAGAAAATAAACCAATGAGTAGAAAAAAGGTTCTTAAAGAAAAAAACCCTCCCTGCAAACATTGCTGTTTCCCATTGAGTCTGTTTTGTTTTTGTTCTAAGACCTGCAAATTTACAAGTGTGTAAATACATCATGTATTGTAAGGGTTAATGGATTTTATCTGCTTCTTTTATACTCACAGGAAAACTACTTAGGTCGATTTCCTGTAACATAGAGAGCTGTATCACACTATGAAACACTCAGCTGACAGTTTTATGGCAAGAAATGGAAGGACCCACTCTGCGAGAGTGTGCTTCAGAAAGAATAATGTGGGTGGGGAATTTTTACAAGCTACGTACAAGTTCAGAAATTTCTGAAGAAGTCAGTCTCCAATCAATGATCTTTCTTTCTGTAAAGTACATGGGATTTTGTGCGTTTTTTCAGTGATGAACATTTCCTTCCCAGAATCCCCTTAATGACAACACTGGTTGTTACTACTCAGACATGAGATTAAAAAAAGAAAAAAAGATTGCCTGGTAATATGGTAATAAGTACCTTTATGTCACAGAGAGAGAGATGTTGAATGAAAAATTACGTTTGGATGTTTTTTATGCTCTTGTGCATTCCTTGGAAAACTGAAAAACTTTATAAATATAAATCTGCTAAACATATTGTAAGCATGGCTACAAAATTGCATTTTCTCTTCAAATGTCAGTAAGGTTTATTAATAACTGTCAATGAGGTTTATTAATAACAGCAGCAGCAGTAGCAATAGTAACAACAACTAATAATTTAATGCATAACTTACTTACTGAATAACAGTAATTAAAAAGTCTCATTAATTACAAGCACTCTCCAGTCAAGAAATGTATGAATAGGTAAGTAAAACAAAAGCAACACATAAATAAAACAAGTGGAGAGGGCTGGTTTCAGTGAGGTACACACTCTGAGGAAGGACTGTAGGTGGGACAGTGTCACACTTAAAACTAAGTTGTAGCTGGGAGCGGAGACTCATTGGGTAGGGAAGAGCTCACTATAATGAATAGCACTATAACTATACTTCTATTTAGCTTTTTTGAAAAAAGGAAAAACGGAGTCTGCCGTTTTTCAGGTTGACACCCTGAAAGCTAGCGGCTGGAGGCAAGGCTCTGTATGAGGGTGTTTCAGCACCACGAGGAGCCCTACGGCTCCTACTCACAACTTTCTGTAAGTGACAATGGCAGAATGAGCATAACCAAGCCTCAAGGGTCTGAGAGCCTGTGTTACCAGCACCAGGTTGTCTTGAGAACACAACTAGTAATTATGTGCCTAAAAATCACGTTGTCAAGTCACATTAACATAGCCTTCAAAGGAGAGACTGTGGTCTTCAATGGGGCCAATACTTTTGCTTTGAGTCACAGCCTCAACTGATTTCATCTCCATTTGAGGCAGGAATGAAGGAATATATCTGTCTTGTTCGAAAGAGAGCAACACAATCCTGCACCGATAAAAAGTTACAGCTGCGTTTGTAACAGCGTGCTCTGTTTTTAAAGGAGGACATGGTAGCACTGAGGACTGGATACCCTGTGGTTTTGTTCAGGTGAGGAGCACTTCCTCACACGGCCAGTCCTGTTGTTGGGTTAAATAAGATTACGCTTGTGTCTGTTAACTGTAGGATCTGGACCATCTCTTCCTCCTACATTTCCGGAACTAGAGAAAAACAACGAAAAATACCCCAGACCAGAGTCTGACTCAACTGCAAACACATGAACAGGGAAGTAGCATTATACCTAATAAACTGGCCCAGAGTGTGACAATGTAGCAGAGAATATCTGTTATCCATGTAGGTCTTGGTTCTGTGAATGATCCATTGTAATTCCAAGCCAACTCATCCGCCCGAGTGTGGCTAACACAGGCACATACAATTGCTCCCCTGCAAAGTGAAGCTGGAGGTGAGATTTGGCAAGTGCAATGCAGTTGGAAGTCTGGGATAATTGGGGGCTCCTCCCAGGGAGTCTCTGGCACACAGGCATAGTTGGAAAGCACCTCGGGGCACATCCCTGCTCTGAAGTGCAAAGGTCAGGAGCCTCAGAAAGTCCAGCTTCAGCAAAAACTCCATACATCTCTGCATAGTGCGGAATGTGAAACCCCTCTGTAACCAAGGTTCTCCTGCCCTCCAGAGCTGCTGGAGTCTTTGCTAAGGCATCCTAAAAGTCCTACTTTAATTTGGGACAGTTTGGTGCTGAGGCAGTCCTAGTGGGAGGGAAGTGGTACCCTGGGGCCACAAGCCTCAGTGATCGGAGCTCACAGCAGAGAGATGAGCTGGCAGGAAACCAGAGGGAATGCTGTTTGCTATTTAGTGAAAGTCTTTTGAAATAGAAATGTTTCAATGAGGCTTATGGTCATCATAAAATTGCACTGTGTTGCAGGATTCTTTGCTGATTCTATGTGATGTCTCCAAAGCACAAAGACGTGAAGTCAGAATTAAAATACCAGCACATTGATTTAGAAGTGGTAAAAGAGGTTTTCCTGTTCCTTCGTGTGTTCTGCGTTTCAGGATCATGTTTTCAGTGTGTTTGTGTGCAGCTGTGAGGGCTTGCAAGATTCCGAGTGAAAGCTGGAATTGTGTTACTGCAGAATTCTTGAGTCTGGGTTTGCTAAGAAAAACACCTGATACTGCAACACTTCAGTGCTGTGCTCTGCCCAGCAAAATGTAGCCA
>NW_009260028.1:4560496-4568961 GCF_000687185.1 Egretta garzetta | reverse complement strand
CTTTCCCTGCATTCTTCTATCCTGCAGGAAGAACAGGTCACAGAGTAGAGCAAGAAAGTTCGGTTTCAGCCAAAACATTTCCCTCTGTCACTTTAGCTCCATGCAGTAGCTGACAACTGAGCACAAAGTGAAACTTAGGAGGGAAATACTCCCTTCTAATAATTTAAAACATCAAACACCTATGTTGCTGTGTATTCGATGCTCACAAAGAGATAAATTGCTGTGAATAATCAGTCATGTTTCCAATGTTCCAGAACTGAAAAAAAAATTTCAAAAATGTTTCTCAATGAAAGAAACCACTTTGGAATGCCACATTCATGTCTCAGGGGGATCTCAAAGTAGCAAGTTTATCTGAGAGGTTGAAAGACCAGTTTGCATTTTTCCAGTTCTCTGGTGCACAACAGCACCCATTTGGCTAGAAAGTTTGCTGCCAAAGCAGTGCTGATGAGATGAAAAAGGATGATCTAGTTGGTGGAGATGAGACAGACCAGAACCTGTAAAACTCCAGACAGACCAGAACCTGTAAAACTCCTCAACCTGGGGGAAGTTTGGGATGAGGAAGCTGGTTGCAAA
Organism: Egretta garzetta; assembly: GCF_000687185.1. Taxonomy (NCBI): domain Eukaryota; kingdom Metazoa; phylum Chordata; class Aves; order Pelecaniformes; family Ardeidae; genus Egretta; species Egretta garzetta. The sequence goes on along the minus strand of NW_009260028.1, from coordinate 4,568,388 downwards.
TAACAGCCCATTTCTTCTAGGACTTTTGCTATAAAAGATATAGCTCAGTCTGACGTTGGAGGTTTGAATGAGATCGTTGCAAGTGCGTACATGCATATGGATATATCCCTCCCCTCTCTGCCCCAGCCCATGGCAGCGTTTGCACTAGGCCACCAGATGACTGAGTGCCAAATGGGCACTTCTCAGAATACTAAATGTATCTATGAATGATTTTCAGGAAAGATAAGACAACATCAGCTGGAGGATCAGTAGATTTGTATTAATTTATGATCCAAGAAGACATATGTGGTTACACCACACACACACACTCTCTTATTTCCTGAGTCTCTAAAACTCTAATTGACAACTTCCTTTCTATAGTATGTGTCCACCCTCTTAGCATAAAATGAAAACCTTCAGGTATCAAATATTACCTGTTTCTCTGAAATTTCATCCTTTGAAAGATGAGCATTTATAAAGCAGAGACCACAACTAACAAGAAGAAATGTATCTAGTATTTTGATGCCCACCACATACATACCATATCCTCTTTTCCAAGTGACATAGCTTCATATGCAAAACTTTTAATTTCTGAAGTGACTCATGAAATGCATGCAGGCTCTGTTTATGCTTTCTTCACCTTCTTAAAAAGAATGCCAAACCACTGAACGTTAGGAAGCATTCCTACTTCATTTCTTAGAAGTTTTTGCTGTTCCCCTTTCTAATGAAGGCTGCCGTTATAGTTGTATGTCAAGAATGATTCATATAACACAAGATAAGTTTACATATGCCTTACTTTGTGTACTTTCACTTATTCATAAACTTACACACTCATTCTGGGTTTAGATTTTATTTAATTCCTGTATAAGGACATGTGTTCATTTACTTACGGAAACATCATTTATCACATTGCATAGAATTTTGTGCATAACATTTGTTGCCTGGGCACTTGGATGATTTAGCTTAGAAAAAACCCAGATGTTCGAAAAGGAATTCTAAAAACCAGCTTGTTAAGGTACATGTACTTTTATCTTGTACACGTCATATTCCAGGTGGATGGCTTTATCTTATGTTTACTGATGACCTAATTTTACTAGTTTAGGTGATTGATAGTAATTTCTATAGTAATTTATTTGCCCTGCTGCTGCAGGTGGTGATCTACCAGATTTCCAGATGTTTGCCAGCACAGGCTGCTGGATATTTGAAAATCCTGCTAAGAGATACCAGGTATAGGGCTGGGTATAACTATTTTAGATGAAAACTAGAACTGAGGAGGTTTCAATGCATAGGAAATGTCCATCCTTGCTAGACACTTGCTGCACATGCAGGTGAACAAGTCTATTAGTAGAGTCCTTTGCTCCCAGGGACGTTCCAGGGACAATTGTTTTAATGGACTTGGGTATTCCTATAGGAGGAGGAGAATTCTGAAGTCCCTTTGGGCTTGAATGCAAGCAGGTTTAGATGTTTGACAGGGGATTCACCTAATGTAAGATGGACTTTCATGGTATTAACATCTGTGTCTGTGTTAGCTACCCTGGATTCCTTGTAAGTTCTGTAAGTGGGAAGAAATAAACTTTTTTGACACAATTCATCTGGTCTGTTTTAGTTTTCTACTTTAGATGGGGATTATTTGTACCCTAGAAGACCTATTTATCTCCATGACTATATGGAAAATCTATATTTTTATTTCTGATGCTGAGGTCTATTTATGCTAGACACTACATTTCTTCAGGTGAATCCTATTCACAGAGCCCAGGCCAAGTCAAAAGTTAACCAGAAAAGCACAGCAAAGCGTACTAACCTCAGCATCCTCCTCAAGCAGGGGGCTATACAGCTGTAGTGATCGAGATCCAGTACTGATCACCAACAGTAGCAACATAAACACAATTGCAAGGTTTTTGTGGAGTTATCCTACAAGATTTAGGGTGTGTATTTACCTTACAGAATTGCTATTTCAATTTTTATTTGGCTTTATTTTTATGATGTTGCAGATGAATACTTGAATTTGCAGTGATATGATCTGGATATGGCTATAAGATTCCATGATTAAAACCCAAAAAATCTCAGGAGAAAACATCCGAAATCCATTCATTAAAGATACTAAATTGAATTTATCAATTTGCAGTTTTATTTACTGGTTCAAATACACCATCTGACTAAATGTACCTGTAATGATCTCTATTTGCCAAAGACTGTAAATAAGGAGAGAGGCTGGACACTTTCTGGCACTGTGAGGGCATGGAGTGCAATGTAAGGAAATGTATCTTGATCGAAACATCAAAGATTTCTGTGGATATTTATATGCAGAACTCCAAATTTGGATAACCATATGTGAGTTCTTAAAGGCTTGTCATGTTCAGACGATCATTTCTGTCTAAAGTTAGTAGGCTGGATTTACTGCCTGCTTGTCCACTCCCCTGATCTAGCAAAGCCACAGAGTGAAAAGGGCTGATAGGGAAGGAACCTAGTCACAGCTTTGCAGAAGTGCATGTTATACCTTTATTTAGATGTGCATCTAAGGACCTACTCTAATGTTGCATTCCTACCTCCTGGTAAATAAGTAAGGCAAAAGTTTTCAATTTAGGATTCAGCCAAAGGAGGGTGTCACCTGAACAGTGCTCCACAGACATCAGCTTTGGCAACATTGCAAGTAGCTTGAGTACACAAGGACTTGGCTGCCTGGATGTTTCTGTTACAGCAGCAAATGAGGTTCTTGTGGGAGCTTGGTGATATTTTGTTTCAATGTCTGCATGAATACATTCATATTATTTTGAGCACAGGGAATGCTTTTTCTTACATCCTGGACTGTGGACTAGAGTTACCCCATACGCTAAGCTCAGAGCGCTGTGCCATGAAAGCAGTTGCCTGACTAGGATGTCACCAGCATTGCATGCTCCTGAAAGATTCTGTTGCTCCCCTCTTTCAAACAGGAAATGCCACTTAATTTGTCAGATTTTTCAAAACAGGACTGTGTTTTAACCACAACATTTGCGATCTGAAACAAGATTACTATATTCTGACTGACTTCTGAGACATGCACATGCACAAGGAAAAAAAAGGTAATTATTTAAAAAAGAAGGTCTGACTTGGATTTCAGCAAAACTTGGGGAGCAGGGTGACCAATAAGGGCTTGATGCAGTGAGAGGATTTTGTATTTGAGCTCAATGAAAATGAAAGATGTTTCATTCCAGTCAATTATATCATAGCTTTACTAGAAATTTGGGATGCTTTGTTCTTCCTGGGGCATAGGGTACTAGGTAAGTTAATTTGTCAATTAAATATAAAACACAGGTGTAATATTTAATTTAAAAACACAACAATAAAACTTTCTGGATTGTGGACATGTTCCCACTGAGTTTTCGAAAGCAGTATGAGTGTTCCAGAGATCTCCGTTGGAGCAGATGTGCTTAGAAAATATATAAAATAAAGTTAAATAGAAGCAAATTCTACAATATCACCTGGAATATATAATAGATGGAACCCTGATGGAGAAGGAAGCCAATTTCCTTGCAGGATAGAATGTGGTATTAACAACAAATAATTGTTACCTCATTAGTTGAATGGATTCTTAAATGTAGGTGGTTATTCAAACACATATTAACTAATATCTTGTGTTCTTAGTACTGAAGCCCATAGGGCATGTGTCATAGAAATAGCAAGTATTTATTTTGTTTGAATATTATGTAAAATTAATAAAGATTCACTGGAGAGAATGAATGAATTTATTCATGCTGGTCCCACACACATATCCTAATGTTGTATCTGTGGAAGACTCCCACTTGCTTCAGTGTGAATTTCCTTCCAATGTATGAAGACAGAAAATCCAAGCTATTTCTAAGAATAAGGAAATATATATCATATACATACCTTTGCAAGATATATGGACTTACTCAGAGATATTGTGAAAATGTAGTGTTAAATTCAATAGAAAGTCCTGTGTAACTTTATTTTTTCTTGCACACATCTGTTACTTATTTACAATTAACCAATGACTCAACAGCTAGATAAGTGATTTGGAAACAGATTTCTCTATTTGAAGTAGATTTTTTTTTTTAATTAAACTTGACACTCAGGTAATATCTTTTATTCAGAACTGAAAATCAGGTCCCAGAATGGCAAACTACTTTGAGTCACAAGGATATGGAGTCTTACACAAATGTCCCTTCTCCATGTTTCTGTTTGAGAAATGAATCTGATTTTTGCAGTGGCCTGTAGTTATTTTAAGCTGAAAATCTCATTAAACAAATTGGTGTGGGGTTTGTTTGCTATATCTCTTGGGAACGTTACAAGGAAAATCTAAAACTTCTCTCACTTTTACACCTTCCATCTTGAAACTTCATGTACTCACATGAAATTACTCAGGGTTCTTGCCAACCGCAAGGGAGAGGTGAGCCCCCAAATTTGTCTTCTGCTCTCACAGAGGACAAAGTGATGCCTTCCCTTCATTTTTGCTGGAGCTACAGGCCCATGATATTTCTCTGTGTTGAGTTAGGGCCTTCAAAACAATACTGATCTAACTATATACTGTAGTGTTCTGGGATGATCAATGCGTAATTTAAGAAATTGTCTTTTGGATAATGTAATGCTTATACTCATATTTTACTTAAAGCAGACTTTATGTTTCTAGCATAAGACCCCATCTGCCTCGAGTAGGTTCCCATGAGTATTCACAGTGGTTTAACCAAAACAGTTTTTAAAGCATGCCTCTTACTACCCATTGGGCAGTTTTGTATGCAGGCAAATTGTAAGGCATGACCGGAGACTTAAACCTTCAGTATTTCCTGGCAGAACAGAAGGGTGAATGGTTGTGCAAACATAAGTGGGAACTGATCTGTTTAATATGTCCGAGGACAGCGCATCTGTTCTGTTTTTGTGAAGCACTGGGCGTAGTGAAAGTAATAATACTTGCTTGTTTGTATTCTCATGACTTTTTTTATTAGTTCATTTTTAATTCCTTGGATACATTTCAAATTCTTTTATTCCAGGAGCATGTCCAGATAAAATATGAGTTATTTCAGCAACCTTCAGTATTTGTGGAGTACTCCTCAACATGACATTGAGTTGTTTGTGGCCTACATCTCCCTTCCATTCCTAGTACCCTGGCAGAATCCTACTTAGTGACCTGCTTTTTTTGACAAATACTTTAATGGGCTTTGGAAACTGTTTTCTCTAATTATAGAAATGCTGATAATAGTGCTTGACTTCATACGAAAGACTAATTCCAGCAAAGCTAACAGGACTACTCAAAAGTTTAAAGAGGAGTATATCTGTTTGCAGGATCAGAGCATGAATTTCTGCAGGATTCATGGAGAGCACTGTGGTGCACAGGAGAAGACAGTGAAATAATTTTTTAGAACCCTTGTAACGTGCACTTGAGAAATGCCATTACCTAGAGGACATTTGCATCTCATTTTTGGTTTGGTATTCTGTTTTATTCTTGGGACCTATACTTGTAATGAGTCATTTTTTGGTATTTGAAGGCCCCTAAATCACAGGTGGAGAGAGAAGGTGGTGTTCATAAGAGAACCATTATTTTCTCTGGATACCTACATGCCATTAAGTTTCCTGATAATTTCAGCTTTCTTGTGTCCCAGGGTGGAGGTATTTTACTGTCTGATGCATGTGAGTACAATTCAGTGGTCATACTGATTCATTGTACTTTTTCTCTTGTTCATCTCTTGACCTTTGCTTATGTTAATTTTTGCGAACATTTGTGCTTTTCCCACAAAGAGAAAGAAAAATAGAAATCAAGTTTGCCACCAGACTACAGGCAACAATTTAAAAAGAATTCTTAATCTGGTATATATTTATAAATAAATGTATCCCTTTGCTTTTACTGCAATCTTAAGAGTTATGATGAAGCAACATGGCTTACACAGAGGGGACTTTTAATTAAAATACATACAAAAATAACTGCAGATGAGGGCTGTGACTTAAAGAGCAACGTATTTTTTAGTGATCTTATGCCGAAGGTGTCTGGAACCTAACATGTCTGGTATTGGCTAGGGCAGGTTGGACCACTGCTGTGATTCATCCTGGCAATTCTCAGTTGATTTAGTACATTGAATGGGGATTCCCACTGAACAAGGGTAATTCTAAAAGAATGCTTGTAAGTGAGTATCTGCATCTCAGCATATTTCTGGTCTCAGCCCAGTTGTGAAGAACAGGACTTTATCATCCTAAATGTGCATCTGCTGATCTGTTCACTCCGCTTCTCATTCATGTTCCCTCCGTCCAAATCTGTGGGGGTACTGCACTGTGCAATGTTTGGGATTGATGTCTTCATACTAGTGCAGCAGAAAAGCACACTGCACTACAAGCAATTCCCTCTGACTTTCCTTCTCATTACAGTAATCTGTGCTGGTTTCCCAGCTTCCTCTTCTCCTAACATATTTTTGTTTTCTTCTGAGGTTCCGTCTCCCCCTTACTTTTCTCCAGTTCTTTCATAGTATGCTCACTGTCACTTATACTTCTACCTCACGGACTGGATTGTATCACTCTCAACTCATACTCCCTTTTTGTTATCTCCATCATCACCATTCACTTTCCTAACCATTCATCCAGCTCCGCAGATTCTACATGTTCCTCTAACCTTTGCTGTAATCATTGCCTTACCTCTGCCCATAGCTTTTTTCCTTCTCTTTCTTGCACAATACTCATCTCCTGTGGCATTCATGGCCCAGCTGTCACACACAAGAAAAGGAAAGTCTCCCCTTCAATAGTTATTTCTGCAGTTCTCTTAGTATGGACTCTTATTTCATAGACCATGCCTTATTTTTGGTTATGGGAGGAGTCCATCTTGCTGTGTCACTAAGACACTTGTTTCAAAATATATAGGTTTTATTTAATGTCGAGAAAAATTTTGAAAACATTCACCTCTTCTTCAGCTCTTACTCTTATTCTGGATAACCTCAACATCTGCATATCTGTCCAAATGCCAGACCTGCATGTTTATTGATCTTGTATAGCTATTTTGTTTCTTAATTTTTCCAAAACCTCCAGCAAGAGACATGGGGGACTTTTCCTTCATCCTTAGTGACCCCATGCTAGCTCTTACATCATTTTGGTAGAAGAAATGGTCATTCCTTTCACCTTTTCCTTTCCCTTTCATTCTTATTCTCCTGCCTTCCTGTCAGTGTAAGATACTATCCCATTAATCGTGAGCCTTGTAGCAGTCCTTAGTGCCCAGTTCCTCCATCCATGTTCTTTTGCTGCTGAGCATTTTTTAAGGAAATCCAGCACTTCCTTTAGTACAGCCTGTTCCCTCCTCCATCAGCTTTTTCATCTTCCAGGACAGAGAATAAGTCCTCTACTGGATTTAATGGCCAGATATACCATTTCTTACTTTAATACTGCTTTCCTCATTGCCCCTGATCCCTTTTTTTTCTCCTATTCCAAACCTATTTCTCTTCATCAGAAAAAGAATAGATGAAATCCTTTATGATCTCACCCGTCTTGGCTCCTTGACTTATTTATCCAAGCCGCTTTCATCACCTATCAGCAGTCCTGGCTAACTGGGGAGGTCCCAGTAAACTGGAAGTTAACAAATGTGATGCCCATTTACAAGAAGGGCTGGAAGGAGGATCTGGGGAACTACAGGCCTGTCTGTCTGACCTCGGTGCCAGGGAAGGTCATGGAGCAGATCATCTTCAGTGCCATCATGTGGCACATTCAGGACAACCAGGTAATGAGACTCAGTCAGCATGGGTTTATGAAAGGCAAGCCATGCTTGACCAACCTGATCTCCTTCTATGACCACAGACTCACAGAATGGCAAGGGTTGGAAGGGACCTTGGGAGATCATCTAGTCCAACCCTCCTGCTAAAGCAGGTTCACCCAGACCAGGTTGCACAGGACATTGTCCAGATGGGTTTTGAATATCTCCAGAGAAGGAGACTCCACAACCCCCCTGG
>NW_009260028.1:4559226-4560269 GCF_000687185.1 Egretta garzetta | reverse complement strand
TTTCCTCATAGGGGAGATGCTCCAGTCCCCTCATCATCTTTGTTGCCCTCCTCTGGACTCTTTCTAGGAGTTCCTCATCTTTCTTGAACCGGGAGCCCAGAATTGGACACAGTATTCCAGGTGGGGTCTCACCAGGGCAGAGTAGAGGGGGAGGATCATGTCTCCTGGCCACACTCCTCTTAATGCACCCCAGAATACCATTGGCCTTCTTGGCAACAAGGGCACACTGCTGGCTCATGGTCAGCTTGTCATCCACCAGGACTCCCAGGTCCCTCTCGGCAGAGCTGCTTTCCAGCAGGTCATCCTCCAGCCTGTGCTGGTGTGTGGGGCTAAACCTCCCCAGGTGCAGCACTCGACACTTGCCCTTGTTGAACTTCATCAGGTTCCTCTCCGCCCAACTCTCCAGCCTGTCCAGGTCCCGCTGAATGGCAGCACAGCCTTCTGGTGTATCAGCCACTCCTTCTGGCATATCAGCCACGCCAGGTGATCTCCTTAGTGGATGAGGGAAAGGTTGCGGATGCTGTCTACCTAGACTTTAGTAAAGCTTTTGACACTGTTTCCCACAGCATGCCTAGTCTTTAGTAAAGCTTTTGACACTGTTTCCCACAGCATTCTCCTGGAGGAACTGGCTGCTCATGGCTTGGACAGGTGTGTCTTTGCTGGGTAAATAACTGGCTGGATGGCTGGGCCCAAAGGTTTGTGGTGAATGGAGTTAAATCCAGCTGGTGGCCAGTCACAGGTGGTGTTCCCCAGGGCTAGTTGGGGCCAGTTCTGCTTAATATCTTTATCAATGATCTGGACAAGGGGATCAGGTGCATCCTCAGTAAGTTTGCTGACAACACCAAATTGGGCAGGAGTGTTGATCTGTTTGAGGGTAGTAAGGCTCTACAGAGGGATCGGGACAGGCCTCAAGTTGCACCAGGGGAGGTCTAGATTGGATATTAGGAAAAAGTTTCTTCACTGAAAGAGTTGTCAAGCACTGGAATAGGCTGCCCAGGGAAGTGGTTGAGTCTCCATCCCTGGAGGTATTTAAAAGATGAGTA
>NW_009260028.1:4432005-4548624 GCF_000687185.1 Egretta garzetta | reverse complement strand
GCCTGGATGGCTGGGCCCAAAGGTTTGTGGTGAATGGAGTTAAATCCAGCTGGTGGCCAGTCACAGGTGGTGTTCCCCAGGGCTAGTTGGGGCCAGTTCTGCTTAATATCTTTATCAATGATCTGGACAAGGGGATCAGGTGCATCCTCAGTAAGTTTGCTGACAACACCAAATTGGGCAGGAGTGTTGATCTGTTTGAGGGTAGTAAGGCTCTACAGAGGGATCGGGACAGGCCTCAAGTTGCACCAGGGGAGGTCTAGATTGGATATTAGGAAAAAGTTTCTTCACTGAAAGAGTTGTCAAGCACTGGAATAGGCTGCCCAGGGAAGTGGTTGAGTCTCCATCCCTGGAGGTATTTAAAAGATGAGTAGATGTGGTGCTTAGGGACATGGTTTAGTGGCGGACTTGGTAGTGGTAGGTTAATGGCTGAACTGGATGATTTTAAAGGTTTAAACTTTCTTTGAAGGTTTAGCTTCTGAAGAATTTTCAGAATTCAACAATCAGGTGTGAATGTTACAGAAGACACATGGAGGAGAGAAGTAGGAAGAGGAATCAAAACAGTGATGTTTAAAGCAGCCTTTGTGACTGCCATTCCAGCACTTTTAAGAAGATGGAGCTGGTTTTTAGTTCCAAGAAGTGAGCTAATACATTAGCTCTAAAGCTAAAAGTAGATAAACAAAATGTGCCTTTTAAAAACAGACCAGATCAAATTGCATTGACAGGCTGAATCTGAGCAGATGAACTCCAAGTCGTGTGCTGCAATCTTAGTCTATTGATAAACCAGACTGAAGATCTGGATGATCAGGAATGAACTGAAGCATGCTAGAGCACATTTGTTTCCTGATTGTTCTGTGTGTCTACTTTTCCTCCAGAAAAAGCCTAGGTCTCATCCTGAAGTGCAGCTGAAACACCTCCAGAGTGACTCTGTATGTGGAAGCTCTCAGGTTCTATAGCTCACAAACTGGTGAAGAGGATGTTTGTCCTGGGAAAGTATTCCAAGCACTCATTTCAACTCAGCCTTTGCTTCAAGGAGACTATTCAGACCTGGAGGTGAAAATTTGTTAATGATGTTTCTATTTATATCAGAAAGTAAAGCATCAGATTTCTCAGTTTGTCTTGAGAAGTTTTTAAGTTACTTTCCTCTAGAGCATGGGTAGGCATGTTAGCCTCTCCGTTGGGACTAACCATGCTGGGGTCACCTCTTAGTCTGCCTCCCTGAAGGTGTAGCTAATGGCAGAAAATAGTGATGAGGACTATAGGCAGGCTTTGTAGCCATGCAGGAGGCTGGTTTGGGCCTGTGGCAGCCATCCCTCACAGGGAAGAAGAGCACGTGACTCCCCCGGAAACAGCCTGGTTCCCCATGAACCAGTGTGAGGGTGGGAGGGCCAAATCCACCAGATGGCACTGCCCTGGTTTTGACCTATGTGAGTCTGAGAAGGATCACACAGGAGGGCTGAATCACTGCTTGCCTACAGGAGGAGAAACATGATGGTGGAGCATGACAGTGGGGGACAGGTCTCCTTCTCCCCCCCCCAGCCAGTGGCTGCAGGGGTTGTGCCTCAGCCTGGACCAGTGGCAGTGTGGTTTGGTGGGAGCCATGGTCAGGGAATTTCAGATATAGAATTAAGCTGTTCTTTGAGGTTGGCGGGGATGAGACTGAGGACTTTTGTGGGGGAGCGTGACCTTAGTGACTGCTGAGGGATGTCTTACAGTAGGCCAACAGAATTAATACCAGCATCAAATAGGTTACCTCTGAGGGACTGTGGGGTTGAGGGCTACGAAAACATGTTTTTGTTCAAATCATCTTGGCTCGGTGGAATTCCTCACTGAACACTTAGAGAACAAGCTTGATATGGCCTCAAAGTCATTCACAGTTATCCTTGCAAAATTTTAGAAAACAGGTGATACTCAAAAAGTCTGCAGGAGGGTGAGCACATCACAAAGGGAATCTGGGGAGTTATAGACTCTTATCTTTTATTACCAAAAAAACTGAAACAAATAATGAAACAATTTATAAACACTTGGATGTATAGTTTCATTAAGAACAAAGTGTGTCACATAATTCATTCATGAAAGGGAACATGGCTTTGTGCTAGGGAAGATGCTTGATTTTACACCTTTTGACACTTTCTCACATGACATTGTCATAAGCAAACTGTAGAAACACGGCCTAGATGAAACTGGTACAGAGTGCAAAGCTGTTTGGAAAACTGTTCTTACAGAGTATTAGTGATTCATCACCAGAAGAGGAGAATATATTGAGTGGGGTTTTAGTAGGCTACTATTCACTATTTTCATTAGTGTCCATGATGAAGGAATAGGGAGTATGACTATCAAATTTGCAGATGACACCAATTACAAGAAGACAGCATTATAATTCAAAGTGTTCCTGGTAAACTTGAGAAAAAATCTGGAAAGAAAGGGTGCAATGCAATAAAGACAAATGTTAGGCTGTGCCTTGAAAGTCAACTTTCTGGTGTGTTTAGCCTGCATTTAGCAACCAGAGTATTTCTTTCAATCATCATGCTTCATGAACAATACAGAACAATTGGAGGAAATTCAGAAATGAACAGCAGGAGTGGTCCACCTCCTAAAACACATGACTTATGAAGAGAGCTTGAAAGATCTGGAGTTATTCAGTCAATGAAGGAAAAAATAGAGGTAGCACTTGGTCAGTCTTGAAAACCAGAAGAAACTAAAAGAAAGAGGAAAGAAATAATCTGTTCTCTGTGTTCTTGATAGACAGAACAAGAAATAATAGACTCTGAAGTCAAAAAGATTGAGGCTGTTAGAATTAAAAAAACCCACACAAGCCCCAAATATTTTTCAGCAGGGCATGTACCTTACATAAAGGCATTACTGGAGATTTTTAAGAACAGCTCTTGGGAACGATATAGCTGCAATAATATAGCCTTTGAGGCATGTGAATGTACTAGATGGTGTCTTTAAGTCCATTCCTCCCCTAGCTTCCATGGTTCTGTGACACAGCTTTTGATAGAGAAATCAGAAGTTGCTGCCTATAGAAGTATTACTCTTCAATTCAAGAACTGTCTTTTATGCTTCCTGTGAGTACCTCTTCAATTAGGAATGACTGTGTTTCTGCCTTGCTGTAGTTAGGGACAGTCACACCAATATTTAGTCTGTACATATGTACCTGTTATCCTGTTTTTGGCTGGGATAATTCTCTTCCTAGTAACTGGTATAGTGCTGTGTTTTGGATTTGGAGGGGGCACAGCCAGGACAGCTGGCCCAAACTGGCCAAAGGGTATCCCATACCATATGAAGTCATGCTTGGTATGTGAACTGCAGAGAGTTGGCTGGGAGTCAGTGATTGCTGCCTGGGGACTGCCTGGGCATCGGTCAGCAGGTTGTGAGCAATTGCATTAAGCACCACTTGTTTTGTATATTCTTTTATAATTATTATTGTTATTTTCTCTTTCTCTGCCCCTTGATTAAACTGACTTCATCTCAACCCATGGGTTTTACTTTTTTTTCCCCTGATTATCTTCCCCATCCCACCAGGGGGATGGGGGAGAGTGAGCTAGCAGCTGTGCGGTGCTTAGTTGCTGGCTGGGGTTAAACCACGACACCTGTAAACCCAAGAACCCTTAGTCTGGCACAGCCGTATTCATTCTGACTCACCATTCCCATTATCAGGGCCTTGAGTGCACTAATAAGACAGAAAGACCTTGACTGGCCTAACCTTAGGCCTCCACCCACACCTGCGGGTCCAGAAGCTCTATATAAGCTCAGCCCCAGGCCTTTACTCCCTGTCTGAGCTGTGATGGAGAAGTACTGTTCCTTAGTTCATCCACAGCCTTACCCCACCTTTCTACAGAGCACTTTGGGCTGGGTTTCAACCTCTTCAACTCAGCTCAGACTTATACAGCAGTCACAGGACCTGACCCTGGCAATGACCTGTGCATTGGCTTCCCAGCTTGATTCTAGACCTGCCTCATAACTGTAATGTTGCCTTATGATCTGGCTTCTTGGTTGGACCCAGCCACCACATCTGGCTCTGTCTCACTTGGGTACTGCCAGGATGGCCCTTGGCTGAACCCAGACCTCTGCAAGGTATGAGGACAGACCTTGCTGGGAGGAGAGGCTTCTGTCTGGAGACCCACTGACCTGCCCAGCCATGTGCCCCACTGAGCTGGGCTTATCTGTGGGCTCCTGTCTCATCCCTAGGGAAATGCCTGATGGCTGGGGCTGCCCTGGTGCTCCCCAGCTGCCCCACTCCTAGTTGGGGCGGTGGGACAGGCCCAGAGGAGCCCCTGGCCCAGGTTGAGCAACCCCATGCCTGTTCCCTGATGCCCATCTAGAAACTTGAAGGATGGAGAGGACATCCTGGGGCCCACCACATGCTGTGAAAGGTGATTTTTTTTTTTTTTTTCATAGCCCAAATAAGTATTGTGGATGACTGTCAGAAAAGGAATAGCTTCTGTTTAGATATGCAGCACACATGTATAATTTTCATTTACCTCTTTGAAGTATGAACCTCTTAAGTGCTGTTTTTATATGTCTCATTTTGATAATACAGTTTTGACCTTTCACCTATGCTATGGCTATCATCAGGGTCCTGAAGCATTTCACAGAATGAAAAGGGCCAGATAGCATAATCTGCATAAAAAACATTAACAGGGAGGATGATTTTAGATTATAAATTTCCCAATCTTGTCAGGCATTTAAAAAATGCTTTTCTTCTACAAATGACATCAGCTTGGAAATAACCTACAACTTCTCTGGATATAAGAGATTAGCACATACTCCTGATAGTAGTATTAATCAGACTTTTCACTTCTGTTATGCATACCCTTGGTAGTACAGACAAAGTGAAAAACTTTAAACTACAAGATGAAATAACAGGTTATGTATATAAGGAAGAAACTTAAATTCTGATTTAAAGTCATATGCATTAAATTCCTGAGGGAAAACAGAAAAACTGTAGACCATAAGTTTGGCAATGTAGTTGTATTGTAAATTTTAGTGCAGTCATTTCCAAGGCCTTTCTTTAACTTGCAAGTATATATTTAGCATTTTTCACTATCTAAATCTTGTTTGTGCTGAAAGTAAAATAATGAACACCGACATCTAGTAAACATGTAATGTTTATACAGTATTTATTTTTTTGAAAATGCTTGGAGAAAGTGAGAACAGAAATTCTAAAAAACCCCCTATCTATACCCAAATGTTCCCTTCCCCCGTCAGTCTTGGAAAATATTACTTGAGTTGTTTTCCTCCTCTTTATATTTTTCTTTTGCACTTTCAACCTCCTGACTGGAAAAGAAACTGAATACTCACATGAACTGAAGAAGAAAAAAATGGAGTTTTATTTGTTCTACTTCAAAGAATGAGGAAACAATGAAGAAGCTTGGGAAAAAAAATGTCTTTAAGGGATTTCCAAACAAAGCTATATCAATTTTATCAAGAAGAAACTGGGAATATTTGGATTTTTAGGTAGATTTTAGTGCCAAACTACTTATTAGCATTTATTGAGTTTTTGATCATCCTGGAATAACTGAAATTGTAGAATTAAAAAGCAACTGACACTTGCAAGAGCCCTGCCTCCAGAGGAATCTGGCATCTGGTATCAAACTGCTCATTTACAATCCATTTATAGTAATAAGTTGCAGATTTTTATATATTGCAGAAAGAATAAAATTATAAAATGTCGTATAACAATGTAATACAGCAGTAGAAGTGATGTTCAAGGAGATCACACTGATCACTAAGGAACAGCAACAGACAAATGGAAAAGTTCTGATCAGTGAGGAAAAACATCAGTTTTCACCAACGATTGCTGCCTAATAGAGATATCTGGTTGCTCTGAGTAAGACTTACTTTACCTAATTTGTAGAATTTTTCTATAAATATAGACAAAGATAGGTACCATCAGTTATTGATTCAACCTTACTTTCTTACTGAGCTATTTTGAGATGGAATTAATTACCCTCTGCGTGTGACTGTCTCCATTGGCTGTAGAGGTCTAGATGATTGGTTTAGTCTAGGAGTATAGGCTTTCTTGGCTGTAGCCTTTCTTGATAGGGTTAATAGACAGATACGTTCTGAATTCCTTCCTGAAGAGAAAAATTTAGGTTTCTGGTCTGAATTGTTCTGCAACTATTGCAGGTTTGCCGTCTATGAATGGTCAATGGGATTTTGGACAGCTATCACTGAATAATTTTTCATTTGCATTGATTTCCTCTTTTTTAAAGAGGATAAAAGAAACTTGGTCCTACTGGCGATTTCCACTTGGCAGACTGAATAAGATGGCAGGCCATGCTGAGTGCCGGTCTTGTAACAGTGGACAGTAATATCACACAAACAATAACCAAGCTTCAATAACAGTTTGCTGAAGGAGGTACAGCAAGGCCTCTTGCACCTGCAAAATGAACTCTCAAAGCTTCCACTGGGGATTTCCAAGTACCTTGCATCTAATATGACATGGTGTGAGCAGTAGCATCCTGATCTAGTAGCCACACATTCAACTAGTTACTAGTTTTTGGCTAAAATAGAAGGCTGTCGCTATTGGATGTCTTCCTTCCTTTGGTTTGCAGCAAAGGTCAGCAGCCTGGACCTGCACCCGAGCTACACAGCTTTCATATATTTCCTCCCTATTTCCCTGGTATTCTACAAATTACAAGTACCTGTTTTATTTCTCCCTAGCCATTCCCAGGGGAATATATCCCCTGCTCAGTTAACTCTGTAATTCTATGAATTCTGTGGCCTGCATCCTTAATATTTGGTATTCCCATATTCACTAAAACCCAAGGATTAGTTTTTCTCCCTGTCCTGAAACAATCAGTGATTTTCACCTATATGCATTACTGACAATTGTGCAAATGCAATTAGCTAAATTGCTTAAAAATTTTTTTGAGCATAGAAGTCCCCTGCAGAACTTCATGTCTTTTCACAGCTCTGTGCCATACACTACAGAAGAATAATTTGGGGTGGGCGTTGATTAAAGTTTTTGGGAGGTAAGGAAGTCCTGTACCAAAGTATCATACCACAGGTTGGCAAGAGGATTGTGTACTGGTATATTCTTACCTCAGAAATTTTAAATGGATTCAATTTTGATGAGTTTTCTCACTAAGAAATTCCTCAAGTAGAAAAATGCTGCTTTTTCACAATTTAAAAATTAACAAAAATGATTTTCATATTGTCAGTTTTGTTCAATATGGTAAATCATGATCTGTTATCAAAAATCCTCACAGTTTTCATCATAAAACCTTGGTTTATTTTCTTATAATCTTGCCAGTCTACAATCAGTAGAACAAAATTTTGCAAGTCAAACATTTTCCATCCAAAAGTCTTGTTTTAATTATTTTTGGTAATAACTGGCCGTGAAGATGCATCAGTTGTATCCAAGCACAAGATTTAGTAGCTTAACCCGTGATAGCTAGGTCTGAAAGTTTACATTTGGATTATAGGGCTAAATTAAGTTTGGAGTGAGATGAATATTTCTGGTTAGTCTTCAACTGTTCTCTTTAACGTTCAGTTATCAGTGTAGGAAGGATTTCCCCTATAGTAATTAGTAATTTGAAAAAAGAAAAAGGTGTCTGAACCACAGAAGCAACCTTTTTAATAAAATTTCATTTTAAATGTTAAACAGTCTGTACAACAAGTGAGTAAAGGCTTAATCATAAGTAAAGTATCACTGAAAGGCAGCTTGGTGAGCTGGACTGAAGCCAATCTGCCACAGACAAGCCCACCACAAATAGTTCTGAATATGAAAGACTATTTTTGAACTTGACAGTCTTTTGCCTTTTTCATAAGCTGATGGAAATTCAGTCACTAAAAAATCAACTTATAATGTTATTAATGCACAAAACTTCCCTTTACCACAAACCTACAGGCTTTCTTGTTACTCAACGTAGGCACAGACAAGTAAATACAAATTTGTACTTTTGTTTTTTCTAGTGCAATTATCTTTGGATCTCATAGCAGTTATTTTTGTCTGCTTAAATACACATTAACAACAGCTAAGTCTTCTATGAAAATAAAACCATGCACTTTGTTTATTGGCTGATTGATGTCTGTAGTCTTAACCCAGTGATAAGAGCTTTGAAAAGTAACAATTCTGTGAGACAAAAAATACTAAATCAAATGAAGTGATTTATTTGGAACTGTTATGGTTACCAGGTGTTACTGATAAACTACAATTGTAAGTGTGTCCCATTCTAGAGCTGAAGAAAAAAAGCAGTTTTCAATGCGATGGCAATATACCAGTATAAATAAGTTGATTATTGCAGAGCTGTATAAATTATTCTGTATTTGTGATTCACTCAGTGACTAGATTGAATGGGATCACCTGAAATTTATATACTAAAAATTTAATCTGTCTTGTGTAGAAAAGAACATCCCTGCTGAAAGTTCAAGTACCTCAATCTTAAAAAATGCCAGAATTAAGGTTTTCTGTGCATGTGCAACCTTACTGCTGAGCAAGGCCTTTATGAATACATTCTTTGAGGTATTTTGCTTATTTGTTATTGTTCCAAATTTATGCTTACTCAATGAGAAGCTCTTTAATATATGTTATTAATATCATGGTGAGATGCTATACAATATTTTCTCTAATTGGCCTTCCTTGAAGACAGAATACTAACTCACATGATCTTGATTATTCAACAATGATAAATGTATTTACTTAATACTGCAACTCTAGAGGTGTAAGAGATAGTAACTTGTTTTTACAGAGGAGAAACTGAGGCACAGAATGATTTTAGGTTTAAAACCTTTATCAGTCTTGGATGCCTAATTCAAGCTGTCTGGAGCTCGATTTTTATCAGAACACTTACTAGTAGCAATTTTCAGGTTGAAGGTATAGCTTTGGCTGACTTCAGTTTCCTTGGTGAGTGATCAGCTTTGACCCCAGAGCAGAGTCTCAAGTCAAGCATTTAGTAAGAAACTTATAATTAGTAGACACCTGAGAAAATAATTTAAAAGCTTTTCTGCTTAGGTGATGAGAGATGAGTGAGTCTCTGTGACAGAGGCAGGGATAAAATATAATTCAATGGGACAGATTTCACCTGTCTTACTCAGAAGACCATCTTGTTTTCTATTTCAGTTTACACCTCCCAGTGTCAGTGACAAATTAAACCAAAGTGTTATGGACAGCTGCTTCTTTCACTGCAAATCAGTGACTTGTTCCCAGAGACAATTCATACTGTGTATGAGAGAGGTAGAAATCTGTATAGCATGTGGTGATATAATTAAGACTATTACAATATATTCAAGCAGGGGTGCAAAATTAAGGTGACAGATACCACTTTAATCCTCACATTTCTTAATTTTATCTTGATTAATTTTACAGCAGCTACTTTAAAAATATCCAGTTATGCATAATTTTCAAGGTCCTAAAACACAAGACAGAGAGCTACGAAAAGGCAATTAGGCCCTATAGCAACACATAACTATCAGCAGAGTTGCTGTTCTTAAATCAGTAACTTATACTTCTGGCATTTAAGCTAAAAGGAACTGATAAAACTGACAGTCATTCCCTGTGTGGACTGGCACTAAAGTGGTATTAAAACTTTTATTTGGCCAGGGGGTTTCACACATATTTTCTAATATCAGAGAAACTCTACCTTGAAAATTTGATTCTCTGACAGGGTACCTAGTCTGGTTTGATATATGTTATTAACTTTGAATTTTTTAGCTTACTGGTCTTAGAAATAGTTTAATATTTCTCTCTGTTTTCTTTTGTCTTACTCCTAGGTGCTGATTGTTTGAGGCAGAGATGGTCTTTGTCTTGTGTATATGGTACTTAACACAATGGGATTCCGGTGATGGTGCATCCTGGTGTATGGTTGAAATTCTGGTACATGCTATTGCAATACAGATAAACACATTTATCCACCCTTCATTCTGAAAATTAGGCCTGGTCATCTACCAATGAAGTGTGTTGGAGCCTGAGATCTAGCACTGCGTAATGTAGTATACATTCAGTTTTCAGTGATCATGGTTCATCCAGTTCCAGCTCATCCACTGGTTGCATTTACTCATGGTTTGGCCTTTTTTCTCCGTCACATCTGATACAAATAACAGTAAAATGTAATTGTCTTTTTATAACCGAAGAAATTGATTTATTTTTACCAACATCTCACTTGAAATTGTTCAGGTTTTCTGCAATAATTTATGAACAGGCCAGGAGGAGAGAGGGGATTTCAGTTAGAAAAAAATTCTTCAGAAAAATAAGTGACTAGAAACATACTCTATAGTGGGAAAATCATGATCAGTCTGTTTCTCAGAGCACCTGAAAACTCTCACCTTCAGCTGACCTTGTTATTACATATAAAATATTTTAAGTGAGTTATTCTTTAGATACCTCAAGATATCTGATTTTAATCGTCTGAATATTTTTGAACAATGACTAACTTTAAAACTACACCCTTCTTCTGAAAATCATCAGTTATTTTTTTGTTGGCACATGCAAAGAATAGCCTATAGTATTAATATCAAGTTTCAAGATATAATTCCTCTCTGAACTAATATTCCAGAGACAGAAAGGCAGCCCAAAAATTGTTTACACACTGATTCCTCAACTTCAGGATCATTAGATGCCAAACAGTATCTGCTATATATCCATGGTATCCTTGTAACCAAACTGGTGAAGTATAGACTGGATAGGTAGACTGTTGGGTAGATGGATCCAGAGGGGGCCTTGTCAGGCTGGGGAAATGGACTGATAGGGGCCTCCTGGAGTTCAACAAAGGCAAATGTGGAGATCTGGGCGAGAGGCTGGGTCCTGACTGGTAAGAGAAGAGTCCAGGTGAACACAAGTTGAACATGAATGAGCAGTGTGAACCTGCAGGAAAACAGCCAACCATGTCCCAGGCTGTATTAGCAAAAGTGTAGTCAGCAGGTTGTGAGAAGTGATTATGATGATTCCCCTCTGTCTGGCATTTGTGCAGGACTACTGCATCCAGTTTGGGGCTTCCCCTGTACAAGAAAGACATGGACACACTAGAGAAAACTCAATGGAGGGCAATTGGAATGTTGAGTGGGCTGGAGCACACAGTGTACGAGCTGAGGCTGAGTACACTAGGCTTGTTCTGTTTTGAGAAGAGAAAGCTGGGGAGATTGGGGATATTTTCACTGCTGCCTTCAGCTACTTAATGAGCAAGTATAAGGAGGTTGGAGCCAGACTCTTCTTGCAGTTGAACTGTGAAGGGATGAGAGGTAAAGGGCACAAACAACAATATAGAAAATTCCAATTAGACATTAGGATTTATTTTTCTGCAATAAGGGTATTCAAATCCTGGAGCAGGTGGCCTAAAGAGGTTGTGGTATCTTCATCAGTGGAGGTGTTCATAATTCAGCTAAACAACCTGCTCTGAGTTCACCCAGCTTTGAGCACGGTGTTGGACCAGATGACCTCCAGAGGTCTTTTACAAATTATATAAATCTATAATTCCGAGACAATCTCTTTTCCTGGGAAAGACAAACTTTTAAATTAAGACTCATCAACACTTTTTTGCTTAAATCCAGTGATGTTCATCTGTGGGTAGTGACAGTTACAATATAGTGAACATGCTTGTCTATCCATGATAAAGCTTTCCGTGATCAAAGTGAGGAGTATTCACACACTGAGCACTTCCTAGTGCAAAGCAATTTACTGACACCATGTGTCACAGTCACTTTTTTTCTGGGATAGCACACCTTCGAATCACAGTTACAGTGCTTTTTAAAAAGTGAGTAAAGTCCTCCAGTCCCAGGCAGCTGCTTTGTGTCACCAATGGTGGAATGGGATTCTTTGGTTCATATTTTCCAATCATATAAGTCAGTACAGTCCCAGTGCTGGGACTGCTTTGACTGATGGTAAAGGACTCCTGTGCAGAGTCAAGCTGTTAAACGGGCTACTCAGTTGCCATCTTAACCGTTCATCCAAGTTGTGTATGGGAAATCACCACAACTGCTATTTATGCCAATTGGCACCCAATAATTTCCAGTGAACCAGCAGCAACTTTCCCTCAGTGAACAACTGAAATTTCTTTACCATGGTAAAAATTCCTGGATGGTATTAATAGTTATATTCTCCTGAAGATGTTAATTCAGTCTTTTCTCTCCAAGTATAGTTTGCAACGCCTAGTTTTCCTCATGCATCAGAAAGAGAGAGGGCTACAGATGAGTGGTGTTGACAGTACTCTAATGTGTTAGTCCCTCCACATATAAATTAAATATTCTATATCATAGAATATGGCCAGGATGCAATCATAAATGCTTTACTCCTCCTCTGCAGTAGGAATTGCATGCACTTCTTTGCAGAGTACAATCTGTTAAAATCCCATATCATGGCCTCTTTTCAAGAAGTCATCTTGGAGCCCCAGGACCCTGAACACCCATTGTACATTCTCTAATTTCTTTCTGTTTTGGGGAGGGAATGTTAGCACTATGGACATGGTGGCAGATGAACTCTGTAAGCCTCAATCTTATGTGGTCAGACTTAAGTTCTCAGGGCAGACAAACATTGCCAGTTTCTGTGGTTGGGCTCCAAAGGTGAAATAAAGAAAGCCATCAGTTTCTGTTCATACTGACTGATTGGCTACTGGCTTTTGATTAGTTCTGATTAAGGCTTTCTAATGCAGACCATATTTGGCCACAATAAGCAGAACAAAACAGAGTCTGCAAAATTGAAATTTTCAGCTTAAGTTTCAATTCTGCTGCAATGTTTTGCTCTCCAATTGGGAAAACAAGCTCAATATTTCATTTCAGACTGAATCTATCTGAATGGAAACATGACGGTTTGTTGAATTGGGCTGAATGGTTTAAATTCAGGTCAGATTGTCTGAGTTGATGCGGCAGGTCCAGGAAGCTGAAATTGTGGGGGAAGTAATCATATGTCTTGATTGTCTTAGGAAGAAGTGAAATTGAAATAAGTAAGGCTGATCATGTACCTTATCTACTGATGTCTTTAGGTCCAGTTTAGAATCACAGATATTTAAATGCATAAATTTTGAACGATGCCTGTGTTTCTGTGCATGTATATATGTATAAGTGTATGCACTACCAGAGAAATTTTACATTAAATATACTTTTATATATATACACATGTATATATTTGTTACATTTATATTTATATATATGTAATAAAATGTATTTTTTCTTTCCTCTGGGAGAGTTCTGTTTAATATCTTTATCAATATCCAGTTCTGTTTAGTATCTTTATCAATGATCTGGATGAGGGGATTGAGTGCACGCTCAGTAAGTTTGCTGATGACCCCAAGCAGGCCTCAAGTTGCACCAGGGGAGGTTTGGATTGGATAATATTAAAATTTTATTCACTGAAGGAGCTGTCAAGCATTGGAATGAACTGCTGAGGGAAGTCCCCAAGTCCCCCTTGCTGAAGGTATTTAAAAGATGTGTAGATGTGGTGCTTAGGGACATGGTTTAGTTGTGGACTTGGAAGTGCTAGGTTAACTGTTGGACTGGATGACCTTAAAGGTCCTTTCCAACCTAAACAGTTGCATGATTCTATGATTCTAAAGCATGGCTGGAGCCCAGAGGAGGGTAAAAGGTTGTCTACAAACTAAAAATGTCTTTCTCTTTCCACATGTTTTATCCTGGTATGTAGTGGTTTTATTTCAACACATGTCTAGGCTTTGTCTGAACAGTTCATGTGTGTATGACTATTATTGACAGACCTGTGCCAGAGGTCAGCACTAGGAGAATTAATACTGAAACTTAAACATATAAATGAATGAGTTAACATTCATATGTCTTTGTGCAGAAGAGCCACAAGATGGCAGGAGCACCACATGCCAGTTCTTTTCACGTGATTTCCATTCTATTTTTACCACTTTTCTTGTATTGCATTGCAATTTACATAGTTTTGATGGTTTTAAAAACCAATTCAGTCCAACACTAAGTCACTTTAAAGGTTTTAGGTCTCTTATTATGTATGCCAGAATCCAGAGTAAACGCAATAGCAACATTAACAGCTAAAGTGTTGTACTAGTGGAACAATGAACCACTTTTAACATTCAATGCCATAATAATTTCCTTATTTAGAAAATAAATTGTAGCTTCATCATATTCTCAACTGTTTAGGAAATTTTTTTCTTCCTTGATCAAGTTCACAATGTTAAAAAAGTACTAATGAACTGGTAAAACTCTCCCAATCTATTCCTCACATTAGAATTCTGAAAAAAACTTAAAATGCAAACAGCTACTTAACCAAGTTAATGAGAGAGTACTATAATTTTTGTGCTACAGAAGGAATGTATGCCAGGTGCAGTGCTATCAGGGTCTCACCTAGAGGTAATGCAGATACAGATTGTTGTCTGCAACTTGACACATGTAAACAATTTTGGAATGTTTCAGCAAAGCAAAATGAGTTTAAAAAAACCCCACACTTAAAAATATGAAAAAGCTATTTATGAAGCACCTCTGGCACATCTGTGCTTTGAAGAAGGGTTGAAGCTTGGAAGAAGGTCCCTTGGGATCAACAATTTTTACCATCAGTAGGAAATGGGCTCAAATTTGACCATATGATTAGCCTAGATGATTATCAATTTACAAGCACTTTGCAGAATTCTGTAAAGAGTTTGGCATTTTAATTATTTGGTGAGTCTTCTTGCCTAAGCCTGCTCTAACTACTTCACAGATTTTGCCTATGTATGTGGATACGTACAACATCCCACAGAGTAATTCGTGCACAAGCCCTCCTGGGCTCCATGGACTGAGCAGACCTTTCTCTGCGGTTGTGGATGCTCCCTGTCTTTCTACTCTGTTCACTGTGTGAGACTGAGGTGCCATGGGAGGGAGAGCATGTGTCCAGTATGTCAGCAGAGACTGCATTAAAAGGTTACTTAGGTGATGATGAGAACAATGAAAACGGAAGTGGTGGGAAACCATGCTCACGTGAAAGAGCAGGGAACATGACAGGGTGTTTTGTGTTAGAAGAATTAGCAAGAAGACAAATTTTAGAGGGGCATACAGAAAAGAAGGTATTATACTGCTTAATAAAGCAATGGCAAAAATGCACAAGAGACATTTGCAAGGGTGGACTGATAGAGCCAAGGTAGGAAGTGTCATTGCAAGTAGCATCCTAGAAGTCTGTGGGACCTCACTGCTTATGCGTGTCAGAGCCCATCTGCCTTGGATACTAAGGTTACCAGTCTCAATTGCAGTTTTCAGGACAGATTTTTTAGGACGTTTTTCTTCTCAGTGGATGAAAGTAATTTTATATGCACAAATATGGTACCTAATTGCAGCTCATGAATGTGAGAGGCACATCGGCAGCATAGCCCCAGCAGTTGCTACTGAAGCCGATGGACTGAAAGAAATATCCTTGCCCTCTCCTTCCTCTTCAGTGCTGATAGGAGGCAGTAGGACCACGGAAGACATGGACTGTGGGAGCCTGGTGTATCTCCCCTGCAGTACTGTGTTGTGCAGCACATTGGAGAAATGGATATTCCTTACATAGCCCCTATTCAATACTCTTTGGAGCAATGGTTTTGCTCAGGCATTAAGCAGCAAGATAAAGCCAGGGTGATTCCCCCTCCATGGTATGTGTAGGCTGGGTCTGCATCTAAGGCCTGTCCCTTTTCATTTTAAGATCCTGTTTTCAGTTTCTTAGAAGATTTCACAGCTTAAAATGTTCTCGGTGAAAACGTCCATACTGGGTGTCAGTTTTTAGTTCTATAAGAGATACAGCTATGTGGTTAGCTCATTTCCCAGAATTTAAATAAGGGCAAAGTACATGTGCCCTTTAAAAAGATCTTAAATGTTTCATTGAGAAGAACCAGCACTTCCATGCTTGGAAGCAAAACTCTTGTGGGACTTGTTTTTAAATCAAGGGGTTGTCTTTTGTTTGGAAAAACAAGCCTGCGATCAAGTAAATTATTCATAACTGAGAAAATCTCAAAGTACACATGCTGGTCCATGTACGTATAGGAAGACCTGGTAAGCAAGGCTGACTACAGCTACTCCCACTTAATGATTGTACAGGCTGGTGGTTTCCACTGCTGGCTTGGGAAGGAGGTAGCTCCTTTCTAGAAGTGGAATGACACTGAAAGATCTGTAAATCTTGAATCCAAAATATCTCCTCCCTTGTCTTTTCCCCTGCTCCCTTCACCCACTTGTCTGCCCCTCAATCCCTCTGCTTTCTGTTTCTCTTTTGGGAGGGTTAGCAAAGTTCAATTTGTTTATATTTCTGAGAAGCTATGAACTAGCTCAGACTAGTTCTTCCAGATTGCAAATCAGGTGATTGCTTTAACACAAAGCATCTGAGGAAGCTATATCAAGCAGGGATCTGAGAGATTTTAAAGTGCTAGGATAATCAGCATACACCTCCAGATAGCACCAATTGCCATGGCAAACACTGAAGGATGCCAATTTGACAGAAAATCTTAATTTTGACATTTATAAACTTTTAGATGCCTCATACTGTAGCCTTTTTTTGAGTTTTGCTGCATCTAAGACACGTGTGCATGTACACACAATACTTGTGTGCTTGACTACTAATATCTATTTATCTAGCTATCCAGTTATCTCTTGGCATGAATAAAATCTATTCTAATATGAATCCACAGCTTTGTATTTCTTTATAAAGTGGAAAATGTAAGTGGTAATTTTACCAGCAGAGAAAATCTATTTGAAGGTTTTCTCTTGATGGCAGTTGCTTCCCGAATTTTTATCATTTTGAATACAATGTGGGATGCTAAAGTACACACCTACCCGGTGGAATCATAATCCATTTTAGCTGTTCAAACAACATCATGCTATGAAAGGACTTTTGATTTCAGAGCCTTTTCACTGTATGGTACTGGACTTTTATTTACTGCAGCAATATATTTCGTGTTTCATTCCAGACCATTTTATACCTACTGTCTATTATAATTACTTATTATTTACTGTAAGTATTGCATATAATTATCTAAAATTTGTATTGTTACCTTGATTTAGCACATTTTAGAGCCAATACACAGATAACTGCAAAAGAAAAAGCAAAAATTGACCTCCTCCCTTCTGTCCCCATCTCAATCCCTGATCCTCTCCTAGTGTTTCAAAAGCAAAACCAATTTGGAAATTGGGGGATTGACCTTTTCACCTTTCTTAAATGAAGGCTCCTGTTTGTGAAACCTGTTGCACGATTTAGCTCTTTATTGAACTCCCAGCACTATTTATACAATACAGCATAATGTGGCTGCTACAGGCATCAGCAATTGTGTTTTTCTGTGTAGGTGGCCTAGAAGGAATCCAATTAGAAACAAGAATATCTGTGAACATTTGTTATTTTACTAAGCATTTGGAGGAAGAAAGAGATAGCATATACTTTTACTGCCTGCAGTGTAGTTATAATCCCAAAATGCATACAAAAACTATATAGCATTAACTGTAGAATGGAATTATTTCCATCACTGAAGAGGATAATGTACCAGGCATTATTCTGTAGGTCCTCCCTTATGCATGCTTTATCGTGTCATGCTTTGATAAGACTTCAGAACAGCAATGTATCTTTTTTGTGTGTGAAGAATTTAAAATTATTTGAGTTTAGTTTTTTGAAAGATTACAATCTTTTCCTGACATTTGACAGAATGTGGAAAAGTAAATACTAAACTACAGAATAACAGCTCCTCTCAACACATCCTTAATCCTTATGACACTGTGTCTAGACTCATGGGAGTTTGTGCTAAATACAAGATTTTTTTCTATCACCGTTCCTTATGAAACCAGATGAAAATACTTGTGAAAATACTAAGATAGCCAGTGAGACAAAATTCAGCCATTTTATGGAACTTGAAAAAGGCAATGCCAACCGTGGTGTCTTATTATGGAGGAAATTTCTGGAAAAACGTAGACCCACATTAACGTGCCACACCTAGTGACAACCTTCCCACAGCATCTCCTTTTTCCTGAAAATTCTTCTTTCCACATAAAGTCTGAAAGGATTGCGCTCTGCCAGTCTAGCCTGAGGATCCCCAGTGTTTTACCCTGGAAAAGAGGCTGGCAACTGTGGATTTACAACTGCTTGGCTATGAAACAGCCAAAATGCCATCACACTTACCACTGAATAAGCACTGTTTACGTTGAAGAGACAAACTATTTCGGGTAACAGTAGGCAGTAACAGTAGTTCACAGTAGTGACAGTTAATTTTTAAAATAATGTCTAAAATATATTTTATTTTTCCAAGAAAAAAAGATGGTTGGTTATTTGCACTTAAGAGTTTGTTCATGTTATAAAAGAGTACTGATAAGTAAGAGAATATACAATTTTATCTGTGCCTGACCTTTGAAAAAAAATCAGACCGTGTTTATAAGGTAAATAAAATGAGATCTGTATAAAGGATCTTCACAGTTGCAAGTGAATATTAGACACAGACTAATTTATTTTACACTTGCTACCTAACTTGGAAAATATTTTTCATGAAACAAATGCAAATTGTTCATGAGAAGAATAAGACTGCAAGAAGCTGCTTTTTGTCTCGGTTTTCCATTAAGTAAACCTATGACTTTTCAGTAAAAATGCTCTTTCTAGGTATTAATGAAAATACCTCTTTCATTGTTTGCATAATTTTCCAATAAATATCAGGGTAACTGATAAGAAATAATTTTGTCCTTTATCTTGTATTGAAAAAAACAGAAATTAGGTTTCAATGATGAGTAGCATTCAATTATGATAATGATGTAAAGTAATTATCTAATAAAAGTTGTTGACATAAATTATTACATGTATTGACATATATTTTTCAGTTAGAGCATATTACTAAGGGACAAAATCTTACAATTAATGTTAAACCCTGTGTTTTCCTTATTAGGAAAGTATAAGACATATGGTATAAGATCCACAAAGCATATCTGAAAAAAAAAAAGTAATATTTAGTTTTGTTCGCTCAGATTCAGTATGGAAATGTATGGTATTGCACAAAGATTTTTTTTTCAACAGGAAAATGATTTGACTGCATTACTTAAGAGTACAGCTGGACCAAAATATTAACTTCTTCGCCAGTTAAGATTTTCTCATAGCTTCCATCCATCGCACAAAACCCTGTGTGTCAAATTAAAATGAAAATTCATAATCCTAAAAGCTTCCATAACCTAACCCCCCTTGGTAGTACCATTAATGAAGTTGTGATTCATTTGAAATCTAATGTCCTGATGCAAATATTTTTTATATTTTAAACATTAGCTCAGAGTAATCATTCAGACTGCATGTACGTGGACATTCTCAAGAAAGCCATAAGGCCACTTCCCTCTTAGAGTGGCCAGAGTGTCCCATGGAAATTCATACTGCACCCCAAAAAGGGGATGGTGTGGGCAGTCAGAAATGTGACTGTGAGAGTGCTCTCAGTGTATCTGTAGCAGGACAGAGCTGATACAGCCCTCGAGTTCAACAAAAGAAATTGAGAGGTGGAGACCCAAAGTGCAGTAGGAATTGCTAATTATCACCTAATTTACCTACTCTTGTACATAATACTACAAAGACCTAATAATTTAGGATGTTCTAGGGCATGAAGTGCTTGAACAGCATAACTTTCCTTTTTTCCAATGATTACAAATTTAGAAACTATTACAAGACCATAAACCTGCTGTTAGTCTGGGGCTGAACTTTGCTGAACTCAAAGTACTGGAATGATTTTCACTGGTATGAGGGAGCAGATTCCATATTTAAGAAGGCAGCTTTATGATTGCCAGATTTTTTTCCCAGAACAACCATTTTACCTCTCCACTGAACAAATGCCACTGTTCAAAGTATGTGTAACCTGGAGTTTTCTGCTACAGTCACCCTGAACCATGGAAAAAAAAACAATTCTCATATTAAAAATCTTGGACTCCAATTACCCAAGGCCTGAAAAGAAAGTAAAGGTAGGACAGGAACCAGATTTTTCAGGTTGGAAGATGAAAAATGGGATTCCTTCAAGAGGTGACCCATAGTTATAGATTGGGAGCTCCAATTTTTTGTTAGTAAATAAATCCAAAACTCCTTTTTCTCTGTTTCCTGCAGGATTTTGGACGGAAGGAGAAAATTGCAGGGTATTCCCTCTTCTTTGTGACTCTTTCTTTATGTGCTCATCTCATTCTCTGGCCTGTGCCAGAGATGTTTTCCCTTGTGCCTCTAATGTAGAGCTCTCAATTTTCTGTGTAAATGCTGCTTTGCCCTAAATCCTTTTAGAATATGCCTCCCTTTCTGTCCATGGTTTTCCTGAAGAACAGCTGATTAACACCCACGTCGTTCTTCGCCATCCACAAATGGTGGTTCACATAATTTTATAAAGAAGCTGCAAAACTACCTGTACACCTGTTGATTCTTTTTTTTATATCTTGAAATAGCTGAATGATGACCCTTCATAACATTGCAGGATTTAGTTACTGTTTGCTGCTTACCTTTGTCATCAGTATTGTGGTTTCATGATATATCCAACTTGAACTGGATTTCTGTGTAAGTTAATACTCATCTAGTCCTGGATGTGATCTGGCTTTGCTTAATTATCTCTTTATTAACCTACTACTAACTTGCTGCTCTATAAGGACAGCAATGTTCTCTTAAAATTCACCTCTATGTAGGTATTTGTCTCTATCAAACTTAAATATTGTAATTAAAGCAGAGAACAGTTGTCACTTCTGTCGCTCAGAAAGCACAGAGAGTCCCAGAATCTTGTTGCTTAATAGCTGTTTCCACACACTTGCCTATTTACTATGGCGTATATTAGTCTATTAGTAGAGCTAAAATTAATTCTGCAGAAAACTGTTCATGTCCCTGTTCAGAGTGAAGTAAGAGAAAACCACCCGTGCTTGTAGACTGATTTTGCCCCTGCAAAAATGCCATTTACCAGTAAGAAAATCCTCTAACTGTTCTAACAGGCATTGTTCATACTGAGTTAGGCTGTCAGACAATAAAAGTTCTGTGCTGTATGGCACAGTGTTTTATTACATTATAAATTCTCGATGCAGTGACATCAATATTCATCTTCTCTAGTACAATACAGAAGTCATTGCAATTATGAACAAAGAATTCCACAAGTGACTGTTGTACTGGATTGTGTATAAAAAAAATCAATATTAACAATTTAAATGAAAAATGTTAAATGAAAAGGATAGTTGCTAATGCAATATAATAAAATCTTTCAAAATGTGCCACTGTTTTTTTTTTTCTTCTTATTTCTGCTCACAGGGGAACAAGGCAATGACATTAAACAGAAAATGTTACCTCAAGAGTCTCATATGCCACTCTTATTTTAGATGCTTGTTTTCAGGCTCCTGTGGATTTTGACTGAATTAGTTGCTTGGAAATATCAGTTACCTGCTTCTTGCTTGAAACCCAGGTGTTCTTTCTAAAGAACATTTATTTTTACAGGACTGCTGTATACAGCACTTTGACAGTACCTAGTCTCCTGTAATGAGAAATAAAACCTGAAGATTAGCAAAACATAACTTACTCTAAAATAGAATGTTAAATGTATTCCTTATTACAATTAGTTGTACATAGCAACTGTAAAAGGGAAAGAACAAACGTCATAACCTGTCTAGGTCTTCCAAGGTCACAGGCAAATGTGCCATTTTATCTTTGCCTTGGACTGACTCCTTTAAATGAGTTTATATGGGTTGTAAAAAAAGGCAGAGAAAAGGAAAGTTGGGGTAAATTACGCGAATCTATAAAAAAGCAAGAGTGACAAAGAAAACCAGTAAGTCATAGTTACTCTATGGGCTTGAGGCAATGGGTAGGCTGATTCACTCTCTGAAAAGCCGTAAAGTCCATTTGTTGCTGATTTTTATGTTGGACTCTTTTAAGGCCAGGGTACATTATCCTGAATATCTCTTGCTCAGTAATCTTTTCTCTTCTAATGACCTTTAAGATCAGGGGCTTCTGGCTAGGCAGTTCTGAAAAAGCAATGGAAATTTCCAAGCTGCTTTGTTTCTGTTTATGGTAGAAGAATCTTTAGGATGAAGAGACCGCTGAGATGTTAATCTCCAAAGTAAGCAATGCATAGCTTGGACATGATATGACCAAAGGCTGTAGATAGCACAGAAAAAGAAAACTAGCCATTTTTTAACGACGATACGCATTCCTCCAAAGTGAATGCATAGTGTAAATCTGTGTGTGTAAATCTATGTGTGCATATATGTATATTTCAAAAGAACAGTAAAATATTATGACTTGTAACTTTCTGTCCCTTAAACAAAACTTTTTACGATAATCTCTGGAGAAAATATCTAAAGTAAGAAGATAATTTATGGCCACACAATGTCAAAACCAAACCAAACAACAACCCACTGTCCCATTATGCTACTATGGAGCTGGGCACAAGAGTATCTATTACTAATTTAAGGTAAAAGCTATCAAACAGATATGATTATTATCATTACATCAAGTATTTTACATAAAATTTAAATTCAGAATACATTTGTAAGGCATTGAGGTGTATAGGCAAGAAATTCAAGCAACTTCAGCACTTCCCTGTAAATTTTCAAGTCCTTGGGGGTAATTTAGCACCTTCTCTGAAAATCACCTCTTTTGCCATTGTCTGGCTACTGTTACACAGTTATGGAAATAAGTATATCATCTTTTAGACATGTTTCTCCAAAGCTGCAGGTCTGGGAGTCTGATTGCTGATTGCTACAGACCGAACATTATTTACTTTCATCTAGCAAAGACTCTGAAGTTTTTGCACTGTTTTCCTTTCCCTTATTCTTGTGGAAATCTTCACTAGGTCAGCAAGGTGAGATGGTTCGCAGCACTAAGATTAGCTAAGAAACCGTATTCTATTAAATTTGCAAGACTTGCACAGTCCTCAAAGAGCTTCATGTAACCCACTGATAAATGTGTGCTATCGTGCCAGTTGCACAGAAGATTCACGTCTTCTCATGTGTGTTTCAGGACCAGCTTGTGAGCTTTTATCTTTTTAGCCCTGGAGCTCCTATGTCTGTTAGCTAAGAAATGGGCCATTGTATAGGGTGCTTCACTGTAATTCTGCTGATATTGTCTTTGGAAGAAGCTCAGGGCCTCTTAACATTTTTGTTTAGGTGGCTCTTGGATGAGCATATCAGCTCTTCAGTAGTGACGTTCACATTCTTCATACCTCCTGCCCTAATCAGTTACTCTTGGGAAAATAATTCACATTAGTAACTTCTTCACTGGTTTCCTGAAGTAGTAGAGGAGAGGAAGAGACGGCAGGGTTTCTGTGCTTTTCTGTAGATGAACTGAATTCCTGTGAGATGATAGGTTCATGCTAGACATGCCCCTGAGTACATTAGGCACCGATGAGCGTGTAAGATGCTCAACACCGATCATGACATTTCTAGAGAATCCTCATTCTTGAATCTGATCCCCAATTTTTAGTTCCTTAATCACAGGCTCAATCTGTGATAAACAGTTATTCGTGCAAATAGAGTACTTAAAGGTAGTTAGGATTAATTGAAGGTGAGGAGAGACAACAAAACCAGTATCATGATTAGTGCAAGGAAGTAAAATTATTTCTAACTGAATCCAAACAAAGTTGAAAGCATCTTATTTAGACACTTGGCTGTGCAGAACTAGTTTCTCACCTTGAATTAGAGGGTAAAGTGTCCATGCGCAAGATTCTCTTGGTTTAGTCCATGGTTTTAAAAGGATATTAAACTTTTGGGTACCTTTGAGGTATCTGATTTTTGGAGTAACCTGTTATATTCTCTATAGTCTAGGAAAGGACTGATGGTTATGTGCAGAAAGTGGTAATTCCTGTGGTTTTTATGAGTGTTTATATAGTCCTCATCAAGCTTGTTTAACATCATGGGAAACCAGTTTTACATTAACCACCTCTAAGATGAGCTCCAGCAACATTTGCTCCTTTCCCCTTCTGTGAACAGATATCACTGAGTTTCTTGCAATCCATGAATAGAAGTTTATTTTGTTTTTTATTTGAACTGATTTGTCAACTCTTCACTTAGGAAATGTTTGAAATTGTCAGACAGTTTGAATAAAATATTAAATTAAATTGATTGTTATTGCGTTCTTTAAAAAAAATTCTCCTTTTGAACCATTTTAAGTGGTTTAGCAAATTAGATCAGACAATGAATTGCCTTTTGTCACAACCTAAAGGGTTACCCAGTCTGCTGGTGTACAGAGATCATGACCCTGCATTCATAGGATTCCATAATACACAAGGACATGGAGGTTTCATCTTCTAAATTTCTCTACTTTATTACGGATTACCACAAATACCACAAGGATCACCACTAGCAAGTAAAGTATCACAACAATCCCCACTAGCAAGTATATCTATAAATTGTGCCGGGGCAGGTTTAGGTTAGACATTAGGAAAAATTTTTTCAATGAAAGGGTTGTCAGGCACTGGAATGGGCTGCCCAGGGAAGTGGCCGAGTCCCCATCCCTGTAGGTATTTAAACAATGGATAGACGAGGTGCCTAGGGCCATGGTTTAGTGGTGGGATGGCAGTGTTAGGTTAATGGTTGGACTTGATGATCTTAAAGGTTTTTTCCAAACTGAAGCATAAGAGGTTTCAGTTGAATATGAGGAAAAATTTCTTTACTTTGAGGGTGACAGAGCACTGGAACAGGCTGCCCAGGGGGGTTGTGGAGTCTCCCTCTCTGGAGATATTCAAAACCCACCTGGACAATGTCCTGTGCAACCTGGTCTGGGTGAACTTGCTTTAGCAAGGGGGTTGAACTGGATGATCTCCCGAGGTCCCTTCCAACCCCTGCCATTCTGTGAGTCTGTGAAAATGTAAATTTCAGTCTATGCTCTCTTCCCAAGGTTAGCTTTGCTTGCAGTTTCTCTGTAAGGTTTCTTTGATAATACAGTTTAACAAACTGTGAAGATACATGTACCCTGCATACTCACAGTTGCGGTGACGATACCAGTATTGTTAAGGATATTAATACTAGTGCATATATCATTCCAAGATTTTTTCCACCATTTCATAGTGAAGACTGTAATAAGTGATTGTACGAGAGCTTGAGATATCATTCTGAAATGTGTGCATGTGTGTGTGTTCAACCTCATTTAGGGGAAGTAAGAGATGTAAGGAACTTTTCCATGGGGGTACTAAATCGGATGAACTGTTTTGATATACCTGTGGTGCACTCATTCAGGGTTTGAGGTTTTAACTGCAGTCTTCAGAGAACAGAGTGAGCTCACCTGTAGGTTTCTTTTTAGCTAAATCAGGATGTGAAGATATTGAACATAGATATTTGGAATGTCAATGAGTCTGAAGAAAAGGTTCAGGGGCAATGAGTAGGTGTTTGTTCCCTATTCCCCTACTTGTTTAGGGATAGTGTCCTTTGGGTCTGAGGCTGTGGGGGCCAGGAGGAAGAAAGAAAGGGGAGCAACGGAAAGAGTGGGAAGCTGAATATCGTGGCATTAAGCCCAGCTGGGAGTTGTGCAGACTGGAGGCAGATTTGAGTGGGCAATCCGGGGACTGTCTGTTATTTCAACAGCTACAAAAATCTAGCAAAGTCCTGGAATAAAGAGTGGCAAAAAGGTCTTCCATAAACACAAGCCCACCCGTGGGTAAGACATGATACTGCTTGATTTCTTATGAGTGCTGTTCAAGACTAACGCTGCACAAAATGCTGGTAGCTCCAAAACTGGGAAGATGGGGCCTGCCTCTGTTTCAAGGTATTATCTCTTTCTTAATGGCAGTCTGGTACCAGATTTGGCAGAATAGATACATTCTGTTGTACCCCTGGTACCTAGTCCCTGTCACTGAAGACACGCAGGACTTAGACATGTGTAATATTTGTGTTAATAAAAGCATTGTTTGCCTTTTAAAAGGCCAAACCTTTGATTTAACTGAGCTACTCAAACTGACCTATATTATCCTCTTCCCCTGTTGCATTTGCGTGATAGACATTATAAACATCTTAATTTAATGAGAATATTACGCTAATTGAAGCTGGTACCTTGGAGTGCTGAAGCAGCAGATGTACACTTGCTAACAACGAAAACACAGAATCTCTGGCAAACAAAATATAATCCATCATAAACAACATAAGAGCCTAAAGAAAGACAATAATTTAAATGGAATGGAGTATGCTTCCCTGATGTGTCACTTTCAATCACACACTGACTCATTTAGAACATGAATTTCCCTCAGGGCTTGTGCAATTTGTAAGACTTGCTGACTATTCATGCCTGATAGTGTCCATTCTCTCTTCTCTTTACAGGATATTTAAGTGGAAAGTGTTCATTAATGTTAATAGAAAAGCTTCGGATTAATTCTGTTAAAACAGTATTCAGAAAAAGTATGTTGTTGGTTTTGAGACAGAGTATCTGCACATAAGCTGTCTCCCACTAGCCCAACTCAGCAAGAAAGCTGTGTATTTACAAAAACATGTGCTTCTTTCAACTGAAAAATGTATTTGATCTGAAAGTGAGTTTCCAGGAGAGAAACTAAAAATTCAGCATTTTTGCGCGGGGAAATTCTGACATGCTTGAAAATGCTTACATTGTGCTTCAGGACAGCACAGCATCTGGTATCTGCTCTGCGAGCAAAGAGTTGAAGAAAGTTTTGATTTTGAAAATCTTCGTCTTCTGATTTTCCTGAGGAAAAGTCATAAATACATCTATGGCTCTAAAGATTGCCTTGCTTACTCCTGTAGGAGAAAGAGGTGGGAAGTTCTGAAACCCTGGCTCTGGCTGGATTTCCCACTCCTACTGGGATGTTAGGAATATAATGGAGCAGAGCTGTAGATACTGAAATGTCCTGGTCTGGGCTGCTTGGGGCCTGAGATCTTTAGCTGTTGATCTAAGAAGCTTTGATTCACATGTAATCTAGCAGGAGAGATAGCAGAGACATTTCAAAATCTTGCCATATTTTCTATAAATGTTTGTGGATACCAATAGTTTACAAAACCCCATTTCCTTAGATCAAGTTTTCTTTTTTTTTGTCAGAATCTCTCATGGTGGGTCTAAGCACTAGGCTTATGAAAATGTTTTGCCAAGGCCTAAAATGGCAGCCTCTAATCGTGCGTTTCTATGACCTGGTCTACACATAGCATTACATCTACACAAACATGGTGTTTCCAGACAAGTGTTTCCCTGCTGTAGGCAGTCAATAGCTCAACACAAGAGCTCAGGTGAATCAAGGCAGCTCTTCTGGGCTCTGTGTCACTGACACAGGGCTCTTTTTGCAGGGGTAAGTGCTGAGTTTGGATTTATTTTTAACATGCCTGCAGGAATGTGAGGGATATGAACCTCCTCTGTTTCCCACTTTAATGGTCCATTTGGAGTTGTGCAAAATGGTCTTAAACTACCACATACGTGGAAAATTCTCATTTGGATGTATTTTGGGTCCAAGTTACACCGCAATAACTGGTTAGATAACGCTGTCACACTGCTGTGATCTGAGGAATTAAATAAGATGCCTGTACGCAGCTACGCACTAAAGCCTCTTCCAATCTTCCTCCAGCTTCCCAGCCCTATACTTTTGCCTCCTTGTCCTGAGGGCATTGCGGAATCAATCACGCCACCTGTGTACCCAATAACTCCATCTGTATACATCAAGGTGCAGGAGAGTGGAAAACCAAGCTACTATGGCGCAATTTATCTTCGCCTCTCATTCCCTCGTATTTGTTCTCATATATATAGTAAAGCCAACACAGTATCTGGGATAAATGCATCTCTTTTAGCTTTCCCATGGCTGATTATTTTCCCTTGCACCGATATATTAGTCGCCTCAGGTTCCTGAAAAAGCCTACTTTGTCCTTTGAGAGTAGTTACAATTACATGTTGTCTAACTTAAGTATCATTCTGCAATTTGAGACAAAGGCCCAGTGGACTAAACATTAAGATTTACTAGTGTGACATAAAACCCCCAGTATCTTATGGTTGGAGATGTCCAGCAGAATGAATGAAAGCCTTTGTTCTTGGCTCTGATTCTGCATAATCTACACAAGGCAAACTCCTGAACTTGAAGGGGGTACTGTTAGGTCAACAGTGATAAATAGTGGTGATGTTTGGAAAATACTTAGTGCTAATTAAAACTGAAGTACTATGATTAGTTTATTTGCTTATTTCTGGAAGCTTTTGTGGTTTAGTTATTGATTTTATACATACAGAGATGGTTTAGACAAGGACATTGTATCAGAGGTTTTATGTTCTCTGAGACCTTCCACTGAACCATGCAATAATATATA
The DNA here is from genome assembly GCF_000687185.1 of Egretta garzetta. Taxonomy (NCBI): domain Eukaryota; kingdom Metazoa; phylum Chordata; class Aves; order Pelecaniformes; family Ardeidae; genus Egretta; species Egretta garzetta. Next base: position 4,520,547 of record NW_009260028.1, on the reverse strand, counting down.
GCACAATCAGAGTGAGGGAACTGAAATAATAGTATCTTAAAAGGCCTTTTTTTCAGTTGTCTTGGAAATTTATTGGTTTCAAGACAATTTTTAAGGAATGATGTTAGTTCTTCTTTCTCAAAAAGAGAAGAAATAGTCTTAGCAAAATATTTACTGTCAGTGTAATTTCTTTTCTCTTTTTGCATAGTTTGTGAATAATTTCTCTGCTGCTAGTTGTAACAATTCCACTTTATTGGACTGCGGTGTGAGTACTAAAAAACATAACAAAACCAGCTAGGTTTTAAGTTGGACAATTATATGACAATTTTATTGATTCAATTGTACTGAAAAGTAATTTTTGACCTGTTCTGCTTCTCTTGTGAAAGAAGCTTCCTTCTGTTTTTTTTTACCTTCAGGATATGGTTTGTCTGAAATCAAAATGAAGAAAGTAATGTCTCCTTAGAAAGTAAAATACCAAAGACATGTCTGAAATACCTACACAGAGTGTTCAGCAAGTTTTAATAAGCACTGAGGAGTCCATTTAGTCTGGAGAAATGATCATGGCACCTTTTTTTTTAATGGGATAAGGTAATTCTTCTCAGGCTCCCAGAAATATCTGTTCCCATGTGACAAGAGTTTAAGAAATGTGATCACTATCATAGTAATTCTAAATGACACTAAAATGTCACCTTCTAGATGCACTTGTGCTAGGTCGATGATGGTTCTCTTTACTTGTTATCAACAAGTGACTTAGGCATCTCACCATTTAGTGAGACACCTGGACAATCTCTGCAACACATGGAAAAGAGCAAAACACTTCACAACAAAACCCTAACTAGTACGCTAAGCAAAGAGCCAAAAAAAGTCCAGCGGCTCACCTGCCCCAGACACACAGATAAATAGGATCGCTCATAAATCCCACCCTACAGGTGACTTACTTAAGACTTCAGTCCAAGATGAAGCTGGTGTATCAAACTCTCTTGAAACTCTGGAGCCCTTTCTCTTTTTTCTGTCTCCCATGACAGTGAGCACTTTTGTTCACTTTCTGTCTTTCAAAGTGTGCCTGATGGTGCTGTTACCAACTACCCATGCAGGATCATGGCTTGATGAATAGAGTAAATGCAGAATGTGAGAAAATACTTTTCAGTTCCTCTCTGCCTAGGAGGAATTAAAATTCAGATGCCTGCCTAGAAGTGCAGTTATAGCAATAAACTTCTATCCTTTTTATTGGCGTTGTGCCTCAGTACAGGAAATAAAGATTTCTTGGACCACAAGGAGAGGAAAAGAGTAAGTGTAATTTTTGCAGTGTTCTTCCTCCCGGAGCAACCTTAACTCTAATGTTGTGTTTTGATGAGTCTGGTCTGCAGGGCTTTAGATATGATGGGTGAGATGTGTCTTTGTACAAAACAGCCTGTTGACCACTGATGAATGTGTTTTCCTGGCTAATGGGAATCTTCAAAGAGCAGCTGAACGTCATTCACCTGCACAAATGCTCTGACCATTAAACACTTGGATGACCGTTGCCATTATGAAATAAAATGGTAAGTAGCAAGTGTATCTTCTAGAGTACCTGAGTCTGTTGGGGTGCATAAGGCATTTTTAGGAACCATAAGCTGCGGAGTGCCTGGCTTTTAGATCCCAGTCAGGGGTAAGCTTTGTGCTAAGCTGCTCAAGAGTAGTACAACAGAGGCTCTTCTACAGATGCATGGACACTGCACTTTCAGGTCCACAGGGAAGTGTTAATGTGCATTGAATTAAGTAGCTTCTGTGGAAGGTAATAATTGAATAGTGAGGATTTTCAGGATTGAGACTCTTACATAGTTAAACTCTGCCAAGAATTTCTCTTTTCAAGATGCATACTTTTTTTGTTCTAGCCCTTGATTTTTCTAATCCAACTTTCTAATCCAGTGTTACTAGAGGCAAGAGTGCTTTGAATTATTATATTTGCACAGAATATATTCTTACGCACTGTTACATTTTCTGGGAACTAGAGTTCCCACTTCTATGTGATGAAGAATCTGTAATTCATTACCCTTTGCAAGTAAATTTCTATTGTTTTAGTATTAGTTCTGCCCTGTTGTCATGTCTTTGTTGGTGAATTTACTAATTTCCAGTTTTATTAACCTGTTGTGAGGTGATTGGTTATACACTTGTTAATCTGAATAGTATCTTCGAAGTTTGCCTGAGAAAAAGAGAAGTTTAATTTACTTTTGTGTTTTTTTGTTATATTTGCTTTGATTTTGGCAACTAAGGTTTTTTGCGGGGAAGGACCTCTTTTTCTGTATCTGTGGGAGGGAAGCTATGTTGAGTGGCTCTTGGTTCTGACACAGTTAATTATGACTCTATTATTATGTTAAGTTCTCCCAAGTTTTACTTGCTGCTAGATGTCTTGTTACTTTACACTTATTTGATCAGCGCATAATGTGCTCAGGACTTACAGGTGTGTATAAATTTATTGTCTCCAAAATTAGATCTACTGATAGTAAGAAGAATTTTTGCTATTCTAGATCATTCATTGTGATTTAGTTATCTGATCAACTTTCTGCTGATTCCTTTTGTGTTAAGAATTCCATGTGTGTGCAGTATAAAACTATTTATCATAATTTTCTTAATCAAAATGTTACTTTATTCTTTAACATACATGTAAAAGATATCGTCCACAATTTTTGATTTGTAATAATGAATATAATTAATTGTGATGTATAAAATCAAAGTTTTTATTCCAGGCAGAATGTTCCGCATCTCTTTAAATTTGTTTATGCTTTTATTACACACGTGGCTTCTACCTATTATGGTGACATCTTTTTTCTTTTTGGTGTGTTGTCTGTCATAACACAATGAAGTACATCTTTTCACAATTACAGATGTTTTTGGAAGGTAGTACTCAATATTTGTGCATTATGTGGTGATTGATTTACTTCTGTGGGTGTTTCTTGTGGATATTGATAAAATATTTTAGACAGACTCCTTTGAGGATATGGGCTGTTTCATTTGCTGACTTTAACTTGTCATTAGTTCTTTTCAGTTTGGTCAACAAGCATATTTAATCTTTTTTCACCATTGTATTGGGTTTTCATGGCAAGGCTTTGGTAGCAGGGATCACCGGGTGATCTCTGTGAGAAAAGAGCAGGGGCTGCCCTGTGCCAGACAAAACGAGTTCTGCTGGCTCCAACAGACCCACCACAGGGCATGGCTGAGCTCCTCAGCCAAGCTGGTGGCACCCCTGTGAAACCACTTAAGAAAGGGCAGAAAACAACAGACAGGCAGAGAAAAAGGGAACAAAAATATTGAAAACCAACATAAGGAACACCAAGGTTGGAGGAGGAGGAAGTGGACATGATCTGTGGTGGAGCAGACACCCCTTGCCCCTGAAGGCACTGTGGAGAATCCATGCTGGGACAGGTAATTCCTCAAAGGCACTGCAACCATGGATGAGTCTGTGCTGGAGCAGGTACACCCCCAAAGGCACTCTAGAGAACCCACAAGGTAGGTGAGAAAAAGAGTGAGAAAGAAGGAGCAGCACTCAGAAACCTTTACCTCCTGACCACAACCCTCTGTGCTGCTCTTTGCCTCACTGAAGGGACTGCATGTAATTTGTGGCAATAACAAGGGGAGCATGGAGGTGTTTGGAATGAAGCTGAACCTGGAAAAAGGGGACAAAAGATGTTTTCCCCAAGTGTGACATAAAAGACTGTAGGCTGGGAAATTTCAGAAACAAAGGTTTCTTTTTTTGAGTTTGCTAGATACTTACAAGACTGATTTATCATATTCCAAGTCTAAAAACCTCTTCAATTTTCAGTTGCTCGGGTTTTGGTATCCTCTAAGTTGTAATTTAATAGATGTTGTTTTTCTCCTACCATGTACAGAAATCTTCAAGCAAAAAATAAAAAAAAAAGAAGCCAACAACAATGAAGAAAATACTTGATACTTTTAAGAGGAAAAAACCTCAAACATCTTAACATCCCTGCCTAAACCTTTATCAGGATTTTATTACATAAGCTACTGAAACAAAGAGTAATGTAAATATTTCCCAAATAGCTTGTTTCACATCTCTTCCAATTTTTATCATCTATTATTCTGCTTAAGTAGATTGCATGCTATCCCTTCAGTCTTCCTGGATGATGTCATTCATCCTTTAAGCAAAAATAGTGTCTAAGTTTCCTATTGTTGCTGTACTGTTTGTTCAGTGCCTAGATTGGCCCTAGCATGGAATCACTGAGACTGTGCCTGTTTTCGCTAGGGTGGTTTTGTACCTGGGCTACTCTATTGTGTTTCTCAGCCTTACTCATGTGCGTCTGTGTGTCATTGCCTCTGGCAGCGCAGCCATGCCCTGTTGGCAAGAAGAGACCATTTGGTGAAGAGTTGGAGGAGTTACCTCCAGTTTGCTCCCTTAATGATGCTTGGCACACAACAAGCAGCATCTGTAGGATGTTTATATCGTATAACATTATAAGACTACTAGGAAGTCCACAATTCTGTAACCATTTGTCTAAAGACCTGTCAATGTCTCACTCGTAGTGACCTTCTAGATGTCCCAATAACTTATTCAGTCACTCTGCCTTCCTCTGTGCTCCATATTCCCATGTAGAGCTCTGAAATTTGCCCAGCATACTTTACTCAATCATGCTTTAAGTTTATGTATTTCTCATTTACAGTGTGCCCCAGATGAAACAAACCTAGGGCAAGTTAAAGTGTAATGGTGCCCTTGATGTTTTTGCAAACTTAAATAATGATTTAGGCTTAATTACAGGTGAGATGGCAGAATAAAGACTTTTTTCAACAATTTTATATGGGTAACAGTGAAGGCACAGATACATCAAGCAAAAAAAAGACTGTCAAAATTTAAATGAATGTTGCCAATAAGAAGATTTGGGACACAATATTCCTCAAGTTACGGAACTTGCCAGTGTAACAAGGTGTTTAACAAGACAGTTAGATAGAGATTGAAGGAAGTAATTCTTGCATCTCTTTGCCTCTTTTCTCTGCTGACAAACTAAACTTTTTATTGCTTCTTACTAAGGTTTGAGTTTTGGCTAATGGCAAAGGCTCAGCATCTCCATCAAAGCCAATCCAGCAGAACATATTTTTGCAAGCACCTGTTGTCTTCGTGCTGCCACTGTTAGACACTAGCAAAAGAAATGTTAATGCACATAGAGTTTTACTAAGTTTGAGCTACAAAAAGTCATTGAAATCTACACCCCATTTAGGTAGGTGAAAGATCTATCTCCTTTTGAGGCTTGAAAATGAAGCACTTTCCCCTCCTCCCCCTTTTAAAAGAGCATTTACTCTCCAGTTTCTCTAAAATTGTCAAAAGAGCTTTAGCAACTGACTGGGGAGGCCCAAGCCCACTGAAGGCAGTACATACAGCCACCCTTCCTCAGGCATCCTTCAAAAGGTTTTTAGTATGTCATTTAGTCAGATCAGTGCAAAATGAAGGATTAGAAGACACAGATGAGTGGAAACTATAGAAGGTCATGTGGTATGTCATTTTTCCCTATTCATCCTGTTTCCTCCCTATCTTCTTGCCTCTGTCTCTTTTTTCCCCCTCCCCAACTTGCTCTATCAAGGTTTCTTCACGTTGCCTTTTCCAGAGTCTGTTTCACCTCATTCTTTCTCTTTCTTCTTTTCTCATTCCTTCTCTCAGTGTTTCAATTTTTGTTTCCCTTGTTTCTATGCATTGGGAGAGCCCAGTCAATCTTTTGGATTGTAACCTTTGGATTTTCCTTCAGCTTAAATCTGATATTTTCCTTTATGGTCCCTTAGGGTCCATAAGGTCCATTTGTTTGTCTCTTTATCTCCATAGTATAGAACCCATTTTAGACAAGGGTACATGGCTTTCTATCTTACTGGAAATAATAAAAGATGTGGGCCTTTAGAGAAAGTCCGATCTAGCCTGTGATGAGCTAGTGTGGCTGGCCAAATGCCACAGAGAGATAATTGTCTTCTTTGTAGTGCTAAATGATTGCCTGCTTCGTCTCACTGATTATCACATAGCTGGAGGAAGGGTGCTGTCAAGATAACATCTTAGTTTCTCTTTTCTTTTCCCTTTTCCCTGATCTGCAACTATTTCATCTTTTCTGCCTTGCTAAGCTAGAGGTAATGATCTGGCCAGGACACACTCCTTTTTTTTTTTTTTTTTTCTCTATAATTCCACTTATTTCCCCAGAGATCATTCTTGGACACTATTTCTAACTTCTGCCTAACATATTATTTCTTCGTTAACTCTGTTTCTTATCTCCTCTGAGCTGTTTCCCTTTTCCTTGCAGCCTCTCCTACACAGTGGAATAGTGCAAAAGGACCTATTGTAAAAGATCACCAAATGGTCAGTTCTGACTGCTTTTTCAGTTCTTGCCAGAGTGCCTCAGAAACCCTCAAAATAAACAGTAAGACTTAATTATTCAGTTAAAAGGAAATTTACCTTGCCCATAAGTGGTTTTGGCACAAGAAAATAAAAATCTCAGGAAAACCCACATGCCATGCCTTTCTTTTGCCTATTTGTAAAGTTGAAATGTTGGTTAATTACATTAGTCTTTCTGTCTCTCTTGTAGTTTAACTTGATCTCTTTATTGATGCTGTTCATAGAAGCATCAGATTTTCAGAATTTGTTTTCCCTTTTGGTTCATGTTCTGCTGTTCTTATTATTAGGATTATTAGCAGTAGCAGTACTGTGGTCCACTGCTATCAAGTATCCTTCAGAGAATGTTATATTTTTCTTTGGCAAGGTTGGCTATCTGATTCCAAAGATAATAAATCCATGCTTTAAGAAGAAACATGTCTTTATGATGCATAAGGAAACAAGCCTACCTTGAATTTATGAATTGTTTCTCCTATCCATTATGATATTTGATAGTGAATCACAATTTCCTCTCCTTTCTACCCATAATATACAGCATGTTCTTCTACCTACTACTGTAATTTCTTTTTGCTATGTTTTAGATTATTTTTCTTGAGAAGCCTTGGAGAAGGATGAGCCAGAAAGACAATAAGGGACAGATAAATTCTATGTGTACAGGAGGTACTCTTATTATCTTCTGATAATATTTCAAAAGAATAAAGCAAATTAACTGGGCACTGTGAAATGTGACAAAGCAAGCATCTCCAGTAATGAACATTGGTCCACACTCTTTGTCAGCTAGGAGCCTGCTGCAATATCCTTACAAATAAGTATAAACTCCTTAAATTAGCCTCCTGCAGTCAGATGTGTACTTGCTTCCTCTAAAATGGTGATCCTTTCCACCTTTATGAAGACTGGATGTCTTAGTAGATACATTTCTTATTTAAAGAGTATCTTCCTCTTTTTAAGCAGCAAATTCGTTAATCTGTGGTGAATAAATAAACTTTTTCTTCTCTCTAGTATAGTTTTCCTGCCCGCTTTCACCCTAGATTTGGAACACATGGAATACGGCTTATGCTTTAGTAAGTAACCCATTATATAAATGTTAATTCACCATTACTTATATAAGAAAACATCCTGCTTTTTTTTTTTTTTTTTTTAATCTTAGAATAAGCCCATTTTCTCTGTGTTTCCTCCTAGCTTTCTGCTAGGCTGGCTTAATACATTGATTTATACAGTGGGATGAGCTAGGAAACATATTTTAAATCTGAAATCTTACATTCTGCTGAATGTAGCAAACATCATGAAAAGAGCACCAAATGTGCAGAATCTGTCAATTTTCCAGATGCATGCCCTGTAAGTAGTCCTGCCAGGGACTCAAAAATGGCAGAATGCAGATAAGAGTCTTTTGGAAAGTTATCTTCCAGTGTACAGCATGGTAATTAATATGACATTCCAGTATAATAATTATGTACAGTGCATTATATTCCTGGCTTTTTCTGTGATGGTCTTTTAAAAGACACTCAACCATTTTCATTATTGTTATTTTGTGTTCTCTGGAAGTATATTTATTATAATATTCAGAAGTTATTATTGCATGCTGCAATAGAACTGAGAACTTTAGATACCCAGTGGTAAGCCAAATACCCTGCTGATGAGTCCCTTAGCCCTTTTAAAAATTTGCAGACCACTGCTAAATTTAGACTAATCATAACAAACATGACATCAAATATATTCTTTCAAATCCAGAACTGGATGTTATATGTTTCAGATTCTATTCTATTGTGATGTCTGCAACTGGAATCTTTTTAAAATGCTTTTTACATGACAGTACTTTTCTTTCTTGGTGGTCTATCATCCAGTCCTTGGTTTCTGCAGTATGTGTATTTTGAACAGCAAAGAACTGGTCTTTGAAGCAATGGGCTGAGCACTCCTAGCACTTTTATGGAATTGTTAAAGAGTTTTAAGTCTTCTAAAGTTGTGATTTAGTCTTTTACAGCTAGGTTCTGATCATTATTAGGCTGGTCTGGAGCAGCAGATCAGTCTCTTCTAATGGTGTGCTTGCTGACAAACTCTAAAGAAATGAACGCCAAATTGTTAAACTGCAAATAAAAAAAAAATCTAAATGAGAGAACAAGAAGGATGAAAAGGGAACTATGCAGTCAGGTGTGTCAGCTGTTTTCTTGCAGTGACTTGTGAGTTACATACACTGAGAAAACATCTTGATTCAGGAACTGCTGGAGGGTACACATGAGTCTTGCTGTTCAGTTTGTTTATTTGCTTCTTTTTTAAAAGTTTGAAAGTACCCCGTAAGAAGTATTTAGCCACTGTTTTACTGGTTACTAACCTGCTGTCTTAATATATATTATCACGATGTAAACTTTTTATTTGGTGTTTTGGAACTTTCACTGTGAGGAAAACCAAGCTTGTACCCTGGGATTTTGGGGAGTCATCAAAGGGGATAATGACAGAACAAAAGGCATAACACCATTAAGAGTGCATTCAGAGTTGCTACTGAATTTATTATGGATTTAAGAAAACTATTAGTTATTCAATTTCAAAATAAAATAACTGATATAAAAAAAAATCATAAAAGGAACTTACAACACTTCCATTAGATGCAATGATGATAAGGCTTTCTTCCTCTAAGCCAGGTTCATTACACCAGAAATGAGTTGAAGCCCATTACCCCTCTAGAAATGGTATCCAAAATCCTTTGAGAATTACACTGCCTTTCTGAGTTTCTTGTCAGCTGAGACATGGACTTCAGGGATCTTTTTAATGATGAGTTCTGCAAAAGTGCTGAATGACTGTAGCAACATTCAAACTACCATTATTAAAGTTGAGTTAATATTTCTTGTTTAATCCTTATATTTTGCCCAGGTATGTTTCTATACAGCCCTAAATCGGTCTTGCATAAATCTGAAAAAGCCTTAGAGGGAGACATGATTTCTCAAAATAGGCAAGTCTAGAAAATAAAAAAAAATAAATACAAGTTTATTTGCATTTTATTCTAAATTAAGGGTGAGCCATAAAGAAAAATTAGAGTATTTTTGGTCATTTCAGAGTGAATTCACCTTTCTATTCCTTTTGGGTTCACAAAGTGCTAATATATAACAGAGGCATATAGGAAAAGAGGAGACCACTAAACCTAGACTATATTTATTTAAAAAAAAAAAAAAAAGCAACAAAAAAAATCTGACAAAGCCTGTGATGAGTGAAAGCACCTAGATCTTCAATGTGGTGTTGGTCTTTTGGAGCTCATTTCCAAATGTATTAAATTTTAGCCCTTTAATTTAAAAATCGATCCTCTCTTTTCTTCTCTTTCATGACTATCTTTGGCTATGCCAGTATATCTTCTTACAGTTGGAGTAATACAACTTTTTTCATAACTTCTTTTAACTCCCAAAAGAAGTGATGTTTTCTGACTGTTTCTAAGAGGAAAATAGAGTAGCAGAAACACTGAATCTTGGTTTCCTGGGTTTGACTGGGAGACGATGGAAGGTAAGGTCTACAACATCGTGGAAAACTGACTCCACTGAGGAACAGCAGTTAAGTCAAAAAGACTTTCAGAAGCCATTTAAAGCAGTTTTCATGTATCATAAAGAAGAGCAGCACAGGGTATAAACAAAAGCATTTCATGGTACTTTGTCAATATGTGTGCCTGGAGGTAACTATTATTTTGGAAGACCATTACCCATCTGTTGGCAGTTTCATAAACAAATATAAGTAATGGCAGAATAATTTGTGGGCTTGTGAATCACTGCTGGAAGTGGCATAGGAGGAGGAAAATGCTGGGCTAACAGAGAGTGGGAACGAAAAGATGCTGTCATCTTGGAAGAAATGAGTCGTGTGGGAGGAAAAAAAAAAAGCTTTCAAGATTGAATAATCCTTGGAGGAGTGTACCATCTGCTGCAAAAAAGGATGCATCAGCGTGTGTGTGTGCATCTCTACATGTCCATTACAGTGGCTGCATGGAAAAGGTGCGGTGCCCAGTCCAAAGCAAACAGAAAGTGAGAGGTGCAGCAGGGATGCAGAGGACTGAAAAGTGAGTGCTTCTGAGGGACAGAACAGGCTCGGAGATGGGTAGGGAAGGGGCAAAATTCAACCAGCAGGAGGACTGGAAGGATGGAAGAGTTAATGGATGAAAACTGCCTGCGCAATGAGGTCTGGTGGTCCACCTCAGAAAGCAGCTCACATCATGAACTGAGTTCCCGTTGTAGCAGTCAAGTGTATCAGTGTTTAGAATTTTCTTTATAACAGCCCAACTCATGTGGCTGTTATGTGAACTTGGGCTCAAATTCACTGCTTTTCACTGGTGCAATGCAAAAGGGTAATTAGAGCAGGCCTGGAGGAGGCCAGGCCCCCTCGGACTAGGGGATGGTTGGCGTTGGCCTTGCCCCTTGCTACCCTGACTTCTTTCAGCCTGTGCTTCTTGACTGTGTCTGGCATTTCTGTGGCCCCTCAACAGCCTGAGGTGTTCCTGTGAAAAAAATTTTTCTGAACATTTGGCTCCAAAGCAGGATGATCTCCACTGGAAATATTTAAGAGAATGGGAAGCTTTGGTTGGAAATGGCTAAAAGGCGAAGCAAGAAAAAAAATGCAACAATAACCAAACAGCTTTGGTATTTGAGTGCTGTCTGTAAAGCATTTACTTCTTTTTCTGGTGTTCTCTATAAGCAGGAAATAATAATAATAATGCTCATTGTTTAGATTGTTAAATGCAAGCAGAATTTGCTTTGATGCAGAAACGATACAGTATTATGACTGGTGGATGAATAAGACCTATTTGTCAGTGACTTACTGCAAACGCAGAGGGTTGGTATCTTAAGAGAAGCCTAGCTTAGCTTTCCTGAGGTATTTTGTCAAAAAAATATTAAAAACCATCTTTCTACATTTAGAGACAGTGTGGTAAAGACGGGAAGCAGTGGCAGAAGAAAGCCTCTTTAGTCCCGTTGGCAAAGGCAAAGCAAGAATGGAAGGAGTGAAGCTGAAGCCAAATGAAGGAACATCTAAAATGCAGGAAGTTAAAAATACCCCAGAAGTGATTAAATTCCAAAATAAATTATCAAAACAAGTTGTGGCTTCAACAGCTCTTGATGTTTTTTGTCAGGTTTAGATTGCACCATGTTTGAATCAGAATAGGTGTGAGACTAACAGGAGTAAGCAAGCTCAGCCCAGGAGAGAAGGGTGGAAAAGATGACATAAGTGCTGGATAAGAACCCGCTGAAACCACCACATGGAGCACTGGAATTATTGAGGACACTGACAGACGCAGTAGGCAGCTACAGCTTACTCCTCTCTAAAAAAGTGTGGCTGGTTAAAACCAATAACTAGTCTGATAGAAACTCATCCTAGATAATCTAATGAAATTTAAATTCTTCATTTTCCCAGCACCTTGGGAGCAAACCCAATTTTTAAAATTCTTTTCTTTCCCCCTTTTTTTCCCTTTGTGGGCTTTTGTTTCTCTGAAGCTTTGAAAATGATCTTTTTTTTCATGTGTGGCTTTTGAAATTTTTCCTCTCTTTCTCCTTGTCCTGACTTGACTATCTTTATCATTGAAGCCATTGTCTTCGGGTACTACAAGCAACAAACCATGTGTATCTACACTCATGCTGTTTTACTGTGCAAAGATGTCCTACAGTAGACTTTTTTTTGTAGTGTTAGACAGTGGTAGAGACACATCTCTGCAGGGAGCAAATGGCTGCAGTTTCTGTTAACTTCAGTTCAGCTGGGAGGTACACAACACATTTGAAAATACCTACAACACATTTGAAAATACCTGAGCAGAAGTTCTCTGGCCTGTGTTCCTTTATATGTACAGTCTTTAATGGCTAAATAGTAATCCTCAGTGTTTAGATGATGAAATGAAGCATGCCGTGATGTCAAGCCACTGGAGTTTTCCTGGGGGTCTTGAAATTTCTCCATTGCTGCATCATTGATGTGGATTTGTTTTTGGCTTGTCCTTAGCATAGGAGCAAACTTTAAATAAACTCAACTGAAGCATTTAAAAAGTGCAATCATACTGACAGCTTCCATCCCTCCACTAATTAATTCTGATTTTTGCTGCAATCCATGTATAACGTGCATCATCCTTGAATAAATGAACGAATGCATATGGAATGGTGTCTGCTCAAAATTGATACAAGTAGAAAAAAGAAACTCTGTACCCCAAGGACATCTTTTATTTTTCTTTTAAAGTGGTAACTGCTCTGCTAACAATTTGGAAGATGGAGCTATTCAGTTGGCTTATTTAGTCTTATCAAGAAAGAATTGTGAGAGAGTTGTGAACCATACTTTTATGAGCATATGAAAGAGCAGTTGTTAAATTCATTCCAAGATTAAATCATCATGCATTAAGGATACCCTACAGCAGGATAGGAACTTACTTCAGTGTTTTCATTTTTTTAAATTCCTTTCAAAATGCTTTGTTGTTTTATCACCTTGTGTGTGTATGCTTGCACATTTATTCTATTTATTTTGAATCAAACCGTTAAGAATCACCAGTTCCAAGAATGGCTGGTAAACCTGATATCAGTGTGTGCTGAGGGAGTTTTAGGGAAAAAAAAGAATCACACTAGGGGACCTACAGTTTCAGCAAGGAATCTAGAGATCTGTGAGAGAGCTGATGAAGTAAATAATTATTTTCATCTCGCTTATCAAAAGGCTTTTGCTCATGGGGCATGTAAGCAACCTCAGCATACTAATGAATGCTAGCTTTATGGGCTTGATCCATAAAATGGAGTGGACAGATGTGTAGTAATTATGAAAATTAAACAAGTATTATAAAATTGAACCACTTAAAGTTATTTAAAATCCATGCATGGCCTTTTATATTTTGATTACACTAAACAAATTTAGAAGTGATTGAAGACATTTATAGGCTGCTACAAGTGAAATATCATGACATGAGTGCATGTCACCTTGATTACACATTTAGAAGTTACCTGATGAGAGCAGTTTACACTTCCAACACTGGAAATTGAAGTGCAGTTAATTGATGGGCTCCATTTACAGGTATCCGGGAGATAGTCACAGATCTGTCATGGGCAGTAGATAACTGCCTTTTCTTGCAAGTCAGAAATGAGAATATGAAAGGTAAAACCCTAAAAAAAAGTTAGCTTAGAAGCAACATAGATGCATATATGCTTCTCCAGAATTCATTCACCTTCCTAGCAGGGTAAGAGGGCTACAGTGCTCCTGATGCACGAAGCAGTGTGTTTTGAGGTAGCTAGAGTATCTCCATATGAAACTCAAATGTAAACCGAGACCATAGGAAGAGATATCACTCCCCATAAAGACCAAGATTCAGAAAGACAGAAATAAATAGTGATCAATCTTACTGATTTTCATCATAGTGATGGCTCCTCTTTTATATGGAGTGTAAGTCTTGGAGTGTAAGTTAAGAACACACCTGAAGAAGAGTGGACCACCTGGAGACAGAGTAGGAGAGTGCTGCTTTCTTTCTGAGCAGGAAATAACAGTTTACAGAGATACCAGAATGGGCACAGGCAGGGATAAAGAGGCAATGTGTGTGGAGTTAGGAGCACGCAGCTCCGGCAGGGACTGAGGGACTGATGAAGAGAAGAGGAAACACACAGTTAAGCATGAGAGGTGACAGAAAGAGAAATGCTGTGGGAATCGGCAGGGACTCTTCTAAGCTTGCTGAAAACCTCAGAGATATTGAGCCACCTGGGTGAAACTACTAGCTGAGGAGTGTCCCTCCAGTGAACCATGTCTTTGTAACATTACAGACAGCAGTCTCAGTATTCAAAATAAATCCATACAGATTAAAAAAAAAAAAAGAAGAAGAAAGAAAGAAAGAAAGAAAAGAAAAAACCCCCAAACATTAAGTTCCTGTTCCAGAGTACCATGTGTTCATTTACATTTATACCACCCATAGCATGACATTTTCCAGAGCCGCAGCTGATGTTCCTGTGTGAAATTTCTCCTCTCTCCACCTCCCGTGCCTTTTCTCAAGGAAAGGAGTGTGCTAGTTTCTAGATATTATTGTTGACTATGTTTAATGTACTCTCAAAAAAAAATAAAATCAAATGACTTAAAATAAACTCCTCCTCTTTTCAGCTAGGCTTAATATTTGAGTTCTGGTGCAAACCTAGAATTTTAAGAGCGAGATGTTGCTCTGGTGTCTTGAGTCCAGACAGTTTCCTGATATCCATTATCAGGAGAATTTCTGCCAGGCTGTGGCCTTTGTTTTGGAATCAGCTGATCTATGGCTCTGAGGACAAAAGACAGACTTTTTGGTTTTGAGAAGTTTGAACCTTGCGAGTAACTCAAAATGCCCATGTATTCTTTTATAATGGAAAGAGGAAGTAGAACCCTGCTTTAGCTAACCACAGAAGAGAAATAGCTTGTTGCATGCCAGAAACGTAATATTTCAGTCTCTGTCTCTTTTCAGACCTCAGTATTTTTTTCTCATCATTTAAGAAACACAACAAGCTTTTGCAGTTCAAGCAACTCCCTTCCTGGCCTGTTGTTATAGATGAGCATGCAACTGGACCGAATTACACGTTCAAACACATTTCAGTGTTGTTACTCCCTCCCTCCAACTGGTTGCTATTGGCACTTATGCCATAGTCTTACTACCTTCATGACCTAAGACTTGATTCCCCTAGCTGATACTTCCAAATATTTTTTTTCCCCACACATTCTTTTAATCCATGTGTTGGGAAATGAGGCTTTGTGTCTGCCCCATATACCTTCCAGGTACAGTGCAGTATCGCGCCATTTGTGTGGAAACATCAAGAAAAAAGGCACAGCAGCTCTTGGAAATCCCTGACATTCTTACCACCATCTCGGAAAACACCATCTAGTAGACTGATAGACAGCCTAAGATGACCAGATTTGGCTAAGCAGTTGTAGAGGAGTCAGAAAATAACTTATGCATTGAACATGGTTCCTTTCTACTGAAGACTTCAAGAATCATGAAGAATTGTGGGTTTTGGTTTGATTTTTTTTTGTTTGGTTGGTTTTTTTCTTCTGGATAAATTAGTTATTTATTGATTGTACTAGAGAAACACTTCTAGCCTGAAACCTTGAGGTACACATATTATAGCTGCCCTCCTTGCTGAAACCTCCGGCATGTCCAGAAACTTAAAGTGCTGCAGTGTGGATTTGCTAAGTTGAACTGAAGTTCAGTAGTTGTCTCCATTTATCTGAGGTGGCCATATGTGCCATGCATTTACTATTGACTCATATGGACTTACAACAGAGGGAACATTCCTGGCCTGAGATACCGAACAGTGTATGAGTAAGACTATGCAGAGGAAAAAATGAAATCTAGAAGAAACTGATGGATGGAACAGGGTGAAAGAATAAGGTAGTATTAGTACCCTCAACATCCTGGCATCTTAACCCATCTCAATTGCTTCTGTACTTATTTTGGTAGGAAATTTTAAGGAAATATTTGAATAAGAACAAGGTGATACTTGGAGTATTTACAAGGAACATGTCCCTTGTGCCTCACCTTGTATTTTTGCTAACCCAGAAGTAACATGTAGGTTTTTCTTGAATTTTAAGTTCCTTTTGGAAAGAATGAAATAAAATATGTCTATTTTAAGAAAAAAATAAAATCAAATTAGTTTGTTTCTACATTAATCTCTATTTCCTTCACATGGGATAGCACAATATGCTGGTTGTACTTTAAACATCTCCTTCTCATTTTTTGATGCATGTTGAGAAATACAGCCTGGGGAAGTCTGGTCAACAGAAATAATGAAGGACACAAAAAACCTTGAATGAGAACTCTCTCCAGAGAAGACAACAGCATAGGCAGTTGTGATTCAGTGTTAAATTGACTAAGAATAAAGCACAGTAATATCTTCACATACATTTTTAAAAAAGTTTCCTATTTAATAGATTTAGTTATTTTTAATACTCTGTCTTTTATTCAGTACTGGAATTGCTCTAAAGGGGACATGGGCTTCCTTTTGCACAGGCAAATATCTGACTAATATACCACTGGCATAACTAGCCTTATTATGCTTGCTTCCAGTTCTCTAATATAAATGATTTCTGAAAAGTGAAGATGAAGAAGGATATGCATACGTCATTGTAGTTAAGGCTGTCATTCTAACTACTGTTAGAGCAGCTCAGAACTGGAGTCAGGAAAAAGCAGGAATACAGTGAAGATCCATAGCCAGCTTAGATAACTGTATTTAAAAGAAGAAATAATAATAATAATAATAATAATAATAATAATAATAATAATAATAATAACAACAATCCTATTAAAGGTTTTGAAAGGAATTTTTCTCATATGTTTTGTTGCTCTCTAAGCTGCTATAATTCTTTCCCTTTCTCTTCATTTTCAGTGTTTCTTTTCCCCAAACATTGCTGTTACATCTTATCTTTACTCTTTTTTTTTTAATTTGCACTATCTCTTCATGTCTCTCCTATTTTCCCTTTTTTTTTTTTTAATTTTATTTTTTTCTTAAATGCTCATCAGTCTGGATTGCCATCAAACTACTTTAAGTAGATTTAATTAACCAAAGTGAGGTGCTGACAACCTCTAAAGGCAGATGCTGATAAAACATGGTTTAAAGCTGCACTACTTGCTAAGGTTTGTTCAAATAAAGTCACCTGAAACCTGATTTTTTGTGCTGTTAGTAGGCCGTGTGCTGGAAGAACAATATCCATATTTTCCACAGAGAACTCCATTTATAAGCATCTGATAATGTTAATGGCAACAGTTACATTGACTAAGAAGGAAAGGAATGGGGAAGAGGATTAGAGGTTTTTCTCACATATGTGAAAGTATCTTCCAGAACATTGACTGTAATAAAGATGCATTTAGTCTGCAAAGCATCAGGGACAGGAGTTTTCATCCTATCTAGTGAGACTGTTCCTGTGGCTGCCCTTCAGCCAGCCTGTGGTGGTGGCTGCAAACTTTTGTGCAGCAGGCAAAAGTAACCTTCTGAATACTCTGCTCTGGGAGACGGAATTGCCCAGTGGCATAAATCTACATCACTCTGACGTGTCCCTTCAGACCTGGTGCTTGCTGCCCTCTCGTAGCCCCTACTTGTACAGATCCCCGGGACCACAAAAGCTAGGTATAGTGAGAGCAACCCTGAGGCTGCCTGCACATCGGGCAAGCCTGCCCCTAGGGCCCAAGCCACACACCCCACTGCCTCACTTCGCATCTTCTCTATCTCTGCCTACGGGAGGCTGTACAACAGCAGGTGAGTCCTTCTGACTCAACGGGCAAATAAGTAATAGCCAAATAAGTAACATCCATCTCCATCTCATGCCAGCTTGTAGTTGCCAAGCTTTGTTCATGTTGAACAGTTTTCCTTCTAGGTCAAAGAATCTATTCTATGTGGCAGTGTATATATATATTTCCAATTATTTTACAACTGCACTTGCAGGATTGTTAGATGTCTGCTGGATGCAGCTGCAATTTTTTGTTCACATCAGATATACGCTCTTAAAGGAAAAGCTTCAGTGTCTTTTGTGCATGTGCACTCTCTCTCTTTTTTCTTTCCTCTGCTTTCCCCTTATGCAAAAAGAACATAATTATAAATAAACATACTCTGTTTGCATTTTGCGTATGGAAATTACTGTTCATATTTTTTGTTCCATCTCATCTATTTTGCCTACACTGTAAGTCCATGCCAGCCCATGTATGGAGCTCATGGAAATCTAAATGTGATGTGCTAACTCTATACTTATTCCCAAAGATGAGTTAATACTGAAAACACAAAAGCCATAATTTTTGGGAACAGGAAACCTTTGGTAAATGTTTGTCCCCTCTGGACTGGTGGATTTTAATCAGCTAATCAATCAGATAATTTTCTTTCTCATACTGATTACACAGTGTTTTAGCTCTTGAGCTGAGATGGATGATGGCAGCCATTCATTTAGACAATGCCGTAGCTTCCCAAAATACTTGATGTTTCCTCCCCCAGCGTTATTCCTTCTGCTACTCTCATATTCATTTTCAGTACAACTGAATAGAAATGTGGCTCAGGTTCATGGTTCATGTTGTAAATGATCCTGCTTGTCAGGAGAGTGACCTAAAGAGGGAATTCGTAAATGACAAGAGCTTGGCTTTACAATAAGCAATCTCCAGGCAATTATCACTTTATCACAATGATGAGGAAAATGCGTAGTTGGAAGAAAGGTCATTTGTTTTAATGTTATCTACCCCTGATGTCACTGAGTTTTAAAGTAATTATATTCAACCTTCTATTAGAAAAGAAAAATGGCAACTATAAGTATGGGGATTTTTTTCCAAGTTGCTTGGTTTCTGTGAGCTGGGATGCCAAACCTCTGATTACATCCTTGCAGCAACCCTGACAATAGAATGTGTTTTTTCCCCAGTTTAATATAAGAAAACCAGCAGGAGGTCTTACTTTCAAAGGCATTTGATAAAGGAGCCCACTCATGGAGCTGAGAGGAAATCAATGGAACTTTTCCATTTCATGGGGCTCTAGGATGCTTAAGTCCCATGGTATAATTCTTCGCTTTTATGTGATTTTTCTGACAGCATTCTGTCTTCTGGTTCACTCTGCCTTTTGTCTCACACTCTTTTTTTTTTTTTTTTTGGCAAGTTTGCTTGTAATTTTAGGCTGTGAAATCTAGGGTATGGCAAAGCACTATGTTGGCACACTATAATGAGATTTTTTGTTGTTGTTGTTGTAAGTAGAACCTGTCAGTGGCAGCTGAATAGCACTGTTCTCACTAAACAAGCTCAAGAAGGAAATCTTCTGTGGCCCTAATAAATATTCTCCCATGCCTCCCTTCACACTTGAAAATGTGCATTAAAAAGGAAGTAATCCCTATTGCCCGTTTGAAATTCCTGGCCTACGTTAGAAATGAGCTATCGTATTTGTCTTTCTCTCTTCACCCTGGGAGCAATGCTAATAATTTTACTTGGAGATTGTAAAGCACAGATGAGCCAGAATGAGCATAAAAATTCCTATTTGTCTGCTGATGGATGTTGCAGATTTTATGGGCACGCTGCGTACTGCAGCCGGTAGCTCCACGGAGTTGGTGCAGGCTCAGGCCCAGGAATTTGCTCTGTTTGCTGACATGGCAGTCCAAAGGCTGATTCAAGTCCCGACTGTGCTGTACAGGTGCATAAGGTGTCAGCTCTCATGCCTTCTCAGCACACACTTACGAAAGGAGGGCCACAGATTGTGTGCCTGTCTTCCCTGATCGGGGAAGTATACTGGATCATCTCAAAAGGGTGAGGTTGGGACTTAACGCAGGTGACACACAACTGAACACAGCTTTGAGTCATAAGCAAAAAAAATTAAAATCCAGTATACGATTGCTTCATTAGTTATTGGAATATTATTTTCATACCCAAAGGCTGAACAGCTTTTTTGCCAGAGGCTGGTCCACTGTTCAAAGATCAAAGCCTGCCTTGGCTATTCATTCCACTCTCTTGAATGCCCTGGCTCCAAATTAGGAAGTCTGTACTTTTGCCCACAAAAAAGCTACCTTCCTTACAGAGGATATTCAGGAGAGGAAAATTCCTACTGCTCTTTGCCTGTCAGCAATTCCTGGCCTCAGGCAGTAGCTTCCCTTGTGTCCTTCAACGTGTGGATTTTGGACAGTCCCACAGGCTGCCGTTACAGTAACCTCCTTCCTGGACAGGGTCTCCTCCCTGGCTGTCTCCGTCCAAGCCCCCAAGGCGTGTGTTTGCCATTGGCACAAGTGTCCCTTCCCTCCTCCCATCTTTGCTTCTGTGTAACATCAGGTTTCACTAGTTCCCATGCTCACATTTCATTGCCAAAATTCTGCCTTACAGTCCACTACACCAATTAATTTCCCTGCTATTTGGTACGTTTTATGTGATATAGGGAAAAGAGGGCCTCCTGATACACAACTTAGATTTTATGCAGAGACATGTATGCTACGTTACTTTTTTTAACCTCTGTGTCTATCACTTTCTAGTGGCCTAGCACAGGCACTTCACATAAATTTCTGAACTTGATGTCCTAGCTGTCCGTGTCATGAATTGTTAGCCTTGGATGGACTAGAAGGAGAATGCAAGAACCTTTTGCAGAAGCTGAAGTCATCAAAAAAATGTGTTACATTTTCTTTTTTGGATGCATTGTTGTTTAATTTCATAGCATTGAATTAATTTTGCTTTTAAGGCTGTTGGACACACAGGAAAGCCTCCAAGCTTATTTGGAAGGGTCTGTGCTAACAGAACAGGACCAGCTGAGGAGACATAATGGTGCAATCTCTAAGATCTGTACACCCTAGGTGACTGCTAAGCCTTCATTTCTGTCAAGTTTCATTCTGATTTAAAGAAGAAAAATAAAAGAGAAAAAAGCTGGAATGTACATACAGAGAAGAATTTACAATTAGAAGATCGCCACAGCTAGAAGATTGTGAAAACAGCTGAAAAATGCCCTGCTTTTGACTTTGACTTATCACAGAAATGTTGGTTTACTTTTTTTTTTTTTTTTCCCAAAGCAATGTAATAAGGTGGAGAAAGGTCAAGGAAGAGGATCTAGTAAAAGGTATTGAAAAATGTTGGTCACCATTGTTCTGTTTATACTGTGCAGATGCTTTATGTCGCTGTACTTTTCCTTCCCTTGGATGCTATTTTTTCCCTTTCCTGATAGACTGAAGGAATAAAAAAAAAAGAAATCCTAGGGTCAGCTTATTGATCTAGAGCTGCCAAATCCTCATGATGTGTCACTCTAACAGCTAATTGAAAGGCTTCTGTCATGTAATCAAAAGTGTGCTTTCGGGAGCTGAAACACCCTGTTTTGCTTCTAAACTTTTTGATCTGAAATAACTAAGTGAGCTGTTTTAGGAAGCTGACTATGGAGATGTATGATCCTAATTTCCTCCTTTTACTGGCCCCAACTGTGCCTAGCCTTTTTAGATCCTCTTAACAAACAGTCATTAAAAGCAAAGTAATTGGCTTTGGATGCTTCTATTCCTCAAAATCTCATTAGATCTTGAAACATGCTTTCTGCTCAGATTTCCACTTTCCATCTTCAGTGAAGAAATAGACATTGTTACTTAACTCTTTGCAGGAAAAAAAAAATCATCATCATTCATGTTTGTGACTGTGTTCTCTAGCTTGTGTGAGAAATATCATCACTGAAGGGCTGCATTAAGTAGAAAAGAAATTTATTTTCCAAACTAGGCTGTCTGTCTTCTGCCTGCAAGTATCTTAACATTGTCATAACCTTATTCAAGTCAATTCATTCAACATGCATCTCACAGGAGTGAGATTTTTAATGTTCTTAAAATAATTTTTCATACCTAAAGCATATTTATCTCATTTTGCCTATCTGTACATGTTAAAAAGCATGATATTGATTTTAATTCTGTAAAAAGATGATGTTCCAATGTTAGTAGTGGAGCAGCTGCTCCATTAGTCTGTTATTTCTGGAAGTATAAAGCCAAGCAAAACAGGAATCTGTTCCTATGACATTTTCACTTTTGTCAGTATCGAGCCCTATCCCAGGTATTGCTCATTCTTTCCCATGACAGACAATTAGTTTTATGTCAGTGCACTCTTGTTATCATTGAACTGCTATTATTTATATTGTTGCAGTGTTTAGCTGTGCTAGTGTGAGAGTGAACCTACAGTGAGGTAATATGCAAGTGCATAATGATGAGATTTGGGTGTTTGTAACATAGTTTGGTTTCCAGATGTAAGTTCTCCATGTAGGATATAATGGGATTAGCAACTTCATAATGGCAAACCTGAGCTAATATTTTAAAACTCCTTTAGATCCTGATCCTCTGTCCACCCCTTTCCAGATGTCTCTGGTGTGATTGCAGGATGCAGGAGCCTTGACTTGAAGGCATCCAGGGGAAGACTGCAATGCTTGCCTTACTCTGAGAAGGGCTGAGGTGGGGGGGAAGAGGGGCTAGAGTCTTTGGTCCTAACGTAACATAGCAATTCCTACTTGCACTGACAGTGAGAAGTCCTACTGCCTTCTTCAGGACTTCTGCGGGGTCAACACTGAAATATTCTCCTGTAACCCTGAAAATCCCATATAAGGGAATCAGATGAACGCATAAGGGTTTCACCTGGCCAGCCCCATGCCACTGCTTTCCTGCTCTGTCATGGAAATGCTTTAAAAATGAGATTTAAAAAATAACAATTTAAGTTCTTTTTTTACGTTCTTTTTTATTTAAGTGCTTTGGATTCCTATATCGAACTCTCTTGAACAGCAGTACTGGGTGAAAATGATGCTTTTCAAAAGGAAAATAAGATTCCCAAACACTCATGTGATTTCAGATGCTGAGGCTTAAGAAGTGAGAGAAGAAATATTCTAAGATGCATGACAAAACGGTGAAAGTTGGAAGTACTGAAACTAGAAAGTTTCACTGTGACCATTCAATCTCAGCAAAAGATAAGGGAGTTTTTTTGCTCCAGAGGATGTGATTTTCAAACAAAACTGGAAGAACTGCATTTAAATTTAATGTTGAAATTCCTGTTTAAAATGAATTGTGATCTCTTTCTAAAGATATTCTGGAAAAATCAGCAAACTGTTTTAGTATTAGTTCTCCAAATCACAGGAGTTGTCCAAGTTTTCTACAAAAAGGTAGGAGATGATTATAAAAAATACTTCAGTAAAGAATATAAAAATACAAGAAACAGAGAAAAGGTATTTTCTAGTAATGTCAAATAGATTATTGCAGTTTTAGGCACAGGTTCGGAAACAATAAAAAAAGGCCGTGAATGATTCAGCCATAGAAGTTGTTAATGTGTCATCCAAAAGTCCCCCCTTATACTCTTGTTTTGAAAGGTCAAGTTTTGCTAAAAACAAGACGGTTCTAGATAAGATGGTCCCAGGAGGTCTAACCTGTATTCTCTCTCCAGAGAAGAGAGATAGGAGGCAGAAAAACTACTTTGCCCTCACATGTGGAGAGGCAGCAAGACCTACTGGAGTGAAAAGCAGGGGCAAACACTGTCTTGCTCTTTTCAGTCATTCTCACCTCTCTCAGAGAATATTCTGGATTTGCCCATGACTCAGTGGATGACATCAGGTATGACACATAACATATCTGTGCCTGACTGAATGGCAGCAATATGTCTTGACCTCAGGGAGGTGTTTTGAAGATAGATTTGTTTTCCAGTAATTTGACTGTCTGAAATAATTTGACTATATAAATGCTAACGATGCTGATCTGGAGCAGTGTTTCCACCCTTTCATGTGATTTCTTGTGTGTAAAACAGACTGCCTTCTTCAGCTGGAAATTCCTATGGGGAGTTTACTGAGAAGTGAAGAGCTCATTCTCTGCAAGTGGGATCCCACTGTGAACCCTGGTGTGTTCAATTACGGTTTTCTGAACTGTACGTTCTTGTGTCTGTGCATATGTTCTCCCAGATAGAGCAA
Organism: Egretta garzetta; assembly: GCF_000687185.1. Taxonomy (NCBI): domain Eukaryota; kingdom Metazoa; phylum Chordata; class Aves; order Pelecaniformes; family Ardeidae; genus Egretta; species Egretta garzetta. The sequence goes on along the minus strand of NW_009260028.1, from coordinate 4,496,889 downwards.
GGTAAGGACAGAGTGCCAATGTACAAGTAGAAGAGAGACTCCGCTACCTTATTTCTTGGCATTTTAAAATAAAAATAATGACTGACTGCTTGGGTGGAAAGGCATAAGTGGTCTTAATTTGTGAACCTGGCAGATGAAGGGAACATAAAGATTCTTTTGCTCAAACTCTTTTCATAGCGGTATGATCAAAAGACTAGGGCAGATAGCAATTTCACAGTGTCAGCTACATTTTTCCAGTAAAAAAAGTGACAGAATTATCTAAAAACTATTTTTAAAATGCATGTTTAAAAAAAACAAAACAAAACATGTCATTTAAAAACCAAAGATGGACAAACCAAAAACTGAAAAACTAATGAATCCTCATTTCTAGAAGCCATTTTCTTGTAGAAGTTATGCTCTCATCTTAACTGCATCTCCTAGGGAGAGCTATGGCCAGGAGCTCCTGTGATGTAACTGTCTTCATTTTCCATGGTAGGAGATTGATAACTAGCACTGGAAACATATTCTGACTAAGGCCTACCATTTTTGAAGAGGAATAGGAGTCTGAGGAAGGTACAATATTAACGTTTCCTATAGAAAACTTTTCATTTTTCTTTCTTTTCTATTCCTTCTGTAAGAATGAGACTTTATTTACTCCTTGCACTGCATATTCATAATGAGGTCCCATGGCTAATCACAGCCTTCCTTTCATTCTTTGATTCACTTTTAATTGTTTCTGCTGTTGTGTATTTGTTGGGCCAGACAGCTTTGTCTATTAGTACACCAAAGATGATAGGAGTTATACTTGCTCAGCAACTCTGAAAATCATGTGTTTTTCTCAGACTATTTCTAAATACACAAATGTATTTGTCAGGCATGGAGATCTGAAAATTTGCTCTATCTATTGCTTTATATAATTATGTTACAGCACTGTCACCAATCTATTTAAAAGGAGCTGCCTGATTTGAAGTACAGATGTTTTGATTCAACATATTTAAATTTACAAAATCTGGGCGGCCTGGAAGCTCTATGTTTACACCATGAAGAACTGATTTTTTGAATACTCTGAAAATAAATCAGTGAATGCAAATCTGCAGTAGGAGATTTCTTACTAGAAATAAAACTGAATAAATTCTTGATCTGTTTAATTCTTAGGCTTCTTGCCCTCCCAGTGTTTGTTACGCTATTAACACTAGTCCATGCAATGTTACCTACAGACTTTATGAGTGCCAGTCATGAATACTGGAAAGCTGTAAGAGAATTCTGATAATATGTGTTTTACAGAAACACACAGGTTTGTGCACAATATAGTACCGATCCTTATTTATTCTCCAAGGTTATGAACTTTATAGGAAAGCACAAGTTCCCTTGCACATAGCTAGTATCTCATTCTTGCATGTGGGGAATAGTGCTCACCTCAGAAATTTAGTGCAAATATGTCAGTCTGTATATTATTGCATGGCTGGATCTGTCCCAGAGATTTCAGTCTCAGCAGCACCTCCTTGTGTTGAAAATGTACGTATTTAAACAGTTCATGATACGTTTCTTGAGATACTTTTTAAATATGGTATTTTCTATGTAATAAAGAATTAAAAGTCATTCTCTTATTCACAGAATTATCCATTTCTGTGGATTATTAGTAAAAAATGTGAGTATTGCTAATGAAAATGTTAAAGTAGATAACTAGTGGTATTAATGTGATGAAATATTGCCATACACTTTTCAAGCAATGTATTCACATATCAGCAGTCCCTGCTCTTTGACACCCGACAAGCTTTGCTTACAACTGGTTTAAATGCTAGCATACAAGTATAGGTTGTTATATGCCAGTCTGCTGAGGACCAGTACTTAGAAATGTTTCAAATTGAAGTTGAAAAAACCCCAACATGGGCTTCACTTTGTATATTAAAGCACGTGCCTTTAATGACAATAGTACAAATTAATTCTGTCAACAGGAAAGACCCACTGGAATGTGTCAACAATTTTCCCATGGCATGTAATTCTGTCAGAAAGTCTTGTTTACTAAAAGCAGTCCATTTCATGCTGTAATTTAAAACCTGTTCTTTTCAACCTTTTCTGGATAAAATGTCTTTGTTTCAGATTTTTTTTTTTAAATTATTGTTCAGTGATTTTAGGGAAACAAAATATTGTAATCTACTTACAGTAATTTTCCCATTTGTTTCCTCTACTCACCAATGCTGTTAGACAAAATTCTTCAAGGAGAATATGTATGGAGATGAAGGTGATCAGGATTTACCAAGGTCAAATTATGCTCAACGAACCTGACAATGATGAGGTCTGTGGATGATGGCTGAGCAGCAGATGTTGTCTGTCTTGATATTCTGCCTCCCATGGAATCTTTTAGCCAGGTTAGGATGTTACAGGCTAGATGAATAGACTCCTGGAGGGGTGAGAAACTAACTGGACTGTTGACCTTAAAGGACAGTGCTTAAGGCATCACACTCTACCTCGAAGCTGGTTATGAGTGGAGATTCTCAGAGATGGGTCCTGGGACCTGTCCTACTTAATCGCTTTACCAATGACCTGGAGGAAGAGGCAGAATGTGCCCTTATGAAGTTTGTGGATCATAGCAACTTCTAGGGTACTATCAAAATGCTCAGGGGCAGAGCAGCCATTTAGCAAGAGCTACCCACACCACAGGAATGAACCACTAGCACCTTCAACAAGAGCAAATACAAAGTCCTATACCAGAAATGGGATAACTCTCTGCAGTGGTACTAACTGGAGACTGACTAGCCGAGGAGCAGCTCTGAAAAAGGACCTGCGCATACTGGTGTATGGGAAGCTAAACAGGGGTCAGCAGGGAATGCTGGCAATGATGAAGACTAGCAGCATATCTGGGTTGTATCAACAGAGGCATAGCCAGTAAATTGAGTGAAGTGATTATCCCCCTTCATTTGACAGTCATTAGGCTACATCTAGATACTGTGACCAGTTTTGCCCCCCCCCAATAGAAGAAAAACTTTTTTAAACTGATGTCAGGTCAGGGGAGGGCCCACAAGGTGGTCAGGGACTGGAGCGCTTGCTCTCTGAGAAGATGCTGAGGGACCAGGTCTTGTTCAGCCTGGAGAAAAGACAGATGATGAGTTATCAGAGAAGTCATCAGAAGGACAGAACCAGGTTTTTGCAGCAATGTGAGGAAGGACAGGAAGAAGACAATGGGAATGAAACAGGGGAGGTTTATAACAAGTATAAGGAAAGATATCTCTCCATGAGAAAAGCCAAGCAATGGAGCAGGTTGCCCAGTGAGGTTTCGTAGGCTCCATCCTTGGAGATGTTCAAGACCCCATTGGAGAAAGACCAGAGCTGACCTGTTTTGGACAGGAGGTTGGACTGGTGACCTCCTGAGTGACTCTGTAATTCTCCTTGCTTCTCTGAGACTCTCAATATTCTCTGATGTTTTGTGCAAGGCAGCCAGAAAAGCAACTTCAGTTGTCAAAGTATAGAGTAAAAATTTACAGAGAAATTTATTCTTGTGCAAAAGAAGGAGGTTTTAACCTGGTATTTAGAAAGGAAGTAGAGTTCACACCTTCTCCTCACCTTTCCCTCCATTGCCCTTGAATAGCACAGGTAGCAGGAACCTTGAATTAATTTAATTTCCATCCCAGTTGTGCCATCCTGTCTAAAATTCTTTCATCCATCAATACCGTGGACTAAGAAGGGAAAATGGGGTGACATGGCAGAAAGGACAGATCTGGTATTCATATGAAGACAAGAGTGTCAAGATAGTCCTTGACATTTTCGTCTTTCAGATTAAACAATGGCATCTTACATCCTGATTGTCTTCCAGACACTTTCACTCCAATTGTCTGAGTAGAAAACTGACATAACTCAACAGTGCTGACAGAAGAAGCAAGCTATTTGAAATTAGAATAATCCCTACCAGTGCATATTTGTCTGCAACCAACAGCAACTGGCAAGGGGTAGGAAGAAGAGGAAGAAATGATGAAATAGAAAATGGAGGTAGAGAGAAAGGAGATCACAAAATTTATATATAGTTCTGCATAGAATAGCATCAGTGGGGGTGAACTATATAACACATGAGAGAGAAGAGAGCTCATCCAAGGAGAAAAATAGAAGAGTCAAAAAATACCTAACTATCCTGTTTTCAAAAAGTTGTAGGCATGTTTATAGGGTCTAGAACCTGACTAATGTCACTGAAGCTCAGGTATCTAAACACACGAAAGCAGATGTGTTGAAATCAGTGGGAATTAAGCATCTACACAGTTTATCCAGCATAAAATTCCTATCAAGCATTCATCTGCAACATTGACCACTTAAATAACTTTGAAAAAGTTGACTTTAAGCCACTTTTGGAAATGAGTCTCCTGCTTAAAAATGGGCTAGAGTTTTTGAAAGGGTTGTCCACAAGGTTTATTTACCAACTTATACATGATCACTTTATTTAGCTTGACTGCCAGAATTGTCTAGTTATGTTAATATTAGTGGTAGTTCTATTGTTAGAAAATTCATTTTTATGACATGTCATTCTGAATGCCTAGATCTTATGAAAAAAACCCATTTGTAATAGGTGTTTGTCATACCAAAGTATGTGTATGTTAGTTTAAGAATACTTCTTTCCCATGTAGCTAAGTAATGGCTCTCCACAATTGTGACAAATCTCTCTTGTCTGAAGACAGACTCAGATTTTGTAATTCTCATTTGGGTGACTTTAACCATAACATCGTGCTTTCCTCTCCTCTTGTGGGACATTTATATTACCTAACTCTGCAGTTAGATTGCAAGTCTCCATCTGTAAAATGTTTCTCTTCCTCCCCTGGAGTTTGGCTTGGATTCTAGTTCTAAATTTAAATGGAACTCCATTTTCCTTGTCCAATAACCACTGAGTAATTAGGCTTTTACATAGAAAAAGAATTATCTAAAGAAATGTGTTCCTGTAAAGGGCATTTTTAGCACTGTAGATATATGCCTCCTGTGCCAGGTTACCTGCAGTCTGCAGAAAGAAATCTTCTTAAAGAGACAGATGTATTCATACATATCCAGTCCCTGTAATTTGTAAGACTCTCTTCTATTATTTGTGTATCTTATCTCTTTCACATTACAGGAAAATGTTATTACTTCTTAAAAGAGACATTTGTTTCTAATGGAGTGGCACATTTAAAGATTCACATAATAATATCTTTACAGAAAATGCAGCTGTATAGCTCTCCGGGTCTTTGTCTGCTTTTCACAGTATTTTACTGTAAATGGTACCTGGATGGAGGCGGATCTGATTGTTAATAATTATTTCCATTATCTTATGCAGCTCAGTTCCTGGCTTATTTCTGTTCTTGGTCAAATTTGTGGGCTGATATTTGGTACAAATTAGGGGTAAAGTTGTAATATGTTATTATATAGTTCTATACATTTTAATGTGCTTTGCAGACTATGGGCCTAATCATTTGTATTATTGACAGTGAGGATTCCACCATTGGATATGTCTGTGCACTGCAGTGGACTATGGAAATTCCTGATTAGGTCAGTTATTGGAGACATATGGTTGTGTATATGGTTCTAAAAGGTCTATGAACACTTAATGGTGTGTGGGTATCCCTAGCCTGCAGCATACAGCATCAGAACACCACAGTGAAACGTTTTGGTGCCTGCACTCTTCTCTGATTGCTTTCCCCAGCTGGTATTGCATGGGCCAGCAGAGACTCATTTCCCATATCAATGTCAGCAGTTCGCAAGGCTCCGGCATGTCTGGCGTCATTTAGTGTTCCCCTCAGATTGGGTCCGGCTCACATCCTGCTCTCATGGAGCCTCAGGTAGACATGATGACAGGCTTAGGTGTTTCAGAACATGTCCAGCAGGAACATGCTGGGTTTTATTCATGTTGGACTGAGTTTAATCCAAACAAACTGAGCAAAATCAGCAAAGACCTACTATTGTAAAACGTTTGTACCAGCTTTGTTCATTTCACATGAGAAATGCTCAGGAAGTACTCACATGGGCAGCTCAGCTGCCAGATCAGAGAGAATGGCTCCTTCTGGGAGAGAAGTGGCGATCAGGTGGAGGGGGGATAGTTTCATCATAAACGGAAGTAGACAAAGAAGATTCATGTCTAGATGGGTACATGATAGTTTTTAGTAGGCAATTGGCAGTAATCTTAAAGCACATTCTTTTATGAGGGGTGGAAGTAGAGAAGCATGGCTTCCTGTTTTTCTGTGATTTGTGTCCCGCTCCACTCCCTGGCCCACGGTGCTGCTGGCATCCCTTTGGCCAGACAAAGGGGAGAAAGTGTCTGCCTCAGTGGCACTGGGGTGCTGCCAGGCCAGCTGCCTTACTGCTCCCGACTTACTTTGTTCATTTCACATGAGAAATGCTCAGGAAGTACTCACATGGGCAGCTCAGCTGCCAGATCAGAGAGAATGGCTCCTTCTGGGAGAGAAGTGGCGATCAGGTGGAGGGGGGATAGTTTCATCATAAACGGAAGTAGACAAAGAAGATTCATGTCTAGATGGGTACATGATAGTTTTTAGTAGGCAATTGGCAGTAATCTTAAAGCACATTCTTTTATGAGGGGTGGAAGTAGAGAAGCATGGCTTCCTGTTTTTCTGTGATTTGTGTCCCGCTCCACTCCCTGGCCCACGGTGCTGCTGGCATCCCTTTGGCCAGACAAAGGGGAGAAAGTGTCTGCCTCAGTGGCACTGGGGTGCTGCCAGGCCAGCTGCCTTACTGCTCCCGACTTACCAGCCGCTTCCTACGTCTCTGCATGTGTGAAAAGGTGGGACGTAGCTGCCTTTCTTTGTGAGATAACTTTCTGCTACCCAGTCATGGTCTTTAGTGAAACTTGAGATCCTTGAGCTCTCTGTCCCTGTGTCCATTTGGAAATTGTTCAGTGGCTTCAAAAGTCTCTGCGAGAAAAAGGTCTGAGCACAGACAAACTCTGTGATTTTGTACGCTTCATTTCCTTGGGAAGCCAGGATAGCAAGTCTTTTTTAAAATTTATTTTTCATTAAACTGTCTCTCAAGCAAAAGATTAGATGCAGCAGCAAGAGAATTGTATGATATACAGTGCAAATTTTCAAAATATGCAGACAAATCAAGGCAAATGTCACACAAACTGATAGTGGTGGCCTCTTGGGCTAAGGCAGTTCAGGACCAAATGTCATAAAAAATCTTCATGAGACCATTAGTTATAAACAGCTCTCTATTTGTAACTGTCCTGCTGCTTGTTTCCATGTCATTTTTTTCATGAAAATCTGAATGCTTTTCCTTTCAAATATTGACAAGGGTTTAAAAAAAGGTTCAAAAAAAGGTTATCAGTGCTTGAGTTCTTTGTAGTCAGTAATTCCCATGGCAGCTGTGAATTTGGAAAAGCAAATAGCACTTGCAGAATGTATCTTGGAGATAAAAATCCGGACAAAAGCTCCTTTTCTGTACATATATGTGTGATGGGTGTGAACCATAGAAAAACTCAGTAGTGGCTAAATAATTTTCCTTTCTTTGGAATGAAACAGAAAGTGAGTACTGAGCAGCTTTTATCAACACAGCTATTCAGAAAATGCTTGTGAAGGACCAGTAGGGGGCATTAGTATTCCATACAGAAAAGACTATTGCAGTAGTCATAAATTATTTTATACATTTGCTTTAGTATTAAAGTTGAAAATGTTGTAAACTGTATGCTTTTTCATCCTCCGTACATCAGAGTATTTGTCTATTTTAACCTCGAATGTATAGGTTCATTTAGCTATTTTCATTTAACTGGCAATAAGTAAAGCCTTTGAAAATTTTCATATTCTTCATCTGGAGACTAGCTTGCAGCCCATTCAGTATTCAAACATAGTACCATTGCCTCTTTCTGACAAACATGGAGTAATTAGGCTTTCCATAGACAAGTGATTTCCTAATAAATGACCTTCTGCAAAAGGCTGTATTAAAATGAAGCAAAAGGCACATTTAGAGCAAATGATGGCCAAGCAATAAGGTGCGGGAACAAAAGAGAAGCTTTGCATAGCCAATCTGCTTCAGCAGCTTTAGAAATAATGAAAATGTTTACTTGTGGTCTGCACCAAATGTAATTATATGTCTGACACTATGTTTAAATTCTTAAACATAAAATGTGATGGGCTGCTTGCCATACTGGCCATTAATTCCCTTGAAAACATAGGTACAACCAGAAGGAAGCATGATCGCATTTCTTAAGACACATATCACCCGTGTTTGTTTTAGACGTAAAATGTAAACAGCAAGCAGATGACAGAAGGTAATGGGAGAGTTGCATGTAGCTTCCTATGTCTTTTTTCCAAGATACTTGCAGGGTTATCAAACAAAAGAATTGTAAAGAGAATGTCTTTGAACTACAGTTTTAACAGAATGTCCAATCTCAGTCTACTCAGAGGAAGCAAATTTGAAAGCGCATCATGTGCAATCAAAGCTGCAAGTATGTGTATTCTGACATCCTTTCACCACCTATCCCTTCACTGACTGTACTAGAACTTCTGCTAGCTGCATCTAGAAGCAAAATACAACAAAACAAACCACTTACTGTTCCTTCAGAATCAATCTTAGTGTTTAAAGTAACAAAACATTTCTTTTTATCTGGCAATGAAGCTAAACCTTCAAAAAGCTGAAGCTTTTTTCTCAGTACTGAAAAAAATGTAGTTCTGAGAGAATAGTTCAGTCATAGAGTCTTGCAAATACTTAAAAAGTTAATTTTGAACTTTTCAAGCTGTTGTAAGGAGAAAAAGGATCATGAGAGCATTCTGGGCCATGGACATTTCCTGGGGCGTGGGTTAATAATCAGACTAGCCTTGAACCTGACTACTTTTTTCAGCATGTCAGCAGTCCCTAGAAAATGCCTTAGGCTCATCTGCTACTGCTTGATCAGACATGATACAAAGTGGGATGGTTCAAGTGCTGGATTTTTACCCATCTTATAACTCTGTTGATTCACTGTTTCTGGCTCTCTCCAGAATTTCTGTTCATCATCCATTTAGGAGTGATAAGAGAACCCAGCATTCACTCAAAATATCATGGCCATTTCCACACACATCTGTGCTTGTATGCAAAAGTGAAAGAAATCAGAGGCCGGTATTCTCATCGTTTAACCATCAGCCCCTACCTTAGCTAAATTAGGAGACAGTTTTCATTAAACTGTTGGAAAGAGGCGGCTCCTCCTGAGGGTAATTCAGAACAAAGGACTATGTTAGGCCTTCTGTCAGTGTAGTTTTACTCCTCCCATTTCATTTCTCCAGGAGCAACTCTGCATTTTTTTTAAATAAATTGGTATGGGAAAAAAAATCTCACCTCTTTTTTTGTAGGATTGTTGATGTCATTTGCTAAATCAGTGCTTGAAATGTTTCTCTCTCTCTCCCCCCTATAATAAATCCTAATACGAAGTACAGATTCAGGGCATTGCAGAAGATAACACTGTAAATTGAGATTTTAGGTATGCTTTGTTTTCTCAAAACATAAACAGAAGACTGTTGTTTGGATCTCTGGTCTGTAGTCTACAAGACCTCTTGTTATTGCAGGGCCTATAATGTGTCAGAGTAGCAAATAATTTTTATTACACTTTTTGGTTCAAGGGTATCTTAGATATTGACAAAAGAACATCCAACAGACTTCTGTTCAGAGCATTGATCAACTTTTTTAGCTGCCTTCATTTGACAATACAGAGAAATATGTTATGGAGCACAAACACAACGTACAGAGTGTTTTGGCTTTATAGGGCTTTTTACAAGATATTGGCAATTATTAAGATAACAAGACAGAACCTTCCTGTGTCAAAAAGCCTTGTCCTTTCTTAGTGTTGACACAGCCAAGTAATTTAAGAGCAGGTGCTGATTTACCGGCAGAGAGGGAAGAAACAGGAAAATTCCACGTAATGTAATGGTGGCCAGCTGACATCTGTGTAATTCCTTTATTTCTGCTATCCTTTTGTACGTTGCTTTTTTTACGAAGTCTTTTAAGAATTTGTATTTTTCCCAGACATGGTTATACCGTGATATGACTGGTTGGCTCTTGGACAGCTATAAAAATCCTCTCTTTGGTTTTCTGTTCAGTAACAGGAAAAAAAAAAGAAGACTCCTATCTTGCTACACATGCACTAATTTGGAAACAAAGGACTGAGTTTTCCTTGCTAACATCACAGCACTGATAGTCCATATCACTATGTACTACTGCTAAAGCCTTACTGCAACTGTATTTTTACTGCTATCATAACATTGTTTGCATTTCAGCTGGCCTTTCTTCACTGATAAAATAAATCATCTCAAGATATATTATGGCCATTAATATATTTTTGGAGTAAAAAGATAGTTAGTTGTGATTTTGAACTTCCATTCTCCAAATGAAGCCAAGACATGTACTAGAAGGCAGAAAATTCACTTTAAAAAATCCATGCAGGAGTGAATGTTTGTTGAGTCTCCCAGCATCCTGTATTGCTCTGTCCTTCTGAGCAGATCTAGTCCCCTAATCGTGACTCAAACATTATCCGTGGCACTGTGTAAATAAACAATAATGATGGGTAATTTCCTGCCCAGGAGATTTTTTTACCATTTGCTTCTACAGAGCTAGGATTTTGTCCTCAGACTTTAATGGGATTTGGAGGTATTTGGCACTGCATCAGATTGGGCTCTACTTCCTTGGTTTCTCGACTGGGTCCCAGCACATAAAAAATGATTTTACTTAAGCCAAAAGGAGCTGAAATAGCCCACTTTCCTCTCGTTCTGCCCCCAGCTGCAAACATAAGGATAGGCAAAAAGATGTTTCTCATATTGTTCTATTTAATAGTATATGCTGTTGTTATAGTAACTGAGGTAGGGAAATATATTTTTTAGCTTTATGTTGACAGTGCTCCTTTAAACAAGAAAGGGGAAAGTAGAAAACAGCATTTCATAAAAAGTTAAAATATAGCTCAACAAAGCTCATCTTTCTTTTTAGCAGTTGTTTTGTTTCTACATGTATAATCTATACATCTATCACTTTTTGTCTTCACTCTGAAGTCACTGTTTTGTGGGCACAGGATATAGTGGCAGATGATATATATTGTCTTACTGTAATTAATTACAAGTATTTAATGCCAATAGCTATTACAGTGTTGTTTAGTAATATGAAAATATTATCCAAATGCAAATTCTTAATGAAGTTTAGCAAAAATTTGTCTTATTCTCCAAACTATTTCTTAACTTTTTGTTGGATTTTGAATTTTTGTTGTTTTAAGAGCAACAGTATTAATGTCATGTAAATCAGTGATTTATGAAATGGTAAAGCTACAAAAAAACCTGTGACAATTAAAAAGAATGTTTTCAATTTTGAAACTCCAGTTATTAATGTTCTTCTAACTTAAACCACAACTTCTGTGTTTTTAGGGATCTGCGTTTGGCTTCCTGTAACTTCCAGTATCATGTTTAACATTGCCCTGTAGGACACTAGTTAAAAAATAAATAAAATTAACAGTAGTTTGTCCAAGCATTAACTAATTTTCAAAAATGAAATAAATGTTATTTTTCTTATTTGACTGCCCTCACATTATCAAGACATTTTTATGCTGCCATTTTAATGCCATTAATGGCATGAGACCATTATCTTCAATTTTCATCAGAATATTTTACTTGAGATGCGAGTCATTCCTGAAAGCTTTTGGAATACTAAAGATTCAATTTAAATAAGGCTGATGAATATTTGGAATAGAAGTTCTGTCTATGCTTCAGGTGAAGACTGTGCAATAGACCTTAGAACCCAATTCAGCAAAACAATTAAAATTACATTTAGCTTTAAGCTCCTGACTAGCTGCCTTTGTTTTGTTGTTCCATTTAATGGTTCTTCCTGCTGTTATATCATTCATTCGACATGCAACTTGAGGTCTGTATCATTTGCAGATGGCTCTCATATGGCAGTAATATAGTGTTTTCCTTGAATTAGCATAATAAATATTTTTCTTTAAGAAAAACTGCACTCCTGCTTGATCTTTAATGAATTTTGAGCTGTAAGAAAGTGATATTCAAAGCCATCCATTCATCCATTGATAGGAACAGGAAGATCCTCCTCATTAAATAAATAGTAGATAGTTTGGGGAAAAAAAAGTAGACATGAGGAAATAAAATGCATGGCACCTTCTACATCATATTTTCATTGTGCAGTAGGTTTTGAATTAAATCTTTGGAGATTTAGCTGTCTTCCAAATGGGTGTTTCTTACATTTTCTTCTCAAAGTAAAATGTGTGGCACCTGCATGGCAAAATATGACGACACTGAAAAGCTTTATTTTTGCCAATTCTAATTCTACTTTTTATATTACTGGGAGACTTTCAGGGAACATATTTTTCCAATGTTTACTTTTAGATCTGACATTTGGCGTCTTACAATTTTTAAGTGAAACCCAGGACTCTAGGTTGTAATGAAAGTACTTGAACCCTACATGCCGGGGGATCAGAAGACCATGGGAATCAGAATGTTTGAAGAATTTGCCAGATAATGCTAGAGCAGATGATTCCTTTTTGGTACCTGCATTTCTTCTGAGCCACATTGCAAACTGACTATTGACCATAGCAGCCAAAATGTATTAGTTTTTTGACAGAGGTCAGCTGGTCCGAAAGAGGTCAAAACAGTGTAACATCTGACTGTATTTTTAAACAGAAAACATGCGGGGATTCTGCACTTCTCCATAAGATGCTTTTGTTATTAAAATACTTCAAAGGTCAGCAAAAGCCGTCCAAGTGTAAAAGCACTTGGAAGAGATGGCCTTACCCCTGTAACAGACTAATTTTTTAAAAGCTTTGTTGCAATGTCTTTTGCTGCCAGCCGCTAGGAAGTGACAACCAAGGAGTAACATTTAGGAAAGATGGACAGACTTGTACGCAGTCACGCCCTATGCCTCAGGCACCTGAGGAAATGCCTGGCCAGTCTGTTTCTCCCACAATTATTGTTGCTTCCACTTTATAATTAGCTACATTTTTGTCATCCACCAGCCCATGTCCCCTTTGCAAAACATAGATGTTTGGGAAAAAACTACTCCTTTTGCAGGCCTTGAAAAAAGGATGTGCTATAAGAGACATCATTCTGAAACTCCTGTTACTCTGCATGAGTCACACCTCTTCTATACAGAAGAAGAGACTAGGAATGCCTGTGTGGAAGTGGGATAAAATGGATGACTGTACCATCAGTGCACAGCGTTTCCTTTACTGGGATCCTTCCATGCTCACTTTCTTTTGTGTTCTGGGAGAACACAGCAAAATGCAAATTCACCTTTTGCAGACCCTGAAGCATATTCCCTCACAAAACAGCAACTCTTCAAAAGGGAGAATTAGAGCTGAGACTATTGTTTAAAATGTCAAACTACTGCCAAACAACATTTTCTCTTTATAAATTAGACCTGCAATAGTTCTTCTCATTGCAGTCTTATGGCACCATCCTGCTGTGTCAAATATTCCATTATCTTAGTATTAGGAACAGCTGGAGTTATAGATTGAGTAAACCTTGCAGAGATCACTTCTTGAAGTTTATCAATGCAAAATCTCCTAGGGCAGATCTGAGCAGGTCTAATTATTTGTGATGACTATTAATTAGCACTATTTTCATGTAGTGATTTTTCTTTTCCTTGTGTTGTTGAACTGTGCTAACTGAAGTTCAGGAAGGTGAGGCACTTATCCAATTCTCCCGATGGTTTTGGTGCAAATAAAATCTAACAGCTACTTTTTAATTGTGTTCCTTATGGCCTAATGCCAGACATTCAGCTGAATTGAATGCTTATGCAATACATTTAAAGTATGAAACCATGAAGGAGTGATAACTTTGCAATAAACAAGATGTCAATTTTTTTTAGATGCACATTCAAATGTTTGCAGGTAGGGAGAGATCCCAGTGACCCACAGTTTTCCAAAGGCTTGCTCGGGCCCTTAGTGACTCTTAGGCAGTGTGGAAGACTTGGCTGAGGTACTGCTGGAAGTTAGGGCAGGCTACTGGGGGACTTGGAGGCTAGGTTTCCAGGAGCCAGTAGGGTAGACCAAAAGGAAGGGGTCTGTAGAGTTAAACTATGTATCAGGCCAGCCCCCTCTCATGAAAGACAGCATTACACACTTTAAAAGGACAAAATATCTTGATTGGGTTGCCCTTACTTCAAACTGCAACTACATGGAAAGAGGCAACTGACCTCTCATCAGACATTCCCACCGTTCAGTCTACAGCTGAAAATAACAAATTAACTACAATCCAGTGATCATACTTCTGAGTGACCACCCATTCCCAAATAGCAAAAAGAATGTGCCTTTCAAAAAACTACAGATTGCTTGCAGCATTTTGTCGTAAATACAATGCAAGCACTTGGTGTAAAGCCTGCTATTTATAAAGCTTTATTTATAAAAACAAATCCCACGGTAAAAGATGCCCAGCATGGTATTAAATAATTTTACTGCTTTACGTATGTCACAACTGGTGTAATACCAATCTGTCTCTGACTGCCCACTGAGTGCAACATGATGCTTAGAAGCGAAATGCTGCTGAAGCAACTGTGAGCCCATTGAAAATACACCAACTTATTTTAAGAACAAAACAAAATTTCATTCTGTATCAAAGCAAAACAGTTACAGATGAGCAAGGCTGTCCAGGGAAGTAAATTATGTGGAAGTAAAGAATAAATGTATTATAGAGTACGCTGGCTGGGGACCAAGAAGCACATTTCATTATAATTGGTCTGTTGAAAGAATTGATCTGTGAGTACAATCTCTCTACGTCAAACCAAAGTAAATGTTATAAATCAGTGAAGCTGTATCATTTGAATATCTGTAAGAAGAATGAAACCACTCAAAACTAACAGTGCTTGCCTTGGGAAAAAAAAAGGGTCTTGAGGGTCTGTTCATTGAAGTGAGTCTAAGCATCTCTTGCAAGTTAAGGAGCTGGGCGTCTCACCAGGGCAGGTAGTAATGTCTAGGTTAGTCAGACTGGGTTCCAGTAGGCTGGGCTTTGTTTCTTGTCTGTACAGTGTATTCCATGCAGGGACTCTTGCTTGTGGTCAAATAGCCTATCATTAAATATTTAAATAGCAGTTGTATGAGAATTACTTAATTACAAGATGGTTTAGGATGTCTCCATGTTTGTAGCTGCCTGACGACTCAAAGCTATAACTTTCAACTGGTAAACAAACTGGCCAGCATTTTTGTAGAGGTCCAACAGGAGGGAAAAACAGCCACATATCTTGTTCTTAAAATGGCACTTAGTCATGAAAACAGAAGTTTAGAAATGAGACTACTCGCTAGATATACTTACCTATATAACACAACTGCTTTTGCAAACGACTGGCTTTTGCACATTAGAGGAAATGAAATTGAACCCTTGTACCCAGCCTGTGCTTAGATATCTAGCAAGTGTAACACAGGCTTCCCTCCCTTCCATCCTTGTTTAGGTGATTCAGAAAGGTAGTGCCCCTGGGTCTGATCCTTTGGTATGCAAGCGAATGAGAAAGTTATGTCAAGGAAACCTAACTCTAGCCCATTACTTCTCTAACTTGAAGGCCATTGCAATAAACCCTTCCCCTGAAGAGCAAAAACATCAGAGCCCAACTGACATCTAAAGCACCTCTTTCAAGGAATCAAAGCTTTTATATCATCCTAAAGGCAACATAGCAGCAAATAATACAGATTCAGACTCATGTTGTTTGTTACTTCTTGGCATGAATTCTGGTAGTAGCAAAAGGTAACATAAATGTTGGTCTCACACTTTTTACTTTAAAATGGCCCTTAGAAAAGAAAGCCTTGGTAACTTTCATTACTTATATGTGGAAAAGCTGCCACAGACGTGATAGTGTTTCATATGGAGTACCTTTGTTTGCATTCACCCTGAACATACACCATTACCTGCCTTCCTATCCTTCCTACTAGTCCTGGCAACCTGGCTCCTCCTGGGAACTGGTGATCCTACATGCTGCCTCCTCTTTTCCTAGCTGAGGAGGAAATTGCTGCCCAACACACATCCTCAGCATTTTGATCCCTCTTCAGAAGGGCAGTTTTTCTCCTTGCAGTTCATTCAAGATAACTTTAAAGCCAATTATCTTTGCCTTGCATGATGATACATGATAATTAATGGGAATGGGTAGAGATAGTTAAGAGCTCTTTATAGCTACTGTACCTGGAATATACTGTGTAATAAAGCAGTGTTATAAAACTACAGTAGATATGAGGCTTTTATCCAGTGTTCCTGAGTTTTGTGCTATACTGTTATATTTTAAGCTCGTTGCACTTAATGCAAGTGATATACCCTATTTTATTAATCAAAAGGCAGCAAAGATGGCCAAAAATCTCAGTCATGAGACATTCAGGATGAACTGAAGGGCACTGCTGTACCTATTTCATCTGAGACTATAAAATCTTGAAACAGGGTCTAATGTATGGGTTTTTCTTGTTCCCTCCTTAATATTTTTATCTTTCTTTACTTTTTTGCTTCTGTGTCCTATTTCTGAGCTATATATTTTGAAACTGCTGTTTCATATATGGTTAAGCCACTGAAGTTATGTTTATACCTATAATCAAGAAAATACAGAATAATTTGTGCTCAAAGATGATACAATAAACTTTAGAATTTCAAATATAATTAACAGAATACACTGTAGATAGTCATGCCTTCTACCACAGGATCTCAAAATGCCCTCTGATAGCACCTTCACTGTGAGATGCTGAAATGGAGGAACATGTCAATCCTCATGACTCATCTAATATTCCTAACAAATGTACCTCAGAATACCTAGGTTTCTGGCTTTGTTTTCCTGCCCTATTTGCCATCAGTTAAAATGCAGTGTTAACCAAGTAATAACTGAGAATTGTTTTAGAGAGATAAAGTGAATTTAAATTTCTTTATTGACTTCTATTATTGAAATTTATTTTTGTGCTTTGAATATCTCTAATTAAAATAGCAAAAACAACTTAGTCAAACATGAAGGCCTGTTGAGCACTCTGCATAATTCCAGTAATGACCTATGTCAAGGTAGACTTATGTTTACAGAGCTTACTAATAATGTTATGCTTTAAAACAAAGCAGACAAGTAAAACATTTAAAGAACACTATAACTGTCCTGAGGCTAAATTTTAAAAATTCAGACAGTTCAGATACACTTAAAATATATCAAACAAGTTAAAGTTAATAAATCAAACAGCTAAAGGAATATTCATTCCATCCTGATATGGATTGACAATAACCCCATGTTTAAAGGTATTTGTGTGCACTGCCTTAAGGGATGTAAAACTGTTTTACTAAATGCATGCTATGTTTTTCCTTGCCATACTTCTTATACCATATTTTATCTTTGAGTGCATTTCTTTCTGTGAACTTGTAAGAAAAGACAGAAAAGGAATTGAAACTTATCATGCATCAAATTCTTCCATATTGTTAGCTGTGGAATACTTTGAAGTTCCTACGGCTCATCATCTCTCAAAAAAGATTAATTTTATCAGCTTCTGATTATGTTTTTTGTCAGCCTCTGTGAGTAGAACTATCTGTTTCCTTGTTATTTTCTTTGTATGCATTGCGAGTTGTGAAGGGCAGTTTTTGGAGGAGTTAGTTATGGCAACATAAACCAGCACGATCTTGTATTGCCCATGGCAGGTAGGCAACTGAGGGGCTAATTAGGTGCCCATTACAGTAGGGATGTAAACTGAAACAGTGGAACTCTCAGCAAAGGAATCTGAGAGGAACAGCATCTCTCACATCATATGTTACTGAGTACATAAATATATATATATATATATGTAATGCTATGACAAGCCTAGCAGAAGTATATATTACCCTAATTAGCCTTGATTCTGCTGCCATAGAAGTAACTGTCAAAGGCCTTCTGACTCCAGTGTATTGGGACTACAGTTATTGGCAGCATGAGGAAAGACTCATGGATATGTCATAAGTGAAAAATTAGTATGTCAGTTTTGTCCCTGCCTTTATCTCATGTTCAGAAGTGAGCTAATCTTATAGGCTTCATCTACACTTTGAAAGGGTGGCTATATTTGATTGCTTTTTGCTCTGTGTTTTACTATTGGATAAAATAACTTTGTTCTCACATTTGAAATATACTTACTCTCTCCCTTACCCTTCTGTGAACAGCCTATTGTGCATCCCCAGTGCTGGCAATTCTCAGCTATTTTAGTGTAATATGTTTGGATTCCTGTAGCTTTAAAGATTTTTCAATCTAATAAAATCATAACCAATCAATTTTTCTAATGCAAAGATTTAAAAGTGCAAACTGTTTGCTGAGAAATATTTTCAAGCTAAGATGCCTGCTGGACTGTGTAATAGATTCTATGTGATTGGCTTAATTCTGCACTCTTAACAATTTTGTGTCTTTATTGATGTTTTGTGCAGTGCTCAGGCTATGAAAAATTGTGCATCCTTCCCTCTAGTTTAGAGAAAAATAAGTCATGGCTGCTAATGATTTCACCCTATCTGTTTATTAGAAATAAATGAGCATGGATGGTTGGTGATATTTCTTCTTGTACTGGTCTGGTAATATTTGTAAATAGAATAATAACTTTTCTAATATTTCTTCTCTCCCTCACTTGAGACTTGTTGCTGTCAAACCCAGGAAAGGCAAGTCAGGCTGATGAGCTAGAAAGTGCCATGAAAGGTACTGAAGCACCACAAGAGCCTGTCAAATCAAGTGGCTCCTCCTTTCAATCACATGAGGTTCCAGGCCTGAAAAATAAGAGCAGTATGATTTCTGAGAGTTAATTGGAAACCTCCTTTTTTCTGCTCACAGTTGGCCTCAAGGACCTGCCAGGCTGGAAGGGAAGATATCTAGTCCATCCTCCTGCTGAGGCCAGTATCAACTATAACTACGTTATCCCTGGCAGATATTTATCAAGCCTGTTCTTGAAATCCTCTAGTGAGGGAAAGTCTGCTGCCTTCCAGGCTATTTATTTCAATGTACCACTATTTGTGTTGCTAAGAAGTTTGTTGTTTAAGCCAAATCTTCTTTTGCTGTGATTTAAGTTCATTAGTTTACCTGGTTGCCATAGACATGAACACAATGTTCTTCTTTGCCTTTGGCATAGCTTTTGTGAATGTCATTGTTATGTCTCCTAAATCTTTTCATCTTTAAATGAACCGTTTTGAGTCCTTCTCAAAATGCAATTCATGTGTCTTACATCTCTGACTCCATTAGCTGTTCTCATCCAGATTTGCCTCATTTGGCCTATGGTGTTCTTTGAAGTGTGCTGCCCAAAACTGGTCATCATATTCTTATTGCACTCATAAGCAGGCCATAACTCATTTGGTTATTGATTACATTCACCTTTCTAGTCATATGAGACTGGCAGACCATGCTGCTTTTTACAATCCCAGGGTGATATTTAGCTTTGGTGTACCAAGTAGCATGAGAATAGATCCTGAAAAGAAGATCTCGGTGGTACCCGGAACCATCTACTGTAAGACCATCTTTCTTTAGCTTGCTTACAAGAGAGTCATAAGAGACTTGTGGTTTAACCCAGCAGGCAGCTGAACACCACGTAGCCGTTCGCTCTCTCCCCGCCCTCCCCAGTGGGATGGGGGAGAGAGCCAGGAAACATTATAATTTCAGGTAAAAAGTGAGGTGGAGGACAAATGATTAGAAATATTTTCAAGTATTTTTGAGGAAATTGTTTACTGTACACTCAATTAATAACAGGTTCTCTCTAAATATAAACATTTTAATGACAAAATGTAAACCTTTAAACCTCACTAAGCTTTGACTTTGCTCCTCACAAGCAATATATATTGTAGGAAACTGTGCTTTGATCAAAGTGAGGAATACCTGTGAGGTTAGGGGTGAATGCAAATCAAAGGCTCACAGTGAGGAAGAAAATGAATGTTATCCAACATGGACAAAGCAGTTCTTTCCAAAAAGCTTGTTGTTACTGTTAGTAGGTATGTTAATATTTTACAAAGGCTGATGCATTGTAGAACTGCGTTTGCATATTGCTTTTAAGTTAAGTTTTCAGATTATTGCAGCTAAAACTGGGTAAAACTTCTATAGCCCAGCCAAAAGCCCAAGTAATCTTAATTGGACACAGTATTTTCTGAAGTTCAGCTTCGATTAACTGTCTGAATCTCCTGGAGTTTCAGGTGATCTATTCTACTTGAAATAAGGCAAGCGTCATACATGGTCGAGTGTCATTTCAGTCTGCAGTGGGGCTTCTTCCTCACAGCATGCCTCAGACCATCTTGTTTGATGCAATTTATTATTTTTTTCTTCATTCTCAATTTGTTTCCTCTATCCCCTTGGAATTTCCTAGAGGTTTATTTTCGCATCTTTTGTTTTGCGGGGTAGAGGAGACAGCATTTCCTTCTTCCACTTCAGCATGCAGAATAAGTGAGTTGAGAATGGGAAACAATTGCCTTTTCCCTTAACTCGGCAGAAGTAGGAGCAAGAAATATTTTTCTGATGTGGCTGCTATCACTTGCCAGTGGCCCATAACTCAACCTGGCGTTAAAATCTGCAAATCTGCAATCTATGCTGAAAGTAGGCTTGTTATTGTGTGGGTTGACTGAGGTAATAAACAAAGTATAATGCCAGAGAAAAAAAAAAAAAGATGGTCATAAAAATGAATGGCGTATACAGAAGAAAGGGCAAATATTTGCATGAATATTGTTCAGTTGCTTTTGAATGCTTGGTTGTTAGCAAAAGCCAGAGAGCTCCTCTTTTTCACTCACTGAGGTTTATATGACTTGCTATAAAGATTCAAACTGAAAAAGATTATATTTATTATATATATAAGAAAAATAATGATCTGATACCTTGCATGCAGGAGTGTAAGCGTGAGCGCAACCCTATAGAGGAGCTGTAATTAGGACAGTGCATATCCTGCCAGGCAGCTGTCACTCAGCTGTTTCTCTTTTCACTTCAGCTGTCAGTGGCTTGAAAGGAAATAGAAAAGACAGAGCTTTTTAGTGTAGGAAAAATCAAGTCTATCTTGCTCGTTTGCTAGCCTCCACACGGAGAGAAAAGATTTTTTTCCTTAAATGGACAACGGCGTACCTAAGAGATCATACCATCTTTAATGAAAGCCTAAGTAACTGAAATTATAGGATTAATTTTATTACATTAGCAGGCATGAATGAGGGTCTAAGGAAATGAAATGCTGCTAAAAACATGATAACAAACTATTTTTATCTTCGTTCAGCCTAGAAGTCCCATGCAATTAGTGTCCAATAAGCTCTTATTTAATAAGACATGATGAACAATTTAAAAATGAAAGCTATTCTTTGAGAACACGATATACATTGTGTATGACCTGTAGAGAACTACATTAAAACAGAGAAATAACTGTGAAAAATCAACAAGTGAGGGAAAAAGTTCACAAGGCTGAAATACGCCTTCATACTCATGCTGGCTAAGGGTATTTTTTCCTTAACAACTTCTGAAAACCCCTTTTAAACATGCCAGAATGGAAGCATTTCTGGAAAGATACTCAACTTGGACAAGAATGATTGGAAAGGTGTCTTTGGTTCAGGATCTGAAATGAGTGAATGAGAGAGAGAGAGAGGGAATGAAAGAGAGCACCAAAAAGGCATTTCCTATGTCAGAGCAGCCCCTTGGTTGGCAGGGAATCTGGATCTAGCATCAGTGTGAGGGTGCCCTCCAAAGCAAGAGGGTGTGGAAAGCATTTCAGAAACTTCCTATGATAAACCATTACTTGCATCCAAGATTACCCAGCAAGAACAGGCACCTGCATCCACAGATCTGGTTAGGTTTTAAGGCTCCCATACAGAAGTTTCTGAAGAGTGATCCATTCTAAAAAACGCACCTAAGAACAGATAGAGCAGAAGACAACCGGCTTCTTCCCATTGTCTTTTAAGATTATGAAACAGATTTCCATTTTGTATAGTAACCAAACTTTAGAAAGTCATCAAAACTACTTGTTTATTTATTTATTTTTACAGCCTATTTTCAATTAGGGTCATTCTCTTTCCTGTGGGAGTCTATCTGGAACCTTAGCAACTGTTTTGTTAAACACACCAGTGAAACCGAAATGTCTTCGTACACTTTTTTGGCGTAAGAGACTTATTTTTGGTGGTAGTAGTACTAGAACAGAGAAAAGTTTTTTATTCAGCACTTTCAAACAGCCACCTCTGGACATTTTTGCAACCTTTTTTTTTGTCACAGGAAGGCTGAGGAGGAATTGCATAAATTAAAAATGTCAGTGACGTTTCTTTTGTGAAGAACTTTGGTCAGAAGTTGTTTTAAAGAATGTGTTTGAATATGGGCAGGGAAATCTACATATGATACTTGTCAAATACAGCTTAAAGCAATTATATATTTGGAACAGGAAAATATTGTACATACAGGCTGAGCTTTTGGTCATGGCAAATCAGAAACAGGTTTGGAATTTGACTGCTATGTTGCTATCCTATTGATTAGGCTTGCGAAGGAAATCGTATTGCTGAGGCTGTTGATGTTTTCTGAGTGTGAAGGAGGAAGATGGTGGTGGTGGTGCCGGTTTGCACCTGACCACACCGCTCTTTGCAGTTTTCATTTCTGCATTCTGTCTCATTGCTATGGCAATATTCAGCATTTGCCATGTTGAATAATGCCAGTCTCCAGTAGCACTATGCTACAGTTTGACTCCAAGACTCATCATCATATTGTGAAAAGTTACATACTGTTTCATTGGAACGCACAAAATTCTTCAGCCCGGGGAATAGCATTCCACATATGACATATGGCAGTAACTAGTATGCTGCTGGTGTAAAGATTCAGAGATCTCTCAGTTCTTGTTCACATGTTTTATGGCATTGTCATATTTCCTTATGTCAACTGATGTTCTCCCCATGGCTAGAAGCTCGTAAAGCAGGAGTCCAACCATTCAGGGATTCCCTTTGTATTTTGCATTCAATGTACTTCTAATACATATTTTTTTCTTGAACTGAGGAAAATAAACTAAGACTTTATGAGGTACCTATTGTTTTCCCCTGTGTAGTAGCTTAGAAGTTATATACCTTTTAGTTGTGGATATCTCGCATCATTAAACTTTCACTGTCCTTGTAAGTGTGTGATCCAAGCATTATTTCATAAGAGCATAAAAATAAGTTCATAAAAAATCATTGCAAAACAACTTTTTCACAGCCTATATATCCCAGTTGAAATACTGAAAATACCACTGTAAAATTAACTCCTTCATTTGAGAGACATAACTCAAACTTTAGTCGCAAGAGGGATCAAATACATTACACTAAAGCTTCCCTACATTTTTATAAACACCTTGTAGTAGATGTGAGCTGAAGGAGGAGCACAGAATTATATAACAAAGCACAGAATGAATCTGCTTGTGTGAGCAAGAAGTTACACCCAGGAGAAGTGGAGGTAGTTGGGTGGTGTCTGCCTGTTTTATTCCTACAGAACTGGAGAAGGCAGGAAAAAAGTGAAGCTCTTGATTGGGAGGCATAGCTGCATCTAGTTCAAAACCAGAGCAATTCAAATGTTGAAAAAAATTACTCATATATTCACTGTGTTACGTGTTCCAGTGTGCTTATGAACCCACTCCTTGGTTGACTGAAATCTTAACAAAAAGCAGTGGTGGAGGGGATTATTTTGACATTTAACATTGGTGTAGTATTTCAAGAGAGGTCACTGCTTGGAAAATATATCTTGAACCCCAGAACAGACTGTCTGAAGCCTGAGTGACGTAAATTTTCAGTAGCAGTCAAGGAGTTTACTTCCAAAGTGCAAATTTGAAGAAAGAACCTCAATCCTTGCTCAGCTGTGGAACATGCTAATTGAGTCCTTGCATCGACTGTAATGCTTTATGAGTGGGTTGCCTTGGCTAAGCCTCATCTCCCCATAGTAATTCTGAGGAATGGAGCATGAGATGTAGAAATTATCATGGCAGATTGGAACTACTAGCAGATCCATCTAACTCTATTATCCTCATTTTGGGGTTGTTAGCACTTCACTAACCAATGCCTTACTGTTAATTGGAACTAAATCTTTTCAAATATACTCCAAAAATTCTGCTATAGTGTATGTGATCAGAAGAGTGCTTTACTGCATGAGCCATAATGGAGAGAAAAGAATCTTCCAAAAAAAAGGATGCTTGGGTTTTTAGGGGAAGAGAAACAAAAGAAAATACATGAACTGTTGGTTTCCAGAACCAGTGTAGTAAAGAATTTAAGCTATTGACAACACTAGTCTGTATTTCTTGTAAAGACCTGAGTGGTCAGGGAGTGCACTTGAGTGGGACTGCCTGCAAATACAATAGGATTGCTTGCAAGTACTGTAAAATGGGATCTCAGAATGATCTTGACAACTTGGAGAAATGGTCTGAGATAAATGAAATGTAACCTGACATGGGTCAATATGTACTCCTGGCTAAACATTTGCAGAATCAAGATAGGGATTAGCTGACAACAATTGCGTGGAGGAAGATCTTGAGATTACAATGAATGGCTCAATATCAAACTTGTGAAAAAAAAGCAACATCAAACTAAGTTCATAAATACATGAGAGTCATGAGAAACTGTTCTCTGCCCTCCCAGGGAGCACAGGGGAGTCCCTGCGGGACACTGTGAAAGTCTTAGGGAAATATGTTAAAGGGTGAAGTGGACTTACTGGACAGGGTCCTGAGAAGTACAACAAATGACTGAGGACGTAATAAACCTCAAACTTTCCGAACTGATGATGAGAAACTGAAAGAACCGGATAATTTAGCATAAGGGAGGAGAGCAGGTGAGCACCAGGCATTGCTTTTCAATAGTGTTGAAGAACAGGTGCAACCACGAGGCAGGGAGACACGTCAGGGTATATGTGAAGGGACATGTTCAATATGGGGATAAAGCAGAGGAGGAATGGAGGAGACACATGGAATAGGACACTGTTGGGAATATGGCTGTAGACGTACTCTTGGAACTAGGTGCTCAGTGCCAGAGGAGGTACCTCTGATGGGCTGCAGCCCCTGCCTGGGACAGGGACAATCCTAAGAGATTATAGTCCATGGGCAAACCACACCAGAGTAGGGACATCCCTGAGGGAGTGTGGTCCTGAGAGGATCTACACCAGAGCATGGACACCTCTCAGAGGACTGCAGCCCACGGCCAATGTGTATTGGGGCAGGGACACCCCTGAGGAGCTGCAGCCTCTGGAGGACCCTGCTGGAACGCAGGAGTAGTAAGAAACATGAAGTAGTAGAGGAAAATGAGTAAGAAGCAAGGGGCAACAGAAAGAAACCATTACACAGACACCTCACCAAAGGGGCTGGGAGTGTAACTGACTGTAATGTGTGGCCACAATGGGGGAAGTTGAGCCTAGGAAGGGGGGGAAGGAGAAGAGTTGCACTGCAGCTGAGTCTAGGGAAGGCGGCAGGCATTTCCCTAACAGAAGATTTTAATTGTTTGTCTTCTTTGTTTTTCTCAATACCCAAATCAGTAATTAAAATTGTATTAATTGGCAATAAAATAATTGAGTAAATTGCCTGAGTTGAAACTGTTTTGCCAATGACAAAGTGACAAGTACTAAACTTGAATTAGGCATTGTGACAAACTTTCTAATGGCAAGGGTGTTTAAGTAATATAATGGCTGTCCTAGATTCTATTGTTGCAGGTTTGGATGTTATCTTAATACAAATGCTAAGTAGGGATCACCCAATTCACGGGATTGATTTTTTGATCTCATTAGACATGCTTAGGGATCAGTGCCTCCCTCCATTTCCCTGCCATGCCTTGCAAATCTCATTCCCTTAATTTATAATTCTTGGAAGCCTCTAACTGTCAGTCTCCTGTCCCCTTTTACATTCCCTTAAATGTTTTCCTCGTAGGACCATTTTGGTCCCTGGTCTTGATTATACACAGACACATTTTATTCACCATTGGCAGACCTGCCCTAGTCCCCTTCCTCTTTCTCCTGTGCCCTTCTGGCTTGTCTTCCCACATCTTAGCTGTGACCACAGAGTTCAGTATGTGCTCACCTTTATCGACAGTTGTATAAATAACTCCAAAATCAGCCTTAACTAATGAGACACTGGGTGACTCGGTAATATCAATGATCTGATTGCTAGCCTGAGAATTAGATTTGGGAGTACACTAAATGATTGGGTAAAGCCTTTAGAATATTGTGTATTCCTAGCAGAGGGTAATTAATGCCATCCAATTAGAATTCAGAATTCTGCACACTTGGGACCTAATGGAGCAAATAATTATGTTGGAGGTGTGTACAAGTTCATCTGCATTTACAAATGCTAAACTCACGTTAAAGACTATGGCTTTTCAAAGATCACATAAATACTGTCTTTCGAGATAGCAAACTGAATATTTTAAAGATTTCCTTTGGGCATATTTCATACTAAACTTTCATTTTTAGGAAGATCATATGGCTGTAATTCTTCTTTGTGTCTCAGATTTCCCAGTGGTAACACATAAAATATTTTACATTCAGGTTTTTTTCTTGCAGCTTCAAACTTTTAAATCCAAATAACAAAATATTAATTTTTTAAATGCAAATATGATAATTCTGCCAGATACTGCAACAACCAGAATCCATATTGAATATACACAGAACTATAGTTCAAGCTTTTTATCAATCAAATCTTATGAGTGGTTCTGCAAGAAGGGAGAAAATAATACTGGGTTACCTTTGAACCTGGCTCTTCCTTATTTGAGATTGTTCACAGTTTTGGGGAACTGATCACTTTAAGTTTGTGAAGAGGGGTGTGGTAGTAATATTTTATAACCATTGAGACCCAGAATATGTTTAGTGCTGCAATCTCAAATAAGAACTATCTGGATCCTGCAGTCAAAAAGTCATTCTCTGCTGCATGAAGCCTCCAATGGCAGCCAAATTTGACTGGGGGTGAAGGGGTGCAGACACTTGATTCAGACTAGAGACACTTGTGCTACCACATCCAGTTCTGAAATGCAGCCACTTAATCCATACTGTGGCATTTAAACTCTTCCACCTGTACTTTTGTCTGTTGGTTGTTGCTGATTTACGTCACCTGCCGCATAGCATCACCCCACAACAAATTCAGAGCATCTAGGCAAAGAACTGAGAGCAAAGCAGAGCTGTAGGGCAGACTCCAGTCTCTGTAGGACAGTGTTCTGGATCACAAACACACACCAACCCCAGACCAAAGAATCTTAGCTACATGTCTACCAAGGTCACGGATAAATTCTTACACTATTTTTATGCCATTTTGTGAGGCTTGGCCATAGGTTGCTACTGCAAGTGTATGCAATCATAACAAAAAGCAGCTATATATCTTATCCAATCTGATGCAGTCTGTCTTCAGACTATGTCTGTCTGCCTAAAAGCACTCCAACAGTTTTGCTTTGCTATGGGTGGATGAATAGACTATGGGTAATGGGCCTGTAGTCTGAACTTAACAGTAACTGGCTTTGGTGCAGAATATAAAACACACTGAGATGGGAAGCGGTATTTTTTAATGCATTATAAATATCTCATACTTTATATAACACCTATAATTGGAAATATTCCGTTTAAATTGTGTAATTCAAATTGCATTTGTGTGAGACTACTTGAAGTTCCATATCCTGATAGCTAGGGTTTTATCTCCTCATATTAATGATAATTTATTCTCTCAGTACTAAGACAAACAGGTAAAAAGAAAATAATTAATTTTAATGTATATATTTTTATAATTCTGTCTGTGTTTTCCATTGTGAGTTACATGCCATTAATACTGAAGAAACAACCATACCTCAACCAAAAATAAATCCAACTTTCATTCCATTCACTCATAACTGTGTTATCTATTTCACATGCACATCTTGAGGTTTGTGAGTAAGGGATGATACATCCTAACTGAAAGAAGACTTCTGGACACAGTAACTGCAAACTTTCATTACATTTTTGAGAAGGCAAAAGTATCCGTTGCAGTTGTACATATGCAAAAAAATCAGCCAGGATGGAAATCTCAACACCTCTAGAGTTCTGTTTTTTCTATTGCTGGAACACACCTAATAAGTTTAAGAACAACTCAAAAGGGAAGGTTTTCATAGCAAGTCATAATAAAAATACCCAAACCACTCCAAACTTTTGTGTTTGTGCCATCTGCTTTTTGTGCTTGTATCACAATAAAGTTTCTTTAGTTTCATTTAAGTAGGTTTGCCCAGTAAGATTTCATAATAATGTGTGGTAGAGAAATAAGGAGATCTTACTGTTTGAGAGTAACAAAAACCGAATTATTTTATTCTTTTAATAGCACATCTTCCATTAAGTGAAAAACTTTATAACATCTGGGACATGTTAGAATAAAGGTCAAATATTCTACCATTATTACTTATCATTCTGCAATTATATAATAAATATCTTATCCGTCTTAATGCGTATATGTAAAAAGTCAGAAGTAGGACGTTTCTGTGAAAATTGTAACCCTACAGTTTTCTAGTTTTGTGGTTTTGTGTCTGACTCTCCAGCTTAACATCACTGAGCACTGAATGTACATTCCTTTGCACCATTACATGTTATATTCATCACATTAAGTATTTAAATAATTTTAGATTTTGTTAGAGCTGAAGGCTGTAAAGAGTAGAGAATTCAGAATGAGTGAAATTTTACCTAACATATTTGATTACCTTTATTCCACTTCACTGTTTCTTAACTACTGCCCCATTTAGCAAAAGTAATGAAATATGTGCTTCATATAATACATAGTTGTTCTGTTGACAGGCTTGGATCAGTTCTGGTGCTTAAAGGTGGTCTGTATATGAAGGTTATGTCCTACAGCTGTCAGAGTTATTTATGACAATCAAACTGTCTAATGGCTTGATCAGAACCAAGGTTTACTCCTTTTAATCAATGGCAGCTAGCACGAAATAACTGACTTGTGTGGTGTGTGGGTGTGTGTACAAGTAAACTGATTCACTTCAATTTTTCAGCTAAAACTGTGAAGACTTTGGGTGAATTTCTCTCTCTTATCAGATACTCAGTCCTTACAGACCCTTAAAATTAATCAGGTGTTGAGGAGTGAGATATGAAAGCTTTATGCTCTTCGTCATTTGATCACTTTCCTTATTCCCACCCTGTAGTTGTAATTTGCCAAAACATTTCCAGTACGTGAAATTAAACCCAACACTTTTAAGACTGAAGGTCAGATTTTCAGCTGGTGTAAATAAGAAGAGCTTCATTAAATAAATGAAAAAATAATAGTTTTTAATGATACAATGTCAAGTTCTTGAAGTTGCTAGGTGTCTATTTTGGACATCTGCACTATATGCTGTCTGTGTTACTCAACCTGTTTCTCTGTGCTAGCCATTTTCTTTAATTTTACTTTCTTGAGATCCATAAGATACAGGGTCAAACTGTAATACTGGATCAAGAAAAATCTTCTGTGATTGTAAAGGGTTATTTTATTTATACTTTGACTACTCTGAGCCCATCATTAATGTGAAAGCACACTTAGAAAAGTTACTGTGCTTCTATAGAACACTTACATGATGGTCTTCTGATCTTTCTGGTCTTCCCCCTGCTTGAACTGAGGTGTTACAGCTCCTGCTCATGTTATGTTTTGGTAACAATCTTTACTCAGCTTTCAGTTGTGAACTCTGATTCATGTACCCTTTGGTTGAAATAGGTTGTTACTATGGCAACAATATTAGTATGGTAGCCATCTTTTTCCATCTTTCTGCACTTTGTATTCTTATCAGCCCTGTATCATCTTTTTTTTTTGGTCGGGGTTTGTGAGTTTTTTTTTTTCACTACCTGCTTCTCTAGAGGCAGGAGCAGATTCACCCTGCATTTTCATGGAATTCCTAACATCATTAAGTACTGCTATTTTTTCCAATAAATTACTCTAGAGTTGTATAAATTCCAAATACTTATTTGGTGATGCTCAAACTAATGATTCAGATTCTGTGAATTTGATGATGGTTTAGATGTACAGAGACTGTCTGAAAATTCTGTGTTGTAGGCACAGGTATTTAGGCAATGTCACTCACTGATGCTAAAAGAACTTCTTGGCTAAATCTTGACAGTAAAGCAAATCTGGTCTGTGTTTTTTTTTAGTTGACATCTCAACATTGATGGAATTATGCTAGGTTTTGTGTCCTTTTGTATGTACTAGATGTTTCTGAAGCATTTTAAAACACTTGGAAAAGGGCCAAGATAACACCGAAGACCGTTAATGGAGAAATAACTGTTTATCTACATACATAGTTGGAACACAGTAAAGTTTTGATGAACTTTGTTATTGTTAATCCAAAATCTTAAAAGGGGGGAAAAAAAGAAAAAAACCCCCATAAACTCAAAGTATATATGTAGAGAGAGAAAGATTAAGTATTAAAAAATACAAATAATCTGTCTTTTTTTTAAAGCATTTCTAATGTAATTACTCTCATACTTTCTATCCTAAGGCTGGAAATAAACATTAAAATCCAAAAAACCCATAGTTTCCATTTTCATTTTCCTGATTACAGCACCAAGAACTTTAAGAAAATATCCATCTGAAATAAAACTCATAGCAAAATTGTCAGAAATTACAACATGGACTCCCATATCCAACTCCTTTAAAAGATGTGAAAGGAGCACTTGACTGCAGGGGACGGATGATGTAGGGAGAGGAAAAGTATTGCAAAAGTATTGCAATATTGCAATTGCCCCCCTCTCCCTGGCGGGGGGTGGGGGGTGCTGCTGATCTCCGCAGAAAGGTCCAGTGGCCTTGCTTGTTTTCAGGCTCATCCAGCTGATCTTGTGTCTCCCAGGCTGCAGATGCATGACAGCAGATCAGCAACATAAGGCCATTTACAACCAAAGACTAAGATGAAGACTGGGAAACAATAATTAATAAAATACAGACAAAGTCCATTCTCAAATGTGTTTTTATCATCATTGGGATTTTGATGATTGGTCCTTAACATTTATTAATAATCTCATTCATTTACAATACCCTGTTTTTCAAACATAGCTTTCTTTGAAATATTCAAGTCTTGTATTCAGATTCTCAGTGTGAAAAATGGTATGAATAGTCCTAATTGTAAGTATGTCTAAAAATATCTTTTTTTCAAAATTAATGTTAAAGCATCTCAGAAGAAATATTTTTATTTTTTTAATTTTTATTTTTAAAATTTATAATTTGCATTTAGTTATTATTTGTAAAAAATAACGTTGATGAGAACTCCACAGAGGATCTGCAGTCTGATACCTCTTTCTTGCACCTTTCTAAGTTAGTAATGAGTGCATGAAGAATAAAGCATAGAGCAGTTAGTGAAAAGGCAACTTGTCTCTGCATACAATGCTGAACAGGTTTCAACTGCAGATCTTAAATCAGTGCTCTGGACTGCAGAAGAAACTAGTTTTTTGAAAAATGACACACATATCAAATTTACCCCAATTTAAAGATTACAGTGAAAAAGAAATTGTGATGCACTATCTAGCTACTACAACTTGCTAGTAAAAGCATGGAAAAAAAACCATCTGGAACACAAGCTATTAAGGAATTCAAGAGAGTTTCATCAGCTTTTTTTCTGACTGAGAGTTTAATAAAAGCAGTTGGTTTTGCTGACATAATTTTGGATTTCAGTACACATTCCTTTTAGACACAGTATAATGAAGAAAAATATCTAATATTTACAGTCAGACTCTCAAGGTTTTTAGTCAAAAGGACAAGTTTAGCAATAAACAATGTCTGCCTCCTCATTTTTCATGGCCACATGATATAGCAAAGACTTCTAGTGTCTTCTGTTTGATATGTAACATAAGAATCTAACTG
Source organism: Egretta garzetta (assembly GCF_000687185.1). Classification (NCBI taxonomy): domain Eukaryota; kingdom Metazoa; phylum Chordata; class Aves; order Pelecaniformes; family Ardeidae; genus Egretta; species Egretta garzetta. The sequence continues at coordinate 4,465,274 of NW_009260028.1, read as the reverse complement.
AAGCTAAGAAACAATCACTGATGATGCAGTTTGGTGAGGATAGTTGGAATATTTCTGTGAGAAATATAAAAAAAGTAATCCTAGACACATAATAAATCTAGTATACCCAAATGACTGGTCTGGTTAAGAAGGTAAATAGTGATATTCTTATGAGGCAGAAAATAAAAATAGTTACTTTCTCATTTTTGTTCCCTGCTTCTTCTTTGGTATGTTTTTGAGAATCCCACTTGCATTAACAAACATGTTCCATACCCCTTTTTCAGCAACGGGAAATTTAATACAAAGAGAAACAGAGCAAGACCTAAACCACCACCTGGTTTTTGCAACAATGAATGTCTCAGTACTGAAATTTTGTATACATGAGTCACCAAGAGGAATCTGAAACCCTGTGTGAGATGTATGGGGGTTTTGGGGGAATATTTGTCTAAACTCTCAATTGCGTCCAGCTCTGCCTGAAATTGGAGAGGAAGCGCTCGAGGGAGTCATAGACTGGAGAAATGAGTAGGCTATTGTGAAAAATAAATTAGTGAACAGATCAACAGAGACACAGTGTGTGAGTACGCTTAGTTTCTTTCACTGAGTACAAAGCTAACAAGGAAAATCTTGTAGTACCATGGGTTTACAGGGCATTGCTAGGGAGTGCCCTAAAACTGTACAATGCAGCTTAGTATATCATAGCAAACACATTTATGAATCTGAACATTTATTTTTAAACTGTGTATAGACATTCTTAGATGACTTCAAACTTTTCAAAGCTACAATTTCTGTATGGTTTTTGCACTCGTTCTAATAGGCTAAGAAAACACAAAAAGCTCTGTACTGATCTGACCTTTTCTCACAAATTTTTGACTGATAAGAAGAGGAAGGCTTCAATTTGTAAATACATGCAGCAGGAAATGTACTACAATGCATGGCATTCTCTTTTGCTTTTTTGGCTGTAAATCTACTTTGGTCATAAGGTCAAATATACTCCATTCAATAACCAGATTGCCTGGGAAATTAAATCCCCTACTCCTGCCCTGCTCCTGAGAGGGCTGCAGTGGCCTTGCTGTGGATTCGAATAGTAGCTCTACTGCTCTTCAGTTGTTTTGTGTGGGCAACTGAGGACAGACCTAAGGCAAAATAACCAGGCTTGTCCTTTAACCACCTCTGCCTGTTCCAACCAGTTGTCTTTGTTGGTCTAGGAGGAGTAACGTGGAGGATGACCCATGCAGGACTCAACTGGACTGACACAGTCACAGTATAAAGCAGACAGGTATGTAGTGCTGTGCTGGCCCTTGCCACCGATGAACTTTATTTTATTTTCTAATTGATGAGAATCAGTCATTGGCTGCTCAGCCATCAATGCAGTTCATGGCATTCTAGCAATTCTTCTACTCCTATTTGGTCACCTTGAGTGGGAATAGCTGGAGAAAAGTAGCATTTCTCACTTAAGGAACTGAAAGCTGTTCAAAGATGGAATGATCTTATGAATCATAGAATCATACAATGTTTTGGATTGGAAGGGATTAAGGGTCATCTAGTCCAACCCCTCATGAAGAACCTAAGCACACAGGAAGGCACTGAAGTGCTTGAAATTGTATAGATTTTAAGTACAGTGTTTCCCAGTGCTTTGTTACTGTCACTGGATGCCACGGGAAATAGGCTGGCTCTGTCATCTTTATACCTTGATGAGATCTGCCCTGAGCCTTCTCTTCTCCAGGATAAACACTCTGAGCTCTCTCAGCCTTTCCTCCTACAGGAGATCATCCAGTCCTTTCATCATCATAGTTCAGCTCTTGGCTGGACTCTCCCACTATGTTCATGTCTCTCTTGCACTGGGGAGCCTAGAACTGGACACAGTACTGCAGGTGTGGCCTCAGCAGTGCTGAGGAGAAGGGAAGGATCACCTCCCTCCTCCTGCTGCCAGAACTCTGCCTAATGCAGCTCAGCGTATCACTGGCCACCTTTGCCAAAAGGGCACAGTGTTGGCTCATGTTCAACTCAACTGTCCACCAGGCCCTCTGGGACCTGTAGAGGTCCTTTTCGTGGCAGCTGGACTATGCACAGGTCTTCAGGATCTGCAGCCTGGCTGCTGGTCAAAAAGCTTGAACACTCCTGCCATGGTGCTTGGAAGTGGGAGTCTGGGAGAGCATGAGGGAAATATTTTCTGTTGCAGAACTTACATTAAGTGAAATCATTGCACACTCCAAGAAATTCTCCCCTTTGGATTTCCTGTGCTGTTGAGACAATGTTGGAAAGCATTCCCTACAGTGTGTTATTCTTTGGTTTTGAAACACACCCCCCTGAAAAGCATCTGGATGTTTGCTGGATGCAATAGAGGTCCATACATGGGGGCCACAGCACCATTGTGCCAATTGGGGATGTAGGGTGCAGCAGCAGGGCTGGCCGGGCACTAATCTGCCCTTGGTGGGATTCACTCCCGAGAAATGCTGGGTGGTGGGGGATAGCATTTGAGGGCCCCAGAACTGCAACATGCCTCTGGGCTCAGTTGGTCCCCACAGGGCCCCTTTTCCCAGCTGAAGGGTTGTAGTCAGTGGGCTGCCTGCGCAGGTTGTAGTCCCTCTGCAGGGACCCTGGCCTCATTCCTCTGGTGGTGGGGTAGATGAGCTGACCACATGCTCTTCCTAATCATCATCTGCTCTCACCATGTGCAGCACCTGCCCCAAAGGCTGCCTGCAGGCTGGGCAGGAGCCTCTTCCTCTGACCCACTGCTGGAAGCAGGCAAAGCAGAGTGGTAAAGGCAGAAGACCATGTAAGCCATGTTTTCAATGTCACCCAGGCAGATGGGGCACCAGCAGTCTGCTGCTGCCTCCAACAGCCCAGCCTGGGGCCACCAGCTTGTGCTAGCCCTTGCAGCACAGCCAGTCTCCTCCAGGGCTTCCTCATCAGCCCATGCCGTGTCCTGCCAAGAGAGACGTGCAAAGTGCCTGACCTTTACTGGTGCTAGGAGGGGAAAACCAAAGAAAGCCCAAGAAACCTGTGGGAGAGGGGGATGTAACGGACTCCTGAGGGGTCTCCTGGCAGTCTGGAAAGCAGCAGTCCTGTGGGCCAGCCAGCCTTAAGGGATGCCCTGCACCCCTGCTTTCCCCCCTCTGCTCCCCCAGGCAAGTAGTCCCTGCTTGACAGAGAGGTGTTGGGGAAACCTCCTGTGTGGACACCAGGGGAAGGCAGGCTTTGGCAAAGGGCCCTGGCAGGAGGAGCACATGTGGCTCTGGGTGGGAGAAGCTCCAGCTGGGGCTTGGCAGGAGGTGGCACAGGACAGAGAGATGTGGGCTTGGGCCAGGATGTGCATCTGTCTATGTGCTTTTGGAGAATGGCTCCAGGGGGGAAGGGAGGGAGGGAGAGCAGGAGGGGAAACCTCGATCTCTTCTGCACCTTCCCAGTGATCAAGCTGGGTCAGGTGCGGTACCATGGGTGGGCTCTGATGACCTGTTGGAAGTCCCTAGGGGAAGAGCTTGTGTGCCCAAGCCCCCTGATCCCCCATGCTCTCCCCCAGACACAATCTGAATTAGCACAGGGTACCTGAAGGAGGCAGTCAGGGAAGGGGAAGGTGAAGGAACTCGCCAGGAGTCTTCAGCAGTGCCAACAGCCCCGGAACCCTCCTTGCCCTACAGCCCAGGGACAGCAGTTGTGTAGGACCTGCAGCACCCTGCAACCAGGCACAGGGGAGAGGAGCACTGGAAGGTCTGCCTTTGCTCAGTGTCCAGAGCTGCTGCTTTCGACCACACCAAAGCTTGAAGACCTTTTCCTCCTCCCTCTGATTATTTCTTTCAGCAGTCTGAACTGGCTGACTGTGAAGCTATGTACTTGCTCCCCTGAGTCGTCACAACAGTGGCCTGCGGCAACTGGCAATGAATGTTTTGAGAGAGGGCTTCACAGGTCTCTTAGAGAAGCCTAGGATGTGGTCAGTGTGAGCCTTCATGAAGCTTCCTTCAATCCTTAAAGAATCCCTTCATTTTCCTTCCTAAAATAATTTAATTTGGACAGTCTTGTAACGTAAGGTGGAAAAGATAAAAATCTCTAATCAAGATCACTTTACAAACCTATCCAACAAGAACATCTGGAACTTTTATCTGTGGTTCATTTTGGTTGTTTTTTGTTCCTTTGTTTTAATCCTGTGGAGTTGCATCAACATCTTGAATTTCATATACGTGGCTCTAAATGCTCTTTTTATAGTTTAAGAGCATTATTTGTTTTTAATGGAACCCATTCAAGCCTTGATGAAACCTTCCTGTGTTTTACAATAGAGGCACTTTCATTGCAGTGCAGTTACAGCAGAATTGCTCTGCAAGTTTACTTTCAATCCTCAACTAGGACTAATTAACATTACTGGGTAATTCACTAAATAACTGTATTATTTATTGTCTTTTCTCATTGTAATACTTTTACTGAGTGCATTAGTGTTACAAATTAACTCTATTGTAATTACACCATAATTAGCCACACAGTAATACAACCGGGGAATTAGTGGTAACTGGTAGTAACAAAAACTGTTACTACTCTACAATTGTACTTGTCATTACCAAATAACTGTGCTGTAGCTATGTAATTTGAAGGGAAGCCGAAAAAAGGAATCTTTCCACCTCTATCTGAAAGAGATTTTGTACACACACATATCTAATAAATATGAAATGTATTCATTTTCAAATTTTTAATGTGACAGAAATAAGGCTTGATTTTTTCCTCACTGTAAATACTTCTGTGATATATCCCTGCTCACTCAAGGACCATCCTCTTATATATCTGCTATTTCCATGCAAGAAATCATGGGAATGTTGGAATACTGTAACTGTTTATGTATTCTCTGGTACTGTAACAGTTGTTGTGCTTCCTTGTAGAACACCACTGTTTTCAAGTAGTTGATCTGTTTAAATTTGTCCTGAGGTTTTTAGTGGCATTTCCAACCCAGACTAGTTTGTTTCCTCTGTAGATATCATATCAGTGCTGGTGTTGTGAATGAAGAGCTATGGCAAAACCAGCATTTGCCAAAACTAGCCTCAGAACTGCAAGCCATTTATATGATACCATGTTAGACTTGCTAACAGCCTGCATTCGGTATCCCCTTGGTATGCTTAATATTTTTGGGACATTTGTTAAAATATTCTCTATATGACAGTCACACTGGACTCCGGAAATGTGCTACTTTGCCTGGAGCTGATCTGATGAATCCATCTAAATGAGCCCCAAACTCCTGCCACAGTCTGACTGGATTCACAATGGAAGGAACAGTAGGATTAACTACGACTCCATGAGGCCCAGTTGCTAGATGTAAATGCAAGGATGTTAGTTCTCTTCCTGTCTTTGCTGATGATCCTGAGTAGATTCTTGATTTACCACCTTTTTGAAAGTATTTTGAAATCCATTAGCGCATGGTGCTCATCAATACTTGGATTTTATTTCAGAAATCCTGGGAGTTATACATGAAAAGGACAACACAGCTCAGAGCTCTCCATGCCTCTTTCTGTCTCTTTCCCAGATGTGTCCCTAGCATCACAATAACATGGAAGAACAGAAAGCCATGTTTGGTCTCTGGAGCAGAAGAAACTACATGGAGATCAAGGAAGAGTCAGGTCAAGCTCCCTTACAGATTAAGTCCCATGGCTTTCATATACTTGTTTCAGGGGGGGTGAGAGTGTAATCCTATAAACTGATTGCAAGAGTAGTGTCTTGTTCTGCTTCTTCCGATGTCTGGGATACTCTGATAATCTGAGTGGGATTAAAGAGAGTGCTGTCCTAGAAATTAATGAATGGGAAACTAAACTCCATGGGCTCTCTTACTAGCCAGGTGGAGTTTGTGGGCTAGAAGTTAATTTGGTACAGAAAGGAATATTTCTTTTACCGATTGGAAAATACTTTTCAGTCTTCAAACATCAGCGATTGAGTCTCATCAGTATGCATTTTGAAAAATACAATGAAAAGTACAGAATGATAATGTTATTTCCTGCTTTCCTAGATCCTGCAACAGCAGTTAACAGTAACTGATTATATGCATCTTGTCAGAAATTAAAAAATGCCTATTGATTTAATGTAAGGTATAGCCAAGGAAATTTGAATCACTAACTAAATATTTGGAAAATCTGATATAGGCATAAATCACTTTGCTGTAAAAGACTTACACAGAATATTTTAATAACATTTTTTGCAAATTTAGACATTGCCTCTAGCCAGCTGGGGGACGTGCATAAATTTTAAATATAGCAACTGTTTCTTTTAGTAGCTGCTATTTCTATTTTTACTAATATATGCATTTTTTAACCAACACTGAATGTTTGAACAAAAACAGGTTTTACATAGCTAATTTTTTTTTGCGTTCTGGTAAAAAGACATGAAAACACACAGAATGTTTCACTGTCAGACTCATATTTACCTATTTTCAGTTGTACTTTAGTATCTTGGCTGATATTTATTACCTTTTATTTCTGCAGAATCAAATTTGTATCTTCCATATATTAACGCTTTTTATTACATTTCTTCTGTGAATTACCTGAAAACATCTCAATTCTTCTATTCAAAATATAATCACTGGTTATGAAACTGTAGTCTGGGCTAGGAGTTTAAAGGTTTCTTTTTTTCAAAACAAACGGTAAGGATCTCAGGTAAAATTTACCCTGTAACAGAGAGCCGAGGCAAGATATTCTGACTTTACTCAGCATTCAGAACATCTTTGGACAGAATGTAAAGTTAACAATCCTCCACTGCTAGTATGAAATCTATTGTTCTTGAGCATGGAAACTATCCAAAGATATTCCCCCATAGTTCTGAGCCATAAAGTTCACTAGTTGCAAGGGCAGCCTATCACATCATAGGGATGGGTTATATGTGCTCAGGATAAAGTACTAGATAAAATATGAAAAATGATCACCCTCTAAAGTTCTCTGAAAATACTATCAGCTACTTAAATGCACTTCATAGTTAAAAAAGTATTTAGTTTCTGAGCATTATTTGCCCAGAACACTGTGTCTGCATAATTTTTTTCTCCCTGTTTTTCTGCCAAACTCCAACTGAAACTATACCTTTAGCATTTTAGTAAGCCAACATAATTTCTGTGGCCAGAGCTGTCATATAAAGTAAATTCACTGAGGAAACTCAGCTCGTGTAGGCTACACGCTACGCAGCAGTTGGTAGTAAAATGCAGGTGGCTTGGGACTTTTCTAAAACAGTTAATTCTGAACCCTGCTAGGCAAACACTACAAAAAATATGTTTATTTTATGATACAGCTCAGAACATAGCAAATAATTCTTCTATGGCCATAAGATGGATTCTGAAATGGGTTTGTGCTGATAACATGTGGAAGACATTGTATGATATGGATAGCAACGGATGATCCTGATGACATAGCTATGGTTTTATAATAAGGATTAATAGCAAGAATTTCTGTACAAACTGGGCTGCTTGTTGAAGAAATGTTAGACAGAAATAGGAGGGCTTATTTAATGTTACAAGGTAAGTCTAGGTCAGCAGTGTGATGTGACATGGGAAAAAAGACAAATGTAAAAGAGGCAAGTGCAGAAAAGAAGGACAAATGAAAAATCTCTATGGCTGAAATCAGAAAGATAGTAATTCTTTTGTAAATGTGCTGCTAGATTCATCTGGAATGCTGTGGGCAATTCTGCTCATTGATCTTCAAGAACCATGTACTCAAGCTACAAATGCAAACAATGGGTGTGAGGATTGGGGAAACAGAGACCCTGTTCAACATGAGGGTGCTACATGAGTTTGGCACAATGAAAGCTGAAAGGAGATGTTTATTTTTTAAAGGTACATGAAGGCCACTAAAGATGACTGAAGTAGGACTATTTAAACTAAAAGTCAATGTTAGTGCAAGAAGTGGGTGAAAACTGGCCATGATTAAAACCCACATTTGGAATTCGATGGAAGTTTATGAGTCTCAGAGGAATTCTGTTTTGAAATAGCCTTTCGGTATTGGAGGCTGAATTAGACTTAGTACCTTTGTACCTGATGCATTTATGGATGGAACTGCAGTAAGGTGACCTCTGTAATATCAGAGAATGAGACCAAGGGGCTTGGGAAATTGTTCCAGTTCAAAGTCCTTCCCGCACAAGCAGGGTCAGTTAACTCTTAGCTCAGACTAATTCTTAAACTCTTCTGTCTGTCCTGACATACATGGTCAGACATCAAAACACGATTTGTTCGTTTGCTTGATTTTGATGCTTTGACAAATATGCTGTCTAGCAGCTCAGCATCTCATAGAAATTTCTGGTGGGTATTCAACTGTGAGGGCGACTGCTGCAAAATTTGCAATACTGCGATTGCCAAATGTATATTAATATAACTTTGATAGATTTCCCAAGGTTAACCAGAAATGGTTTTGAGGTTTGGGGCTGATGATGCTCTGACTCATATTAATGACAAACGGCAGCAATACAGTTCTTGCAAGCAATTTTCAGGCCAGGCACAGTGCACAAAAGCCTAGTAGAAGATTTGACAGCAAGTGATGAGTTTACATTACAAACTTCAGGTTAGGCTTAATGGTTCAGACATAGTTTGGGGAATAATAATGGAAGACAAGTGCAGCCTTGCATTGTGGGGGAGCTTCTGCCTTTTGGAGAGCCTTAAAGTAGATGAAGACATAGATAAACAGGAAAATCTCAAATGAGATAAAACAAAATAAAGAAAGTACACAGAAGGTAGAAGCAGGGAGAGGCTTCCCAGGAGCAATACAAAGACTTTGCACCAGTGTATTGTAATGGAGTCAAGAAAGTTAAAGCTTAGCTAGCGCTGAAATCAGTGATGGATGTGAAAGGCAACAAGATGGATTACTGTAAGAACAGGGGGCATGGAGAAGACTGAGGCACCCAGTGCTTTTTTTGCTTGCTGGTAAGGCCTGCCAGTTTCTCTGGGCTGATGCAGAACCTGTGGGAATGCAGCATTGCACATTGTGGAGGAAGAAAGACTTAGGGAATACATAAGCCAGAAGAAAATGCCAGAGAGAGGGAAGAGGGGACAAAAAGAGTGAGAAGCAGCACAGGGAACACCAAGGTGAGAGAAAGAAGAGGGGGTGTTCCATGGTGATGGAGAAGATATTCATGGTGGCCTATGGAAAACCCATGCTAGAAGAGATGGATATTCCTGAAGGAACTGCAGCTCCCGTGGAAAACCCACACTGGAGCAGGGGAAAAGTGTGAGAAGAAAGGAGCAGCAGAGAGAAACAGCTTTGTACTGATGGTAACCAGTGCCTCACAATCCCCACACAGCTTTTCCTTGCCTGGCTGAAGGGACTGAGTGTAATCTGTGGTGATAACAAGGAGGGAGGAGAGGACTCTGGAGTGAAGGAATGGAATAGAGCCTGGGAAAAGGCAAAGGAAAGGTGTTTTCCCTAAATGTATAAATATTTTCCTTAAGTGTGTGTAAAATCCAGGTTTGTTTACAAGGCTGCAGAACAGGCCCTAACTTGTTTGTGATGGGGAAAAGTTCATGAGGGTTGTGTGGTGAGGGCATGAACCCACTGGAATATGACCCACAGTAATGGACCTGCCCCAGGAGGCCACCAGAGATAAAATGGGAAATGTGGTGGTTATGTCACAGTGGGCAGCAGGTCCATGATGGCCATGTCACAGTGGGGTCTGTGACATGGGTGGCACAGGTCTGTCAGACTGCAGAGGGCAGGGGAGAGGAGGACAGGGGAGAGGAGGACAGGGGAGGACAGGGGAGGACAGGGGAGGGGAGGGGAGGGGAGACGGCAGGGGGTACTCTGCCAGAGTGTGAAGCTTGCGCAGGACTGCCAAGGGAGAAGCGGGTCTCCATGCCTCCGGGTCTAGGTCTGTGCTGGAAACTCATGTCTTGCTTCTCCCTCAGAGCTGGCAGAGGTGAGTCTGGAGGAGAGGTCCCAGTGCTGCTGTGGCTTACCATTGACCCATGCCGTTTCAGCCATGAAGTGGAAGGCACCACAATGTCAATGAGGAGGGTGAGGGCAAAGTGATCCCACAGCTCCAGAGGTCAGGTAAAGGTGTTGTCAGGGCATCTGTGTATGGCCGTGTGGAGGGGGAGGCAGGAGCACCCAAACTGCCTGGTGCAGGGGCCTGTCCTCTCCTCAGCAAGGGGCCTGGGGTGAGAAGAGGGAAGGTGCTTCCCAGGGCTGCCTGGGAGCAAGGGGGCCCAAAGGGAAGGGGAAGGGAGCAAGGGGGAGGAAGAAAGTACCTGAAGCGGTATTTTTCCTGCTATGCTAATCCCAGGCTGAATGCTTACCTAAGTCCACTTCTCTCCACTGTCACAGGGAGAGGGGTAAACAGCGTTTGTTAGACATCAGCTGTACTCTAGGGAGAGGGAGAGAGGAGAGGAGAGGAGAGGAGAGGAGAGGAGAGGAGAGAGAGGAGGAGGGAGAAGGGAGAGGAGAGAGGGGAGAGGGGAGAGGGACGCTGAGGCTGGGCAAGGAGCCTGCCTTTGGGTCAGTCAGTGTTGCTTGCCTTGGGCAGAAGGGCAGGAATCAGCACACAGAGGGGATTTCAGCAGAAGCAGGATGTGCTGTGGGGCAGGTGGGTACTGGCCGTGATGGCAGTGCCCCAAGCTGGGGGGGAAGCTAAGACTTCTAAGGGTGAATCTGCACAGTAGAAGGCTGCACAGTGTGTTAGACACACAACCTTCCCCAGGTATCTTGTGCTTTCTGTCTTGCACGCTTTGCTTTCAGAGTGAAATACTATGTATGATGATGTGATGGCAATGTTTCTGGAGTAGAGCATGATCAGCGCCAGTTGGGGAATGTCTTCATGCTCTACTGAATGGTGTGGCTCTCCCCATGCTTAGAGCTGCTCAGCATTGACTTTGTTCCAGAAAAAAATGCACTTGTCTTGAAACATATGAGTAGTCTTTTTGAATTCAGTGAGGCTCAACCTACTCCAGCGAATCATATGAACATACACATAAAGCTGAAGAATGCAGCATCCTACGCAACCTATGGTGTCTTCAAGATGTTCAGTAAACAAAAATAGAGCTATTTTAGAAATTATCAAACTTAGAACCATAGAATAGAATCATAGAATCACTTTGGTTGGAAAAGATCTTTAAGATCATCGAGTCCAACCGTTAACCTAACCCTGCCATCCCACCACTAAACCATGGCCCTAAGCACCACATCTATCCTTCTTTTAAATACCTCCAGGGATGAGGACTCGACCACTTCCCTGAGCAGCCCATTCCAGAGCCTAACAACCCTTTCTGTGAAGAAGTTTTTCCTAATGTCTAGCCTAAACCTGCCTTGGCGCAGCTTCAAACCATTCCCCCTCATCCTATCATCTGTTACCAGGGAGAAGAGGCCGACCCCCACCTGGCTACAGCCTCCTTTCAGGTAGTTGTAGAGGGTGATCAGGTCTCCCCTGGCCTTCCCTGTTCCCGGACTAAACAACCCCAGTTCCCACAGCCGCTCCTCGTATGACTTGTGCTCTAGACCCCTCACCAGCTTTGGTGCTCTCCTCTGGACATGTTCCAGCAATGCAACATCTTTCTTGTAGTGAGGGGCCCAAAACTGAACACAGTGTTCAAGGTACGACCTCACCAGCACCGAGTACAGGGGCACGATCACCTCCCTACTCCTGCTGGTCACACTATTCCTGTTACAAGCCAGGATGCTTGCGAACAATGTTGTGAAGAACCTGATGTTTTGGGGGTATCTCCTGGTTTTGGCTGGGACAGAGTTAATTTTCTTCCTAGTAGCTGGCATAGTGCTGGTTTTGGATTTAGTACCAGAAGAATGTTGATAACTCACTGATGTTTTAGTCATTTCTGAGCAGGGCTTACACCAGTCAAGGACTTTTCAGCTTCCCATGCTCTGCCAGGTGCACGAGAAGCTGGGAGGGGGCACAGCCAGGACAGCTGATCCCAACTGGCCAAAGGGCTATTCCATACCATATGACGTCATGGTCAGTATAGAAACTGGGGGGAGTTGGCTGGGGGACAGCAATTGCTGCTTGAGGATGAGCTGGGCATCGGTCAGCAGGTGGTGAGCAATTGCATTGTGCATCACTTGTTTTGTATATTCTTTTATGGTTATTATTATTATCATTATTATTTTCCTCTGCTGTTTTATTAAACTGTCTTTATCTCAACCCATGGGTTTTACTTTTTTTTTCTGATTCTCTCCCCCATCCCTCTGTGGAGTGGAGGCAGTGAGTGAGTGTCTGTTTGGCATTCAGCTGCGTGCTGGGTTAAACATCAACAGGATAGAACCAGATAAGACACACAAGAAAGATGTTAATTTCTGGGTCTGCTAGTATGTTTTTACTTCTTTACCCACTCTACAAGGTCTTTTCTCAATCTTATTGTGGTCCTAATTCATGGCTTTGCTTATGCCATGGTTTCACCCAATTTGTTCTGAGCAGAAATTGAGTAAAAGCTTAGTGAAAAACTTACTGGTTTTGAACTTGGTTGAATAAGAAAAGATTTTTTAAATAGAACAACTAAGCTTTCTGCATAATATCTGTAGTTTTGGCCTTCCTGGGAAAATTCTATATTTACATTTGTTAGTTCCACTTTTTATCACCTTGACAAATGTCAAATGTTTTTACTGGGAAATAGCTTTTTGCAGTATTGAAAATTTTCATGGATGTGTTAATGGAGAAAATGTCCCTTTTTTTGTCTTCATTTAAAAAGTTGTATTTTATATCAGTGGGCAAAATTAAACTGTTATTCTTTCTATCCCTTTTCAGTCCCCTACTGAATGCAGATTATTCTACACATTGCTGGGGGTTTTTTTGCCTCTGTTGGAGAGAGGAGGATTTATAAAAAGAAAAGCAGGCTTCCTCCAAAGACACTTGGTTTTGGAAAAAAAATGTTAGGGGAAAGGAATTTTAAAAAGCTTCTTAAAAGTTTGAGTGAAACGCTTTTGGAAAGTAATCCTTGGAAACCATGTATCTTTTACTATATATTTCTTATAAATACCTGACCTACTTCTGACCAGTGGTGACCTGCCTACCTCCAACTGAACTTTAGTGTGAGATAGGGGAATTCAGTGCTCTGTGTAGAACTGCGCATCAGCAAACTGTGCCACTTTTCCCTTCTTGATTGTTTTTAGAGGAAGATAAACAAAGCTTTTTTTTTACAACCAAATAAATAAACAAAAAAGGCTATGGCCATTCTTGTCTGGCTGTTGGACAGGTGGGTTGGTTTACCCCTCTGGAGCAAAAAATGATGTATAGCAATCTTTTGTTTTGACACAACAGCTAAGGTAGTGGCTTACTTGGCTCTGAAGTTTGTTATTGTTTCCATTGCAACATTTCCCTAAAGATTAGGTCCCATTTATGTTCTTTTTTGAGCTATAGCATAACATTTGAGCTGTAACTGTAGCATAACCCTTTGGAGTTTATCACCTTAGAAATACTTGGGAAGTTAGATCTACTATTCTCTGATTTCTTTGTCAGGTTTCTGAATTACTCAGTGTCCCTATTAAAGATGTAATTAAGTGGCAATTATTAAACTTTCTTTTATATACAAAGCCTAGTTACTGGTGTAAGTAGGTGCTAGTTAAAAAGAGAGTAAGCAACCTCCTCTCAGAACTAATCCTCTCTTTTTCACCTTTGTAAAATTCTTGTATTTTCACAAAGGCTCAGCTTGTATTCTCCTAAAGTCAGTTTTGATTAGAGTTATCTATCTTGGACATTTATCCATTTTAACCCTTAGATTACTGACTTTCACTTTTTCTTTAATACATGCTTGTATGTTTTTAAATTTACAGGATTTCTTTCAGATTTGAAAAAAAAAGTGTTGCTATATGATTATTTGCATTGTGAAACAAATATTGGGAATTTATGGAGAGCTGAGGATTTATATTAGAAGATTTTTGGATATGCCCTCACAGCCAGCTTAGTATCCACCTAAGTGGAAACCTCACTTGCACTTTGGCGTGTGAGGAAGGCCTGTTAGCTCAAATTGCAATTGCAACTAATATATGGCCAGCAGTTTTTGAGGATAATAGCAGAAACCACAATTAATTCTTTGTGAGAGCATGCTTATGCTTATTAGTTCCTTTGATGTCATTGCTGTAATTCTCCGGTCATCATGGAATTCTTACATTTAGTCAGGTCCTACATTTCTAAAGCAAAGCATAAGGCAAGCAAAAGATTTAAAAAAAAAAAGAAAAGAAGACTTCATCAAAAGTGAAATTCCTCTTCCCCCTTCCCAAAGCCTGAGTGTCTTTTTCCTTTGAAGGTCACATTTAAAATAGCTCACTGAGATATTATTAAAAAATGCAGCAACTGTATAAGATTTTATGTCAAATGCATTTTTTGAATGTTTGCATTACATTTGATTTCCCTTTCTTTGTTACTTTGCTCTCCTTCCTTTTAACGAAAAGAAAAAGTAAAATTAGGAAACAGCTGATGAAGGAAAGACATGCAGTGTTTTACAGACACTGCACAAGGCTGTGGTGTAAACGAAAGCAGCAGATGCTGATTTTTCTATAGTTAAAGGTTTAAGAAATTTCTTTTCCAGTTTGTTATCTGATGTTTCAAAGTTAATCAGTCTTAAAAATTGGAACAAGTTGCTGGTGTGTAGGCAAGTCTTTTTAGTCAAAACGATCAGCATAATATATTTTTCATTTTATTATCCTTTCTATAGCATGGCAAAAAAATCAAAGCATAGACATGACTATGGATTCCTTTTTCTGCATTTGGGGAGCTTTTTGAGTCTGATTTTCCCCTCTGTTTTTATCTCTCCCTTTCCCTTCTACTCTTGGTATTTTAGGTTTTAATCAAATCCTTAACGTTACTTTAATGCAATTTGTATTTAAGAGATTTAGGCTTCAGTTAAATACCTCTCAGTTATCAGAACTCAGTGATTTGGAGAAGTGCTGCAGTAGAGCTTTTGATACGGAAGGCTTAGAGAAAGCTCCAGGGCTCAATAGCTCTGAAATGGTGCTGCTCAGTGTGGAAAATGGCAGCTTGCTTTCCATTAGCAGAAAAATGCCTCCCCAATTTGAATAATTATATGCACTTTGTCTTAAAGCAATTGTGTTTCATGTAAGATAATACTTGGAAAAGGTCAGATCATTAGTCTGACTCAATTGCTCATTTGAACTAGATACTTCCAAAAGGCATAGGAAGAAAGTTGTGTCTGGGGAGGGAAAGTAAGGACTGGGAAAAAATTTATTCCTGTCCCAGATCTGCTTTGCATCCTCCTCCTTCTGATATTAATAGCACTTGGTTTCATCTATGGTCAGCTACTGCATTTTTTTGATAGACAAGGGGACTGCTACAAAGTTTGTGAAACAAAATGATGGATCACTGACTTAGAAAGCTTGGGGCCCAGCTTATAAAAAATAAGAACATGTGCTATCTCTTTGGATAAAATATTTGTTGTCAGAAACTCGGTCTCAACCCTTTCTGAGGGTGTTAAATACCCTATATTGATGCCAATGCGTCTTGCAGTAAAGGCGAAGGAGCAGTAGTCAGTTACTCTGCATTAACCACCCATAGCAAACACCTGGGCATGACAGTTCACCCTATCTGATTTTGCAATACTTTCTAACTGTGCTCCTGTCCCAGAGTCCCAATCAGATTCGGCAGTGTGGGAGCCTTGGGTCAGCAATAAAAGTGCTGAAAGGTTGCAAAGAGTTTGTCAGCAAAAAACCTGGAAACAAAAGAAGCAGCGAGAGGGAATATAAGAGCTAAATTGAGTGTAAAATAGAAGCTGCAGTGAAGGAAGACTCTACCTGGTAATTATCACACATTCAGCTCTTGGTTGGTAGTGCTGCCAAAAGAGTAAGGTTGCCAGAGTGTTTACGTTATAACTCCTTATTTTCTGCTGCCTAACTTTGCCTGCCGACGTGGACATTTACCACATTGGGTATACACCTAGGCTGAGTATTTTGGGACAATTTCAGCAAAAATGGCTCAACCATTTCAGAGGAATGAAATTAGGAGAAAAACACATTCCTTGCCAACGTTTTTACAGCCCTTTAATTGCAAAGTTCTAACAGACCTATGAGCTAAAGCAGAGATGCAACATTTGGGATGTAGGTTGGTTTTATGACAAAGATGTGCCTTTTTCTACTTTTACGAAAAAAGCTGTCCGAGTTTGGAGAAATTACACGGCTTTGGAAAAATACTAGTTTGCCCATGTTCTGTAGAGACTAGTGTACACATGGTGGATAAATGCATATGCAGAGATCTTTCTCTATACCAAGCATGGTGGATCTGAAAATTTCCTAGAGTTGCTTTTCCTTATCTCCAAAGCTGTGGTGTGTCTGAACACACAAATAAAAAGCAAGGAGATTTCTTTTTTTTTTTTTTCCTACTTATTTTCTTTCTTTTCTCTCTTTCCATTCATAGGAATGCAGAAGATGTAGCCCTGGTATTGATATAGGGACAATTATTGTTTTAGATTAGAATAAGTGGCTGTAATATATAGGAAGGAAGAGCAGGAGCCAGTTTTTTCAGGCTTCATTTGGAAAAATGTGGGAATTGGTTAAAGAAACTGAGGATAAGTTTGCTGTCTTGTGAAAGTGGAAGGCTGGAGGACCCTGTGGTGGTACAGAGAAACTGGGTTTGAATGTAAATTTGAGGGCAGAAGAAAGGTGTATGTGTGTGGAGTTTAAAGCCTTTGGGGAGCAGCTAAGAACTGGAGTAAATTTTTTAAGAAAGACTAGGATTCAGACACCAAAATAGACTGAGAAAGAGTGATGAAATTGAGGATAAAATAAGGGACTGGCTGGACAGAGAGAGGAAACAGGTGAATTCAAGTACAGACCATTTGGGGATGGGGAATAAGTGCAGTAGGTGCTGTGTGCATGGCAATATGACTATTTCACAGATTAGGAAGTGTGGGGGGGAAGAAGTTAGGGAGGACAACAAGGTGTGTGTGTGTGAGACCCACAGACAGCTTTGCTGATCTTGTTGATGGGACTGTGAAGAGTGGTACAATTATTTGGTGACTGTGGGAGAGACTTTTCCCTCTCTGCTGCCATGTAATTTCTCCCCATCCTTGCAGCAGCTAGCTTGGATTTTTGAAGCAAAATAGGTAAGAGCGTGCTGTTACCGTTGTGTCATGCTGGTTAATGTCCTGGGCCAGCCTGATGAGTATGATAAGTATTGTTTCCTAATTCTATGCACTAATAAGTTATTATATTGGTATTTCCCCAATGAGGAAATAGAGGTAACACAGCCACTGATTTAGTGAGGTGTTATTAGATTTACAAATGTATTATCCATGGAGCTGGTTTCCACAATTGTCTGAAAAATACAACACCATTCCTTTCTTCCCCAGAGTTGGATTTATGTTTGTATTACATACATTCATGGGACTCCTCAAATGAGAGCAAATCTAGGAAGCCAGCTATATCTGCCTGTGATTTTTGGCTTTTGATGGAACAGAGGCAAGGAGTGTTTACCTAAATCAGTTAAAACTGAAAATGTGTTGAGAACACTTTGAGTTTTTATTTTAAATGTGCTGTCCTGTTTTCTGGAAAAGAAAGAAAACCTACTGAAGGTAGGGATTTAAAGGGTTAGTCAAACTCATCAATCTTTATGTACTCAGCACTGTCTTTGAAGAAGTTTGCTTAAGTTATTCTCAATAGTGGAGAGATATAACTACTCTGCTGACTTGCTATTATCTCCAATTTTGAAAGAAGCAGCTTGATTTCCTGCAATTGTAATGTAAAGCCAGGTGGGAAATTCCTCCCATTGCTCTTTCTTCCTGTTTGAAACTTATTCCCAAATTGAAACATTTTTACATCATTAAAAAAAAAAATCTACTTGTGAAGACTTTTCTTTTACACTCTATGTGCCCTTTAAGAATATTTATGGGGCTATTCCCCTTTAGGTGCGCATGTAACTCCCATTAACTTTAATGGGGTTTTAGGTGCGTGCATGAAGGAATGAATATAGAGTTACTATGTTTTCAGGAAAGAGGACCAGTCCCTTATTCAACTGAGATTTCATTAGAATTTCAGATGCCATTTTTTAAGAGGAGGGTGGTGCTCAGGGGCCCTGCATTTCATAAGGTGCCTAGGGCAAAATGCGTACTTAATCTGGCTGGTCCTATTTCTTATTGTTGACAGTGATGTTCAAAATTGAAGTTGTGCTCTTACTATCGGTGCATTGAATATGTCTCTTTTACTTTCTGGTAACTGGGGAAAAAACCTATTTCATTCCTGGCTTTTTTGTCTGCTAAAGTCATTATAAAATGTAAATGAATACATTGTAAGCCAAATCTGAATTACAAATACTCTATCTAGAGTTTTGTGCGAATACTATGCAAATTTTTTTCATCTTTAACAGCTATGGGCATGGATAGGATTTTGTAACAAGGCATGTGCTGAAGTCTCCTGGTTTTCTAAAACTGAAAATCTTCCACAGTTCAAATGTGGAAAAGTTGCATATATACACATATACATGTATATATATGTGTGTATATATGTATACGTACTATATGTATATATATGTCTGTGGCAATACTTTAGCATAGCTCTTCTTTTATTCCAAAATCATCCAAATTTGAACACTAAACTTATACATCTGTGAAAGTGAAGTTTTTTCAATACACTATATTATCAGAGAATTGTAGGGCACCCAAATGTAGGCTTGCCAAGAGTCTAGCTAAACCCGTATTGTGAGTTATTTCTAGTAGTTCCTAATTTAGTATAGAGTAGTCTGTTTGTTTGTATGCATGTACGTAGACCCTCCTTTTGGGGAGGACACTTTAAATATATAGTTGGCAAATTCTATGATTCCTAAATGGTGACTATAACAACTATGAAGAGCCCAAGAGTGAGTCTGTCCTGCTCTCCAACAGAATGGAGGGAGGGTAGCAGAAATACAGATCTTCCTCTTCTTCTTCCCACAGTAGCATGGACTTAATCTGTGTCAGCCAGCACAAGGCTACTTTATTACCTAACAGCTAATCACATTCTGTGCAAAGGGTTTGAAGCTAAGTGGTGAATGTGTTTTGTTAATCGCCTTCTTTCACTTGGTTACTGTTCAGCTTGGTCCTGAACAGTAAAAGAATCGATCAAAGCTTGTAGCCCTCAATACTGAAGGGTGATTTAGTTTCAGTACCACAGTATGCTGGAAACAAATGTGTCAGTCGTCATCTTATACTCAGTGAAGCTTGGTGATTCACAGTCGTCTTAAGACGGTCATGTGAGAAGTACACTTGGCAACTGTGCAATTACAAACTTTGAGTTATCTGTTTATCTCAGCACTGAGCAGCTAGAATAGCTACCTTGGCAGTTTAGCTCATGAAGGTTGTGGTAGTGGGAGGTTTTTGTTTGTTAGTTTTTTAAAATCTACTTTGTATCTCGAGTATATTCATTGATGTTTATATAGTCTTATAAGTGCAGGCTGCTTTGGTAGTTGATACAGTCCTCCAGAATAGCTTATACTGCCCTCATGGCTGCTTACAGCAACCTAGCTGTTGTTATACCCATTGCAGTCCTGCCTAAGGTGGTTGAGCATCATCAGACAGTTCACAGGTACATAAAATCCTGCCTCAGGTGCCTTCTTCTACTGGCACCTGCACTAATCTTCTAACCATTTTGTATTACTGAAGAAATTCCAATGTACACCCTGTAGGTGAAAGAATTCTTCCTTGGCCCCTCACCAATGAAGTTACAGCCTTAATTTCAAGTTTACAGTCAAATTAATTTTCATTGTATGTAGGATCTCTACATTTTTTTTGACAAGGACAACTGCATTTTTCAGGTGTTGCATAATTTAAGAGTTACTTTTCATCTTAACACAGGGCAAAATATAAACATTGTTTTAGCAACAATTTCAAGGCTAAGTAGGTCACATTATGTGTGTGGTTTGGTTTGGTTCTTTTTTTCCCCTGTGGATTTCACAGGATTACAGAAGTGACAGAAAAAGCAGATTTAGAATATCTGCCATTCTACCTTCTCACAGAACCATGTTTGTCTTTCTATAAAAGGTAATGTTAATGGGAAATCTAAAAAACAGGAAAAAAAGCCCCTAAAACCTATGCTTTGAGAAGTAATACTGCCTTTCAGACACTTCTGAAAATGAAGTAAAATCTGGCACTCTTATGATGCAGAGGTACAGATAAATCATCAAAACAGGAATTGCTCAACCTAGAGTGGTTAAATAAGTAGAATTTTTGGGGGTTTTTTTTGTTTGAAAATTAAAAAAATAAGTCTATGAATTCTTCCAGTCTTTAAGTTATCATTAGAAAACATTTTAAAGATGACTTTGGAATTTGATTGAAGTGCTCTATTGTTCAGCTTCAGCACATTCTGACACCTTTTGCAGATCAATTAAAGTGCACCAGTGTGGAAGAAATAAAAATGAAGCTGTCTTTTTATCCTTAGTTTAGAATAAAAGGAAATGCATTTGAGAAAAAAGATGAAAGAGAAATGAGCTATGTTTGAACACAGTGAGCATAATTTCTATGTATACATGAAGTTGTCTGACACTACTTCATGGAGTAAAAATAAATGAACAAGTAGGTAGAAATAATTTACAAAATAAAGGAGGAGGAGCAGAATAATAAGATAATATGTGATGAATCTAAGCCATCAGCCAGAAGGGACTATGAGTTTGGTTTAGAATTGAGAAACTGAAGAATACAATCTTAAAAATAGTGAAGTAAATGGACAAGTTATTGATATTTCTGAAAGAAAAATCTTGCTGGGACAGAATTGCTGTCTCTGAAGAAGAAATCCCTGATCCCGCATGTGTGCTTAATTATATAATCAACCATAAGCTTGTCAGTGTCTTTCATGTAAGCCACTTTTCTGTAAGCAGTCACTGTTAAAAATAGGTATAAGAACTGGGAGGCTTAGTGATTATTGTATGAGTGATTGATGATGAAATATGAAGGATTTTTACTAAGTTCCTTCTGTCAATTTTCTTAGAGTACATAACTGATGGAAATATTTATGTACTGTTTTATTTTCCTTAAAAACCAAAGACCTTAAGAAATAGTAGACAAATGAGAAGGGTTTTGATGCTTCAGTAGAAGATACTGATGTGCTAAATTTTCAGAGGTTCCTCCAGAATGCTAAGCAGTTAACAGAATTAATGTTAGGAAAAACAAATATAAAATGACTTTGTCTGACAACAGCTGTATGTTCAGCTGTAAATGGCAAGAAACAAAAACATAATTCTTCAAGTCTACAAAAAATGTGTGTGCTTTGAAACACTATGCATAATCCTATTGCACCTAGTTACACTATCACACATCAGTAATTAAAGTTGATCACTGAGGAGGTATATTTTTATATTATCAGGTTTCAGGAGACAGGATTTAGCTAGGAGCATAGGAAAAAACTTCATTGTGATTTATATATTTTGTTCTACTTTTTTCCCTAATACAAGATGCAAGTGTTTTTGAAAGGATTTCAATACAGACAGGGAATGATTTGGAGGAAGAACATGAAATGACATTATATATGCGGGTGGAAAAAGACAAGGAGATGAAATGGAAAAGTCGGGGCACAGTGTAATGCACAACTTTAAATCACAGTGAAGACTGAGTCTGCACAGTCAAATCAGTGACCTTTGGACATCAATACAAATAAGCCTTGTTCAGTGCTAGTGTAGGCTCTGAGAAGGCTGATATTAAATCCTTGATTTGTCCTTATATCCTGCTTGATGTGGAGTTTCAGTTCCCCCTCTGTCAAACTATGATAGCACAGAGAAATTGCAAGCATACCCTTGCAAGTGCATGTGTTTGTTTCTGGTTTTGAATTTTATCACAAACTACTTCTTCGCCTGTCTCCTATTTACGAAGAAGTGTACAGCTTGGAAGTAATCCCAGACTTGCAGCTTCCAGGCTGCAGCTTGCAGCTTCCAGTGGGCACCTTAGATTCCATTTGTCCTGAGACAGATTACAGGTCCATGCTTTCTGTGGAGACTTTACAGATTATTTTAATGTTATGGTGGATTGCAAGCTTTGAAATATAAAAATTCTCAAAAAAAAAAAAAAAAAGAAATTACTGTTGTCTATCCAGGTCTAGAGGACTGCAAGGTGAACACAGAAATAGGAGCATTCTTATTTCCATGATACAAGTACAATAAGGAGATTATTAGAGTGAGCATGTATAACTTTATATTCACTGCAAGAAGTTTTACTGAGACCTCTGATATTTTTTTAAAATTCACTGATTTCAGCTGGACCATGTAGTTATTGGGATCAGATCTTAATGACAGAATCTGAACTAGATTCCGCCCTAATAATTTGACTTCCTTTTATGAAGTTTGTCAAAGTTCTTACAATGAAAGCTCTCAAGGTGTGTCTGTGTGTATGGATCTCTGTGTGTTTGGGTTTTTCTGTGTATGTACAACTTGATTTGGTAGCCTTTTAATACCAAATACTCTTTTAAGGAGATATGTTCAAATGTAAAACTTTTTTTTACATGAACGTACAGCCCATACGTAAGCAAGAAGCAAAAAAGTCAGCAAAACCTTTACCTTAAAGCCAAAGTTATATCAATCTGTTCTCCTCCCTGCAACAAACCTCTTGAAGTACAATTTTCTTGACCCAAAGATAAAATTTCTCAGGGACATCAAGTCAATATTCCTCTATATAACCTTTTAATCCTGATTATGTTGAAATAACTGTTATAAAACCAAGTACAGGAGCTGATTTCAAGTGATCCCAATAGCAGAGGAATTGTAATTCCACACAACAATATACCAACTCACTTTCTTCTTGCTATATGTTAAGTAGTCCGCAGGATGCCTGCCTATGCAATATAGATATTGCCTCTACCATACTTGGCTCGTAGATCTTTCCATAGAAATTTATAAAGCTCTGTACCTTTTTGTTTGTAAGGATCATTTTTACTTCCCTTCAAAAAATACAGTAATTCATTATAATTTCAAATACTTTTCAAAGCATATAAGTTTGTTAAAAACAATCATTATGACTGTTCAAAATAAAACGATATTGCAACACATTACCTGGAAGTATTAGGCCCTTGGGTTACAGACCTGAACTTGAACAAAACCCAGCTTGCTTCCTTTTTTTTCTTGCTTTAACCAACCTAATTGAACACAAATTGGTTCAAACTAATAGGTGGTGGGAGTATTACCAGTATTACCCTAGAAGAGCAAGGTCAGAAAAGGGACTGTTTGCTCTGACCAGAATCTACAGAGCAGCACAGAGCTGCAGAGTCACTCAGGTGGGAAGGGCCCTCAAGAGGTCACTAGTCCAACCTACTGTCAAAGCAGGATCAAATCAGGCTGCTCAGGACTGTCTCCACTAGGGTCCTGAAAACCTCAAAAGGTGGAGATTACACAGCTTTCCTGGTCATCCTATTCTTGGGATTATTTTTTCTTTATATCCAGTCTGACCCTTTCTTCATTTGCCTTAGGCACTTTGCCTCTTGCTCCCTATCATGCACTGTTGTGAAGATCCCAGCTCCGTTGTCTCGATAACTTGCCTGTGGGTTCAGATAGATGGCTATTAGGTCTTCCTGAAACCATCTCTTCTACAGTCTGAATAAGCCCTGGACCCTCAGCCTCTCCTCACAGGGGAAGAACTCCAGCCCCTGACCAGGTTGATGTCTGTTGGCTGTCTTTCCTGCCAGGGCATGTTGCTGGCTCATGCTCAGTTTGCCATCAGCCCAGCTTTCCAGGGTCTTTTCTGCAGAGCTGCTCCCCCATTCAGTCAGTTCCTAGCCTGTCTCATTGCCAGGAGCTCTTCCTGTGCAGATGGAGAATCTTCCTTTTGTGTTAGTTTAGTTTCATGAAGTTCTTGTTGGCCAATTCATCCAACCTGTCTAAGCCCCTCTGAATGGCAGTCCCTGGTATGAACCCGCTAGTTTGGGGTCATCAGCAAACTTGCTGTAAGTGCATTCTACCATCTCCTCCAGGCCATTTGATAAAGATTTTAAACAGGACAGGTCCCAAGACAGACCCCTGCAGTACTCCACTGTGGTTATGGACTGGGAGGAAAAGTAGTGACTGAATGAACTCTGACAGATGAGTGAGAGGTTAAGGCTATGGTTTCTCAGTAGCAGCCATTGATAAGTATTTCCTTCTGTTTGGCTATTTTTTAAAATATTTTTTAATGTTGTTTATATTTATATGTTCACACTATTTCCTAAATCCTAATCTGTGAACTCTGTATCTCTGTTTATTAGATAAGACTTGTTGCTGTTGCATTTGCAGTCGTACAGATTTTAGTTTATCACCTGCACTTGTGCAGAATATGCAGAGTCAGTAAGATATATAAATCTTAAAAGTGTAACACAACCTCCTGATACAGACATAGTAAACTTTAATAACCAATGAACAACTATGCTAAGAATTACTATGCTCACCACTCCTGATTAGGCACCTGAAAAGTCCCTGCTGACAAGGCAGTTGAGCAGCTTTTAGTCAGGTGGGGAGGAATAGACTTCTACTGCTCCCTGGAATGAGTTGATCCTCAAGGTTACTGAGCTGCTGTCAGTTCCCTGTTTTTCCCTTTAGGACCATATACCTCTCATGTTGGTGTCTTTCCCTTTAGATCTTTGAGCTACTACTTATCTTCATCTCAGCAGTTTTACCTCTGCAATTTTATCTTTCTTATCTTGCACTGCTCCGCTATACAGATTTTCTCACATCTTGGGCAATTTCATCAAAAGCTTGGGCTGAGGTCTCACAGCTGGGCTGTATCAGAGCTGGACCCAGGATCATAGGTAGCTGACCCTCTGAGTTGGTGTAACACAGTGAACATGCCCTTCCCTCCTCCCTCGCTCACTGTTTTTCACCCCATTGGCTCTAAATGGCTCTAAAATCAGCCAAGCAAAGGTCAGTCTCAGTGCTGATACTCAGAGAGGAGAAAAACTTCCTCTCCTCTTCTTCTGCTCTTAGCATGAGGAACAAACAGGCTGAGACATGCAGAAAGAGCTTTTAATAGTGCATGTCTGTTGTAATTCAGCTTGTCTTTCATTCCAGTGTTGGAGTAGAAGATATAAGAAGAAGATTTGGTGCTGGGCTATGGCAAGTAGAAGAAATGGCACTGCTTTAAGCCAGAGTTTGGATTTGGGTTTAAGTGTAAACTTAGCTTGAATGAGCCAGCCTTTATTGGTAACATTATCACTTGGCTTAAACCAAACTGGTTTACATTGGTCATATTGAACCTGAACTGAACCCCACATTTTATTTACTTGTTTCCACAGTTAAGTACAAAAACATTGACTGTAGGAAGACAGATTTCAGGAATGGATGTACCAGTAATGAGAAGGCTCTAGGAGAGACAAGTAGTTGTTAATATTAAGAACAAATGCAGAAGGAAAACTGTATTACTCCAGAGGAGGAGATGAAGAAGTTAAAAAAAGTTGATAGGAAAATTAATTTCATAAAATAAACTATGAAAGTATGAAACTATGAAAGAGAAGATCAGTTGACCATAGGATTACAAACTTGGTGATAAAGGAGTATTTTATAATCATGTGGTGCTTAGATTTTTAATATGAAGGTGTAGGGTTGACAGATAAGAGAAGACATAACTCTTGCTAACATATCAACTCTCCCAGCCCCCCAAATGCTACTGACTGCTACTAGAAACAACAGTCTAAACTCCCGTTGCTACCAATGCAGAATGAAGCTCTGTTTGCTATAGTTACCCGATCATCCCTGCATTTTTAAGTATGACATTACTGAATGGCCCTTTTCAATGTCTTACTAGATGGTCTGGCATGAAACTAATGCAGGGAAAGAAAGCTGTAAAAATTCTTTTGGTCTGTGTAAATGATTTGTACTAAAATCTGTTCTCGTACTAAAATTTCTTCTGGAGTGAGCATCTCTAGCTACTGTTACATTTCTCCGGTACTTTTTCCTCTTATAAAGACATGGCACGTTCCTCTGGCAATTGACAGATGAAGACAGCTGTTAATTAAAAGATGAAGCATATTGTAAATTGGCCTGTGCACGGAATGTAGTGTGCATACTGTGACAAAAATAGCACATACGTATTATGTCTTTGGCTGTATGATCATGCATGAAAATTCCTGAGTTAAGCTAGTAAGTGCAGTAATGCAGAGCATTTAAAAACACTTTAATTTTTAATTTTTATATTTTACTCCAAAACCATACGTTACTACCTCTAAATGAGTGTTTTCTCAGTGGTAAGATCAGGTTGCAACACTGCAGTGACGGTGTCCCGAGACCACTTTTCCCCATCGGCAGGGGTCTATGCTTCTTTGGAAGAATTGAGGTTTATCCTGACTTAATGGGGGAATGCAGTTTATTGCCTCCAGTGAGGGATAAAGTAGGTTGTATTGGCAAGGGAATAGTACCTTCTACATATTTTAAATTACAAGGGAAATTGGCTGTTGTCAGAATAAATCCTCACTCATTTTGTTTGCATTTTCCTGAATGTTCTCAGGGATCCAAATTAAGAAGATGCCATGTTAAAATACTCATTTTGCTTCTGTTCAAGCTACTTAAGCTAATCATTGACTAAAAGTCTTTTAGCAGGGTAGGCACATTTTTCACAATGCTTTTCCATTTTGCCTTCTGTTATTCTGGCAAATGTTTGGAGTAGTATATCTCTGTTAAACAGAGGGTATGTTGTTCAAAGAGCTGGTCTCTGTAGTTTTGCCATTTTATTGCCTCAGCAGCACAATCCCACCTGGTCAGAGGGTGAAGGAGAGAAACTGTTGTGAAGGGGCTTACAGCCTGGCAGGTCTGGAAAAGTGTACGTGCTTAAGCACAAAGCCTTTTCCAGCCATTTCTGACTAGCTTTCCTCTCCATTACTGTAAAACAAATTTTCCTCCAAGTGAAGTACTGGCATCTTCCCCTTGAATATTCTGTGTTTATCTGACTGAGACTAAGCAGCAATGCCAAAACTTCGGAAAAGTCAAGTCTGTACAGAGCTCTTTCCTCTTGCTGTAAATGAATAGGAACTGCCTTCCCCTTTTCCTTCCCCTCTCTGCCCAAGAAAAATGTTGATAACTTAATTTGCTTTTTAACCTTAAGTGTAGAAATAATATGAACTTCATGATGGTTATTCTTCCCGGATAATTCTGTGGGGAGAGTAATGTTTCTTCCTTGGAGCAGAGCTGAGGTGTTGAACTTTTTCAGAAAGAGCTATCATCTCACTCTTTGTCATACTTTTGAACTAAACAGCTGTTGGTACAAGCATAGTTTTGCACAGTTTAAAGTATTTATCCCTTTTCACAGATGACATTGTAATTCCACTGTCTGTGTATCAGTCCTATAGGAATGTGCTTATCCAAGCCCTGGAGGTCAAATACCTTGAGTATTCCTTCCTGTGCTGAAGTGGTCTGGGCCCTGGATACTCCAGGGAAGATTTCAAAAGGTACTGCATACCAAGGCCACCAACCCTTATTGCATCCTCCAGCACATGCTTTGCCTGAAACCATGTATTTTCCAAGGATGTGCAGCTACTCTTGCACCATGTCCTAGGGACTGCACGCACAGCACAACTCCTAAAAGGGCTATGTGGGAGAGCTTACTCCTTCACTGGTACCACATTAGCAATAGGTGCCTGCTAGAGGGGATGGCCCTTGTCCCTTGCAGAGATAACTCTGTGTCAAACTCCCCCCTGAAGGAAGATGAGGACTGAAATGAGAACCTGCTTCACTCCCATAGTGAAAAGGAGAAATCTGCTACAACATCTGCAAGCCTCTGGCTTAATACCTTTCACAGAAAGTCTGCTTGCCCACCTAGGATTCCTGCTCTGATGTTCCTGGCTGTGCTCCAAGACCAGGGTTGATAGATGTCCTGAATCTGCATAGCAACCATCTGTTTAGAGCCTGGGAGGCCATCACCAAGCACAGAGGTAGTGTAGTACAGACCTAATATGCAGAGCAGATGCCATTTTGTCCTTCAGCAGCTGCTGTGTACATTAACTGTAGTTTCTGTCACTGTGGCCACCCTTTTGCCAACAAAAATCATACCTTTCCAAGTTATCTCCAGTGCTGACCACAACCAGGCTATGTGAACATGCAAAGAGAAAAAGGAATGGTTTTTATTTAGTGACAAAATGATGTCTAATGAAGACCAGACTGAACAATGCTGCCCTTCCTACCTTTTCCCTGGCAGCCTTGCCTTTGTGTAGCAATGCATAAATAAAATTATTTTTGGCTAACATAATTCACAAAAGCTGTTTCACTCTTCCAAAAGAATTACCCCAAGGGATGGCATGTAATATAGTCAGGAGAGTATTACTCTTGGTCCACTGAAGCTGTTCCTGACAAGCATGTTTCCTATGAGGACTTACTGGAACTCAGACAGCATGAACATTTCTGAACAAAAAAATGAAACATTTTTAAAATTCTATTCAGAGTGGATTTACACGAGAGATGGCCTTTGTAGGAAGAGACCATACACAGCAGTGGGCAGGCATGGGAAGCCCTGGAGTTCAGGGTCTGGACACCTGCTGCAACAGCCACGAGTATGCTAGAGGAGAGCGAGTGTAGCTATTTTCAGTAGTTCAGGTGGTCTCTAGATAGCTGTGCTGAGGACCAAGGAGAGCTGTTCTGGAAGGGCTGAATCATTCTGTGCAAGTAATGAAAATAATATCTTTTCCTGGACAAGCACAATATTTTTCATGTCTTGTAAGAAAAAAGGCATATGGTGCTTGAAAATTGTGTCTCTGACTCTCTGGGGCAGAGGAGCCTTAACTCCCAGTCACCTCCACATGCTCCCATGCCAGGAAGAGTTCTGCCTTCTTCCTTCCTCTTTGTGACCTTGAACTTGATCCTAGACCCAGGGATGGTAATACACCTTGGCCTCAGATTCCTCTACAGGGGATCACCTTCTCAGTATCAGGCAAGTTACTTGCCCTTTTGTAGTGCAGACAGGCCCTGCGAAAGCTGTGGGGAAAGCTGTGAGGGAGGGGTGGGCGACAGCACGAATCAGACAGACCAAATCGTGTAGCACTATATAGTGGTGTTATGGGATATGGATGGTGTGGATGAACAAGAAGATAGACTAGAGAGGCATGACTCCTCAAAGTTACGATTTTTCTTAAGCTGGGCTGTGTGTTCTCCAAGAGTTTGCATTGTGGATGCCAACAGAATATTCTAGCCTGCATACTTTTACTCAGGTAGCTTTTGGGAACGATCCAGAGAAGCAAAGAGGCATAGCTCATTTTTTCTGGTAATCTATGAAAAAAAGAATAAAAAAAAATTTGAAACAAATTTAGGACTCGATTAATGTATACTACATAACACTATGCAGAGCTCCCACAGGCTTTAAGTCAGCTTGCCTGTAACATATTGCAGGAGAAGAATCTGCCAAGATTCAGCAGAGGAAAACTTATGTTTAATTTTACCCTTTGGAGATATCAGCTTTCAGCTGCCTTTTTACAATACAAGATTAAAAAAAAAAGAAGTGGGCATTTCTTTTCCACTACAATTTATTTGCTAGAAAATTTTCTCCTGTTTGGTGGGAGATAGATGTGAAAACGTGA
Organism: Egretta garzetta; assembly: GCF_000687185.1. Classification (NCBI taxonomy): domain Eukaryota; kingdom Metazoa; phylum Chordata; class Aves; order Pelecaniformes; family Ardeidae; genus Egretta; species Egretta garzetta. The sequence goes on along the minus strand of NW_009260028.1, from coordinate 4,435,935 downwards.
ATAAAATAGCTGAGTGGAAAGTAAAAATAAAACTATATAAATACCTACCTACCTAAAACTTTTCCATCACAGAGACTTTAGAAAGGCTACTTAAATAGGGAATAGGCAAATAAGAAATTACTTTCAAGAGAAAAAAACTGTGTATTTTTGGATTTTTTTTTTTTTTTTTGTCATTTTGCAGGGGGGAAGTTGGGAGGAAGATTAAAGGGAAATGTTGGACTATGACCAGAGAAGTGATGGTGTTTTGAATTTGTGCATGCTTTTATCCCTACAACAGAAGAGGAACCTTTGAAAAGTTAATACAAGTTATCATTGTTTTTCTCTCAAAGGCTCCCATCCCAGATAGGTCTTTTGCTTGTAATACAGGTTTTGAGAAATTGCCCACACAGTAAAGCTGAACTCTACTGCATACTGTTCAGCTGTTAAAAAACTTGGGGTTTATATGCAGGCAGGGAAAGTTATTTTAGCCTCCACAGAATTTGGAACTAATGTGGTTATCATGCTCTACATTTAGATCTTGACAACGTCATAAATCAATGATAAATCAAATAGCCCAACCTTTTGGGCATGTTCAGCAGAAGGCAACGTTTACTGCTTTTTGAAAGCTCAGGAGTCATATCACATGCAATTACACACTCTCAGATTCTTATGCATTCCTCTTAAAAGGAAATACTTGGTGTTGGATGTAGATTCTAATTTACTTAGTATTACTGACTACTTATATTTGGTTTCTTCTTTCTTTTTTTAGCATTGCCTATTGTATTATGTGATGAACATCTAAGGAGATTATATTAATATTTGTCCTGGGAAAAATAATTTGAAATATGTTATCTTGGGCTTCCTAGAGTGGGGTAGGAATACCAGGGGCAAAAATTTCAAAAACTTATGCCTGCCCCACTGAAGGGTCAAATAAAACCAACCACTAGAATATATATATTATGAAGGTGCTGGTTGTACTTCAACACAGAGGAAATGAAGTGGGCATCTGAAGTCTCATGTTAATATAACTTTCTGTAATTGCAGAGACAGATTGCAGAGTATTATCACAGATATCTAGTATTTTCATCAATAGTATATGTTATAATTGTTATTCGCAGTTATCTAACTCATTTCTTCAAGGACAACTTCAGCCCATAACAACTTAGACACTCAGAGTTGATTCTATTTCCTTGGTTACACTTAGTATTAAAAAGCTTCCAACTGAAATAAAATAGATTTCTGACCATCAGAATGTCTCTATATAATATATTCACTTCATTATTATCGATAGTCAGTAATTTTTTATACAAATAAAGTATATATGTAACGACTATGTAAGAATGGATATTTACAGGGGTTTGGTCACTGTTTCTACAGTTGTGTTTTAACAGGGATACAAAAATGTTGGATTAGCAGTAATTTATAACAACATTATATTTGGGATTGCAGGAACAAGAATTCTTGGAATTTGCAAATATTTCCAAATGTTAATATTTCTGCCACTCATGTAATAAAGTTCATGGGATATAGGGTCTAAGAGTTTAATCCAACGTCATTTCTATAATGGCACTGTATTTTAAAATGCTGGTATGCATCTAAAATGCACCAAAGCCGCTCTACCACTCCCCCTCCTCAGCTGGACAGGAGAGAGAAAATATAAAGAAAAGCTCATGGGTCAAGATAAGGACAGGGAGAGATCACTCACCAATTACTGTCACAGGCAAAACAGACTTGACTCGGGGAAATTAATTTAATTTATTACCAATCAAATAAGAGTAGGGTAATGAGCAATAAAAACTAAATCTTAAAACACCTTGTCCCCACCCCTCCCTTCTTCCCAGGCTCAACTTCACACCCCATTTTCTCTACCTCCTCCCCCCCCAGTGGCACAGGGGGACGAGGAATGGGTGTTGTGGTCAGTTCATCACACGTTGTCTCTGCTGCTTCTTCCTCCTCATACTCTGCCCCTGCTCCAGTGTGGTGTCCCTCCCACGGGAGACAGTCCTCCATGAACTTCTCCAACATGAGTCCTTCCCATGAGCTGCAGTTCTTTACGAACTGCTCCAGAGTGGGTCCCTTCCATGGGGTGCAGCCCTTCAGGAACAGACTGCTCCAGCGTAAGTCCCCCATGGGGTCATAAGCAAACCTGCTCCATTGTGGGCTTCTCTCTCCACGGGTCCACAGGTCCTCCCAGGACCCTGCTCCAGCATGGTCTTCCCACCGGGTCACAGCCTTCTTTGGTCATTCACCTGCCCCTCCATGGGTTGCAGGTGGAGATCTGCTCCACTGTGGACCTCCATGGGCTGCAGGGGACAGCCTGCCTCACCATGGTCTTCACCAGGGGCTGCAGGGGAATTTCTGCTCCGGTGCCTGGAGCACCTTCTCCCCTGCCTTCTTCACTGACCTTGGTGTCTGCAGGGCTGTTTTCTCTCATGTATTCTCAGTCCTCTCTCTGGCTGCAGTTTTGAAGTGTTTTTTCTCCTTAAATACATTATCCCAGAGGTGCTACCACCGTTGCTGATGGCCAGCAGTGGTTCTGTCTTGGAGCAGGCTGACATTGGCTCTGTCAAACATAGGGGAAGCTTCTAGCAGCTTCTTACAGAAGCCATCGCTGTAGCCCCACCCCCTGCTACCAAAACCTTGCCACACAAACCCAATACAGCTGGACAATAAACCTCCACTCCTTCCAATGGTAATTTAGGAATGTCACTTTCTTCATGTAAGTAGTTCCAGTTAAGCGAAAAGATGCCGATTGTATGCTTGCAAGATTGGGCTTGGGTATCTTTATGCACATTCCACATTCTTATTTATCTTCTGTTTTTCTTGGCAGTGAAGGAAATGAGGCATATTAAATTACTATCTTCATGTCTGCTTTCTCTTTCTCTCAATAATTTCTGAATCTCTTGGCCAATTTGAAAGTGGATAGGGGAAGGTATCAGAGGTAATTACTTTTCTACCTGCTTTATGAAAATCAGCAGCTGAATAGATGAGAGATCCAAATTAATGTCCTTGTTGAAGGGAAGATGGGGAAAGAGCTGAGCTGTGGTGTATTCTTTGGCTGTAGCAGTCTGGCTGGTCATGCCCACAGTTACAAGCAATTTCAACATCTGTTTTCTTTTTCTAGCTTTCATAGGGTAAATGACCATATGCTGAGCTTATAAGCAAGGAGACAGAAAGCTTACTGGACAAAGGCATAAACCTAGGGAAATGTAAAGGCCATAAAGCTTGCAATTAATGGAACCACTTGCTTGATTTGTGTATGGGGCTATTCTGTTGCTAATGTGTTGACAATGGTAATTTATTATATTAAAAACATTGAAGTAATAAGGCTTGAAAGTTAATAGGATTTGGGCGTCAAAGACTTGTTAGTAAATCACATTTTTAATCACTCTTCTGAAATTATAAGTAAATTTAGCACTCTGCATTATATGGATGTTTATCTTTGAGATTGTCTAGCCTTCAAAGGACAAGATGGTGCATGTTGCTGTGGCCTAGCCATATTTCAGTTACACTAGCTGGTTACAAATATTTAATGTTTATGGCTAGAATATTACTCATACATATAGAATTGTTATTGTGAAAATTTATTATTGGGTTTCAGCTGACTGACTTTATGTAGTGTTGCCCATTGGTACAAACAGCTGCATTCACAGCCTTTTCTTCAGTGCTAGGCATCACACAGAATGCAAATGCTGCATGTTCAATATGGCTGGCTTGCATCAAAATCAATAATGTTGCCATCACCTGAACAAGCAAAATAAGTACAGATATTTCTTGAGGAATTTGTTATCTGGATTTTGCTGCATTCCAGGAAAATGCCTTGTTAGGTAGATACTTATCTATACAGGGTTCAGTTCAGGCTGAGTAGCTCCTTGCAGGTTAATCGGGAGAAAATTTACCAGATATGGCTTTCCATTCAAGCTCCACAGGCCACCTTTGGTTCAGAGTGGT
>NW_009260028.1:4426601-4431969 GCF_000687185.1 Egretta garzetta | reverse complement strand
TTCTTTTATCTAGTGTTTTTTGTGTTTTCTGGGCAAGATAGGCTGCTTCTAAAGATAACATATGAATCCTCATTCCATGCTGTGCAACATTATGGTGTTTGAAATAAACATTTTTTTCAACTTTGCTTGGCTCAGAACTATCTAGAACATATATAGAATCTTCATCATATATATATGACATATATATGATTCTCTATTTAATCTATAGGATAGCATGTGATTAAAAAGATGGAAAAAAGTTAATTAAAAAAAGAACATATTTTCAGAATAAAGAATGACAGAAATTGTATCGCCTCTACTTATGGTAAAATATGTGTGCAATATCTAATTCAATTTTTGTTAATATTAATTTTGATTTTGTTTCTGGTAGAAGTGTTCAAATGAAAAACAGAAATCTGAAAGCTTAAGAAAATCAACAAAAGTGTGTGTTTAGGAAAGAAGAAATGAAATTAGTGTTCAGATATAAGACAAGATTGTACTCGTGTATTTCACAAATGACAAGTAATTTCTGAAGAACTGTGATTTTTCTCTTGGAAATGAGATAATATGGATTTATGTATGATGTATAGCCTTCTGGTTCAGGATATCGCCAAAAGATTTACTGAACTTCCTGTTGCAGTTGTGGAGAGAGCTCTTTCAGCCAAGAACTCTGATTGGAAGTAGAAAAAAACCCATGTATTTTTGATTCTTGGGAATAAAATCATTGATTAATAACATCATGTGCTCTTAGCTGCATTACATCCATCACCAGAGGAAGCAGTAGAATGGCAGTTATCCTTGATTAAATCTGAACTCAGAAAGTGTGATGCTCTGAGACTTTTGAGACAATAGTTTACAACCACAAGTGTGGTAGGCAGACACTACAAACACCTAACAGTACTGTGAAATAAGCCATCACAACAGAACAATGGTACTTCGGGAAATTCCTCTGTGGGGAAAGGAGGTTGAAAAAATCAACTTGTTTGACTGAAGTTTCCAGTTTTAAAATGTTCTCGTTAAGTATTTGAAGCTGGAAATGAACTTCCGTCAATTGCATTAGTAGAAACTGTATCAGTGTTGACATCAGAAGAAAATATGCTGTATTTCAAGTGCTGCACGCTTCAGAAAAGCATTATGACTTCCATAATTCTCTATTTTAATAGCAATGTCACCACTTTGTCAATCAAATTTCAGTATGTCAATATGCCACTGATATGGTCTCCTACTGAATTTGTATTATGTTGAAGCAAGAGCCCATTTTATTGTTGTTGTGTAGACTGGAGCAACATCAGTGTAAAAGTGTTGACTTTTACCTGTCTACTTTTACTACTAAGCAATACTTTTATTTGAAAACCCCATACCCACTCTCATATTCATCTTCATGTTCATTGAAGATTTTCTCCAGAGGTTATTGATAATTGATGGGATAAGTCAATATGTTTTCCAAAGCATTTTAAAATCTTTTTAATGCTGGATGCATGAAAACTGTAGAAGAGATTTCACTAATCTTTGCCAGTAACTGTTCTATTCTAATACCATTACATTTTTCCTGAAACTAGATGATCACCATGACTTCAGATTTCTATAGCATTGCCCACATTACTGTGAGGGGAGCAGTGTGTTGTATGGACATTACCAACTAACCTTTCAAGTTCTGTAGAGCACAAGCTTCTATTAAAAAAGGAGACAAGGAAAGAAGAGGAAGAGAACAATAACCAGTCTGGAGACAAAAGCTTGCTTCAAAATATGAGCTGCTGTCAGCACATCTGCAGGCAGGCTGAAACTGTAGCTCCAAGAGGTATGAAATGCTACCTTTAATGAAGAGGATATTAATTCTGAAATGTAATTTCTGACAATTTAGGTGTTAAACATATTTTTCTTTATTATGTGCTATTTTATTAGAAAAAGTGAGCATGAGATGAACAAGAAAAGATGAGTGTACCACCTGTATTTCTTTCTAATGTGAACTCCAGAGACAATTTAATTCACTATTATGAAAGAAAGCCTCTCTGAGAATATTGCATTTTCATACAGAAGGGGTAGTAAAAAGTACTTTTTTAAAGTATTCACAAATACTCAATCAGTTAAGTGCTGAATTGTGTTCAGTGATATTCACCATTATTTTATATTCACTTCCACAAATGAATATAAATTCATTCAGATGAATTCAATCCCTGGAGTAGCAGTAGAATGCAAAAATCTCACAAGCCTCCTTGAAGGTTCATGTGAGTGTTGATGCAGAAACCATTTGCATGGGTATTTTGATCATTCTTGGTAGGCATTTAGGAAGCAGAAAGAATTAGCCCATGAGTCAAAAAGTTCAAACACAGTGAAATACAGAAACGGGAGTCAGTCTGATATTGTGAACAATAGCTCGCGTCCACCAGACCTGATCCTGCAATCAGGGTGCTTGTGTGGGCTAATGAAACCACAGAGTCCCACTGACTTTAATGGGGTATGGCGGTTCATGGGACTGTCACTCATATTGAATTGCAGGATCAAGGTCTATGGGATGAAATAGTAATTTCTATAAAACTTATTTCAGAAAAAAAAGGATAATGACAGTTCAAATAAGCTAGGCTTTGTTTCATACAATGTATGAAAAGAAAGAGGTGACAGAAATCTGCATTTTCCTTTTTTGATTAGCAGCTATAACTTAAAGCTAACCAGTTGGAATGCTCCTAATGCAGTGCCTTTGAAATAAATAAAGAGGTGATTAAATGAAGACAGTTTATAATGTTGAGAACTACCTAATATATGGTGCTAGATTACAGTCTATCTATAATGGAAAATGCTCTTTGAATTGTGGTGGAATAATGTTAATTCTGCCCAAGTTTTTAATTTCTATGGCATGTGGAAAAATGTAAATTGACCTAAAAGCATTTTGGTAGTATGCTGTTTCCGGATTGTCTGCTTTTAGGAGAAGGCCAGTTGTTTAGACTGGTATTCTGAACACCCCAATTATGCAGTGGATGAAGTGACCTCCTGAGCTCGCCAACTTCCACTTCTGCATTTAAAAAGAGAGTGTTTGAAGAATAAAAAAGGGGGAACTGCTGGCTGTTTCTGAAATAAATATTGAAAGGATTTCCAGCTTAAACTAATAATATGTAAAAGAGACACCTCTGGCTTAAGTTTTCTAATAAATATTTCAAACCTATATTCTTCCCTCAGTCGTGGTGGTAGTTTCTTGAGGCACAGAGCTCATTCTCTGCATGCTAGGCTTAGTAAGTCTTTCCTTCAGAAAACAGCCCCTCCAGAAAGTGTGCAGAATTAAATTATCATCATAGCTGCAGAGCTTAGAAAAAAGTTCTTGTATAATGCAATAAAGGTAGACCTCAAAACCAATTTCTGTGATGTTTTGCAAGACAGAACTTTTCATCCTCTGGTGAGTATTAAAAGGAAATGTGGAGACTTACTGCTGTTTGTTTGTGTTTTTAAACAAAAACTACCGGATCTAAGTCTCTTGTATGTTCCACAATTTTAACATCTGCATCGTGGTATTAAATTCAATAGCGTTTCTTCAGCTTAAGGCAGGAGTAAGAATATAGCATGTTATCTGGCTTTGGCTCACTTTTCTGTCTTGCTGTCAGACTTGATCAACATCTTTTCGTGAGTATGTTACCAGAACACTAACAGCCACTTGAGAAAAGAGGTTTTTGTTTAGCACTGGATGTTTGTAATACTCATAAGAAGATAAAATGAGAAAGTAAAGAATTATGGAGTATGAGTGGATGTATGAAAGTAAGGGAGAAGAGTTTCATCTATTTGCAGGAAGCCTTACTCTGGATGGTCTTCCATTTACAGTAAGAAAGTGTTTTTAACTATATTAGCCAAAATGAGTATTTGAGGCCTAGCTGCTGTTTGAAGTAAAAAAGGGTTACAGAGTTTAACAGCAGAAAATCAGAGCTCTAAAGGATCTTGTTGAAAAGTGTGTAGAATACTGTGTTCTCCTCCAGTAAAGAATATAGTGGCAAAACCAAAGGTGGTATTGCCACTTGTTCTTAGAATCCAAATATATATCTGATTGTCTGGCTTTTTATGAACAGGTATCTGGGTATTAAATTGAGATGAACTAGCAATTTTAACAACAAAGCCTATGTATTATTTAAATGAAGACTGTCACTCTATCAGTAGTTTCTTTCATTGCTTCATTTGAATGGCAAATGTATTTATCTTTTACTGTCACTATAAAATCCCTTCCAACACAAAGCTTCAAACACCACAAGGGAACTATCTCCTTTCTGGTAACGACACTTTTATTATTTTTACTTTAACTATCACAGTACATAAGAAGGAGGCTTTATGATAAAGGACCCCATGTCTAGAAAAATTATGTCCTCTTGTATTATATATATTATGAGAATTACAACAGTTGTTTATTGTTGCTAGTAAAAGCAAATGATCTGTTCAGCTACATTTAATGAACTAAAATGAGTTAATTTTCCAATGCATAATGCAGAGATCCTACTTTCAACAAATTATAGTGTGCTTCACGCTGTATTTTCTTCCACTTCAAAAAGAACAGAGATGGCCACTCTTACAATGAGTTCTGATGAAGGGTCCATATCTACCTTGCACCCTCATAAATATGGTTATATTTATGAAGCTTCACGTGATGACTGTATGACCCTATTTAGAACATATAAAGGGAACATATAAAGGTTTTATTTTGTGTGTGTGTGTGTTAAACTTGTATTAGGAAAGCTGCCTACCAGCTGGCTTTTGCTTTCAGTAATAACCTTTCTTTCTTTCATTAAAAATAGCAGAACCAAAAAAGTCTGCTGTAAGATTAGTCTGATCTTCTTTTTTCTTTTTTTTTTTTAATGCCTGTTGAACATGATACACTACGAACACAAGCAATGCTTTGTTTAAAATAGGCTTTTACCACAGCAATGCAAAAATGAAGGAAAAAAGTGGCAGTGATTCAAGCAGTTTGGCACCCTCCTGGCCAAACCTTAGGCTAAGGTTTGTTACAGTGTCGAAAGGAAATCTAACCACTTACGTTTAATAACTCATCCGTGTAACTGGGGCTGGCTGACAGCAGTGGTGGCGGACGGACTGCGCTCAGCCCCGTGGGCCCAGGAAAGCCATGGCCATAAGAGCAGCAGCCCCGCCGCCATCACCCTCTGTGGAGGCTAGGGACATCATCTGGAGGCCCACGCGACCACTGCCAATCGCCAGGCCCCAAGGGGATTTGAATGGACCAATCAGCACCAGGTATACCCCACCAGTCCTGTAACTGACCCCTGTGTGGGGGTGGCGGAGGGGGAGGTCCCAGGGGCGCCTGAGGGATTGCACAAGGGACTGGAGGAGCGGGATGAGCAGGGGGATGAGGGAGGCCTGGTCATCATTTGGAAAACCAGCAAGTATCTGTGACTGAAGTGTTTTG
>NW_009260028.1:4421034-4426556 GCF_000687185.1 Egretta garzetta | reverse complement strand
CCCTGATGAATGGTTTAGGGTGTCCATTACAGCTCTGGCATCTGTCTCTCGCTTTCCCAGACTGTCATGTCTGGATTTTGAGAAGAATAGTGTAAAGAGTAAATTTGGGGTTTTTTTTTGGTTTTGTCAACAACTGGAAGGGTTTTTTAAATAATGGAAACACAGATGGTGTCTGAAGTATCAGAGTGATGCTTTTCTTACAGTAAAAATAAAAAAAAAATCAGAAAGTCATCACATTGGTATTTTTTTTTTTTTTTTCCTGTTTCTTTACTGAAATCTGATTAGAGGCTGTAACACTCCTGTGCCATTTTTAGCCAGGTTTTCTAAGGAATTAGATGTATATGATGACATTGTCTTTTTCTTTTACCACAAATAGTTTTTAAACTGGTTTCTTAATTGCAAGGAAATTTGACAGACAGGTGAAAGTTTAAAAATGATCAGGTTATCATGACAACAATGCACAGAGTAAAGGAGAGAAATCTAAATCGGTGCCCTACAAAGTATGAGACGACTGCAACATTAATTACTGGAACACGGCAGTAAGCGTCCCTCTGTCATGTGAAAAGCCCCAGCGAGGAGAACTGCGTGTTTTGCATGGAATGACCCAAATGTGAGACAAAGCCACAGGAGCTGTCACAGATCTGTGTATTCTGCTGATAGAGATCACTACATTTCTTGCCCCTGTTTTGTAAAATGTAGGCCACTTGTACATATTTTTCATGACTTAGCTCCTTATGATTAACTGTAAAACTTCACAAGAAAGTCAGTCATTTTTCACTAATTTGATTCTTGATGTGGCTGACCTAATGACTAATAAATAAATGAAGTTTCACTGTGGTAATGAATTTGGTGAGAACTCCTAAGCATCTGAAGTTCCTCTTTCAGCAAGAATAGTCCATAATTTGTAATAATTCAAGGTATCTTTTGTCAGTTATTTGGGTTTGTGGCTTGAATTAGCTCTGTCTTTGCCAATTGCCTTATTCAAAGCAGTGTTTCCCAGCTCACTATTGGCAGTCCAGTCTGAAAGTCCAGCATTTTGTGCATTACAGACTCATTTTTCAGGCAAAACATGGAAAACTCATCAAAAATTCATTTTTGTGAACTCTTTCAATGTAGCTCTTTTCACCACAATGGACCCATCCTGGGAAGAGTATAGGGACGTGGTCCGGTTGTGTAGGAAAGGGGTCAGGAAGGCCAAGGCGCAGCTGGAGCTAAACTTGGCTAGGGATGCAAAGAATAATAAGAAGGGTTTCTCCAGGTATATCAGCCAGAAAAGAATGGTTAAAGAAAGCATGCCCCCGCTGATGAACAAGACTGGCAAGCTGGTAACAGCAGGTGAGGAGAAGGCTGATGTACTCAACAAATTTTTTGCCTCAGTCTTCACTGGCAACCTCTCTCCTCACCCCTCCCGAGCCGATGGATGGCACGAGGCACATAAGCCCATGGGCCCTGATGAGATGCATCCCAGAGCCCTGAGGGAATTGGCCGATGTAGTCACCAAGACACTCTTCATGATATTTGAAAAGTCATGGCAGTAAGGTGAAGTCCCTCTTTGCAATGAGGGTGGTAAAACACTGGAACAGGTTGCCCAGAGAGGTAGTGGAGGCCCCATCCCTGGGAACATTCAAGGCCAGGTTGGATGGGGCTCTGAGCAACCTGATCTAGTGTCCCTGCTCCCGCAGGGGGGTTGGACTAGATGACCTCTAGGGGTCCCTTCCAACCCAAAGCATTCTATGACTCTACGATTCTATGATTCTATGAACACAAATGTCAAAATCTTGAATGCTTCCTCAATACCAAATTGTTGTCCCCCACACTACAACACTGAAGTAAGATCCTGTTCATTTTACCACAGAACAGTATTTTCAAGAGAAGCAGCAAGCATAATGTAATGGGGATCTCTAATCCAATTGTATTTCCTGTGAAGACTGACTCCAACAGTTTAGTATCCTGTAAAATGCTAACTTTGAGGAGATTATAACATTTGTCCCCAATAATTTCATTACTGATTAAAGAAATAAAAAAAAAAAAGAGTGGAATCATGAAGTCAGGCCTTGTGTCTTTGGCCCAAACTTTACAACACAGAGAACTGTGATGCAGTTGTGTATTATCTCAAGAGAAATCTCCGAGGGGAGGAGGAAGAAAAGGACATTTGCTCAAGTAATGTGTATGTCTACAGGATGCTTGTGTTTTAAATTAAATGTTTCAGATTTTGGTCCTAAATGTTCAGAGGTCATAGATATATTGACATTACCGTGGAGACTTTCTTGCTGACACTTTTTCTCAATCCATGTTGACCTTCATATTCCATGTGCGATCATGTTGAAAGATAGAGTGGTAAGATGATAAGTATTAACTGTAACACATGAGTGTTCAGATGAGAAAATGAAGCGCATTCAGTACTGTGGGAGTTGGTGGTTTTCAAATACCATGTGCTTTCATGTTCAAAAATGTGTGCCAAATTATGCTGGCTGGGAGGACATGTGTTGCCACACACCAAATATAAATTTAGGCTGTAAATTAATTAAGCCTCTTATTTTAGTCCAACGGAACAAAAAGAAGCCTGCTCTGTTGTCAAGACTGTAACAGATTTTTCTTAACATACTGTCTATTGGCAATTTAATATGAGTATTACAAATGGTTGTGCAACCAACATCACAGTGCTTGTTTCCATAGGGACTTTCTTGGTCTCCTTATTCTGGCTAGATAGTATTGGAGTTCTAAAGTGATGGTCACCTTCATTTCCCCCCATAAAATCTTAATTAGACTTAGACTGGAAGCAGGGAAGGTGGGGAGGAAAGATTCTTTTTGGACCACCATCATCATCCTCTCACTTTCTTCATGAAACTTAATTGCATAAATTTTCTCCACCCATTTTGAGATCCTTTGTAATCTTCCCATATAAATTAGTTTATTAAATGAAACCATGTACAAACTATAGGAAAAACAGATAGAAACTGAGTAGAACTGAACACAGGCAAGAAAAATGGACCCATTAAAAAGCTAAGGACATCTTGTGGATGAAGATAGAAAGAAAATGGAGCCCAATGGTACCATGCAATTAAATTATCACAGGCAGACCACTTTGATTTCCAGTAAACTTACTGATGCTGATCATAAATATCTATTAGAAAGTAATAATAAATAAGCCTGTTACTTTCATCTGAATGCCTGAACAAGCATGAGTAATGAAGCGTTAGGTCAACACTATTAACAACAGCTATTTATCTTGGAAGTAGAATTTGAAATGTTTTTAGGTATTTTGAGGATATGTGCTTTATAGAAGGGAGGTGCTCAGCACTTTCGCAAAATCCAGTCCTTTTTTAAGGAAACTCAAGCTAAGGGATCAAGTAATAGCATTTTCAGAAGCACCGGTTTTGAGTAACACTAGTTACACTGAAGCAGCTGTGAAGTTTTGTCATGTTCTTTAGCAGAACAGGTGAGGTTCTATATCATCAGTAAGCACTAACTGAAATGTGCTTTAACAGGTGCATTTCAGATTTTGTTCTTCTTGTTTTTACTTTACATTCAACAAAGGATCAGGGCTTTACTGTATGTATGTACCACAGTGACAATAATCACTGATTTTTATTTTCCTTTTGTGATGGATGAATCAAAAAACCCAAGGTCTTTAGTTTGTCTTTGGGGAGTGAGAGAAGATTCATCCTCAGTCTGACATACATTTAGTGCTTCATACCCTGTGGATCTTCAGACTTATTCCTAGAATAGTGAAAAATTATTTTCCTAACAGCTTTGGGAAATAATGATTTGCTAGAATTAATAAGACTTCAGCAATTCAACAGTATTTTCATACATTTGCATGAATTCATATGAGAATGAATCTCTGAAGCCATAATAAAGTCACTTAGGGTTTCTGTTAAGAAATGTACTTCTATTGCATTTTCTGCTTTTTCATTATTTCAAAGTATTGGTCTGACTTCTTCAGGCTCGTTGTCTAGATATTCCAGCCAGCCTTTCTATTGTTTAAACTACTGGATCACAAGCAGAGTTTGAACCTGGATCTTTATGGCTAGGCCAAAATTTTCTGCTGCTTAGAACCAGCTTTTTTTAATCAGTTGGGAGCCTGATTGCTCTGAAAAACTACAGGGAATCTCAGTTTGATGGTTGTTTCCACATACACTGACCTTAAATTGGCATTACTGCAATTCTAATAATGATTGTTGTTACTGATAATGTCCCTTACAGGTGATATTCTCAAAACCCATACATAGCCTAAAATGACAAACATTCCCTGAGACAGTCTTTGAAGATAATGTAGTACATGCATCAGTGGAGGATTCAGTTGAGGGTTTCTCTTCCGGGTGTCATAATATCTTTTTTTTTTTTTCCCCCCAAGGCAAAAAACTTTACACTGCCAAAGGGAGCAGAAGTCCTTCATGTAGTAAAGCCTTACTCATTTTCTGAAGCTCAGTCCCATTTATTTCCTCTATGATTATTCACAACTCAATTTTTATTAATTTTTATACATAATCTCTGAAAAAAGAGATACCTGACAGAGGACTCAGCCATAAGTTTATACAAAGCTGTGGTGTAATACATCTTTCCTGCTTGTGTCTCTATTTATGGTGCATTAAAGCTGAGTCACAAGAAAATCATGGGTTTATGAAGCTTCTTTCATAAACCAGAAAATGTAAAGTTTTATTGCTCTTTAGGCACAGATTATTAATACTGTAATGACATTAAAGAGTATTAAATGCAAATTCTCAAAGCTTCAAAGAGCTTTATTAGGATAAGCAACATTTTTATTGAGTCACTGTTTTAATGAAAATCTGGCGAAGTAAATCTAAGCGAAGGCCACCACAGATGTTCTGCTATGCTTCATCAAGGAGTAAGCTGCTGAGTGCTTGGGGGTAGAGAAGAAAGCTTGAATGCAACCAGTCTTTATGTACGTTTACCCCAGTTGATTCATTGTGTGTGCTGCATATAAAACACAGGGGAGCATTCAGCAATGAAATAGAAAACGGGAAGGATCAGAATCTGTATAATACTGATACAACATGTCCACTTGTGTAAGCCTGTAATTTTTAGTGAACAGTATAATCTTATTGCTATCATAATGCTATCACCATGAGCAGAACTAATTTACAATTAAATTTATTTCTTTTTAAAATTCACAGTGATTAAGTGTCATCTGCAGAATCAAGAGCATCGTTTCTCCCCACACCCTAGAAAGACTCCAAATGGACGTGCCGTATCATGGAGCATGCTTACATAATTTTTGCTTAAACAAGGATCTAGAACTGTCTCACAGATGACACCGTGGTACCTTTGAAGTATAATACGCTATTTTGGAGGTGTGACAGAAGCTATTTAATATCACTTTGGAAGGCTAGATATAATGTGGAATCCCGTTTTCTGTGTAATTATTTAAACATATAAAGCCTATAATATGCAGAAAATATGGAATTAATTTATAAGCATGGAATCTCTATATTTCCAATGATTATTGCCGGACTGTCACACATTCTTAATACATGAGACTTTTGTAGGGTCCAGATTTT
>NW_009260028.1:4400338-4421011 GCF_000687185.1 Egretta garzetta | reverse complement strand
CATAAGGTGCATTTTTGATTCTGTTGGAACCACCTCTGCTACTATTGCTCACACTCTGGCAGTTTTCGTATTGTAAACTCGTTGTCTCAGGTTTTCATAACTTGCTCAGGAAACATGCTTCTTTCTAAAATCTGGGAGCTGAGTCATAGTACATGGTCCATCACCTTTTTGTACATAGGTGAAGAGTGCTTATGCACCTTAATGACATCGAAAAACATATGTGAAGCTGTCTGGGACCAAATCCTGCAACAGAGACTAGAATCTTAAAGTTCAGTGATGAAGTACATCCGTAGTGTAAAAGAGTCTGCTTGTGTCTGTCCACATGTGGAAAAGGAAACAGTCTTCAGACCACTCATGCAGTGCAAGAAACTAGATGAGAAAGTGATTTTCCCCTCTGCTGCATAGTATCCCCCATATCTCTTTTATCTTTTTTTCAGGTGGTGAATAGGGTCCCTGAGGTTGTGTTTTTAATCTGCTTCTTCAAAGAAGAACCTGTTTTATGTTCTGCTTTTTTTGAAAAGTGAAGCAAAACCACAGCTCTTGAATATTGATGGAAATAAGGGTATTTATGTGCCTTTTTTTTTTTAATATTTCACAAGAAAAAAATTTTAAGTGTAGGCCAGTGGTGCGTGTGTGGTAACTTTGAAAGGATTTATGCAATTTAGTGCAAGCCTTATTAATTTTCAGTCTAACTTGTTCTCCATTTGTTTCACAAGATGTTTTTTGTACGTTTCCATACACACTAATTAATACATGTTATGGACTAAGACATAGAAGAAAGACTGATGAAGTGGCCTGGGACTATTACCTTATTCTCATCAAAATAATTCTGGATGAGCATTAATTAGATTAAAAGCCATTTAGATTTGTGCTTCAAAGTAACCAAAGTGCCTTTTAAGAGCTGAACAGTATCTTTAGAACAGAGTAAACCATCTAACTAATCGAATAAAGATCCCATAGTAACAGTCAGATATGAATTGACTAATGATAACATAATGGCTCCATAGAATTTGCTAATAGATTCTATCATTTTGAAATGCAGCATATAATTAATGCCAGGAAATAGCTGTAGCCACTGAGCCATTGCTATTAGTTTCAGCTGTGGAAGAATCATGGTGTTCCCATTATATATACGTACATTGTATTGTATCAAAGATTGCTTCTTTTATTTAAGCTGAAATTATGCCATTGACCTTTATAAGGATCTCTGTTTCCCTAGAGTCCAGGGAAATGTGACGGTCTTGCGCTGTTCTCTCAGACTCAGGCTGATAAGCTCTTGCTTTGCAAAACAGTTTTCCCATGTGAATTTTTAATATGATACATATATCTATGCCCTCCTATTACGACTTAGAAAACAGAATTGGTGTTGTTTCATTTTAAGACTTTAAAAGTTTGAACTATAATTCAGTAATTACCTTGAGTTAGAAGATGTCTGGACTGGGTGCAACTGGTCTTGAATTCTCCTCATGCATATTCTCAGATGAACAGCCCCTAAGTAACTCACTCTTGACTGCAAAATTCCTTACTGAAATAAGGGCTGCCTTGGCTTTAAGACTATACCTTGAAAAACAACATTCATGGCGCAAAAAAGCACCTGGATCTTGGCGAAACATTGCCACTTCTTTATGGCATGATTAATACATTCTTAAAATTGTATCTTGATGTTTTATGCAAATCAAAAGCATGTTTGGAAACCAGATGCATATCAAAAACCTTATGAGAAGCTGAGATCCAAATATCTGTGAAATGATCAGAATCTCCTAAAAAAAGAACCACGACAAGTCAGAAAAAAACCAAAACCAAACCCAAACCACTTATTAGACCAGATGAGTTACGGTGGAGAAAATTGTAAGCAGTGCTTGCTGGGAAACTTAGGTGTTAGTAAGGTAACTGTAAACCTAAAGTATTTTAGGGTCCATCCTAGCATTCTGTGATGCACCTTTGCTTTATTTTCAAAAGTGGTAAACTTATATCTGGTTGCCATGGAGAATACTCACAATGACTCACTTCAGGTATCTAATTAAGATGTTTGCATTAGGAAACCAGGCTTTCCATACAGAGAATACATAAAATCAATTGGAATTCCAGAGCATAGTCGGAATGCCTAAACTGTGTGCTTGAGCACTTTAGCTCTGCCTTTACTATGTAGGCAGCATTGGCTGCTAACTCCTGATTAGATTCCCAAGTTTAAGTGTGAGAATTTTATCTTGTTTGTAGTCTAAATTATGTGCATTTACCAGAAAAAATTAACCCTCTAGAATCCTAAGAATTTTTTTTTTTTTTAAATTCTGTATTCCTGTCAAACTACATGGCCTTAAAGAATGAACTGGTCTCTGTTCTTTTTTGTTTTCCTTCAACAGCTCCCAAATGAAGAGCAATATGATACTCCTATTTAAATTTCAATTAGTAATTTGACAAAGAACTCCTGCTGGATGGATTAGGTGCTGCTAGAGAAGTAAGAGGGTATTATTTAGACCCCAGCTGTATTGGCACGCATCACACTTGTACAATGCAGAAATG
Source organism: Egretta garzetta (assembly GCF_000687185.1). Lineage (NCBI taxonomy): Eukaryota > Metazoa > Chordata > Aves > Pelecaniformes > Ardeidae > Egretta > Egretta garzetta. Next base: position 4,418,491 of record NW_009260028.1, on the reverse strand, counting down.
GTACCTGTGAAATAATAGGGAAAAGATAAATTTAATGTATCTGCATAGTTTAATGCCTGTCTACAATTCTTTAGTGCTTATTTGCAATTCATATAAGAAAATGTTAACTTGCCTTCTATTGCAGAGTAATGAGGGTTTGTTTCTAAAAGGCACCATAGACAGAAAGATAGTGGCTATGGGGAAAATATGCTGGAAACCATGGCTTTATTTTTAAATGCAACATTTATGTTTTAGCATGTTGTTATTCATGCATATTAATTAAATGTTTTTAATGCTAGGGAAGACAATTTGATACTAAATTTAACTAGTCAGGATTGTCTCTGTCTTTCATTACTTTACTGGCTCTTAACATTTGCTAATATGTGTGCATGTATTTCTATCTTCAGAAACATTGTTTAAAGAACATTGACAAACAATTGAGGAAGCTAGTCCATGTTACATAATTGCAGCTTATAAATGAACTGAAATTGTCAGTCTTGTGATGGTGATAGCTGCAAGAGTAAGACGTGTGTACTTTTTTTAAAAATAAACAGGAAGAAATAGATCACTACGGAGTACACAAGTTATTTCTAAACTATACTCTAAGGAGACTTAACCAGCTACATAGGCAAATGGAATAGCCTAGAAAATCGACAAAGGAAATTGGTCTGGCTTGACCAAAAGTGAATTGTAACAAAGTAGGTTGAAGCAGTCTGAAGACATCTTATCTTCCAGGTGGTCTTTTCTAAGGTCAAGACAGAAAATCAGGGCAAATACTGAATTTTAATTTTTCACAGTTGATTAGTAGCTTATTTAGCCCTTAGAAGTCTGTGTTGCTCTTTATGCATTTGGATGGAAAGGTAATGGTTAGAAGTGGGACCTACATTTTCATATTACTTTGCTGTATTTCCTACAATCTCTTAATATGCATGAACTGTCACATTGAATTAATCTGGATGTAGTTAAGACCTTGCAGGACTGGAGCTTGTTTATGCTGATATATATTTTCTGATACAGATTTTCTGTGTTATATCTTAATGTAAAAATAAACACAAAATGTTGTACTGTAAAAATAAACACAAAATGTTGTAATATTTGATCTTTACTTGTTCAGCCTCATCGGTGAAGCAGCACAGCAAGTAAGGTAATGGAGCATGTTCTGAGAAGTCCTGCTGGTATCAGAAATGGTTGCCACTGCACCATGGAGAGAAAGGCTTTAGAAAGGGTGACCATTAAAAAATGAGAGTTTGCATTTACTGCTGGATCAAGCATATGTAGAAATACGCATAAAAGACTGCAGATGTCCTGTTTTAGTCTGGTCCCTTGTTTTATGGCTAACAGAGATATGGCAATAAGCATTAAGCAACCAAATATTTTTCGCTGTTGAGCAAATGAAAATCCGTGATAATAAGAAAGTATGAAGTAATTATCATTTGAATTCATGGGGCTTAGGCACTGACCTTACTATCTTACTACACATCATCCCTCTACCTGGGGCATGTTTTCCAAATAATTTCCTGCAGTACCAGATCCCATCCCTATGGTTCACTGGCTACTCACACTCTAAATGCCCTCACGTATCTCATTGAGTAGATAAGCACCCTCAAGACTGGCACTTTCTGGAGAATGGAGTGCTTGTGGCTTTGGCAGCTGTCCTTGAAATAATTTTTAATATCTGCCAAACCTCTGAATGAAGGCAACATGAACTTATTATGCAAAAATGCAAAATTTAAGAAAATGACTGTATTCAGAAAGAGGCATGTGACCGTAAATAAAATCTGTGCATAATAACTACATTTAATTTCATTTAAAATAAAAAGGAAAGGGAAAGAAAAAAGAAAGTTTTTTGTTCTGAATTTAGTCCTTTTTAGCTTATCCGCAATTCAGAAGTGACATGGCCTATAAACTTCAGCATGTATCAGTAAGCCAGATTTCAATAAAATCTTAGAAATGTACTATTTATTATATTTAAATTAAAAATACTAAACTTATTCAAAATCAAAAATGTTGGTGTGGTTTTCCAAGAGCATTGAAATACTTTGAGGTACTTGATGGTAATTATAAATATAGTGAAGCTCTTAGTAGATTCTATAAATGTCTTCAGGCAATTGACAGATATAAACATCATCAAATTCTTGTCAGGCATTCAGCAGACATTATTAATATGGGCAATTGCTTGACAGTTATAATTGCCATAAGTATCGATCTTTTAAGCACTGTTGTTGGGAATTAAATCACTAGCAAGGAACAGGTAGGTGAATTCTGTCAATAACTCTATCACATGGACAACAGCTGTACATCCCATTGAAGTCAGTAGTAAAATTCCTCCTGCTTTCTGTTGGACCAGGATTTTATCCCATGATCTTAAAAAGATCAGGTTGCAAACTTTACTAATTTAATCTGTATTTTGTGAAGTTTGAAATAGTTAAGAGCCAAGGATTAATCTAACATAGTAAATTTGATAGCTTTAAAAGGTGGAAAACACTCTACCAGCATTAAACATAGGGATAAGTACCTGTAACATCATAAAGACAAGTTCAAATCAGCTTTTGGAAAGGGGTTTGAGCTTTCAGTGGGAGCTAATACCTTCTTCCCTTAAACCATTTAAAAAACCCAGTCTGAAAAAGCGGAGAATTAAATTAGAACTATAATTCAAATCCTCGAGCAGGTCCTTCACAGGCAGCTATAGATTATATCTCCCTTTACTTGCCTATCTGAGGTTTAAATTGTCTCTAGAACTACCTTTCCTGAAGGGCAAAAAAAAAGGTCATATATACTTTCATCTAAAGAAATGCAATAACTGAATGTTTATTCTCTCCTCTCGTTATGTTGACATTGAAGACTTATGCTACCGAAGCAGTCACCTATCCTTAAAAATCAACACATTATCAGTTAAGAAATATTACCACATTTCCCTAGTACCTAGTATTTTTCTGCAAAGTTGCATAGATCTGATCAACTGTTTCACCTCTTCACGTGTTCTTGTTAAAGCTCCTGGTCTAGATCTTCCAAAGTATTCAGCCTCCTAATTCTTATGGAAATCTAACTGATTGATGCAGGTAGTATTTTATGTTTAACAGAGAAGGTGCCATATTTCAGCTCTTTTTCCTTCCCTCTGTTGCAGGATTTTTATCAAGCTTCTTTATTGTTGGATTTGGCAGGTTTCTATGGGTAGTCAAGTATGGGTCTTTCAGTACATTTTTAAAGGAAAAACATAGGTTTCTTGCTTTACCGTGACAGATAAAAGATATGGGCTACATTTCCAGATGTAGTCTGTCAAGACAGGCATTTATTTCCTCAGAATAATTCTTCCTCTTTGGTACACTGTCTACAGCAATTTTAGACCTATCCCAGGCATTCAAGGTCCTTCAAATACCCAAGCTGGATTTATATACCCCCTAAACTTCCAAAAACTTATTCTCTCTCCCCACACACTTAAAACCAAAAAGTTGTCCTTCTACTTTTCTTCAGTCTAGCCTTTGGTTGAACATAATGTAACTTAAAATAGTACATTTTGAGGGCATGGTGATGGAGAATATAATTAAGAGGCATTGCTGAACAGCTAGATTCTTGGTGGCTTTGGGCTTACATGAATGAATTTTTTCACAGAAGGGGTTGTCAAGCATTGGAACGGCCTGCCGAGGGAAGTGGTCGAGCCCCCACCCCTGCCAGTATTTAAAAGATGGGTAGACGCGGTGCTTAGGGGCATGGTTTAGTGGTGGAATGGCAGTGTTAGGTTAATGGCTGGACTTGGTGATCTTAAAGGTCCTTTCCAACCTAAATGATTCTATGATTCTATCATTCTATGCATACTGAGATTAGATGAGAAAAGATTAAAGAATTAATGCTTACTGCATTCTGCCAGCATGATCTTTCCACTCAAGTCTCTATTTACCAGTTCTACGGTCTTTTAGAGAAAAACTGTACTAGCAGAAATATTTTACTCATGTCTATCTGAAACACCTGGATGTCTGTATAAGGTACCTGTCTCTTCATTCTAAGACTCTTCATTCTAAGTTTTCTTTGTTCTCCTGGAACACATTAATCTGTTCTCCTCAGGGTGATATATTTTCCTCCCTGTTCATATCAACACATTATCCTACAGCTAATTCTAATACTGACAAGGTAGTCAGAACAGACACTTTCCCAGGCAGTCTAATACATAACAAAACCCTAAAATTTTACTTTAAGAGCTCTTTATTTGGTGGACTGCATGATCTCTAGTCTCATCTACTTTATTGGGTTTGTGGGGCGAGGTTTTGGTAGCGCAGGGGGCTACAGGGGTTGCTTCTGTGAGAAGCTGTCGGAAGCTTGCCCCATGTCTGATAGAGCCAACGCCAGCCGGCACCAGGACAAACCCACTGCTGGCCAAGGCCAAGCCCATCAGCGATGGTGATAACACCTCTGGGATAACAAATTTAAGACGGGGAAAAAAATCTTTACAACCGCAACTGCAGCCAGAGAGGAGAAAGAATATATGAGAGAAACAACTCTGCAGACACCAAGGTCAGTGAAGAAGGAGAGGGGGGAGGTGCTCCAGGCACCTTGTGGGACCCACACTGGAGCAGTCTGTTCCTGAAGAGCTGCATCCTGTGGAAGGGACCCACTCTGGAGCAGTTCGTAAAGAACTGCAGCTCATGGGAAGGACTCATGTTGGAGAAGTTCATGGAGGACTGTCTCCCATGGGAGGGACACCACGCTGGAGCAGGGGCAGAGTGTGAGGGGTCCTCTCCCTGAGGAGGAAGAAGCAGCAGAGACAACGTGTGATGAACTGATCACAACACCCATTCCTCGTCCCCCTGTGCCACTGGGGGGGGAGAAGGTAGAGAACATGGGGGGAGAAGTTGAGAGGGAGGGGTGGGGACAAGGTGTTTTAAGATTTAGTTTTTATTGCTCATTACCCTACTCTTATTTGATTGGTAATAAATTAAATTAATTTCCCTGAGTCAAGTCTGTTTTGCCTGTGACAGTAATTGGTGAGTGATCTCTCCCTGTCCTTATCTTGACCCATGAGCTTTTCTTTATATTTTCTCTCTCCTGTCCAGCTGAGGAGGGGGAGTGATAGAGCACCTGACATCCAGCCAGCATCAACCCACCACATCTGTGTTCTAGCACTGACTTTGATGATGTAATTTCATTTGGCCCCAGTCTTAGAGGGACTAAGGCTTCTATATTTGAATACATCAAACATTAGAACACAAAAGCAAACCTGCAAACTGTCCATGTTAAAGACAGGGTGAAAATTAGATTAAGGCTTCTAACTATTAGCAGCATAAGTCTCTGGAACAAAAATTTTCTTTCTGGTAAGTTATAGCGTAGCAGGAAAGAATCTAATAATAGAGTTTAAGATTAAACTTGATACAGTTATGAATCATGATGTGATTGCCTGTCATAGCACAAGACTTGACTCAGTGGTTCAAGAATCCAATTTTACAATCCCACCAATTGTTGTTACAGTAGAAGAAAGGACCGGTGAATTTGTTTTCCTGTCTCTAAGGGTTTCTTTTGCATTCAAATCTTTAACAGTTCTACATCTTCAGAAATGCTCTCTACTGCATGTTTTGTCTCATGTGGGAAAATTCTCTGTCTCTTCCGGATCTTAAGCATTTTATATGTACATAGGAAAGCAGAAAAGGTCACTGTGCAGTGCATGCTTTTCAATTATGCAAGACAGTAGCAGACACCTAATAATTTCAGGACTTTCACTATACAGCTTATAATAGTTTTTACAGGAACATACACAACCTATATAAGACATTTTATACAAGGCTCAAAAAGTATTAAATATTACTTCCTCTGCAATTGCAATTAAATCACAAAGGCTTTCTCCATAAGATCACAAAGGTGATCTCATCTAGATCTTGAACCTACAATTCACTACATCTTTTCAACATATACTACTCATAGCACAGCATATTGTAAAATTATAGTATGATGGTATCATAGTATTATCATAGAAAACTATGATAAATTTGAAATCATTTAATGAGAAAAAACATGCAGGATAGCGTAGTATAAATAGAAAACTACTCTTAGTAATCATTGTTAAGAAATTGCCTTTTGGCCTCTATCAGTGCAGGCACAGCTTTACAACCAACCCTGCACCTATACTCACCTCTCTTCTTTGTGGATTTGGTCCATACTGAATGGTGTAGAGTTATGGTCTCTCAGAGTTGCACTGATTGCCATTACAAGGAGCATTTATGTTCATTCTTGTGCAGGAAGCAGAACAAGAATGAAGATTAATCTGAGGACAGTCGGTAGATGTCAGTTTGCAGAGATGTACAGTTCTGTCCTGGTTTTGGTGGGGGTAGAATTAATTTTATTCCTAGTAGCTGGTATAGTGCTGTGCTTTACATTTAGCATGAGAATAATGGAATACACTGATGTTTTAGTTGTTGCTGCACAGTGTTTATACTAAGTCAAGGACTTTTCAGCTTCCCATGCTCTGCCAGTGAGGAGCTACACAAGAAGCTGGGAGAGGGCACAGCCAGGAAAGCTGTTTCAAATGGCCCAAAGGGATATTCCAGACCATATGGCATCATGCTCATTATATGAACTGGGGAGAGCTGGCTGGGGGGCACCAATCTCTTCTTGGGAATGGGATGGGAATCAGTCAGCAGGTGGTGAGCGGTTGCATCACTTGTTTTTCCTGAGTTTTATTTCTCTCCCCTCATTACAAGTTGTTGTTGTTGTTATTATATTTTATTTCAATTATTAAACTGTTCTTATCTCGACCCATAAATGTGGTCACTTTTACTCTTCCAATTCTCTCCCCCATCCCACTGGGGAAGGGTGTGAGCGAGCGGCTCTGTGGGGCTTAGTTGCTGACTGGGGTTAAACCACAAGTTCATAGTCACCAAGGTACTTAGGAACTAATCTTTAAACAGATAAGTACTCATCATGCTTAAAACTAATGACATGATTAAACACATTGCTGAACTGTGAATTTCAAATTTCTCATAATTAAATAATTAAGTTTTTCATGCGTTTATTTTGTGAAGCCCAGAAAAATGTTTCACCTATGTCTTAGTATTTCCCATTTGTTATCATGCCAACAATAGGAGTGACATTTTAATCTGCTTCAATAGAGATAAAATCAGTTATTATAAATTAAGATGTATGAGAACATAAGACAGAACACTTAAGATAATAGAATATATATGTAAGAAACTATGCATAAAAATTCAGATAAAGAAAACCTAATTCCTATTTTTAAAAAATATTATTCTTTTGTATGTATGTTTCAGTGAGTTATTTCATGTTTATAGAACATCATCATAGATTTTTGTTTTATCTCTTACAAAGATTGACACAATAATTATTTTTAGTTGTCTTAAGCCTTATTTATGAACCCTCACCCCTTCATTCCAGATAGTATACAATTACAGGGAAAAAAGATAGCGTTTAGGGGGAATCACAGTCTAAATAATTAAATTTAATTTCAAGAGGTTGGAAGGATAATTAAGTCATAACTATTGTTTTACATGGGTTGTTAGGTTGGCTTCTTGTCCAATTTCCACCAACATGAATTTATAATAGGCCTACCTATTTCACAGTGAATGTGCACTAGTACAAGTAGAAACAGAATCTGTGTGATTATATTATATATTTTTGTAGTTGCAGTATTAAATTTTGGGTTTCATTATAACTTTGTCATAATTTGCACCAATTATTCACTTTACCCAGTATCCACAGGAAAAAGATCATTCAAAAGCAGAAAGAAATTAAATATTTTATATCCTCAGAACTATTGTGACACTCCTTTGCATATGGCTACCCTAGAAACTCAAAGGGTCAGAAACTTAATTTAGCACATTTTACTTCTTGTTCAATATACAGAAGCATTTTAAAAATTACTACATATCTATATAGTAGTAATTATGCACACCATAGTTATTTTTAAAGTCTTATTACTCCATTGGTTACCACAAATTAAATGCTCCCTGTTGCAACATCACACACCACTTGTCTGTTGGAAGCCATCTGCAGTGATTTTTAAATTTGCTCAAGGCAGCCGATATTAATGTCATGCAGAATCCTATAAATAAATGACCCTATTAGCCCATTTAATTTTCTCCTCCAAAACAACTTATCTTAGATTATGTTTCCTTCCCACTTAAATTCCAAGCCTCAACTAAAAATGACTACAGCTTTGGTATTTTTAAATCCTCATTGGATTAAAAATAGCGCAATAATAAACATTTTACTGAAGTCTATGTAGGCAGCAGCCTGAACTTCATGGAGGTAAACAGAAAAAAGCTTTGCCAATAGAGTTCCCAGCCCCAGGAGAACAGGGCTAGGTGTCAACCTACTCCAAAACCAACAGTCTTATGACACTATCATGACATGACTCATGGCTTAGACAGGTGTACTCTTCTCCGGGTAAAAAAATGGCTGGATGGCCGAGCCCAGAGAGTTGTGATTGATGAAGTTAAATCCAGTCGATGGCTGGTCACAAGTGGTGTTACCCAGGGCTCAGTTCTGGGGCCTGGACAACGGGAACAAGTGCACCTTCAGTAAGTTTGCTGATGACACCAAGTTGGGTAAGAGTGTTGATCTGCTTAAGGGTAGGGAAGCTCTGCAGAGGGATCTGGACAGGCTGGATTGATGGGCCGTGGCCAATTGTATGAGGTTTAACAAAGCACTTCAGTCACAACAACCCGATGCAATGCTACAGGCTTGGGGAAGAGTGGCTGGAAAGCTACACAGGGGAAAAAGGACTTGGGGGTACTGGTTGGCAGCTGGCTAAACATAAGCCAACAGTGCACCCATGAGAGGGTGATTTCTATTTTCTCTGTCTATCCCTCTTTCATTCCTATCCTTCCTCAAGGAAAATAATCCTGTCAAGAACCAAAGAAAAAAAAAGCAACCAAAAAAAAATCCTACCCTGATTTGAGATTTATTAAAAAACATTCTTTGCCGTAAGACGTATTTATGAACACTGGAGGCATTAGAGGTGGGCATATGAATCCATTCTTCTAGAAAGTGTGTGGCAACTCTGGGGATACTATACTTGTGCTCTGAAAACTGCTTATTTAAACAAGAGAGATTGAAATTATTTATCAAAAAAAATGCTAAACATAGTGTTGAGACAGCAAAGAGTATGTGTGTGGTTGGTATCACTGGTACATCCTCCTCACTGCCACCTATAGGCTGTGGCACTCAGGATAAAGCTCTATGGAAGTGTGCTCAGTTGGAAGATGGTTTTTTCCCAAATTAACATGAATGCAATTTTTAATGGTGCTACTTGTACTCATGCAGCATCTCCTTTGGGTATATTAAATAGTTATTATATTCTTTATAAAAACTAGATCTGGTTCACTGGGGCTCAAAAAAGAAAAAACAATATGAGCTGTGCAACATTTTTCTCGATAGTAAAACAGTCTTTAAATACTTAAATTTGCACAAAGCACTAATCAGGCAGGGGGAAAAAATGCTTGAATTATTTAAGCTAATTTATCTAACAGAAAAAAATAACTCCACTGCAGGACTTCCATCTGCCTGCAATGGTAAACAGCTACCACCTGCTTCCTGTAAATGGTGGTATAAGATTATTACTCAGTAAATGTCACAATTTCCATTTCAAAACCCCTTTTCAGCTGTCTGTTTCTGCAGCAACAAAATAATAAATCACCTGCTACCATGGTCAGAATAAATCCCCTATCTCCGTAATAATGACTGAGGGAGAGAGTGCCAGAAAAATGTTCTTTTTTGCTTTTTGCTTTCAGTTATACAGAATTGTACCTAGATGATGATGCGAGAGAGATATATTCGACTGCATACTTTAGCAAATAGGACATTTTTTAGCCTTAATGCTGTATTAACATAAAAGGGCAAAAGTTACTAGCTTGTATATGCAATGGCATCCATCAGTGACCTCTAAATCCATGCAAATATGCTGTAAAATATTGTTGTTAATACAAGGAAGAGAAGTATGCTTTAGGAAGAAACATTTCCTTTCTAGAATTGCCTTTCCTTTGTTAAATAGTTCCTGAGGTCAAGGTACTGTTCCAGCTCTGCAGTAGCTGTAAGGATGCATATTCACCATGATTTATTTTGAGGGGCTGTAAGTTAACAGTCAAGCAAAGTGGATGTGGGCAGAAGAATATTTTAGTGCCTGAGTAGCCAGGGCCTGCAATTTCAAGTCAATGATCTGGCAATGATCAGCAGTCAAACAAAGCAAAGTCCTGTATGATATTACATGCTCTATTGACATTTTGGTTTCTGACCAAAGGGCAGTGAGCTTTCAGTATCATAAAAGAATCATTCAGTGGACTATGGTCGTACTGTCACTTCTGCAGCTATTGGCACTGGTTAGCACTTCTTAATATGTGCCTTAATACAGCACATAACTTTCTGTCTTTTTTGCATTGTTATTAAAATAGTCAGCACAGTTCAACCTCATTTATAGGGAGCACTTAATACCCATGGCTTCCCCTCTGTATCTCCTTTCTTTTCAAATTCATCATGGTTACTTTATGACTCAGTCATGCTTAAGATGCAGATCATAAGGGAACCTGCTTGAGGAAAGTATCTTTTAATATGACAGCAGTTTCCTTCTCTCAGGTTCCAGACTTGGGTGTACCTCTTTGTGTCTTCTCCCTCCTCTCTCCCCTCAAATTCAGAGTTTGTCTAGGGAGCTTTCTGGCCTGTTTCTGTGCACCCGACCTCTGCATCTCAAGAGCCCATTTTGCTGCATTTTACCTGCTTAGAGAAACTTCTATTTCCATATATGTTCATGTATGTTTCATGTTCTAATGATGCAGAAAACAGGCAAGAGGTCATTTTGCCTTTTGGATAGAAGCTGGCACTGTTTGCTTTGTGTGGATCTACAGGTCTGTGCTTTTCTCAGAAAACCCTGGTCTTTTGAAAAGATGTCTAATTTCAGACATGCTCACTGTATTTCCCTTCTGTGACAAAGATAAGAATTTCTAGAGTGTGATCCAGATGTTGGTGGATGATCTCCTTTAGAAATGACTATTCTTTTCTACTGATTGTAGCCAGAGCTGAGAACAGCTTTGCTTTTAGCTTGGGTGCTTCTGTTTGATCCCTAAATTGAGATAGGATGAATCAGAGCCCTTCCTTTATACTTCTGTGGTTCTTTGCTTCTAGGAAAAGGTGTATTTCCTTTATAGGAGGAAAGTGAACATTTTATGCATAACATGAACAATTACTACAGAATATGGTGACAGAAACACATCAGAGAATGAAAGCATACTTGACGTTTGTGTATCTATTGATGGATCATTCCCAGTGTTCCTAACGTAATGATGGGAAACGATCACAAATTAAACAATTCATATAAAATCTCTACCAAACAATCTGTTATTAGCAAATTGTTAAAATCCTCTGGCTCTTGTGTACCCCCTTGTGTCCAAGGGAGATATGATGAATGGGTTAGAGTACAGGGAAAGGCTACTATGGCAGTTAGGTGCCTGAGGCATACATCATACAAGACAATGCTGAGGAGAAGACAGTGTTTCAGGGGGATCTAAGAGCAGTCTTCAACTATCTAGTGGAGTACAATGAGCCTGGCCTTTCTCAGAGGTAGACATTGAAAGGACGAGAGGCAAGAGTCATAGGTTGCAACAAGGAAAATTTGAAACAGACCTAAAGAATAATATATTCACAATGTGAATAAGGGACCACTGGAAAAGGTTGTCCTAGCAGGCTCCTAGGAACAACTTCTTAGGACAAAGCTCTTGGAAACCTGATCTAACAGAAGTTAACTCTGATTTGACCAGGAGGTTGTATTAGATGGCGCCTATAGGTCCCTTCCAACCAAGTTTTTTTCTATGATTCTGTCTGTTCTTTCCCTTAAATTTACAGAACAACTTTCTAGTTTGCAGTGAAGAAGGAACTCATGGTATGCTTGTCCCCACTCTGGGGAATCTGGTGTCCTCCTGGTAGTAATCACATAGTCTATGCTGACTTGTCCCATTAGCACCCTTGCTAGGAAATTATGTAGCTTATAGCCCAAGATTATTTTGCTTTTCTGGAGATGTTATTGGACAACGCTAAGGTATGGACAACTGGAGGTGCTCAAAAAGATTGATTTGGGTCGAATAAAATAATGTCATTCTCTCCCTTTTCCTGTCAAGTGCTACTGGTACAACTAGCAATGTGATTTACAGGCCTTATAGTCTGACTAACCTGGAACACCAAGGAATAGGGAACGTTGCAGCCCTGGGCTGGTATTACTGCATAAGCTTTGCTACATGGAAGTAAACTTAACCATATATCTCTAACTTCACAAAAGTTCTTGTGAAAAAAGACAGCACACCTATTTAAAGGACAAATGTGAACTGAATCTAATGTATACAGGAAGATAGTTTCTAGGTCACATATATTTTCGGTTCCTTATTTATCAATAATAAATTATTGAAGTTGTTTTTGTACTTTACCATTCTACTTGCATTTGATATGAAGTGTTCTAACTTTCCTGTAGCACTCTGTCATAATTAAAATGAACCCTAGTGGTAACATAATTACATGATGGTAGAAAATGACTTAATCTATTTATAAAACTGGCTTTATCAAGTATGTTTGATCATTTTAATTTCATAAGGATAAATAATGAATTTTAATAATTGAAGTAAAACCAAATTAACCAAATGATACAATATAATTAGGGATGCAATACATGGGGTTAAATTACAATCTGATTAAATATGTCTCAGAAGACTCTTCTCTAAAAAACTAATTTACTAAAGATTTATAATATCATTGCCCACGAATTAACTGCTTCTTCTGTGGTTTCATTCTGAGGTCATTTGAATTAGTTTCTTTAAAATAAATATGTAAGAAGTAAGTTTGTGTTGCAAACCCATCAATTTTTGAGAAAGATTAAAGAGGCAATGTTGAAGTGAAAACTGGTGATATTAGAATAGAATTCAACAGAATAATTTTACAGTGCAAAAGGTGTATTTTTTTTTGGAAAATGATAGAGAAAAGGACCAAAGCTACCCTACATGTACCATCACAAACTATAGGTTATTGGTGATCCTACCTCCCTTGAGAAGCTGTCTTGCAGCTAAAGTTGTAAATGCCAAAATCCTAGGGCTGAAATTAATATGCTCAGATTAATTTTTTTTATTGTTACCATTATTTTCTAAATACTTTATAACCATTGTCCTTCTGTTATATAACCAAACTCCTTCTTAAATGTTTTTTTAAAAGAACTATAGGGTGTCTTCTCTTGCAATCCATTCTCCCCACAACATATTGGGTTGAAAATATTTCTCAGTAAAAGATTTTCTGAGGAAGAAGAATTCTGTGCTGTCAGTCTGTTACCGTTGTTCATGTTTCAGAGTACAGGATCTTGAAGCAATATAAGACATCTTAGCCAAGCAGAAGGGCTCTCAGTGAACTGTTTTATGGAATGCATCCAGATTTGCCATTGCTTTCACAGGTGCTGGCATAAATTATCATAGTGGCACTGAAATGAATGGTTCTTTATAGTGTTACAGCAGTTGATATTCAGCATTTGCATTGGTATTGCCTACTTCATCAGGAACTGTCCTGAACATGGCATTAGTGCTTATTGTGGGGTGTGACAATGTAGGGACTAGAACCTGCTCTGTGGAGGTAACTTAGCTAACAGGTTAGGAAGGCATCCTTTCTTTCCCTCAATCTTTCTCTTTCAATATGTAATATACCATGCAAAATAAGTATTGGCAAGAGAGTTTGGAGTTATAATATCTAATAGCCTGGCAAAGGCACTCTTTGACAGGGTGGAAAACGTTGATACTGACTCTTTCAGGCAGAAGAGAGAAATGAAAAGGAATCCACATGAATCCATGAACAATTTGCTAATGGTCCACCTTCTATCAAAATGAAATTTTGTAGGTTTTAGAGTGAAAGTTTTTTAAAGCAGAAATTAAGAAAACTAAGCGGAATTAATAAATGAGTTGTGATGTAAATTACGGTTAGTTTCTAAAAAAATCCTAATTGACAGCCAGTGCTGAATACTGATTACTTATATATACATTACAGGTAAGCTATGGGCAGCTGGCCAGAACATTTTTATAGGAGTGTTTACCAGCTGTAAAAAGCAACACTTAAAACCCCCCAAATGCATTACCCACACATACAACAGGCTCCTATGTTGAGAATGGGGGTGCGAGGGATCAGAGTGAAAATAACTCTCTGTGATGTTTAGATGCAGAGTAATTTTTCAGTTTATTTTGTTTTATATTCCGTGCTGTACCAGATGTCATTATATAAAAGATGACATGCCCACTGTTCACAGCAGCTGCAATACATTAGCCTAACGGATTGGAATTATGGATTGCCTTAGGAATTGTCTATTTTGTGCCAAATCGAAATGTAAATCCTACTGTGAAAAGTCTTGAATCTATTAAGTGTGATAAAATACAATGTCTTTGGAAAGAAAAAAACCCCAAACCTAGAGGAATGATAGGGAAGAATAATAAAGATATGGCTAAAAGTTCAAAACCAGTAGTTGGTCAAATTAAGAAATGTGACCAAATAAAAATGGCAAATAATATTTTATTAAACGTATGACATTTGTTAAAAGACTTTTGATCTCATGACTTAGTATTCATGACATAGGAATGCAAAAGTCAGTACTAACTAGATACTGGGAAGATATCTCCATATGTTTAAATGGCACTACTTAGCACCAGCTCAGAGCGCCCAAATTATCTTTGTACAAACTTGAATGTTAGTGAAACACACTGCAGTGCTGTAGAGTGATACTGAAAGAAATGTTAGAAACTTAAATGGTATTCATGAAGTAATTTTTTTTGCTCTTAAACTTTTTTTTATAGCAGTTTGGGGAATTATATGCATTGCTTTGTACTACACAGTATGGGTGCAGTGGAAAGACTTGATGCAAAGCAGGAGACAGAGAAGGTGCAAAAGTTCTTACAGACTCGGTGCACTCTAATTGTGGGGATAAATTATGACCTCAATGAATCTGCATATGTATGCTGAGCAAGTGATTTGGTCTGAGGTGTGGATGAAGGAGGGTCATGGATCTCTGTTTAGAGAAGAGAGAGAAAAAATCTACCAGTTGTGTGGAGCACTATATTATAATTTGGAAAGGTTAAAGGCTAACTCAAAGTTTCCTAATTCATACCCTGCTTTCCAATACAAATAAATTAAAACATTTAGAATTTCACATATGGTCTTGTTTTCATAAATTGTTGGGCTGCAAGGAACACTAAAATGATTCAGTTTCATCTTGACCTATACCTGTGTTCAGTGATTCTTACATACACTTTATTAAAAAATCCTATCTTGCTTGAAAGACAAGAAATATTTCAAATGAAAGATAATTCACTATGTTCCTGGGTAAGTAGTAGTTTTATTAAAAAAAATAAAATTCAATCATTCCACAATGAATTTTCCTAGCTTCGCTTTCCAGATGCTGCAATGCATTACAGTGTTGTTCAACAGATTAGTACCCTAGTGTCTGCTATTGTTCTGTATTAATATATTCATGATGAAATCTTGTCTCTACTGCTGCTGGTAGGAATTTTACCTTTTACTTCAGCAGGACAAGGGAGGCTGAAACATATTGACTAAGATTACACTGATTTGAGTGTTGTCAGTACCATGACTCTATCTCATTTAAGATATGTCCTTATGACTACTTCACAGCAGGTCGTAAGGACCAGTTTATGCATATTTGCCTGGAGGGAAGAGCACTGCATGTTTGGAAGTGATGCTGGGGTATGTGGGAGATAGGTGGCTCTGGAGCTTCTTTTAATGAGGCAGAAGGACTTCTTTTCTTCCCCATTGTAAGGTGGTTTTTGCACATGATGTGTTTTGTAGCTTTTATTCGGAGCCTGGTCTTGTAGTCAATCTTTTCTGAATCTTCCAGTCTCCTGACTGCAGAACTTAATTCTTAATCCATGTCCCAAACAATCTTGATTGTCTTGTAGACATTGTGGATGTGTTGGATCACTTAATGAATCTCTAAGTATTTATTCTTTGAGTATTATACTTAGAGTTTATATGTTTCAGAAATACCTCTGAATTTGTATGTATTACTCATATACTTCCAGTTCATGTGCCTGTATATTAAAGAAGAAATAATTTCTGAGATGAAGATCATAATTTGGTCATTAAGTTTTAGACTTACAATAACCAATTTTTTTAAGGAAAGTACAGCTATATATTTACAAAGTTGTAAAATTTCCATCTAGACTACTGTGTTAGATTACAGGTTGCTATCAGGTTTGTAATTTGGTTAATTCTTGTTTTTCTCTACAGCACTGGAAATGCAGAAGTTTTGATTAGGTGTTTTTTGATTTTAGTAATTTTATTGATGAGCTCCTCATCACAAGCTTTCAACATTTCTATGCTGATTTAATTGTCACTTCCAGTTTTCCCATGTCGTGGTGTTCCCTCTCTCACCTTTTTTTTTATTTGTGAGAGAATAAATTACAATGTCTGCCTCTTTACAGTACTGTTCACAGGGAAGATCAACTGTAATCAATTGACCTTCACAAGCAACACCAATGACAAACCAGAAAGAACTCAGACTTGGAATAAGGCAGAATAGGTTACTGGATATTTAAATATGTTGATGTTTTCAAATCCCCAGAATTACATGAATAGAAAGACCTGTCTGAGCCATTACTTTTTGCCTTTCAAAGCTTGTGTAGATCTGGTGAAGCAGAAAAAAACACAGAAAAGGATAAATGTATGGTTTACTTTTGAAAAAGGAGGAAAAGAAGGAGCTAGAGACTTACAGACTTAACTAAGCAACACAAAAATTCTGTATTTCTGTATGAAAGTAGCTAAAAATGATTGAGACAAGACTTAACACAATCTTTCAAGAATAAATCCCATAAAACAATGTCTTCTGTATGACATCATGGGAGTGGAGGAGAACTTGTAGTGGTGACACATCTCAAGCTTTGACGTGCTTAAAAGCAACTTAGGAAAGCAGAACATTTTTGAAAATACTACATCAAAACTAGTAGGAAAATCACATACAGAAGGCAAGAAACAATGTCTCAGCATGAAACAGAGAGAAATACTGAGTTGTGTGTCCCGGGTCAGGTATCATTCACTGTTTTCATGAATGGGAGGGCTGACATTTATTACATACGCTGATGACAGGAGAGAATGTAAATACATTGTACAACAGGATATGAATTCAGTACAATTTTACCTGAAGAAGCAGTCTGAAAAAATAAGATAGTTTTCAAAGGAACAAATACACAGTATTCTGAGCTCACAGGACTGAGGAGTCACTATACAGAACAATTAGTTAAAAAAACCTAAAAAAAGTTATAAGTTACAGAGAACCATAATTGGGGTACTAGTCATCAGTTCTATAAACTGCTTTAAAAAGGGCAGGCATTTGAAAAATGGACCTGTTAGAGCATACACAAGAGCAGGATTAAAGAGAGGTCTATTGAGCATAACCTATGAAGAATTAATAGAATCATAGACTCATCTAGGTTGGAAAAGACCATCAAGTCCAACCGTTAAATTCTGAGCAAACTCAGACTGTTTTTCTTCAGAAAATACAAGGGAAGGTTGTCTTTTTTACAGTCCTTTACCACAGACTTACAATATGCAAACTTATTGCAAAAAAGAAAGAATATTCTCTTTTTGTCACTAATGATAGGTTTAAACTGCAGCCAAGATGACTGAGAACTGGTATGATCTTTCTAATGCTAAAGTTAGACAAGAATAGATGTAGAGGTAGTAGAGTGCTAGGGCTTGGTAGTGATTAACAGCTGGCTAGAAAAATACCTACAATGAGATGAATTTGATCATGCCTTGGGCACATGGGCTAGAAAAGACCTGTGATTAATTGCTTGATTTCTAATTCTGGGTATTTAACTAAATTTATTTGTCGAAGTCAGGAGTTTCTTCTGCATGTGCTCCACCTTCCCCTCTTGAAACTTAGTATAAAGAATACAAAAATTTTGAGTGGTGATTTTATCTTTTTATTTAAAAAAACTCCACTAAGATAGCTTTGTTGTATACTGCTGGGGACTGGAGAGTAAATAGTGTTAAACCAAACTTATATGAACAATCTGTAGCAATTCTAATATCTAATTATTTTTCTTTTAGTGGAAAAGATTATTCATTATCATTTAATGCCAAAATAAATTTACAGGGTAATAATATTGAAAGGACTTGAATAAACAGTAGCTTACTCCTTTTAATCTGGAAAAAAGT
>NW_009260028.1:4338999-4400215 GCF_000687185.1 Egretta garzetta | reverse complement strand
ACTCTTTCCTTGATATGAATTTCTTGTTCATTATTTGAGATAAAAAGTGCTATGATCATATCTGTTTAATTTACAAAAATTGAAATTTATTATCCATTGTTTATTCTGCTTTTGATATCATTAAAGAAACTTTTTAACTGTTGGTGAATCGAATATAAATAATTGATTAAATGCGCTTTGAGTTTATGACTCTGATGAGGCAACATATGTTTTGCATACAAATCACTTTGCACTGCTTGCCTTCATTTAGGGAATCTCAATGTGGTTCATAAATGAACATTGACACTTCAATATTGCAGCACTTTGCTAGAACATTATCTGGTTAACAGCTCAAATAAACAAATGGTCTTAAAAACCCTGCAGTTTAATATTGAAAATGTAAGCATCTCTGTGCAGTTTGAAGTGGCTTGCTCTTTACAACAGTGGTTTGCAATGGCATGAAGAAAGGTGCTTTTCTAGCAATACATCAGTGTAATGATGGCCAGGGAAGCTGATTATAGACAAAAACAAAAAACTGGTTACCATCGTCCAGAATGATGACAGGAATGAGTGTCCCCTGAATGGCAGTTATAAAAACAGGAGATGAAAGCATCTGAAGAATAAGAATTAGGCTGTTGAAAAGGAAGGCAGAGTACAACCACTGAACTGCCCAATTATTGCAGCCAAATTTAATTCAATTCAAACTGTCTCCCTCAAGTAATTTTCCTTTGCCACCTCCTTTGCAGGCCTTCCATAAACTGCATTACTACTGGCCCTGAATACCAGTGCTTGTTCTTTGCAGGTAAAAGCAAGAATATATTTCACGTCTTTAAAGCCGGCCTAAATCACAATGACTTCTTGTGATGTACCGATCCCTGTAAGTCCCAATGGAGATGCAATTTGCCAGGTTTACATAGGAAATAAGGCAGCGGCAGGAATGTAAAATGTTTGTGTTAACCACACATACCCTCACACTATCATCTTCAAGCTGTTTTGCATGATTTTACCATTTTTTATCATATCTAGCACTTCACAGAGTGAAGACAATTTCTTCCCCTTGTATTATTCAGCCTATACATCTGCATTGTGGAACCCAAAGAGAGTCTGAGACACCAAATATTACCTGTAAATTCTGAGGGATGCTGGTTGACAGCAAAAGAGATAGAGTTGTTGGCTCTTATTTAGGCTTAGATAGCTTGAAAAAATCAGGCTGTTCCAAGTGGAAACTGCATTTGACAAATATCAACAGGTAGGAAGTTCAAAACATCAAATAAGAGGAAAAAAGAGTGTAAGATGGGAAAGGATGGAAAAACAGAAAAAGCAAAAAGGGAACCAAAGAGGATTTAAGATGTGAGTTATTGTCCAGCAGAAAGAAATGAGAACAGAAGTGTTGACAGACAACGTCAGATCACCAGTTTGAAACAGATCTGAAGAAAGTGGTGAATTGACTACAGTGGTCAGAAGAGGACTAGACAGAATAGCTATATATGTAAGTAGAGGCTACCACAGAAGAAATTACTCCAGCTAAGGTCAAGGTGACAAATGGGTGGAGGGACAGAGAGAAATCAGTGGCATTACAGAGCTGTGCTCTCCTATCTGCCATCCATGGTGAGAGAGCCATGCTCAGCAGACCTCAGGCTAGTCAAAGGAAGCAGGGACTTCAGTTGAAGGATTAATGAAGAGGAAATTTGACAAGCTCGTGGAATTTTCTGAGTTGAAAATGGATTGTTTGTCTTTCTGTAGAATAAGTATTTCTAAACTACTCAGGTCAGATTTTAGGAAGCACATGAATAAATAATAACATTTCTTATCCACACTTATGTAAAGAGAAAGAAATTTTTATTGGGAGAAATCATAAAGAAATTGCTTTTTATTCTTAATTAGAATTTAAATAACCGTAAGCCCTGAAAAGCAGAGTAACTATAATTTTTCTTCCTAATAATGGGGAAGAGGATTATCTGAATTTGGAAAGGCTGTCTTCCAATTAGCCAACTTTGCCTTCCCTCTACACTCACCTCCACTTCTTTTTAAAGCAAAAGCAAAGGTAGCAAGTTGAAATATAATAAATAAGAAGTAATAGCAGGAAATAAATAAGTAAACAAAGTTTTTTGAATAATGGAATCTAAAAACCATGGGCATGTCAAATGTGCTCTTTAAGGAATGACTCTGAACTGGTCATTGTCTTGCTTTTGAATCTGTATACCATTCAAAAATTGTTAATTTTGCATTAAAGTCTATCAAGGTTTATAGAAATTGTGCTCCTATCTTCTGGATTTATGTAATGTACATTGCAAGTACATTTTCTGGTAGGCAATGAAGCTTGACTTGCAGGAACATTTTCATGGCCCATTCTAGGGCTTATTTTATAGTCCCTGTAAACTCTTTGCCAAGGCAATATAAACTCTATGTAATACAATCAATAAAACTAACAACATGGTAGGACAAATTGGAAGATGGTTAATTTTAATCTGGTTTACAGTTATGGTTGAGAAGTTATAAAAGATTGGAGGAATAAGCAATACGTAAATATATTCATACAGAGAGTTCCATAAAATGAATGGAAAGTGAGTGTATCATATCTGGGTTCAATGGAAAGTAAAAGTCTGGTCTGCAAGATTATAAATGACCGCTTTCTCTCCTGCTGCCTTTCATCTTATCTATACACCCCTCCCCTCCAAATTAAAGTGAAGATTCAAATTTTTGAATACCACTCAATTACATGGTTTAAAATGCAACCATGTTTTCCAAATATAACAGCACCCAACTGCCAGCTCCTTTTCACATTTTTATGGAAAAAATCAAGTTTAGAAAGGTTAAGTGTCTTGTCGACCAAGGAAAAGCTATCACAACGGCATTAGAAGGGATTGTTTTATGAAGTAAGAAGTATTCAAAATATTCCTCAAGAGGGTTGAAATGAGACATTAGAAATGAAAAGTAAAATCCTCAAGTGTTAGGGGTCTCAAAGCTTCATAAATTATCTGGTTTTCTTTAAAATACCATCTGACTTCCCAATAAGTAGGACAGCTTTCTCAATACTTCCCTTATAACAGGCAATAACTAGCTTTTCCTGATCTGTTGGAATGGCATTACAAATGAAATTCCTAAAAGCTGAGGAGACACCAGCAAATACACTTACTTTTGCTGGCTTTCTGAAAGAACAAAAAACCAAGCTAAACACCAATAGTGTACTTTTACTTATTTTATTTAAAGAAAATATTAAAAGGAAAGTATAAAATGTACTTGGATTGAAAATTAATATTAATTGAATTAGAAAAAGATGCATTAGCGTTTTATAGACTGGTACAATTTTTGATAGATTATCATTCTTATTGCCAAGCAAAAAAGATGATTGTAAAACATTCAACCTTGATAGTATAGATTAAGTGTGTCCTCACCAAAATGTACTGCTATGGGGTAGCAAGGAAAGGTGAAAGCTGACTTAAGCTCAAAAGTTTGCATGTAGACAAAGAGAGGAGAGAGAGGAGGAAGTTTGCAAAGGAAGTGGGAAATATTTGTATTAATGTTTGTATAGATAGGCATGATGGACAAGTTTCTCACTAGGATTTAAAAGCAGTCTGAGCCAGCTTTTGGATTGAAAGGACTTTATTAGTGTCTGAAGGAAATTTTAATGCCTCTTGGTCAATGAATGAAATTCTGATTCTGCTACCGAGAGACTACAGCAAGCATCCTCTTGAGAAATATGTAATCAGTCTGTCCTGCACACAGGGGAATGGGCAAACAACGAAGTTTTAAAACCCTAAGCACGTGGCCTTTTCAATGGATAATGATTACCGATTTTCACTAGTGATAAAAATTAGATTGCGGCCTGCTCGCTTTAGAGCTGTGCATCCAGCTGAAATGGACAGGGGATGTAAGCTAATAAATGGGCAGATTTTTTTTGCTTTAACCCTAGTCTCTATATATTTTCATACTTCTAATGATGATACATTATACCTGTCTTAGAAAAAACCCTCCAAATCTCCCCTTTTCCTGCTTCTCAGAGGCTTCTGAAGAGAGATCCTAATCTGTTTGTGCTACCAAATGTCAGGGCCCTGAGTGGACTAATAAGCCTTAATGGCCCTGACCAGCCTCACCTGAAGCCCCCACCCACACCTATGGGTCAGGGAGCACTATTTAAGCTCAGCCCTGAAGATTTCAGTCTTTGTCTGGCCTATGTAGGAGGGGTATTGGTTTTCAGCTCAGCTACAGCTGTGCCCTTGTCTGGCCACAGACCCTGCTGAGTTGGACTTCAGTATGCGGACTGACTTACTGGCCTCGGCGCTACCTCATGTGCATGATACTGCTTTATGATCTGGACTCTTAGCTGGACCTGTGTACCGCCTCCTGCTTGCCTTGCTTGGGTACAGTAAGATGTATCCTGCCAGCCTGAGGATCCCCCTTGAGCCCTATCTTACCTTCCCTTGGGGAGCAGCTGGACCTTGCTGTGACCTGACACCAAGCACCTGTGTTGTCTCAAGACTGTCAGCAGTCCTGAAATGCATTCGGAAGCTCAGCAGCCTGTCAGGCACAGCAGTGTGTACAGAAACAAAGTGAGCAGTCGTTGGGAGCTGATGTCTCTGGTGCTGGCTTCACTAAGATGATGGCCAGTCTGGTATCTTCTCTATGGGATGGGAGCAGTTTCTTGCTTCTTGTTTTCTACAAACTCTGGAACATACTTCCTCATATTTCTTCATGTGCCTACTTTCTGCTTGTTGCAATTCTCGGTGAGTTACAAGGAATGGCAAGCTGCCTCTGTTCCCAATGTCAGACATATTATTTCTTTCATCCATGCGGAAACTCGGCAGGAGTTGCCACCTTGTTCAGAGGTAAGATACTGCTAATTAGCTTGCTGACAGTAGCCTCCCCTGCTGCTGGATGCTCACTTCTCTACTTCTTTTGCAACAACTGAAATAATTTAGCAGGAGTTGGCACCTGAGTGGTCTGGCTAAGTAAGGGAGAAGAGAGATAAAATGAACTGGATTTTGAGGTAAAATACAGGATGACTAGGGAAGCTGAGGCTTACAGGGCCCTTTTGTAGGAAGCTGGGAGATATAATAGGAAGCTGGTTGGGGTTATGGAAGGAGTCTAGAGCTGAAGCCTGGATGAAGTTGTAGAAGGGAGAAAGCTTTTTTTCTTAAGCTGTCCGTGTTTGCAGTTTGTCAATTAGCAACAGAGAATTGAGCAGTGTTGGAAAATATTCTAGCAGTGAAGGAGAAGCACTGCAATTTCAAGGTCTTCTCTAAAACTGGTGTGATCTACAGCTCTTAAAGAAAGCAAAGGCAAATGTCTTAGGGAAGATACAAGAGAACTATAGTATGTGCTAGGATCTTAATAATGTTTATCTTTCCCTTCCCCACATCTGTGTGTAAATCCCACTTCTCTCACCCTATTTTCAGATTCTTAGCTGCTAGCTGAGTTTGCTAGACAAATCATTTATGACTGCTTCTCCTGTTATTTGTTTCACCTTTCTGGGATACTGCTCAGCAATACACACCTGCTGTAGAACGGTGTGTGGAGTCAGTGGTGCCTGTCAAAATAGCACAGTACTCACCAGGAAGATAACATCCAATCCTCCTTTTTCAACTTTTGCTTTTTGTTTTCTGAAGCACTAATCACTAAAGAGAAACACCATGTATGTGTCACTGAAGATGGTAATAAACTTGTGTTTTAATTCATTCACATCCAATTTAAACTGCTTCCAAGTTATACTGAGTGCTGTGGGGAAGGGAAAGGGAAGATAAACATTAAGATCCTAGCACATACTGTAGCTTGGGTAGGCAACTCAAGAAGAGTACAGGGATCTTGTTTGGTCATGCAGAAAGAAAATCAGAAAGGCAAAAGCCCAGCTAGAACTCAACCTGGCCACTGTTGTAAGAGATAACAAAAAATGTTTATAAAAAACACATTAACAACAAAGAGACCCAAGGAAAATGTCTGTCCTTTATTGGATGTGGAGGCAGGGGGGAACATTGCCACCAAGGATGAGGAAAAGGCTGAGATACTTAATGCCTTCTTTGCCTCAGTCTTTAACACTCAGACCAGTTATCCCCAGGCTATTCAACCCCCTGAGCTGGAAGACTGAGATGGATGGCAGAATAAACCCCTCATGAACCACGAGGAAGCAGTTAATGACCTGCTGCACCACCTGGACACTTGCAAGTCTATGGGGCCAGATGGGATCCACCTGATAGTACTGAGGGAGCTTGTGCAGAAGCTTGCCAAGACACTCTCCATCATTTATCAGCAGTCCTGGTTAACAGGGGAGGTCCAAGATGACTGGAGCTGGCAAATGTGATGCCCATCTACAGGAAGGAGGATCTGGGGAACTACTGGCCAGTCAGCCTGACCTTGGTACTGGGGAAGGTTATGGAGGGGTTCATCTTGAGTGTGTTCACCAACCATGTGCAGGACAACCAGGGGATCAGGCCCAGCCAGCATGCGTTCATGAAAGGCAGGTCCTGCTTAAACAACCTGATCTTCTATGACCATGTGACCCTACTAGTGGATGAGGGGAAAGGCCATGGATGTTGTCTACCTGGACTTTAGTAAAGACTTTGGCACAGTCTCCCACAGCATTCTCACAGAGAAGCTGGTGGCTCATGGCTTAGACAGGCATATTCTTCACTGGTAAAAAACTGGCTGGATGGCCGAGCCTAGAGAGTTGTGGTGAACAGAGTTAAACCCAGCTGGTGGCTAGTCACAAGTGGTGTTCCCCAGGGCTCAATGCTGGGGCCAGTTCTGTTTAACATCTTTATCAGTGATCTAGATGAAGGGATTGAGTGTACTCCTCATCAAGTTTGCAAATGACACTAAAATGCGTGGAAGTGTTGATGTGCTTGAGGGTAGGAAGGCTCTACAGAGGGATCTGGACAGGCTGGATCAATGGACCGAGGCCAATTGTATGAGGTTTAACAAGGCCAAGTGCTGGGTCCTGCACTTGGGTCACAACAACCGGTGGCTGAATATAAGCCAACAGTGTGCCCAGGTGGCCAAGAGGGCCAATAGCATCCTGGCTTGTATCAGGAACAGTGTGGCCAGCAGGAGCAGGGAAGTGATTGTGCCCCTGTACTTGGCACTGATGAGGCTGCACCTTGAATTCTGTGTTCAGTTTTGGGCCCCTCACTACAAGAAGGCCATTGAGGTGCTGGAGTGTGTCCTAAAAAAGGGCAACAAAGCTGGTGAGGGGTCTGGAGCACAAGTCTTACGAGGAGCAGCTGAGGGAACTGGGGTTGTTTAGCCTGGAGAAGAGGAGGCTGAGGGGAGACCTGATCGCCCTCTACAGCTACCTGAAAGGGGGCTGTAGCCAGGTGAGGGTTGGTCTCTTCTGTTAAGTAACAAGCAATAGGATGAGAGGAAATGGCCTCAAGTTGCACCAGGGGAAGTTTAGATTGGGTATTCGGAAAAAATTTCTTTACTGAAAGAGTGGTCGAGCATTGGAACAGGCTGCCCAGGATGGTGGTGGTGGAGTCCCCCTCCCTAGAGGTGTTCCTAAAACATGTAGACGTGTCATTTCGGGACATGGTTTAGTAGGCATGGTAATGTTGGGTTGACAGTTGGACTTGATGATCTTGGAGGTCTTTTCCAACCTTAATGATTCTCTGATCTGGCAGAATATCCCTGCTCACAAATGCTGGTGTTATTAATATGTAAAGTTCTAGTGTAATATGGATGTCTAACCTGTGAAGGTAGACTTCAAAAAAAGTGAGGATTGTTTTCTGCTTACTGGTTTATTTCATGCAATTCTAATACTTAGCAGTGATGTAATGCTTGCTTGCCATACTTATCAAAGACAGGTAAGTGTTAAGCAGTTTCCCCAAGGAGGAGGGAGCTGGGATGCAAAACAGGAAAAAAAACTTGTCCAAAGTAATGGAGTGGACTGAGAGAAAAAGTTGGAGTAAAATGGAGATCTGAGAAAGGGCAGCATTTCAATACAAGCTGAACCAACGTTGTGGCCTCTGAAAAGTCTTCCAAATATTGTCCCTAACCCCCAAATAATTCTTTTGTGTATTTGACCAATTCTGAAAAGAATTGCACATAAGTTGAGTTATTCATCACATTGGGAATTTGTTACATCTGTCCATACCTTTTTGTAGTTAATCTACTTATCAGACACTTCTGAAATTGTTTCCATATGAGACATGAACATATCTGTAAATAATAAAACACTTAGATGTTTCACAAGAAATAATGATATATTTATCTGATGTATCAGCCTATGAATTTCATAAGGGAATGAAACTAAAGATTCTATGTAGCCCACTAGAGCTTTAGAAACCTTAAACTCTAAAATAGTGTTATTGTGACAACCTAACAGAAAAAAAAATGTAATGCTGGTCTGTGGCTCTGAGATTGGAGAAAGTTTTTGTAAGTACACGTTTTGCTCCTGCTGCTCTGCTTCAGTCTTAAATGTCTTTTCTCAGTAAAACAGATAGCCCTTTCAGGGTAACACTTCTGCTCTCATCAAATGCCATGACAACTCCACACAGAATAGTTTTATTACTAGGGGAAAAAAAATGTTGCATATTAAAAATATAAACTTTAATTATTTTGTCAGTTTATACTACACTTTATTTTTGAAAAATGAAGCTTTTATTTTCATCAGTGCTCACTCAGATGTTAAATGACTCAAGTGTCCTGACTCCTATGGTAGCAAAACAGAAACTGCATCCATTTCATACTATAATTGCAGTCTCACGTAAAGTGATGGTACTCAGTGAATTATTCTACACAACCAAATGTACTTATATTTCTGAATATGAATCTACAAAACCTATGTAATCTTCAGTACATGGTAAACAAAAATAAAAAAAATCCACCCCCCAATCTTTTTATGGAACCTAACTATTCTTATACTTAAATGGAAATTTAATTTCTATTACACTGCTTAGTGCAGTCAACTGTTTTGTTATTAATTATAGAACTGTTACTAATGCCCAGGAATGATATTTTAATAAGGTTTAATCTTCTTTTTTCACATTGTAGTGTATTTTATAATTAGGATTTTGTGCCCAACTTTGCCTTTGTAATCTTTATTTACAAATTAAGTGAGCCCTATTTCCAGTAAGTTAGGCATTTATGATGGGTCTGGACAAATAGAAGTTATTCTGTAGATTGGTACTGGGTGGAAGTTAAGCTAGTTAATACAACAACAACAAAATGTTGCTTATTCTGTCTAGAACCTTTCTGAAATACTCTGTTTCTTTATCAGGCCTCAGTTTTATGTGAAATAATCCTTGTAGCTTTTAAAATATTCACTTTGGCTCCTAATGCACCTTGTCTTATAAGAAAAGCAGTTTTAAAGCCATGAAGAAGGACTACTCGTGACTCGGCTGCTCTTACTAGGGCTAACGCTCTTCAGATAATCACTGAAGAATTCTTGTATGGGACAAATAGTTTGCTGCTTCTTCTAAGCTTCTGTTATCGTTACAGGTTGCTATGCTGCAATACCTGTGTTTACTAGGCTTAAATGTTTTAAAAGAAGTTACAGCTTAAGCCACAGTCTGAAGACTTAGTTCAGTGTGAACAGAAACTGCCAAAATATCAATGAAAAAAATCTATAACTGCTCAAACACTGTAGCTTAGCTACTGCTGCATGTTGAGGCAGTACATTGCTCCTGGGTTAGTACAACTGAGAAGAGAGATCTTGAGTCAGAGATGACAAGTTGCTTCCCAAGCTTTCTCTGTACTTAAAAGAATCTGTGTCTTTTTTTTGTTTTTTTTTTTTTTTTTTTTATTCGGGGTAACCTATGTCTAAAGCTTGCATAGATTTGCGGTCTGGTACAGTGAGATAGCAGATATAATTCCATGGCAAAGCTAGTGACATCTTTCCAGAAGCTGTTTTCTGCATTAAGGATACAGGCAGTAAGGGGATACTTTATGCTTTCATAGCTTGATATTAAAACAAACATCAAAATGGCCTTTGCATGGATTAGCCTAGATTTATGGATTTTCTGCTATGAATATTTAATGCTTTTATTTTAAGTGCTGTCATTTATTGATGCCTTTCGCCTTGTATATCCAGTCAAAAGGAAGATCTAGTCAGAGAAATGTGTTGCTGCTATCTGCTAATACTCCACCAAAAGAGGGAGGAAAAGTAATTGTCTGCTTTTTGTCTTGGATTCTTTATGTAGTTATTAGGTAGCAAAAGCAGCCCAATGAGAAGGTAACTGGGGTAGGGTTTAACCCACTCAAGTTCTTGCCTGCTAATAGTTTTTATAGTGAGATCTAAGATTTGAGATTCTGTGAACCAGCCTCTTCAAGTGTTTCACAGGCTTGTCTTTTATCTTGCTTTTTTTAGAGGCTGCTGCAGGAACTGGGCTGAAAACCACCAGTTATTCTAACTGCTGCAAAAGGGAAGACCAAGGGTGATCTTGTACTGCCAGGCAAATGTTAGAAGGAAGCGAACCCCATTCCTTCCTGCTCACTGCCTGTGTGCTATGGCTGCCTGGAGAATAGGAGGGACTGCAAAGGAACCACTGACCCCACTCTCCCTGTTGCCCATGGGCTGCTGCCGAGCAGCCTGTAGACCCTTGCCTGTGCAGGTGCTCCTGGTGACAGCTGCTGCAGCGGGACAGATGGTGGGAACTGATTAAGCTGCCATTTGCCAAACACTAATAATCTCTTATCCACATTCAGACAGTAGATATTAGTCATTTTAACTTTGGCATTGCATTGTTATTTACAGATACCTGAAAATCTTTGTCTTAATCGCCACTTAAGCTGCACTACAGAATGGTTTTCTCATATCTTCACTCATGTTGAATTAATAGGGGGAAAAAAAAAAGTAAGGTAAAAGGTCTGGGGAATTTGGAGTTTCCCATTCCTGGAATGGGAACTTGGAGTTGCAAATGCAGAGGGAGTAACGTTTTGCAAACAGGAAAGACTAGCAGCTGGTGGCTGCCCTGTGACCAGCCCACAGTCTCAGGGTACTTCCTAGCGGTCAGGTACTGTGTTTGTAAAATAAGCATAGCCATGATTAGCAGGCATGTTGGCAGTCTAGTGGACCAATCAGGGAATACTTATGTAGGTAGGTGATCAATTCAGATCATTAATGGTTCTATTCATTTATAACGTAGAATTTGCTGAGCTGAATCTGGCAGAAGCACGTTAACAAAAAAGTGCACAGACTTGATACCACCACTGATATTGCAGGGCTTGCTTTGAGCAGAGAATAAGGACTTAATTCTTCATTACTACTAAATCAATGTAATTCAAAGAAGAAGGGAAAAGCTTAAATATAACACAGATAGCAACTGACACTAGTAAAAATCAGACTTCAGAAATACCATTTGAAAAAATTAAGGAATTGTCCATATGTCCTCTGTGGTATATAAATAATACTTTTAAAATAAGAGTATAGCAAGTATTTAATATGTTGTAACTCTAAGGATCATAATTTTATTAGTAAACATCTCTAGCTGTTTAATTTATTGGTCTGGGGCTTTCCTTCTTTGTACTCCTGTTCTCCTGGTACAGATTTAGCTTCCATAACAAGAAAAATACCATAAATAAATTCAGTCATAGGAGAATAAATTGGAAGTAATTTGAACTTCCAAGAATACACTATAGATTAGATTCTGCATTTTGGGAACAGTTATGTGTTATGTACTTTGCTGTATAAGGATTTTTGTGCTAGGAAAGGCAATTTGCCTAGATTGTTCCATGTGTATATTTTGTATATTAATGTCTGCATCTTTATTTTAGATGGGACTCTACTTTTGTTTCTTAAGTCACATCCATTTTAGTGACGTGATGCTAGTGACATGTTATTAAAAGGATATATATTTCCTCTGCTTTCTGCTAAGGCTTTGGTTTGGTATGTTAGGCGTTCTTTTGCTACAGCTGTTGCCACAGACTTGTGGTCCCTCTGCTACATCGGAGATGGCAGAGGTGATTGCTATCGCCATAGCAGCTGTTTTTGACCCTGGTCAGCATGAGATGAGTCTTTCTGGTTCTGCCTTAGCTATAACTCCAATTATCTGGATCATTTTCCTGCACAAGCACATATGCACCATGGGCTTTCTGTCCTTAAAGACACTAGCTAAAGGTTTTGCAAGGGAATTGTTTGCTCCAGTGCGTGAGAGAGAGCCAGTGTCTCACTGAATATATCCATAGTTCTCCAGAAAATACGTGAATATAGATTGTGAGGGAAACCAAGCCAATTTAAGAGTGTTGTCATGCCTTCTTCTTGCTTGATATGAAGTTTTAAACCTAGTCACAAGAAAAAGTTGCCATTTCCAGCCTTTATAAGATCACCAGTTTGTGAATGCAGGTGGTTGCTATTGTGAAGGTGTGTGTGTTCCTATCTGTAATTGGTTAAGCCCTTATAGTACACCCGAACTATGGGTGGTAAGTATGTTGCTGGTCAGCCACTGACTCATAGGGGAACTTTCCAGATTGTCTGCATCTGCTATTAATCAAGTCGAGAGACAGTTTATAAATTTTCTTGATCAAAGAGTAGATTAATCTTAGGCAGAAAAACTTAATGTGTATTCTATGTTCCTGTAGCAGCTCTCATGACACTCAGTTCTTGTAAGTCACAGTAAAAATGTCAAATATAATCCAGCTGTCAATAAGCAAGTTCCAGCTGCTTGATCACAAATTATATTTTCTTTGAAATACTTTCTCTGAGACCAAAAGCTGTTTTCATTATCCAGATACTCGTGGGTATTAGTGGAGGGGAAAAAAAACGATTTCATAATGTAATACCAGCAAAGTTGACTTGGCAAAGTAGTAGCTTTTTTAATTCCATAGATACTTTAAAAATTAAATAAAAAACGTGTTAATCCTGCTTGTACAAGCTCCAATGACGTCAGATATTTCCATTATTTATACATAGCATCTTACAAAATGGCTCAGCTTACTAGTTATAAAACTAAAAATTTCAGAGAAGGATTGTAATTTTTTTCAAATATAAAGGGGGAAGTAAACATCCTTAACAACAACTTGGCAGTTGAAACCATGTAACTTTGAGTTAGAATACGGACACTACTTTTTATTTAGCTTTTATTTGTTACAAGTGTGAGCACTGGAGACCATACCAAAATAAATGCTTCATATATTGATGTCTTCAGTAAAGACGGGGTGCCTTTCAGAGCAGCAATAGCAGTCTTGGATGTTTCTTGGCAATCACAGGGTATTTGTTTCAGTTCACAGACAAATTGTAAATAAAACTAGTGAACCGTCGTTTCCAGGAAACCATGATTTAACTGTCTGTTTCAACCTTAAATTTCTACAAATATATGTAAAAAAGAAGTGGAAGAGTTGCTCTGCATCTAAAACTGTCTATAAAAGGAATGAACTTTTACTTTCACATTAATAATTTAGCAGTTAGGTGTATAGAAATACCTATGTTTCCTCCTGCTTGAAGGAGAAATTAAATTTAGAGGTTTTTTCCTGTATAATACAAAACTTGATCATCTTTAGCTATGAAGGCTAATAACAACTATACAAATAATTTTCATTATATAGCTGTGACATTCAAAATACCCATTGGATTTTTCTTTAAGCAATCAAAAGTAATTAAATTAAATTATGCATTATATGTATACATGGTGATGATTGAATCACTGAAAGCAGGATTCTAAATGATCCTGACAAATTGTGCATTAAATATGCAATTTAAGCTCTTTCATGAAAATTTACTCTTAATGAAAGTATTTTTATGTTCATAACATAGTGAGACAATGAAAGTCATATACAGTAATGAAATGGCAATACCAGGCAGTCTTGAAGGGACTGAACTTTTGGAATATTTATATGACTAGGGTGTATAGCTATTTAACACTAGATATTGACTTTTAATATGGACTTGGGTGACAGTAGCACTATCTTATTTGTGCATTTCTCTTGAGACCAGATCTGCAATAAGTTCTAAATGTGTTATAGAGCTTGTGACAGAAGCTGATTCAGCCCATGGAGACAATAATGGGATCTGCATCCTTCAAGGAGGGGAAAATTTCAAACTAAAAGTAATAGGTGTAGCTGGTTGGATATCTTCACAAGATCCTAGAAGAGGAGGCCATGCTTTTATAAAAAAGATGGGGACAAACTTTTTAGTAGGGTCTGCTACGATAGGACGAGGGGTAATGGTTTTAAACTAAAAGAGGGTAGATTCAGACTAGGTATAGGGAAGAGGTGTTTTTTTTACAATGAGTGTGGTGAAACACTGGAATGGGTTGCCCAGAGAGGTGGTAGATGCCCCAGCCCTGGAAATATTCAAGGTCAGGTTGGACGGGGCTCTGAGCAACTGGATCTAGTTAAAGGTGTCCCTGTTCATTGCAGGGGGATTGGGCTAGATGACCTTTAAAGGTCCCTTCCAACCCAAAATATTCTATGATTCTTGATTCCTTACAATAACCTTGCTTAAAAATTCAAACAATGAGCATTGAGTCAGCCTATTGATATGACCAGTCTGAAAATCTTGCCTTAATGTGAGGATGTGCTTTTTCCAAGTTTATGAGAGAGATCTTATAAAGAAGCTGAAGTTTATCGAAAAATAATAGACTTCATTGCGGCTCTGACTTTACTGTGGGTATCTTGGGTGGTCCATTTTAAGAGGACAATTAATAAAAGTAAATAAAAACTATTTTTTTCTCACTGATAGTCCAATTTTTCAAGAAACAAGTCAATGATACTTATATCTATCTAATATATCTAATAGACTATCACTAATCTTGACATGAGTTCTGTAAATTCATGCAAGGGACATCTTATACTGTTTACAAATTTAAATCCTCTTTTTTTCTCCTAGCAAGTTTAATTTAAGAACTGATAAAAACAATACAGTTTCCATACTTTGGAGATGGCAAACATACTGTGGGTATTGTTTCTGCTCTACTTCATTTGTCTATGTTACAGGTTGAAAATCTTTGGGGTCCTCAACATCGCTGCTGTTGCATCTGGTAAAGTATTACCTTCCTTGTTTTGCATAATGAGAAGACGAGGAACAAACTTTGATGCAGGTGTCAGCCATTAAGATTCTTAAAGATCTGTGTCTCTTGGCAGTATCTCCACAGACCACACACAAATTGCTCCTGCCTCTTCTGATGTTTCTCTAGAAAGTTACTGGATAAAATATTTGGATTGTGGAAGTATTATCTGGCCATTTTTAAACAAATATTTATTGTAAATGAATTCTGAAGCAGGATTTCTCCTTCCTTGTTTCATTTAATGGAAACCTGAGGAGTTCACAGTGTGCACATTCAAATTTAGAAAGAAGAATTTTACTGAAACTTAAATTTCAGATTTCATCAGGGAGTTTTACTCCTAAGTCAATTATGCAGCATCATCAAAATTAAAAAGAAGTCATCAAGGCATTGCTAAATGTTAGGCCTACTGTTAATAAACTTATTGGTTGCATCCATAAGGCCTCTGGTTAAAATGGACTATTTTTTTTTCACTTTGGTCACTACATATTTTGATATATACTGGAAAGTAATAGTTAGAATAGAAAGATATTTCAGTAAAAAAATGAAGGCTGCAAATCCCTTGCACAGGTCACTAGTTAGGATGTATTTGACAGTAACTTTTGAAAATGTTTTGCTTCTAGAAATACAGTCTCAGCAAGATGGTGGTCACTGAAAAAGGATATGGGAGTTTGAGGTCCATCTTAGACTTTAAGGGAGATAGAAATGCTTCATGTACTTCAAGTACATTACACGCATTCACTACATTGCGTGAGCCTAGTCAAAGAATGCAAAATCGTATAACTAATTTCTGCCTAATTCCTGTCACCAATATTTGTAAATGATCACATGCAGACCTCATTTGTAAAGTTTTCATATGTGTATGAAAGTCTTAGATATTTGTAATGAATATGAGGAATTAATATACACCAAAAGTTTTTACCAACATTGATTTCACAAAGAAATTGCACTGCTTTGTTAGTTGTCAGTCATAATCTTCAGTCCTCTTGGAGTATTGGAATTGAAACATTTAAACTGATTCAGCATCTAGAGTGTATTAGTACTCATAACATATTTGTCCAGATTTGGCTAGAATTGGGGAAGCAAGCAGAGAGGATGGTTGGACACATGAACCATCTACCTTTGAAGCATATTTGAGGACAGACCATCTCTGTGCTTTTTCATATTGTGCTTAGTTTCTCTAAATAAAAACTATTTGCCTGAAATTAATTTATAAACCTTTGAGGAAAAAGGTTAGCTTAACAGCAGTGTAAATCCTCATTTAAACAACTACAATGAAGCTAGTCATATTATGTTTGTAGGGATTCCCCCTTTGAGAATAAACACAGTGATATTGTCCAGCATTGGTTGCTGATTTAAGAGTGAAACAATTATTTTTTACAACAACAACAAAAAACACTGCTTTCACCTATGTTCTGCCCAATTGAAAGACCAGGGGTTGCATGTTTTCAGATCTTCTGTAGTGATTTAGAACCTTTAGCAGACCTCTGTGTGGTCTACTACACTGTGAATAGAGAAGTTCAGGGTAGAGATTAACAAAAGAGATTTCACTGTCTAAGTTCTCTACAAATACCTGGTTTTTTTTCTAGCAAGATTTGAAAACATTTTTGTTAAACGTGGGAGTACTTTGAGGTTTTTTTTGTGAAAAGAAGTAAAACTATATACAGTGGATTCTGCATTCATGCACTATTGTCTATCCAAAACAATAATAATAATAAATTGGACTATTTATTCTCTAATGGAATTATGTAACAATGCTTTAACTCTCTGCATCTAAATACAGATTGTGCAATGACTGAACTCTCATTAATTAAAGGTTTAACTGCATTATCCATCAAATGTTTGCAGGAGCTCTTATTCTGATGTAGTCACTTCTCTCCTAACACTTGTTATGGTTTTGTCTTCCCAGTACATTGACAGGAGGAAATTAAAAAAAGGCTTTTCTAAAGGTTAGTTAATTACAGATAATAAATTCTGTTTTGCAGATGTAGACTCCCAGATGATTTAATTTTCCAACAAAGCGTATTGAACCAGTAA
Source organism: Egretta garzetta (assembly GCF_000687185.1). Taxonomy (NCBI): domain Eukaryota; kingdom Metazoa; phylum Chordata; class Aves; order Pelecaniformes; family Ardeidae; genus Egretta; species Egretta garzetta. The sequence goes on along the minus strand of NW_009260028.1, from coordinate 4,383,272 downwards.
ATTAAAGCTTACCTTTTATTTGCAGTGTTAAATTTCCAATCAAATTAAAGGTGACGGAATAAGGAGCAGGCCCTTTGCATTTCTCAGTGTGCTTCATCTTACATGACAACTTGTAAGAGATCAGTAGCTCATTTGCTATTTAACTTACACTACACAGTCATTTGAATAGCATTAAACAGTATTGGGAAGTAAAGCTATCTCAATTAGACAAGGTACTAAGATTAAGAGAATCTAACATCTGTTTTCATTTTGGCTGAAGTCTGCTTTCAGGCCTTGAGCCTGTTGCTTTACCTTTCTAGAACTGTTTCCTCAATAAGTGAAGTTGGGATAATGAATATCTTGGGAAGGACTACACGATCCAAGGATGAACATAGGCACTGTAGAAGTGAAGAATTTTAGTTAAGAAGTCTTCTCTTGATCCTACTTGATTAACAAACTTTTAGCACAAGTTTTAGTAGAGATCTTGCATTTGGGTGATTTATTTAAAATTGAGCAAATGTTCTGAATCATTTGAAAATGGGAAAAGTTTGTAGATATGTGTAAAGATTCCTGCAAGTTCTCTTGGGGTGTTTCAAATACACACTTTATTCTCCTAACTCTTGGAGAGGTGAGTGTTACCTTCTCTGTACTAGTATGTGTCTGTTTCTAGACTCAATTAATGGCTTGCTCAATCCATGACAAAGCATAATTTACTCCACCTGACCTCAGGCAATAACCCACTGAAGGTGCCTATCACCTTCCACTGCCCCTGGAAAGGTTCTAGGGCAACTAGGTTCCTAGCTTATAGGAGAAGCTGGGAGTAGATCTTACTTTGAGTCCCCAGCTTGATTGCTCGTTTTTCTAACTGGCTGCACTATTAAAAATGTTACTTAGTGAGACTTGTTCACCAAGGGAATCTGAACCTGTAGCACTCAGACTCATGAGCTACACCTGTGTTGGCTGACAACTGCATGAACAAGAACATGAACACTGGCAGCATCTCTGGGGTTGGGATCGAGAGTTGCTTTCTCTGGACCTACACATAATTATGTAACTTAGACATACCTATAACTTTGAGTGTCTTAATCATAGCTGTATCATTCCAGGCTTTAGTAATGAGCTTTAGTTCTTGGTAACTGTACAATTAATTTGTGATAAAATTCAACATATTGAATACTAATGAAAACTAATTGTAAATTGCAAATAATTTGTAGTTACTTTTGGTGATACAGATAGAGCATCACTTTTGTACTTATTTATCCTCTTTAAATAGGACAAAATGGAGTTGTCTATAGATGCTGGGCTACAGCAAAAATAGCAGTTGAAAACATTTTTTTACATGCACATTTTTCTAGGTTCAGGGAAAAGCATTCTAGGCGTGTACTATCTTTATAACATTTTCTCTTGCATCTGACATGCCTAATTTATATGGTGTCATGGCCTCAATTTTCTGTCTCTAAACATTTTTCTTTATTGAGGATAGGCAATAAATAATTTTAAGGGAATGCATCATGGTTAATGATGAAAAATTGGATTTATTAAAAGCTTAATTAGATTTAAATGACACAATCTTTTTCCCTGTAATTCTCATATTTTTTTAACAATGTCTGCCAAGTAAGCATGACTGATTCCTGTAATGTCAGGAAACAAAAAGCATCATTCGATATTTTGATACAACACTTGGTGCTGTTTTCACATCCCTGAAAAGCTTAACAAGAATCAAGGTGCTGCCTTTATTAACGCTCACAGGCAATTTTTGTAACAAAAGGGTGGAAATGACTCCAACTGATGCTGGGTGAGTGTTTGTACTCGCTCCGGGATGTTTTCCGCTCTGTTTTCCGTCTATTCCTTCAAAAAGATAAAAGCACAAGGAGCCTGGCAGGGAAGCTTGTGCTGCCTGTCCGTTTGTAAGCAAACAGATCACGCTTCACAGCCGAGTGAAAGCTAGAGGCTAGTACCAAGTTAATCAAACCTACCAAAACCATGTCATTATTCTGAGAGTTCAGATGAGGGAAGCCTAAGCAGGTGAAGGTAATACATACCGAAGGGACAAGGATGCAGACAGCAGCTGCTGCATGTCCAGTGCAGGGCTGCAGATTGCCTCTGAGGATGAGCTGCGAGAAGGGCATGGCAGGAAAAGGCGTCTGGGAAAGGGTGAGGATGGTCTGAGGGAATTGCGTACTAAAGGCAGCCCTGGGAAGGAGCTTTTTGCTGTTGTGTCTGTTACCGCCTTTGCATGGGAAAGCATTGGCTTGCTTTGACAGAAGCGGGTAGACGATACCGTGATTCAGTTGCGGTTTGCGGTACCAGTATTGTTACAAGCAAAGCCTGCAAGTCAAACTGAATTGTGTAGTGCCTTTTGTGGTGCGAACAAGAGAGGGCCAGGATGGAATTATAAAACGGCTCTTGCGTTCGAGCCCAAAATAGGATTTCAGTGTGTGTTTCCAGAGCTGAAAATAGTATTCCCACTGCACCAGCTCAGGAAAACAAACAAAAGAGAGAGCTCATATGTGCTAATAAAACTGTCAAATGCAAAAACAAGTAAAAGCATTCTGAAAAGTACAACAATAGATTTGCATACTTCATTAAAAGATAAGAACTTCCTTGCTGAAATAATAATAAAAAAATCTTCATTTCAAATAGGAATGTTGTAGTTCTTTAGGGTAAAGGGCCCTAGTATAATATATAAGAGCAGATCTACCACAGGAGACTATGTGAATAGAAGGTGGATAAATGCTAAAATTAAGTAGTTGATACAGAATTTTTCTGAAGACTGCTTTTCCAGCAGTATCTGTGGTGTGCTTAATTGTTTTGATATAATATCCCATTAAAAGAGCACGTTCATGTAAAAATGTGGTGTTAATTTAAAAACTTTGAAGAAATACATTTTAAATTACTAAATCTTTAATTATTCTCATTTTCATGTGGAGTATTGACTTTAAGCTGGGTTTGGTTCTGGGACTGTGAAGGCTCATCAGTACAGTTTGCAGTTTCTGTGTGCATGTGTATGCCTTTTGTCTCTGCTTCAAAGACTGTATGGGAACAAAGCTGCTAGCAACCTTATGAAGGAATTCATATTATCCTCATCACCTCCTCTCTTAGTGTTATATTTGTTATCCTTAATGTTATAATATTCTACTTGTATATATGCATATATATTCTCCATTAATATTTTATTAACTCAAACTCATTCGTTCACTTCTTTTTTTTCTGCTTTTCTTATATATTTTGAATCATGCAGGAATACAATTGAAATGGAAGGGGCTTGCCTTTCTGAGGAATTACTTGCTTTTTCTAGCTATGTTATAGGATATCTGTGTGATAAAATATTAATTCTCCTTATAAACTGTATCCATTTCCAGTCTCCCATGGCTATAATAACTCTTATTGCCATGAATGTATTAATCAACAGTTAGATCAACTGGATGGTCTGTGAACGCCTTGCAGTTTTGTTATTCCCTTAATTCATAAGGGCTTGGCATGTGGGTCTATTATTTGCCATTAGATAGCTCACGATCTTTCCTGTGTAACTACTATTTGGGATGATATAATGTATAGTTTAAACACTTAAGTACTTAAGAGATATCAAATACTGGCAATGGCAGTTTATTGTAATGCCTGAACAGATGAACAAATAAGCAGTGATTGTTGTCTTTAAACTTGAAATTTCTGCTTTCAAAACAGTGATTTTGCTATAGAAGTGGTGAAAGAAGAAACTGCAGTTCCGGAGTTCAGGCTCAAGGGAGGAGGGAGAATCCCACAAGGAGTGTGGGGGTTTAGTCACTGGACACAAGTACAAACTCTCATTTAGATGCACATAACTGACATTGCAGAATGGACCTATCTGGTCCTAGAGACACATAAAAAAAAAAGTATATAAAGCATTGGGGCTTGGTCTGGTATGGGGATGAAAACGTGGGTTTCAGAAACAAATTTTGTTTGATATTTGGCTTAAATTTGTAATGGGTAAACAGCATTTAAGTAGACACAGCTGCCCTTGTTCACATGTTTGCAAAGGCAATGAAAGTGTATATGACAGTGGTTCAGTTCTGCAGGATCTCCTTTTTTAAGCTGCAGCTTATCTGAAGGCAGGTTTTCACTCCTCATCAGACACTGCGTGGCTGTCAGAGAAGGATGTGATTATTGCTGATACCAGCCCTGCACTTCCATCGATGCAGCTTGCAGAACTCTGCAATAATTGGGACTCTGGCCTCTTGCTTTCCCCAAAGCATAGCTTTAAGTTAAACCTAAGCTGTAAGCTACCTCAGACTTGCTGTAAGAATAGATGCCGTCAATATCTAGACTAGTGCAGCTCCCAAAAGAGGATATGTGAGTTCCTAATGCCATCCCTCTGTTTACTCCTCTGGATCTTGTGAAATATTAGATTGCTGAGGTGATGTTTTTCCTGCTCTAAGTAACCCTATGTTGACACCAAATACTACTCAGAAGATAGGTAGGCACCAGAATCTGCTGACATCAGGTGAAAATGTTACCTTTCTGGTGCTTGCCAAATACTGTAGGTGCTGGAGCTTGCACTGGGGAGAGCTGAGCAAGCTGCAGGGCACACAAATACTATTTCACAGCCTGCTGTATTCAGGGCTCTGAAACAGGAGCTTTGGAGGAGAATGGCACATAGGAAGCGGCCGACAAAGCTGTTTGCTGGTGTCCCTCTCGCAATACTCTGCCAGGGTGAGCCGTGTTTGGCACAGCGGTCAGGATGCCTACCTTACATGCAAAAGATGGCTCTGCCAAAAGTCTCCCAGCAGCACTGCTGACAAATACCTCGGGGTATTTGTACAGAGTAAGGAGCTGGGCACTCCGTTATTTGTACCAGGAGTAGCTGAAAAAGTCATGGGGTGGGCAGATGATACCTGAGAGGACTGCAGCTGGAATTATTGCGGGAGGTCCGGTGGGGAGGTGTCCCACTCTGGAGGGATGTGTCTGCTGAAAGGGACTTGTCTTTCTGTTTTAACTGAAACTTAAGAAAGGGCAGAGAGTCTCACTTTACAGAATCCCGAGAGCTAATTGAGGGGCTGTCATTTGTAATGCTATAGAATTGACTGCTTTTACAGAGCCCTGGATGCTTATGTAAATCCCCGACATGGTATATCCCAGTAGGGAAGGACCTCTGGAGTTTGCTGCATCTAACTACCCCAAAATGTAGGGTTACAAATGTGGGGGTTTTTTTGAGTGAGGAGAAATGGAGATCAGTCTGAATATCTGTTGTTATTTGAAAGCTCCCTAGAATCTGAAGGTTGGAATAAGTAGAATTCCATTTGTCACTGAATTTTGAGAGTTGTTTAGTTTAAATACAACTAATGGTAGGGTTATTTTTTGGGTTAGGAATAATATGCACTGCCAAGACTGAATAAGGGGTACATTGCAGAATTTTCTTTAATTCTCTGACATTGGTTTTACTAGAATGAGGAACTTATCTGAAAGGTCAAGAGTGCCTCAAGAGAGGCAGTTTTCTGAAACCTATTTTTATTTTTTCTTTATAGTACTTAATGGCTCTGAATTTTTCTTCCGTAAAAGACAAAGGTATTGCACATACTTAACTAAACTGTGTTGGTTTTTTTTGTTGTTGTTTAAAAAGCTTGTTTTCTTTTGGGTTCTCATGGTAAGAGAAGATTTAAGGAGATCCATGTTAAACCTTTCACTGACTATGGCCCTGTCACAAGCTCTGTGGTTTCTTGAAATTGGGTGTCCCTGACTTAGAACAATATCCTAAAGCTTAGACATTCTTTGTGAAAGGAAACAGAATTTTCACCCTCAAAGACCTGAACTGGGCTGTGTAGACAAGCAAGCACTAGAAAGCTGTCCTACTTAAGTGTTCAACAGGAGATTGGATCAGCAAACTGGCAAAATTAATTTGTCAAAGTATGTCTATCCATATGGAGTATTTAAGAATTTTCCAAACCCCAGCAGTCTCTACCAAACACAAGCATTATGATGAATTAGTAATTTTTGAAAAAATGTTTAATTTCTCCTTTTTATCTGACACTGATATTTAATTTGTGAGATTTATAGGCATCTGAGGATGTAATCATCTCATGATTATTTTGACACCTACAGCAATCAGTTTTGGTCATGTTTCTACTAGCAATTATATTATTCCTGAGTCTAACCCTTTAATAACCCTGCTCAAGAGCACAGCTATTTACTAATTGGATGCTGCAAGTTATTTCAAGTAATTTTCTAATGGGACATTGAAAATGAGATCTGATCAATAAAATACAAGCACAGACAATTTGGTTTGTCATTGAAAAACTGACTTTCTGAGTGACAAGAATTATAGATTTTCTTGTAGGCAGGAAGAAATCTGTTATAAAAAGGTGAAAAGCAATGATTATTGGACACCAGCATTTAATGAAGTTGGGAATTAATGTAGGCATATGGCACAACAAAGAATTACTTTAAAAATGTTATTTCAGGAAGTAGCACTTCGAATGTTTGCTCTTGATTAAGCATTTTTTTTTATTACTAGCAGTCAGGATTCAGGAGAAAACTTTTCTCTGTATATAGTGATTTCAGAATGAGAATTCTTGTGAAATTATCTAATGATGTTTGTCCCCTGAGGCCAAATTAAATCCATGACCGGGAAATTAGAACACAGATTTGAGGTTGTGCAAGTAAAATTGTTTTAGAACATCAGAAGGGAGAATGAATTTATTTGCTTTGAAAGGCAAAGTAAAAGAACAAAAGCAAAGCAGAGCTGCACATTTTATGGGATTGTTTACTTAATCTGTCATTATATTTTTCATTAATGCTAATAGTAATGGTGCATAACTTTGTCCTGTTTTAAACTTCTTTGAAACAGGACAGTACTTTTCAGAATGGCTGTTAAATAGTAATTGGACAAACACAACTGAAATGGAAGACTTACTGTATGTAAAACTTATGGAACTTACTGGGTAATGAAATGACAGATGCAAGTATTTACTTTGTTTTCTAGACCTGTTTGAACAAGTATTTAGGGAAAATGTAGTACTTCATGTCTGCCAATGCCACATAATTCTGTACAGTTTAAGAAACCACTTTAGGTACAGTAGAAATTAAAAATCAAATTCCAAGAAACACTATTTCGGTACATTATTCGCAAAAAAAATTTTGCTTGTGGAATTGGAATGATTTTATATTGCCTAAACCATACACAGGATTTTTCCCCCCATGTCCCATTAGCTAAATCTATACCTCCTCCACACTTATGCTCGAATTCAATCTGTTGTTAATCAGGCAGCTTCTAAATTTCACATTTTTTAAACATCTGACATAGCAGTTTTAGTTGTTTAATGTGTTTGTGTAATGCTCATGTTACAATTATATGGTGATATTTTCTGGGGTCCCAATCTGATATCATGGCAGCATATTTTTTAGGCACTAGCCTGCTATGGGTGAGATTAATCAGGGCAATGTTTGTAACTGTGGGCTGTTGCCCAGGTCTGATAATGTTTTAAAAACAACTGTGTCTGGAAACTCTATCCCCCTGATCAACATGGCTCAAACCACCTTAAAGTAATTTTTAAAATATGGACCCAACTAGTAACTATTTGTCAGTTAATGACCAAGTCTTTGTTATCTTAACTTCACAGAAGCACAATCTTTGCTATTGCTTCATTTTTATTGAACTTTGGGGTAACTTCTACAAAGTTAGCACTAAAAGTTAACTTGCAGTATGCATAATATTTGTGAAAACTGCTATATGTAATCCCCTGTTTGTCACAGATGTAGATATCTATATAACAAATACAGGAAATGAAAGGAAACAAATGTAAGGGAAACAATTTAAGAAAAAAAAAAGCTGCTTTAAAAATTAGTGTCATGCGTCATCTCACAGTGTAACAAATCAGAACAGTTTTTACTAAACCTCCTGGGTTAAAGCTCCTTAATTAAAATTTCAATTAAAGGAATATGACATTGTAAGTCAACTTGAAAGGTTCCTTTTGCACTTTGCTGCATGCTGTAACTTATTTGTCAAGATGTGTTATTTGGCTTTCTAAATGTTAATGATTTGCATGATTGTCAAAGACAGTTGACTGTGAAAGTTATTGTTAAATACAGAAATTCAGAAGTATTGCTTTATGAAGCTGCCTTTTACTTTGAGGGAAATTGAAGTGGTTTTTACCCATGAACATTTTCTTCCAATGCAAAGAACTTCAAAATAATGCTTGTAATTTGATTGTTCCATCTGGGCCATTACACGTTTTACAAATTGAGTTGGTCATAATTTCACATAACTGTTTGCTACCTTATATAAAAAAGGTTCTTCTCTGTTCTGAGAAATGCTTTCCAAATATTCATATTACTGTCTTTCAAAATGTCTTTGATTTTATTTTTTTTTAACCCTTTGACGGTCTGATCCATAACTCTTAAGTGCCTAAGAATTACCTGTCTGTTATACTTGTTAGGTAGTGTTAGAATCTTCTCTGATAAAATGTGTTGGGGTTTTTTTTGGTTTTTTTTTTTTTTTAAATTTCAAGCCTACACAAAATCTAAGTATTATTTGTATTCAGATTAGCGGTTCAAAGTTGTTTTCATTTGCCTTGCTGCACAGGAAACTGTACAAAATGAGCGTTGCATGCTCATTGTTATTTGATTAGACATGTAATAGTCTTCCTTTCATCTTATCAGCCCCAACTTCCTTGCAATTTTCTTTCCTTTTAATTTCCTTAATTTGATCTTGCATTTTTTTATTTCTTTTAATTTGCATACGCACAGGAAGAGAATAAGTGTATCAAGAACTAATCTTGCATTCTTGCAAACAACTACCTCTTGCTTCTATTGTCTTTCAACATTGGTCAGCTTTGTTCTTCATGTTTATATTGTCTTAATCTTTGGTATTCTGTTGTATAAATAATATTGTAAATGCCTAATAATGGGATCTCATTTTCATAGTGCAGATCTCTGTACACCTTCTGCACAGAATTTTTACATGCTGCATCCTATAAAAATCTTTTGATTAATGGATTCTGAATAAGCATTACAGTGTTTGACCAGTATTGTTTCTATAGCAGTAATCAGTCCTATACTAATCACTGATTGTTGCAGCTGTTTTGGTTTGGACAGTAGACTAAAAAAAATTGAACAGATCTTTCTTTTTCAGGGATTTTTCAAAAGAAAGTATCTACATTTAAGTAAATGTAATGTTTATCAGAATAGTTTCAGGAAAAAAAACCCCACCAAATCATTTTTATATTTTTCATTTCCTTGACACATTTTGTCAAGTAACTTGAAAAATTGTCTCTGGTTACCAGTGGATTTGGAACTCTACACACATGGTTTGGCAATCAAATACGCAAAAAATTGCCCTGTTATCTAAGTAACATACTGACACACAGGAAATCATAGAGTCACCCAGGTTGGAAGGGACCTCAAATGATCACATTGTCCAACCTTTTGTGAGAAAGAGAGCCTAGATAATCTCATCTAGCACTCTGTCCAATTGCATCTTGAAAATCTCCCATGATGGGGAGTCTAGCATATCCCTGAGTAGGTTGTTTTAGTGAATGATTGTTCTCACTGTAAAAAACCTTCTTTCTTAGTATCGAGATAAAACCTCTCATGGTGCAACTTGTACCCTTTGCTCCTTGTCTTCATTTGAGTCCTTATAAAGGGGTCCTCATGAAGAGAAGGTGCAAGTTCTTCTAGTGCAGCAACTAAAGAAATCATGACAGATGTGTAATGTCTGTCACCTTTCAAAAAGTGTTTTCTATTATTTGTACTATTGAAAATATAATCATGTGAAAGATGTAAATGCTGCCAATTCTCAGCTTTAATGCTTTTCTCAATGCTTCTATATGACCGTGAAAATTACACGTGTAGCCCTTGTAGTTGAAAATCTGAAAGATAGTTCACAGAACCAGAGAGGATATAAAATGATCCTTAAATTTACCTTTTTAAAACGTCCTGAGTTTAAAAGACATGTGAATTTTTTCTTTCTGAATGGTTGAGCCTGCAGGCAGTTTTTCGGTTGTGATCACTTACAGAAGTACTTCTTGTTATCTAATCGACTGTGACAGGAACAATTTGACCTATTTTACCATGGGAAACCATAAGAGGTTTATTTCAGATTTTATAAAGTACTGAACTCTAAAGAAAAAAGACCACCTTATGTATTTCTATTCCTGAGGGTGGATCCTTTGAAAGTAAAAAAAGAGCAGACCATTTGTGGTCTGCTAGTGATAAATTTCTGTAATTAGCAGCATATTGCATAGGAGTTTAAAGCTTGTATACAAGTTTAATAAAAGTGAAGGCGTGCTTCTGTATGATTTTATCAACACTGCTGGGCAACTGTTCAAAAAGACACTGTTATGGGGAATTAAGAGAATCATCACTTGAGTTTCCAGCAGTGATGTTCTCATAGTAAACCTCTTCAAAATTATATATGTAGATGAAGTTATACATTATGGATATAGAGTAGTTTGAGTTTCAAAACATTCTGTGTTCAAATGAATTTACTTTGGCTACTTTGTCCTAAATTAGTCCTACATAATCATGTGCTATACTTCAGTGACAAATAGAAGCATTTATACTGATGACCTGCTATACACAAAGAACTGATTATCTGAACTTGGTAATCCTCATGACGTAAATAATAGTTCGGTTTTCAATTATGCTAACATTAACGTATTTGTAAATTTTCAAACTAACTTCATGGCTGAGCTTGCAAAATCAGTACAGGTATTGTAAACATTTCTGCATGTGCTTAACTTTGGGAACTTGAATAGTTCCACTAAAAATAATGGAAGTATTGCTGTGCTTAAAATTAATTGAATTCATGTACATTTAAAAGACAGTGGCTGAAATGCCCTATCTGGCAAAATCTTGCTCTTGGAAGTTGCCTTCATGCAGAAAACTGAATTCTTCAGGGTTTTTTGGGGGTGGTTGGGGAAGTGATGTTGCTATCAACTGATAGTTGTGATGCTACATCCATTTTCGGATACTTTTTCCCATTATAAAAAAAAAATTCTCAGTTCCTTCACAATTAAAAAAAGATTTTTCATATTCAGTTGACATGTGGTTCAGTATCCAGAAATTGTTTTCTATGATATTTTTACCTGTGAATAAACTTTTTAATTTTTCTGTTTTTCTCACTACACTTAGTGCTACAGCCTCAATTCCTTCATTCATTATAAACTGGAAAAAAAAATGTAGAACAACTTAATTTTTAAACTTTGAACAAGATGGCCAGCAACTTTGAATTAACTCTGATTCTTTTTTTTTAAGCATTATTTCATTGAAGTCACATGTGAGTAACTCACATTACTGTTTGTGAATAAGGTTTTTAAGCTTACCTTTGTTATTTTCAAACAGCTTTTAAGGTTCTTATTCAGTTTTTCAATAGCAATTTTGACTGTGAAATATACATTTATTTTTGTCAAACTGTAGTCCCTGGTATAGAGAAAAAGGATTATATTAGTGTGTTTTTAAGTGCAAATGACTAGCTGAATATATATATATAGACATGTTTAAATCAAAGCTTTATGAAGTGAGAAATATGTTTCCAATAGAACTTTGAATATTCAGGGCTCTTCATTCTAAAGCAGATAAGCAGCTTTCCAGTGAGTGCTTAAAAGGAGCACAAAAAGGAACAGAGGAGATAGGTGGCGGTGAAATTTTTGTGAGTTTCCTCCTTGTGCTCAAAGCTTAAACATTATTCTGACTACTGGTGGGAAGAAAAGCATACGCTTTTCCAGGCTGATATATTTTGAAGATAGAATCATGGTACCTCTATCTCCACTTGCCATGCTGGGAGTAGGGCAGGAGACGTTAATCAAATTCAATAGACACAGGCAATTCATTATCCCCATTTTATAGACGAAAATAAAGCAGAGAGAGGAGTAACACGCTTAGTCAGGTGGCTAATGCTAGAGGTGGGAATAGAGACTGAATATCCTCATGTCTAGTCCAGCACTTTAAATGCTGTCTGCAGCTCTTTCTGTGGTGGCTAGATTGTATTCTTTTTGACAGAATACGTTATTTCAGTCAATACCAGGAAGTGATAATTTTCAAGTTTAAGGGTGTTTGCTTGATTTAATTTTGAGAGGTATTACAATGGGAAATGTCTTCCTAGTATTTTAAAAAAAAAAAAAAAAATAGAAAAAAAATTGAAAGCAGCTACCAGAGTGATAGCTTCCTCCAAGACCTGAAAATGACTTCCTGTTTTTTATTTAAAGTAATGATTTTTTTTTTTTAGAAATGTTTATAGAACCTGTAAATAGCAAATTCTTTTCCTCTAAAATGTACTACATTTTTAAGCGTTTTCTATTGAAACTACTGATCTCTTTCAAAAGTTCATGCATTTTCAGGTCTTGGAGGAAGCTCTCACTCTGGTAGCTGTTCACAGTCAACTGTGAATATTATGAGAATATTGGTAGGCTTGTGTAGGGCATGTTCTTTGTCAAGTGGTAATGGCTGTTCAATAACTCCATCTGAAATACAGGAGTGATATTTTTTGTATGATTTCTTTGAGAACTGCCTACTCCGTTTCTACTTACCTCTTGTAAATGAAGGTAATAACACTTCAGAGCCTGAAGAAACAGGGTGATTTCATCAAGGGATTCTGTTTAAAAAAAAAAATAAAATATGCCTAGACCTGCCCTCTGGAAGGGGTACCTCAAAGCTACTGAGGGCTCTCAGGAGAAGCCATATCACAGGAACAAATGTAGTAGAAGGTGTAATGAGATGTGCAATGGCAGTCCCAGGTGTGCACTACTTCCATGCTATTAAAACCGAAATGAACTAGCTAACAAAACCCTTACCTGAAAACCAGGATAACTGGAGAGATCTGGCCAACTGATAGTGCTCTACCAGCTTAGGCCAAGTGCAGACTAAAGCAGAATCTGGAAATGAAGGAATATGAATATATTGACAAAAGCAGAGACTGGGAAAGAATAATACAGAAATAGAGACACTCCCCCTGCTCCATTTAAATATGAATTTATAACAGATTAAGCATGCTGTGTGATGAACTGTGGTGAAGATTACTTGTTAGCATAATTCATTCCTGATGTTAATGTTGATCTAATTTTGTTTTTCAAGGTTGTTAATCTAGTAGACACACATGAAAGGAAATACAAGTTTCATACCACATAAAGAATATTATCATTATTTTTCAGGAACTCAAGCAGGTTTTGTAATGTGATAAGGCATACCAAGTTTCAGGAGGACTCTGCCAATACAGCTTTGTAAATACTTTCTGTAAGTGAAAACAGCATTGACATCAACAAATTTTTTTTGGTGCAACCTGATGAATACACAAAAAACCAAGAAAATTGCAAGCTGAGGGGCTGGATACTTGAGGGATCTTTGTGATTTTATATGAAAGAGAATGAGTCAAGTGGGATGTACATTCTATGATGTGGCAGGAAAACTTTATCTTAAAATAATCCTCATTCAACTTCCCATGAAGAGTGACCTACTTACTAGCATTGTCCTCTTCAAGGGGGACCATTTGTTTTGTGTTAGTCAGATATGTCATGATTTATTCATCTGAGTGATACTTTAGGTACTTCTGTTGTTAATTTTTGTATGATATATGGCAAGATAAAACAGTTTAATAGATCAACTGGATTTTTTCTGATTTTTGTAGTCTATAATGTGTTATTTAAATATCAAAGACCTTGTTAGCTAAGATGGATCTGAAGCACAGAATAATCCAATGCACAAAATCCCTAATTGAGTAAAACATAGTAGGCACGCTGTAGGCATGGATAGCATAAGAATATTTTGAGTGGTAGTAGGCTGTTGAAATAAGAAGCATGAGCTATGTGACTTTTTCATTTTTTATTAAATATAAAACTGGCACAGATGAATTATAAAACTGCAATTCACACATATGTAACATGTGTATTCAAAATAGATGGTAGAAGAAGCGGGAAAAATATATTAATTCAGCTTGACAAAGAAAAGCAGGAGTTTGTTCCTAAATTTGATTTAGTGGTGGATCATTCCTCAATTTTAGCATTTCCTTCAACCTCTACAAGCCTGCCAAATTCAAACAGCTAGGACAAAACTAATCTTTGGGTTATTTGTAGCTTGTTATTTTCCTTTGAAGTCATGGATGGATAAATTATAGTCACAATATCCTATCAGCTGAGGTATTGCTCTCACAAAAATTTCCATTGGATATTTATAGTATCTCACAATGTCTTGGAGATAATTTACTGATGAGTCTTATAAAATATTTTGTTGCAAGAAACAGCTAGTTCAAAGTAGTTTAGTGCATTATTATATAATATTAATTTTGTTTAATGAAGGACTTACAAAATGTCAAATGTCATTTAGTATACTGCTTTGATACATGAGCATATTGGCATTTAAAAATTCCATCTGAATTAAATTACCTGCTTCATCTTAAACAAGAAATAAGAAATGGGTAATTCACATTCAACATTATAGGTCAACATCAAATGGTAAAACCAGAAGCTCTGCCTGTTGGAGATTACTCTCTGTTTATAGAATCAACAAAAGCAAGAGGCCTAAGTTAAACCTCTGGAACTGTGAAAGAATTTTACCAAAACCCCATATCATGCTTCTTATTTTTCTTGAGAAGATAATACTCTTTTCTTTTCTTGTGCTAACAAGACAGCTATTCTGCCTGACATTGATACAAATACAAGCCAATCATTTCTTAAAGCTAGAGATAAGAAGAAGAAAGGACTGGAGGTTATGAGACACCTTTCCAGCTTGGAGTCCGTTGCAACCATCTTCCATGTATTTCTAAGAAAATTCCCAGTTTCCTAGTTCTGCAATTTATTCTTATATCAACTAGTTTTGCAAAACACATTTCTTCTATGATTCTCATTTTTTCTTTTGTTAGCCTATCTCACCAAAGATCTATATGAAAATTAATCATGTTAAATAGCTTGCTTAGTGCTTTTGCGTAGTTTCCTTTTAATGTTTGTTCTGTTCTCTGTGTTCTTAAAAGACCAAAACAGCACCCCTAGATTCTCTGGTAAGAACTTCTTGATCTGCTCTTCTTTAATGTTGGGTGTTTAATTCTTCAGCTGGCCTACAGTTATGGAAGCTCAGGAATTGGCCTTAGGTTACTTGATGCTGCAACGGCAAAAGCCCTGCATGCAGAAGCAGAAGTTTTGCCATCAAGCAGTGGCTTCGAGTTTGAGCACAATTGGTCAAGGATGTTCAGGCTACCAGAGATCAGAGACACAGAACTGATATGGTGGCTCTACAGAATAAAACAAATTAATGAACTTTAGCTCTAAGCGAGTTAAATTGTTTTTAGGACAATATTTTTTCCATGAAGGGGTACCTCAAACACTTTGCAATTTCCAAGTCATCAAGTGCATTTACCTGGAAAATACTTTTGAGCTATAATTATGAACCAGAATTGACTAAAGAGATTATGATCATCTTCCTTTGTAAATGGGTAGGGCAAGAGAGACATTTTCAGGCCTCCTGTTCTGTTTGAGACATGAGCCACTGTTTCTCTAGGGCAAATAATCTGCCCCGCTTCCCAGGAGAATATCCTTATT
This sequence comes from Egretta garzetta, assembly GCF_000687185.1. NCBI lineage: Eukaryota > Metazoa > Chordata > Aves > Pelecaniformes > Ardeidae > Egretta > Egretta garzetta. The sequence goes on along the minus strand of NW_009260028.1, from coordinate 4,367,799 downwards.
GTTGGGATATGCATTTGGGGTATGCTGCCATGCTGGCTGCGCCGTTCCCCTGAGTGGCACAGCTGTCGAGTCTCATACAGCTAAATGAGTGTAAAGCCATTTCTTCCACCTTCCAAGTGATTTCCTTCCTCAGTGGTAGGTCACTTTTAAAAACAGGCCACTGACTTCTGTTTCTCTTCTTTCTAGTTAAAATGCTAAGAAACTAAATAAACATGTTCTTTCTTTCAATTAAAAAAAAGAAACAGAAGTCAATATTGTGGTGTGAAAGTAGACTTACAGGTACATTTCATTAAAAAAAAATATGATTGTGTTTGGATTTTTTTTGGAAGGGAAGATTTTGTTGTTCCCATGTCACTGAGTTATCCACAGAACCCAAGTTGCTGTTAGACAAGTGAGTCTTATTCCAGATTTACTTACCTTTATGGTGGTTGGTTTCATGACAGGCATTAACAAGGGATCTCTGTGCTGTGTTAGTGATGCATGGAATCGTTTCCACCATGCTCCACATACCTGTAAATGACTCCAGACTTCTGCATGTCTCTTTCTATCTATAGCATCCCTCCTCTCCTGCCTACAATAACTCCCATCTGTCTGCTTTGAAATTATTAAGTTAAAAGAATAAGTGGTTTTCTGCATCTGGGAATTCTAGTTTCAGATTTTCAGAAGCAGTTGCAAATCTTTGTTGGGCCAACGTGACTCATAAAGAATAATTACATCTTTTTCCTATTCAGAGATGGCTTTCCATGAAGGCATTAAAGTCGATAGTGAAAAAGATTATTTCAGGAATGAATATTATTTTCTTTGACTGTTTTTCTTATGTCTTTGCTACATTTAATTATCTTTTGGATTTCGCAGACTTGCACAGTACAGTCTGTAAAATAAAACAGTCTGTACAGTTCTAGGAACTTCATAATCTTTACTGATTGTTCCTTCTCTGATGATGCCTTCCAGGACCTGAATGGGCCCCATTCCTTTTTTCTGCCAAAATTCAATACAGAAATAATCTCACGCCTGGAACACCTGCAGCATCAAATCCAAATAGAAGAATAATCTAATTAAAAAGAATGATGCATTTAATACATGAAAACAGATTTGTCTGTATTGGTTAAAACATAAGAAAATCAAAGTTTAACTTTGTCTAGGGCTTTAGTAATGCTTTATATTGTTATCCCTCATTCCTCTCAGTGGGCTAAGAGAAGTGGGAATTGAACAGGCTTCTCATATAATTTTTGCTCCGAGTTTCATTACACTGGAGCCTTCTTGCAATGAAGTGGCATCCTTTAAAATTAATCCTTCCAATAATATTGTTATGGATTGTCTACATCAAACCTTCCTATTTTATTTTGCTACTTTTTTTCCTCATTTCTGTCTCCTACTAGTCAAAGCAAAATATAAATAAGAGATGTCCCTTCCACACACAGCATTTCATTTTCTCCAGAAGAGTATCTCTATATCGTTGTATATGACTGAGAGATTTAGGTCACATTTCAGGATATGGGAGTGTATCTGCCCTTGAGTGAAAATGCAGATCCGTAGAAGTGCACTATAAAAAGCTGAAAAGGCATTCAAGTGGAATAAAGAGCTTGTTTAAATTAATAAATGTCCACTGGTGGGTTCACTGATGTATCTCAAGTAGAGCAGGTCTAAATTTATATGTCTAAACTGCTATTTATGAAAATGAAAGGAGAACATTGTGTGCATGAAAAGTATCTGGGAAATCATAGGATTTTTGGACATGGACAGAGTCAAAATTTGAAAAATAAAAAAGTTTTAGATTTCAGATGAAAAATCACGAAAATATATATTTAAAAAGCCTTTGCAGTACTTCTAGGAAATACCATGTCCCGATTATCCCTCTGGGTCAGGTTCACCATCACATCTAGTGATCTGTGTGGCCAGAAAGGGAAAAGATGTGCACTACCGGTGATATTAGCAAATCAAGAATCATGACCTTAGGAAGGAGGTAGAATCATGCAGCACCAGCAGGGTATTTCTGCATTACCAAATGAAATTATAGGTTCTTACCTATTTTAGAATTTTACTCCCATTCATCAAAAATCCAGCACTTTCCATGGGAGACATATTTTCAAGAGTAGTATTTTTTTAAGATGCAAAAGCAACTTTTAATTGGAAAATTGAAATTGCTCACATCCCTGTAAAAATGCTTCTGGGTTCATTACAAATGATTTGTTCTATAACTACATTCAGGCAATAGAAATTCAGAGGATTTGAGATGGATTTTCATAATAATTCTAGGTAATCACAGATTTACTCACTCCATGATAGTTTAGTAAAGACTTATAACTGGTTAATTGAATAGCTTAGAGTTTTAAGCATGATAGCTTTGTATATAAATCTTGCATTTGTGGTCTTTTAATTACTGTGATATAAAAATATATAATAATTCAAAAGGATAAAGAAATTATCATAGGTAGCAATTGAAGGTTTCAACATTTGGAAGAAATAAAGCTAATTGGTTGTGCAATTATTTGCATATGTGACTGATAGATGTGGTAAAAATAATGGAGAAAGTAATATACTTAAATCATTTTGTGTTTTTATGGAACGTGCCCTATCTTGTCTTTGTAAATCTTATTTCCATACCTAGATTCTTCAGTCCTAGAATTTAATTTGAAGTGTAGATGAAAAAACCATAAATATAAAAAAAGGAAAATTATTTAAATCTATTTTCTGGGGTGCATATTCTTGCAATGAATTCTTTCTTTAGCATAAAACCAGAGAAATGTATTTTTTTGCGAAGTTGGAACTGTCAGCATTCTTGACATTTTATGTCAGTCAGTAATGATGTGCTTTTCATTTTGTTAATTACCATAACCTTTTAAAAAAAAACAGTCAGCTGTGTCTGTGGCAGACTGTTCTTTAGATTTCAGGCAAGAAGTTAAGATCATGTCTGAAGTTGTGTTTTCCTCATGATAATAAAGTATTCATTAGGAAAAAGGAAAGTTTACGACTGCTACATATACTGTCCATGCTATTGCCTCTAACTCACTAACAATACTGCTGTGGTCTGACAGTAATGTTATTGCATGTAGTATAGCCTCTGAATCAACAGGTTAACTTTGGTAAAAAAAAAAATCTAGTAAAGTGTTGACAAAAACCAAGAGCGGGGGCGGGGAGGCAAATCTTACAAATGCCTAAGCAAGACCCCATGAAGTTAGAAATTGCAGATTCAACATTACTTTACATACCTCATATAATGACTGTATATAATCTAATGCTAAAGTGAAGTTTGTGATAAATTTGAGATTCTTGAGAAGTAAGGCTGAAGCATTTGTATGCTGACACTTGTCTTTAACTAAAAAAGCAAGAGCTATGAAAACCACTCCTGAAGCAGCTCATAAACAATGCCAGTCCCAGATTTTTTGACACCTTGTAGCAAGCAGCATCAGTTCTACAATTAGGGTGTCTTCTCTGGGAAAGAAAGGCTAAAAAGAAGCATCCTGCAACTGGATGTGTGCTGTGAGGTGCCAGCTGGGCCACCTGCTCTAGAACGGTGGATTTAAGAGTTTGTATATTTGCAATCCAAGAAGGAGAAAAAGAAGAAAAAAAAATCTATAAGCCAAAGAAAACTTGTCTAACTCTGAAGGCTAATGCCACCTCCTCATTTCTATAGGGAGCATGCTGAGCTAAATTGTTGGTCAGGTGGAAATCTAGGGAAAATTAGACGTCATTAGACAATATTTTTGTGAGATCTTAAAATCCTCCAAAAGCCAATATTGCCCACTCCCCTCCCCTGCAAGCAACCAAAACAAAATAACCCTATAGGCTGCATCTGGGAAAAAGAAATACAAATTTTTAAAAGAGATTTCAATATTTTTCTTCTTTCTGTGAAATGGAGCCGTATTAGATGAAACAGTATTCTTCCATACTCTGAAGGATCTCCTGGAAAATAACCTTTTTTCCTCTGTCCAATCTTTACTTCTGAAAATTTTATTGATAAAGTGTCACAAATTTAAAAGTGCTTCCAAGTAACTAACAACATGACAGTTTGTCTGGAAAAGGGGGGAAGTGTGGTTTTGGGATGCCTTCCGTTAGTTCATCATATTCAGGGTGGCAGTTAGATGGAGTTAACTAATCCTATTGCAGTTTTTAAAATTCTCCTTTATATGCTGTAACCCCTATATTGACCATCTATGACCGATACTATATTGACCATCATTTATCATTACTGTCTTTATGACCGAGTTCATAAGCCACCATTACCACTATTTTATGACAGTATTTTCAGTTAAAAAAGAGGCTGCTTTTGAGGCAACAATCGCGTTGTGTCTTGCACTGTTTTCAGCAATATTGAAATTGCCTTTTGGGAAAGATGCTGGCTACTTAGTCATAGACTCTGGCATACACGAGCATGTTCCTATGTGCTGTGTGCTTTAAAACCCATTAAGGATCAGAGAAATATGGGAATAATGTGATGTCACATCACAAAAAAAAGGGTAAAAAGAAAAAAAGTTTAAAAAAGCAGCAGAAAAATAGCCTCCCTCTGTGCTTGGCACTCATATTCAGATCCAGGCTGAGGGTGAGCTCTGGGCCATGAGGGTGCTCATGGGCCTGACTGTCCCTGGCCAGCCTCCTGGGGCTCCCCCCACCCTGCCCACAGCCCAGGACCCCATCTCAGCCCTCCATGGACACCAGCCCCTGCCCCAGTGACACCACAGAAGGGCTGGTCGGCCCTGCCCAGCCATGGGGTCCTGCTGAGCCAGGTCCACCTGTGGGCCCATGTCCCATCCTGGCCTCTGCCTGTACCTGTACCCAGGAAGGTGCCCTGTGCCCCCAGCTGCCCTGCTCCTGGCCGTGGGGTGGGATGGGCCCTGCCTGCCCCCAGGGGGTTGGCCTGTGGCTCCCTGTGTGCTGCCCACTGGAGCTGTCGGCCCGCAGCCCCTGACAGCATGTGTGGGGTGTCTCCTGCCCCCACAAGTCAGCTGTGGGCAAATCAGCTATAAAGTATTTTTCTGAGATGAAATTCATAGAATCATAGAATCATAGACTTTGCATCCCTAGCCAAGTTAAGCTCCAGCTGCGCCTTCGCCTCCCTGACCCCATTCCTACACAACCGGACCACTTCCCTATACTCTTCCCAGGATGCCTGTCCCTGCTTCCACTGCCTGTGCAGTTCCCTCTTCCTCCTTAGCTTGACCAGCATCTCCTGTCTCAACCACGCTGGTCTCTTCCCTTCTTTGCTTGATTTCTTACACCTAGGGATCGATAGCTCCTGCGCTCTGTGGACCACTTCCTTAAAGATCTGCCAGCTCTGTTCTGCTCCCCTGTCCCTGAGGGCCGTTTCCCAGGGAGTCCTACTGACTATCTCCTTGAGGAGCTGGAAGTTGGCTTTTCTAAAATTCAGGGTCCTGACTATACTCTTTGTCCTTCCCATTTCCCTCAGGAGCGTGAGCTCTACCAGCGCGTGATCACTGCAGCCCAGGCTGCCTCCGATCTGGACATCTCCGACGAGCTCGCTTGCATTGGTGACCACCAGGTCCAATTGATTGTTAACTCAACATTTAAGTCACTTTATCACCCCTTTCTTTGCATGACTACAATCGAGCAATATTTCTAAAATGAAATCTTCAATTCTAAAGGCATAAAACTGCTCTGCTGGAATTTGCTTCCTCACCCAAACCATCAGAATCAGCTCTAGTCCACCCTACCAATCTTGAGCACCTATTGCAGTTGAACATAACCTTCTAACAGGACTGGTTATGACTCTAGCAGCTCGTAAATTTAATTTGGAAAACGTGTTTGCTTGTAAAAATGTTTAGGACTGTGGATGACCTGCTAACTCTACCCCTAGCTTGCTATTTATGTCCTTCCTGGGCATAGGACATCTAGGTAACTGAGTATGTCTCCCGCCAAGAATTATATCCTTAAAATGCTGAAACCCAGCAAATTGTTTATCAGGCTGATTTGTTTCAGTTTTCTCACTGTTCTCTTGACTTACAAATCATGTTGTAGGAACAGCAAATATTTTGAAATGTAATTAATAATGTTTTAAAGCTAAGAGATTCAAAAATGAGCTATTGCATCATTGGTGGCATTGAGACATTCACATTTTGTTAAGCTGCCATGATTATTTTTCCATTACTGTACCTTGGTAGTGTACAAGTCAATTTCTTTCAAATGTTCCTTAATATGCTCAGAGCTTTCCCTCCCTCTCCGGCCACAGTGTAAGCAGCCTGTACTTTGAAATGAAAAGGCTGCAGCTGCACGTGCTGCATGACGTGCCTACAGATGGCTCCCACTGCATGGCTTCAAGGGTCACCCCTTGGTGAGAGTGTGAGTCTCTCCCTAGTGATGCTGCAGGATGATAAAGAAGCAGTTGCTGTTCCTGCTTCTTCCTTTTACTCTCTGTTTCCGTACTCGTTAAACAATAATTGTAAAGTATGTAGGCGATTTACAGCAGGAGCCCGTGCGGGGCTACAGTAAGGATCATTCTGTCAGGGATGCAGGAAGGCATGCCCAGCCTGAGGGCTGTGACTGGCTTAATGCTGCCGCTGCTGACCCAACGTGCTGTGAAGTTCCAGCATCAGTTTAAGTTCAAAGCAAGGATGTAAAGGTTGTCCCCGCTATGTTTCAGGATTAGGTCTGAGCCGTAGTGTTTATCATCTGCCTTCCTTTACTTCACTCATCATGTCGATTAAGGTGAGCTTCGTCTTTTGTGGGAATTTATCATTATGCCATTTTCCATAGACTTCTCAGGCTCCTCAGACATACTGGTGAAAGATAAATGAGGCTGGTGAATAAACAAGTTGCAGTTATGGAGTGGCATGACTCTGTAGCCTGTTTCTTCTTGCTGCCTCACAGGCCTGGCTGTTTCTTCCTGAAGATTTGAGAAACACACAGTCCAATCAGTCTTGCATTATGGCTATGGGTTTCTGTGTGTCTCCTACTAACTCTGTTAATGTGACACTTCCAACAGGTTGTTTTCCTCTGAAGACCTGCTAAAGTGGTTAAAGTGCCTTAAAATAGTTTCTTCAAAGCAAAATAGCATTTAATTGCCAAAAGAGTAACTAAGAAAATGGGTAAACATAAAAAACCCCACAACCCAACAATGCAATCCCCAACCCCTTTTTCCACCTACAATAGTCTTTCTTCCTATGCCTACATCATTCTCCCATCTGTAGTGGAAGAACAAGCTTTTTTGTTCTGGTCCCTTGTTCTCCCTGACTGTATCATACAGTACATCAAAACTGGAGCCAGGAAGCATTCCCTGGCACTAAATGGTACTCAGACCTTGTCACTGTTGAAACTTACAGCAGTTTCTGGCATGGTTTTAGCCCAGGACTACTGATAATTCCACTCTGATTTTAGAGATTGGAAGAATTTAACAGTATGGATGTGGTCCCTTCTGTGCCAGACAGCCTTAGGGCCATCAAATTGTCTCAGGCACTTTTAATTTTATAGTACAGAGGTAGCTTTCAGGTCACAATGTGCGTTTGCATCTCTGCCAGCTTTCTGACAAGCATCAGTTACTACTCCTCTAAGGTGTTTATTTTAGACTATTAGAATTAAAGTTGTGCAGACTTTTGGCTTTTAAAGTTATGATCAGTCCAAAACAGTAATTCTTTTTCTTAGGTTTAGGAAAAAAAAAAAAAGGTAATTCAAGTATGACATTAAAATGGGGTCAGAAAATGAAGCAACATGCTGAAGTAAACCATAAACATCTCAATCTTTTTCTCAAAAATAATTTTAATGGTTTTCTCTTGCCAAAATTATTGATCAAGCTTGACCAAAATAATGATTTTTTTTTAAATTTACTTTGAAATATTTTGTGTATTCACTGAAATACTAGTGAATGTCTAATTAATATTAACACCCTCTCTTCCCCCCTCACTAATATCCCAACCAAAAAAAACCCCAGCTCTATTTAGGACTTTCTGTAAGCCCACATTTTGGTGCCAGAAGAATAAACCATTCTAGTATGAATATGGACAGGCAGCTAGTTATTTGTGAATTGACAGCAGTTGTTAGCTTAACTATTCAAAATATAGAATCATAGAATCATTTAGGTTGGAAAAGACCTGTAAGATCATCAAGTCCAAACGTAAATCTAACCCTGCCATTCCACCCTAAACCATGGTTCCGAAGCACCTTGTCTACCCATCTCTTAAATACCTCCAGGGATGGGGACTCGACCACTTCCCTGGGCAGCCCCTTCCAACGCTTGACAACCCTTTCTGTAGAGGAATTTTTCTTGATGCCCTGGTGCAACTTGAGGCCTTTTCCTCTTGTCCTATCGCCTGTTACTTGGGAAAAGAGACCGACACCCACTTCACTACCCCCTCCTGTTAGGCAGTTGTAGAGGGAAATAAGGTCTCCCCTCAGCCTCCTTTTTCTCCAGGCTAAACCACTCCAGTTCCCTCAGTCACTCCTCATAAGACTTGTGCTCCAGACCCCTAACCAGCTTTGTTGCTCTCCTCTGGACATGCTCCAGCAATGCAACATCTTTCTTGTAGTGACGGGCTCAAAACTGAACACAGTGTTCGAGGTGCGACATCACCAGTGCGGAGAACAGGGGCACGATCGCTTCCCTAATCCTTCTGGCCATGCTATTGCTGATACAATCCAGGATGCCATTGGCCTTCTTGGCCACCTGGGCACACTGCTGGCTCATATTCAGCCGGCTATCAACCAGTACCCACAGGTCCTTTTCTGTTTTACAGAACAAGCCCTATCTTTGTTGCTGTTTCATTTTCTGTTTTTCCCTCTGCACAATAGATTTGTTCAACTCATGGAAGTCTATCAGGCTAATATCGCACAGATAACCTGATGGGAATATGATAGTTGTAAAAAGTAGTCCCTCATTTTCAACAGAAGACATTAGAGATGACATGACTAGAACCCTTCCTCTCTATTACCAGCATTACTTTCTAAAGCCTGTCTAATGATGACTTTCTATATAGGCAAGTGCATATCAATTTCAACTATTCAACAGCTGCAAAATGACATGAGAAAGGCCCAAAGCCCGGCTTGCAAGTTTTTTTATGGGCAACAATGACAGAGAAATTAAGTAACTTGTACAAAATCAGTTAACCTGGTTTTCTTTTCCTTCTTGCAAGTGTGTAAATCACTGAAGTCCTGATAGTGTAAAACCTCCCTCAATGGGTATAGAATCAAGCCCAATCAGGCTAAACCAAATCACAACCAAGTATGCACTAAAATATAATGTGTAGATGTTAGACCTACTGAGCTCTGATGAGAAGTCTTATTTCATATTTCTTATTTTTGTTAAGGCATGAGATCAGTGCAACACTTGCAAAATCGCTTTTTAGACAAGAAAGCAGACATCTCTCCAGGGAATGAATATATTCTGGAAACTGCAAGGAATATATAGCAATACAAATTTCATTTGCCCTGGCCATCATAAGGATGGCTCCCATTTAAGAATATTCTTAATGCCCAGTGACTAATGGGCTGAAATATTCACATAAATTAAACATATGTTTACATACTTTGCTCCATGGGAGCTGATGATATCAAAATAACAAGAGCTATGTTGAGTGTCATGTTGTTTTGATAATGAATACCTTAATGAAGTATACTTGCTATTACTGAGCAGAAACCATCCTTTTGTTCTGACCCAGATTCTTTTTTTCAGGCATTGCTATGACAAAAGTGATCAATAATAATTAGACACAAGTGTGCAGGACTTAGCAAGTTGCATGAAGAAAAAAATGTAGGTAACCCTACCTAAAGGAATATGAACACCTAATAAATTTTGGGGGCAAGTGGCTGCAATGGGAACTGATATTAAAGGTTTCTTTCTCCTTTAGGTGCATATTTAGCAATAGAAACTAATGTTTTCACCTCAGTACTGTAATACAAACAGAAGCACTGGGCACCTTTGCCTTCACTGTAAGCCATCTCACTGCTTATAGAAGGCTGAGGGTCGTGCCAGTACCTCCTCCTTATTCCTCTCTGTGCAAATATGTGTGCATTGAATGGTGCTCTGTATTCTTATTAGTGAGAGCAGTTATCACTCCTCTTTGCAAGAAATACTCCAACATGAAAAAGGATGTTCTTCCACCAGCATGTCCCCATAATGTAGTATCATATTGATAACACTCAGTGGGAAAGCTTTTACCTGCTATGTGAAAAGTCCAGGTTCTGTTCCTGGCTCATGCATCTTTTTGGAGAAAGGTTTTGTCCTTGGCAGACCCTCCATGACTTTTTCTCTCCACTCAATTAATTGCTTGCACTGGGTTTGGCGTCAGGAGATACTTTCCAGAATGTGTAAGGATATAAAGAATTTAATGCAATTTTACCAATTCCTGGATCTGGAGCTATCAGCAGCTTAGCTAAAGGTAAGCTACTTTTGCCACCTAGAAATGCCTTAGCTACAGGGTGTTGGAAGCTGAGATAGTTCAGAAGAGGAAGGACAACTCTGTACATGCCCTGTTTCTTATATTCTTTCTCTAAGCATCTGATATCAATCCCTTTGGAGATGGCACACTGGACCTGCCATCTGACTCAATACAGCTTGTTTTTATGTAGTTGGATTTGTGCTGACTCTGTCTCCTGTGGCTCCTTTCAAGCCTCTCCAGCGTTTCCAGCTTTAAGTCTTCAAAGTGGGCTGCAGCATTTTTCTGTTCTTTTAAACTGCCTCTCCCATTCTACCCCTACAGTTCTGAGAAACAAATTAGTCTTTTTATTGCTACTTGACTTGAAATCCCTACTCTGATTTTATACCAGCAGAGCTGTTGCAACAATGGTGACCATTTTGAAATGGCTGCTGAAGAAAAGGAACTTCCAGGAGTGTGTCATTCTGTGAAATAACTTCAGTTCTCACTGTACCATAATTGCCTGTAAACACATAAGAATATACATATTTTATAGTGTCTTTTCCAAACAAGAAATAGAATTACTATTTAAATTATGTGCATGCAGTATGTTTGCAGTTATTCTCACTGTTTAATTATGTTAATATTATTAAGTAGGATTTAGAGATTAAATCAAGAGTAAATTTTCTTCCTGAGTAGTTTGACAGTAAACCGCATGCGTTTTTCTGTTGTATCTAATTTTTACATAGTGAATAATAATAATTAAATTATAGTATTAATATTTTGGACTTTTATACAGAAAATTAACATTCAGTGAAATCAAAGCATTTAGATCTTTGATATACTCTAAATTCTCCATGGATGAGGTAGAAGACAAACTCTAAAAGCCTGTGTTCTTAAGAACAAGAAGCACAAACATGAGTGATAAATCATGTACTTCAATGGAAGTATTTAACATAATCACCCTAGTTCTTAGGTCCAAATTTGAACACCAACTCAAGTATCCCAATTCTTGTCAATTTCTAGGTACCCGCAGATCCAAAGGAAATCAATAATCAGCTACATAAAATAAGAAACTTTGAAAACTAGATCACCAAACACAGAGATGAATACCCACTGTTTGTTATCTTTGTCTTTCGTCAAATACTTACTACATTATTTTTTTTTCAAACAATTGCAATCAAGTGGATGGAATCACACTTGTTTACATGTTTATAGGCTTACTTCTTTAACTAATAGAAGTTCTTCAGTTTTAAATCATTAATGAGGCTGCTATTTTTAAAGCTAAAAGATAAATACCCTTTTAAACATGGAGCATATAAATGGTTAACTAAGAACAATTAATTATAAAACAAAGACTGCCCAGAAAGTTTCAATCTAACAGCTTTTCACTTGAAAATCCAATTTTCTTAAAATTACATGTTTCACAAAACATATCGACTTTGATACTTTCATTATGAATAGTACTTAGTGAACAGTTCTGGTGCCTTAAATAAATAGTTTCAACTTTCTTCTTTCTTTTTGCTATAACAAAACATTGATCTGACTCTGGTTTTAACTTGGGTTTTAATCTTAATGTAATTTTATATTTATGAATAGTATATTTATTGGGTACAAATTGAATTTTCTTATATTTTCAGAATAAAACTGTTAAGCTTTTGAATGTTTAAAAAATGTCAGGGAATTCTGACCTTTGATCTAATTGCTTCAGATCTAAACACCTCTGATCTACAAGGAAAGCAAACCATCAAAATCCCAGAATTTCTCATGGAGTGAGAAATCCCCTGTAGCCTAAGGGAGAAAAGGAACATATTAGGAATACTGAAAGGCAGGAAAGGACGGGCGGAGGCTGTAGGTTGAGTCACTCCTCATGTGTAAGCATTAAGATTGGGAGCCTTCTACTTATTCCCTGGCTTTTCCTGGGCTGAAGCTAAAGCTGAAGGCTTCTTATAGGAAGTCATATCTTTGTAGTGAATGATGAAGCCAATGGATACTAAATTATTAGAAATTTGTCGTAAGTTCCCTTTCATCTGACTGAAGCAGGAAGCCAGGTAACCTCTGCTATTCCGATTTAAAGCAAGGATACTTCAATGAAATAAAAAATAGAGGAACTAAGAGAAACTTTAACTGTTATAAAAAAATATTCTTAGTAGCACAGTTGTCTAAAGTATGTAAGAATGAAATCCCTTTTTCCCGTTCTGTAGGTTTCTAGAGCACGACGATAAGGGTTTTCTTTCTTCTGTTATGTCATTAATCAGAAAATCCTCTGTCAAAAGATGACATTGGAATATTTGCAGTTTTGAACTTGCATTTAGATCTGAGCTTTCTGGTAAAAATCAGCAAAATAGTATCAGTTCCAGGGAATTCTAACAAGTTATTTCAGTTCAGCTCTACTGTTATGTAGTTCTATCACAGCAGCCATTATCTGCCCTAAAATAGCACCTTATCTCTAATGCTAGTGCTTTACTGTTTTCATCCTGTAATGATTCATAACTGTAATGATTGCACTTAATTCCTGAGTGTGTGCCTTAACATACCTATTGTTCCAAATAAGCAGCTGTTAAGAACTTGTCCTCTGTTGCTTAGAAGTATTTTTAAAACATTGGTCTTGTTCTCTTGAGGTCAGGCTTCTTTGTCCAGAATGATAGGTATCGAGAAAATCTCTGCATCTTTCTCTATCTTACATGGGACCATTATGGCATCCAGTTACATTTTAAATTGTTGTGTAACATACAATTTACCCACTGAGCAAATAAACCCCTCTTCTGATACAGGGTCTTTAGGCAGGGATTACTTTCATTTCACTGAAAGCTAAGACCTCGGATTTCTAAAATTTGCTTTCCTTGTCCTATAGCTTTTCAATTAGTTAGACTCGGTGAGAAGGCCCTAGCTACGTTTTGTTTAACAATTAAAGCAAATGCCCAAATGTTTATTTCAATTATTTTAAAATCCTGTGTTATATCTTTTTTTACCCTTTGCCACATTGTATTGAATGTAAAATTTCCTCACAGTCATCACTGGTACAGTCACATGCAGAACGGACTGTTTAGGGGGAATGTCTTTAGTATACTTTACTTTTTTAGCTAGAAACCATAGTGACAAGCCATAAATGCGCTTTTTTTTTCTTTTTTTTCTGTTGGGGATTTATTATCACGGTGGAAGAATCTGGCAGTCATATTAAGAGCTATACATACCTGTAATGAAAAAAACTGCTTCTCAAAAATGCAAAGTTTTGGTTGTTTCCCTGAAGGCAGATTGACATTTGTAAGGTTTCCACATATGATCTTTTAATAGGAAAGAACAGCTGTTAGTTTTCAAGACTTTCAAGATTTCCATGTGCAAAATTATGCATGCAAAGTGGAATCGTACCCTTTGTTAAGTAAAGCAGAGTGTGTGTATTTCACATATTAAATTTTGGAATAAATATGGAAATATAGATAACATCTTTTCTGTGGAAAAGGCAAATCATGCCAGAAAGCCTTTTAAGATTATTGAAGCTCAACACAATGAAATCATGTATATTAACAGTGGTCTTAGATAAGAGCGAATCAGACAGTATCAAGAACTGAATCAATAAAATATAACATATATTAATTTACTTCTTCCTTTCTTTTTGCCACATCCTGGTAGCTCAGGATCTGTCATGCATTGTACTTCAGCTTTCCATTGTGGTCTGTTTTTCCTTATAGCATTTCAGTTCTCGATGCAGTTTGTTTTAGTTATCCATCCCCTTTGCCCATAATGTGCCTCTTGGCTCTCTGTCCCCTCTCCAGCCACAGAGTGCTTTCTTAAGCAGAATGTAACATCTCACCCAGCAGATATCCTCTTAATGGGGAATGGATATATCTTCTGTGTTTATTGACATGGTCTGATTAGTCACGATAAATCTACCCTGCTCACTGCTACATCTGTGACTTTCTCTCTCATGGGAGAGCAGAAAAGCGCTTGAGAGCTCACTTCGTTCTGTCTGATGTAAGTCATAACTCTCAGATTATATATGCAGTCTTTAACTAGTCACAAGCTGTTTAACAAAATCTCAGTACTATGTTTTGTGGCATATAGAGAGATTGCTATACCCAAATGAAATTCCTGGAGCCAAAGAGGTTCAAAGTGCCACCCTCAGTCACAGCCTGAGGCTCGAGTTTTCCAGTAACATTAAGAGCGGCTGGCTTCCCTGGGGATCACTAAAGCTTTCAATGCCATTCTTCATATGTTGTATTTCGTCATGGAAAGTGACACAGTGAAGCAGTTCAAATGATCATACAACTAAGTTTGATGATAATTCTCCTTTTGGAAAGCTCTCAAAAAATACAGGATTGCTTTTATCTTGTGTCAGCAGATAAGAGATTCTGGTAAATTTTGGGTTATCTGTGTAACAGTGAGTGCAGTTGGAAGGACCCTACCAGTCAGAAGTTTGAGAGTTAGATTGCCAGATGCTGTCTTCATCTAACCTGGTGTCTTTCTGATCTCTACCCCTGACATCCACCTGAATGGATTGTGTCAGTTATGTAGCAAAAAATAAAATTCTTAGGCGCTTCTAATGGCAAGTTGTGGACTTACCTCTTTGTTATTCCCAAAGAAACATTGAAATTTTCCCTGTGCAACATGGATTTTTCAAATAAAAATTATTTTTTCTAACAAATTAATTCCAACTGGAAAGACCAATCACCTGTATATACATATTTACTGAAAGAACTATCTCTCCCTAAACAAACAAGAGTAAGAACATTTGTTTTTGCAAAGAAGTATTGGATTATAAAGTATATGTCCCTTAATACATATGGTGGTGCACATTTGGTAACCTTGAAAAGTGAATATATTCTGCTTGAGCTACTGAGAGTGTGTTAAGATGCTTGCAGCAATTAGAAACACAGACGTGTTTGTTGTACAAATGGCAAGGGCTTGTATAAGTTCGTTTTGCTATGTGTTGCTATCTTTCATTAATATGTATGTAATAAAAAAGAATTCTAGGTAGGAATTCTATCTGTACAGAGATGGCACAGCATCACTTTATTTGTATCTCTTTATGCTATTCCCTTTTGAAAAATATTCTTCAAATAAAAGGGGAGATTGGCTCAGCTGCTTCAAGAAAAGAAAGAATTGTGCTTGGATAGTGTCATATTTTTCAAAAAGAGAACAAAGTATGAATTAAAAATACTATATGAAATAATTCAAGCCTTTGAAGAAAAAAAAGTGTGTCTTCTTGCACTTGCAAGAGGGAGCCATCATTTTATAATTCTGTACATCATGTCATCATTTCCTATAATATCCCATAATGACCAGCTGGCACACTGAAATAATGAAATGTTGACTCTGCTGAATATTTGAAGACAGTTATTCTTATTACAGGTTATGCAGGTTATTATTAGTTCATATAGAAGCTCTTCTCACAGAAATGAAGATGCAAATCGTTGTTACTTTTTTACATCCTGGTTTAGGATGAATAAATTTAAAGGAATATAGTATAGATTTGTTAGATCAGAAAGCTTCTGAGACAAAGACAAAAAAAAAAAAACTTCGACCTTTAATTTGTCTTAATAAGACACCTCTGATTGGTCCACTTTATGATATGAAATATAAATCTTGTCTACACAAAACACATGATTGTTTTCTAACAAGAAGGCAAATACAGCATAAGATTGGATACTGGTATTTTCCTCCAAAAAAAGTTTTTTTATTAGCTACTATCAAGTGCTAGAAATACTTCTATGAATAAACACTGTAAAGTGATGCTTAGGATAAAATAACACTGTTTATTTTTTAAAATGCATTGTATGATAACTTATTCTATTAAGACTGGGAGTAACCCAAAGCATGGTTTGTTTCACTTTTATAATCAAAGAGTATATCCTTCTCTTGCATATCTTTCCACACTATGGGGATCAAAGAAAATAATACAGGTGTTTCATAGCTCTTAATTTTTAACTCTTGGTTCATGCATGTAGTTATTAATGTGAAACTATGGATTTATCCATATTCATGAAATTAAAAAAAATGCATTGGGCTGTGTTGGCATGGAATTCGTAAATTAATATTTACTACCAAAAATGTAAACTGGTTGAGGTTTCTAGGGGAAAACAGCTGTTTTTTTTTAACTAAACTGTCTGCTGGTCCTATGAATGTGGCTTCACTAGCATTTTGGACATCACATCTACGACAATACTGAAAATTTTTAGAAGTTACAACAATATATAAACAAACCTACAAATCATGTCACGATCACAGAAGAATAGAATATGCTTCTTTCACTCATAATTTCATACTTTCTGAACACCTCAGGGCTACTTACATGCAAATTCCTCAGATGGTTGTTATTTTTGGTAAATTTAGAAAATGAAGTTGAACTTCTGTAGTAATTATTACTCTCAGCCACTTGGGGTTAAAGTAGGACTGGTGTCCAGCATAACTCCTTTTTTTCTGTGCTCTGGACCATCCACTGTCCAACAAGTAATTGTTTTGTTCCTATGCAGAAAGAATAACAACTAACAGAGAAAGGAGAGAGCACAAGGTGGAAGCAGAGGGATAGAATTAGCAGTGAAGCTAGGATGAAGAGACAGGTAGCAGGGGAGAATTTGTGGGAGGAGATGGTGGGAAACTAGGGCAATTGAGGATTTGGAGGGACTGAAACAGCTGTGCAGAGCCAAGAATGGATCCTGGGTACATCTGTGGGACTGGATGAGCAAGAACATGACTGGAATTAGAAAAAAAGGGGTTGGAAAGAACAATTGACACTGGCTGGGTGAATGGGACCAGATTTGACAGAGCAGGGCAGAGCGTTTGTGCCTGGAGACTGTGGGCTGTCAGAGCTTATTTGGAAGCCCAGGTCCATAAATCTTAACAAACAGCCTTATGCTGAGCAATCTTGACGCTGTGGAGGTTTTCATCAACAGCAGAGCTAAGGGAGCCCAATTTTTTACAGACTGACAGTCCCTATCTGCTATGTCCCTTCTCTACCATCCCTCTTATTGACTGGCACAGTCTCTAAAGTCCAGAACAATACCACCTGCTTTCTTCCAGGTTTTCTTCCTGTTTGGCCGAACAGTGGCAATTGTATTATGGCTGATTTAGAAATGCATATGTGTAAACGGGCCAGCTGGCTAATGTCTCTTGAAAAGGCTAATTTAAGGTGGTGTTTGGTTGGTTTTTTTTTTTTTTTAACACAACTGTACTGACACCTGTGTTCAGGAGAACTGTAGATGCTAAAAATCACAGTGATTTTGTTCTCCTTTAAATTTGGTTTAGTTGGTCAATACCTTCAGAAGGGCATGGAAAGGGGGGCTAGACCGTTTCCTGTAGTCATTACAAAGGCTTTATTTCTAGAAGAAACTATACTAAGAAGCAGGAAATTGTATATCTTCCTGATTAAACTATAGTATGATGTATGTCATGTTGTCATTGAACATTGCAGTAACAGCCTTAATTTTGTCATTTCGTAACCTCTGCATACTTATTTCTTGCCCTCTACAATATTCTTTCAAGCTATGTTTTGGGGGTCTTTTTTAAAAATATTTGCATTAGAAATGATTGAATGTAGTCATGCCCAGTCTTCTCTCCTTGTTTCCCCATCCCCTTCTCAAGATAAAAACAACAAAATCTGGCACTGCACCATGCTAAAAGTTATGTGGACATCTAACAACTATATCTTGTTCCAGACATCTAATGGACTTTGTAAATTAAGTTTTACTCATGATCACTTAGGACATATTTGGCAGAACTGAGAGGGAATCAGTTCTTCACGATTTTAATAGACACGTTGATTTTTCTCTTTCTCTAATGTCAGAAATAGGTGCCTGCTTCCATAGCTATTTTATTTCTTCAACAACGCTTGTCTTCAATAATTTTAACTTTTGAAGCAGTGGAGTGTGAGTCCCACTATATGGTGAACTCATGGTGCTTAGAAATGTTTAATTTCTTCACTTCAGTTCACAAACACTCCAGGGAATTCCTTAGAATAACCAGTTCTTGCTTAAGAAGACTAGAACTCAGAAATCTGCAGCAAACTACCACTGCTAAAATGGCTGGTGGCCATCAGAATTAAAGTATGGCCTACTGAGAGCAGCAGGCAGCACTTCCATTAGCCTGCTAGAAAAGCATTTAATAAATATACAGTGCTCCATAGTTGATGGAATCTTCACAAAACTACTGGTAGTTTTAAAGCTGATTGCTCTAAGATTTCATTAGCTCAATGGTGGTGATCTGATTTTTTTCCCATTGTAAATGTGTTTTTCTTCTATTGTCTGATTGATATAAAAATAAATGAATGTATGTACAAACTACTTTAATGCAAGCAATTAGCAGAACACCATGCTTTCTCCATTACCATGTTGAATGTTTGCAAGTTTCTACATCCAAGAACATAAATGGTGTTCTCTATAAAAGCAAGGACTCAAACTCAGAAATATTTTGAATGTTCCAGCCTTTGTGTCCATGGCACACAAGTTAAGACTATAAACAGTAACTAAAATGCCAAGTGTTTTTGCAAAGAAAAATATGAATATGAACTTCAGAGCATTAAAAATATGTAAGTCTTCAAAGGACATTGATAATTAATGCAGTCTTCAATAGTTGACAATGATCCTATGCTTACTCTTCTGAAGAGGTGAGTACATCTTCCTTGTGATTAATTCCAAGGCAGTACCTTAAATATATGATTGCTTGAAAAAGCTTTCAGTACCTCTAAGCACTTGAAGAATGTGGAGTGTTATATTCTGTGTGCAAAACCTCAGTGATTTCACATTTAACTTTGCAACCTGAATCTTATAGCTTAGTCTTGCAATTTGAGTCTATACTGCCCTGATTTTCTGCAGTGACATAGACAGAAGATGGCACTGTTTATTCATTGTTCTAAAAATGAAAAGCTCTTTTCCTGCTCTTTCAAGGAAAAATAAATGTTAGTTTACAGGGAAAACAGGAAATAAAATGGAGGTGATAATGTTCTTGGAGAAATAGGTACTTTCTGCTGAGTCAGGACATATGTCTGTAAAAGCTGCAGTGTTGACAAGGCTCAGACAGGAGCTACCTTTTGTCATGGTAGCTGTGCAGTGCTCAAAGCCTCGTGAAATGGGGGCCTGAAGTACAACATAGTGAGATCAAATAGAGGAGGAGGAGGAGGAGAAGCAAGTAGTAAAGTTGTTTATACCCTGAAAAAATACTACAACAACATAATTTTACAAAACATGTAGTTGATAATTGGCTTGCTAATACAAGGTATCATCTAAGACAGGGACTTTTTTTGAAAAACAGTGACTGTACCTTCACTGGGGAAGCCTTGGAATCCACAAAGAGGCTTCTGATCTTGCGAGCACCCATGCACTTGCTTCTTTTTAAGTCCTGTTTAAAATGGAACTTATGGCCAGTAAGTTGTTTGTGCAAAATCAGTCTTTAGCTGCAAAACATCTGATGCTTGGAAAGGAATGAAAAGAATTAATTTAAATGGGAATTATATTAATATTACACTACAAAGAGGTAGTCATTAATATATTACTACATTCTTTCATTTAATGAAAATTACTTGTTATCTAGTCTGAAAGTTTATTTTGAGTAAACAGTAGGTTCTTTATAGATAACCCTACACTGTTACATTTATCAGCTGTAACTACAGATAAACTACACCAGAGCTACTTTCCAAGACTTTTAACTAGTGCGCTCCTTGGCATGCTGGTTGTTACCTTCAAATCAGCTCTAGTACTTCCTTCACAGGTGGGTGACAGTAAAGGAAAGAAGACTGTCCTTGGTAAAGTAGGAGTTTTTGCTCCCATTTGCAAAGTTTTGTTGCTAATTTTTCTTGTGCTTATTTATTTGCTTTCTTGATATAAATTCTAAGCCTTGAGGACTGGTTCTTTTGAGTATTACTATGATTTTCTGCTCAGTTGTTTCACTTATCAAATAGCTTCTCTTGTGTGACTAGAGCTGTTGATCCAAACAAGGCAAAGCAGGATTTGGCCCAGCATGAAAATAATCTTCAGGATGTGAATAATACCAGCAAGCAGGATTTTTCCTCTGGGAAGGCTATAAATTATTTTTTTCAAACAAACACATCAAGAACAGTTCTACAAAAGCAATGCTATAAAAATGTTTGCCAAACTAAATGGAGTTCTATGCCATTTTGGTTAATGCTTATGGTATTAAGTAATATATCCTGTTTTGCTTTGGAGGGTTTTCAATTGTTCATTAGAAGAGCAGCACAAAGAGTTTGTGGTGGTGTTTGACAATATTTGTAATTCACTCCCTTTTCAGTCTGTGGTAAATCTGAAATACTTTACGTTACTGAAAAGGTAATTGAAACTGAGCGATATTTTTTTCTGGTTTTTGGATGCCACTGAAAAAATGAGTTCAGATTTCATAGAGCATATGTGATTTCAGAATTTAAGTATGGGCTTTGATGTATTGTACATCTCAAGGATCTCAAAATGACATTCTAAACTATGTTGACATGCCTTTTTACAGTTCTGCTTCATTTCTTCTCAGTAGAATACTTCTTAGTCATAAGAGTGGTGTTATTTATAAAAGGTGTTATGCAAAGAAAATAATTTATGGGAAATCAAACAAGCAAAAACTTGCTTTGTAAATGCAAACTGAGAAAGGTGTTAGTGTTAGGAGCAATACCCATAAATCTGTATGGCAGAAGAGAGTTTTAACCTTGTAACAAATTGCTGTTTATACTTGAAAGTCTTTCTGCTTTGCGTTTAATTATAACCTTAGATCTGTATTTTGGGTTTCTAAAACTGTGTATCAAGCAGGTCAGCTTTGCTTTTATTGGTAATCTTTCAAAAAGATAGGTGGTTGAATTTTAGGTAAGAAGACTGCAGTGTACATTATCATATTATACAGACCTTACATAATGTAATTTGAAATCAATATTACAAGAGCAGGGTTTTGAAGGAACATTCAACACATAAACATTAGTTTCTTTTGAAATTATAGGGTCCAGCCACCATCCCCAAATAGTAATGTGCTACCTGGCCTAATTCATGCCATATTCTGCTGGAAAAAATGAAGCATCTTCCGTTTTCTTCTCTTCTCTAATCATTAGAAAATTGAACTTTGAATGTCATGACCTATTTTAATGGAGCTGATTGCTTGACACAGACCTGTATTGTGTTCTTGTGATATATGCTACTTGGGAAAGGAATAATATGTGAATCAATGTACTTTATGGATTGCCTGTCTTATTTCAGAATGTATTACAATATTATCCCTGTAACAAAGGGCTGTTAGTCTAAATGAAATTGCTCAAGTCAGTCCAGCGTGCTGGGCACCAACACCTTTGCTCTACAAAAAATACTAGAGAAGTTCCTCCATTTACCTGCACTTCACTATTACCACATTATGACTAATACCTAAAGTTTTAATACAGAAACCTCTAGAAGTAAATAAATGACCTGTTTCTTCTTCAGTACAAAGCCTTTTTACCCTGACAGGATCGTATAATTTTTGGATTCTTGCCACTTTTATCCTTGCAAGACATGCTTTCCAGTGGGTTACGTGTACATTTGCATGCATGTGCTAAGACCTAGGACTAGCCTGACTTGGCCTTACCTGGTTCCAAACTCTTGAGTTACAAGATATGACAATGTGCAGGTCCCAATGGGAATGTTTCCTTTAGAAACACATGTTCTTTTCCCTTCTTTGAATAGAGGATGACTTGGTTCATCTAGACTCTCACAGTATCTCTACTATGGCATATGTTGCCTTTCCATTGCTCCCTGTAAGTTTTGAAGGTCCTTGTCCTTTCAGTGTAGGAGATTCCATTCTGAAACATACCAAAACCAATGGTAAACTTACCAGCAGGTCCTGTAGGGATTTGAGCATCTCTCAGCACCAGCTTTTAGCTCCTCTCACCTCTTAGTTCATCTGGGGGCTTAGAAGAACTATGACATCTAGGACTTTTACTGTTTGAGCTGCGTGAAAATCCAGCATTGTGTATCCAGGTCACTTGGAATTATTTGCTCATATTTTTAAGAAGGAGAAAAATCTGCCCCAATGAGATCTAAAGATGCATTGTATTTAAAATGCACTAACTAAAACCATGTCAATGATCTTGATGAATGCAATGTAAACTTCAAAGCCCTCCTGTATCATCATTTACCCCATGTAATTGCAATGTTTGTTTTTACTGCACCTTTACACTCTGATGCACAGCAAAATTAATTTCCCGGTGACAAAGGAAATCTTGGCCCTCAGCTTGCTTAAAGCCATCAGGCTTCTGAATTCTGCAGGGTTTTCTGCCAGAGGGGCTGAGAGCTGCAGTGAAAGGGCTACTTAACCTGTGAACTTGCACAAAATATTGTTGACCTCTAGCTGCTCAAGCAATATATTTACTAAATAAATAAATTGGAAGGAATGCACTTTTATTCCAGGGTCAGGTCAGTCAAGTCATGATGTAGAGACATGGAGTTCTCACACATTGTGTTCATTCAGTAATTGCATCAAACATAGCGTCTAGTGTCTATTTCTCTGCTTTCTTTCTGTTGTGTAATGTTTTTTTAAAAAAATACAAATCAAAAGGAGATGGTGTGTTAAAAAAACACACCCAGGCCTGTGCAGTGGCATGCCTAATGAAAGCACAATCAGTAATCCTAGTTCTAGAAAGAAGGAAATGGGGGTGGGGTTCAAAATTTACCTTGTTGCTAAGGTGACTCAAATTGCTCTAGCTTGTAATGGCTATCTCATATATATTCAGAACTACGTGCACAGCTGTGTGATCCTTTCTTCCACCTCAGGCAGCCCTGGTAATGTTATTGAGTTAAGGGGCTTGAATATGGAGCTAAGTTTGCACCTGACTAACCTGCTTTGTGCTTTAGTGACCCCAATAACTACTACAAACTTATGTGAACTTCATTTCTAAACAAGTTATTAGCCAGATATACCAGATTTGAAATTATACACCACCACCTCCCCCCACATTCTGTTATCTGTTTCTTGATCCATGCAGTCTCCCAGCATACTTTAAAGGAAAAAAAATCCCTGCCAACTCTTACTGTAAATTCACACTACATAAAAAGCAGAATAAAGGATTAGAGTACTAAAAAAACTTACAAGCTGAACAAACCCTTACAGTCTGTAGGTTTAAAAAGAAATCTATCTTTTTCTTGTTTACTTGATCAAAGATGTAATCCTCTGTGTTAGGCTTAAGAAAGCCCTAAATTAAAAAAAAAAAAAAAAAAAAGAAAAGAGCTGGATCTGATTATTTTGCATAGAAAAGTAAAACATGCAGCCAAATAATTCAAGTAAAAGGAATAAGATACATGATTCTGAATTCTGCATGTGACAGGCAATGGGCTTGTACATCTTGCATAGAATTCAGTAGAGCAACCAGAAGCCAGACATAATAAAGTGGTGGAGTTATATAGTAGCATTGCAAAGACTAGGCTTCTAATTTTAAAGCTTTTATTACAAAGTCTGCCATCCTTTTTACAGATCTGATCAATAACAAAAAAACATATCCTACATTTTCCTGTAAAAAAGCAGATTACCTTGCTGTATTGTGGCGTCCCTGTATTGGTGAAAATGTCTGAGAAATTACACAAGGTCCATTATTTGAACATCCACTGGGAAACTGGTAGCAAAGCTGAATTAATAATGAATAATTTCTAAAATTAGGAAGCAGAAATTATGTCATGTGGTCAAGAGACTACCTGCCTTCTATGAATACCCTGTCTGGGTATGTTTTGTGTAGCTGCATGAAACAAAATTTGAGGGCAGGAATTTTTCCTGGCTCCCTCTATTCCAAGGCAGAACCAGGACTTCTTGTTGACTTTGGCCTTTTTATCTGCCCTTGTCAGAATGAGTAGGGTCTTCTCAAGATTTTGGGTGTTCTTTTTTCCTCATGTAGTTGTATCAAGGAGCTAGGATAACTTCATGACATGAAGAGAAAGACAAGGACCTCTAAAATTTGCTCTTTGAGAATTCTCCTCCAGTTAAGGTTTGCAGTGCTCTTTCAGCTCAGAGGTTCAGGGGCTCTTTGTGTATTCTGTGCAAGATAATTAACACTGCCATTTGAAGGAGCCAAGGGTGAGGCTAAGTGATGATCAGCAGCAAAATCCACTACCAGGGCTCTCTGAAAAGAGGCAAGGCTTTGGCTGTATGTTATACTAACCTATGACAAAGGATAATAAAAGTGCCAGTAGAAGAAAAACTTCTCAGAGTTTCTCAAAAATGATACTACTAATTTCAATACAACCTCTTTCTGTGGAAACTTCTGCATACAGCCATGCTATAAATCATAATTAGTACCATGCAAATTTTTCCTTCACAGTAGGTAATGGACTAAATATCAGAAGTTTATTACTTTATTAGAGAACTAGTATGACCTTTGAACACACAATGTGGTGTTTGAAGCTAAAATGATGATGAATATTCACTGTGAACCTGATTTTTTTCTTCTCTTTACATACACTAGATTTAGCAGTAAATCAGTAGCTATTTCTTATTTGTCTGAAGGTGATGAAAGAATGAAACATAGCACAGGTCAGTAGGGTTAATGTAGGATTTGATTGAATGAATGGGGAACTTGATTTGCAGTGTGGTCCTGAGTTGGTATTTTCATCGTTCTTATGCTGATATCACTACTGATCTCAAGCTCGTTTGCATTGCTATTGCTCAGGTAGGCAATAGATCCACAAATAATGGCCCCTGAGGTCCTGGTGGATGGCAAATTGCAAAGAGCCCTTGAAGTGATGGAGGCCAACAGCATACTGACTTATATTAGTAGGAGCGTAGGGCAGATCAAGGGAAGTGACTATTCCCCTTCACTCAACAACTGTGAGGATGCATCTGAAGGAGTATGTTCCATCTTGGGCCCCAAGGCAAAAGAGAGGTGGTGACAAACATTCTGGGGGAGGGTTGCTAAATTAGCATAGGGTTGGGGTGTACTTCCCATAAGGAGAGACTGAGGGAACTGGATTTGCTTAGCCTGCAAAGAAGGAAAAAGGGATGTTATTATTGTTATTGTCAACTGTTTAATAGGGGCTACACGGGAGATAGTACCAGGCTGCCTAAAAGTGAACAGTAAAAAGACAAAAGGCTGCAAGGAGGAAATACTGTTGGAAAACCAGGAGAAAATTCTTCACAAGAAATGCATGTAAGCACTGGCAGTGGTTGTGCAGGAGGGATGAATAATCTCTGTCCTTGGCAATTCTCAGAACTTGTCTGGACCAGGATATGAGACTCCTGCTCAAACTCAGAAGCTTGCCCTGCTTTGAGCAGGAAGTTAAACTGGGTGACCTATGAGGTATGCCTTCCAACTCGAGTTTTCTAGCATTCTTTGATCCTGCACACACTAGTTGCTGACTGTAAAATTGGTACTGTCTGGCATATACACAGCAAAGCTTTAGTCGACCTTGCTGTGGTGTGACTGCCAGGCAAATTTGGGTGTTGTCCACAAAACCTGGTGTTAGGCAGTATTTCTGGATAATTTCTGGTGCTGGGCAGAGGGCATATTTTAGATATATATGAAAACTAGGGAGCAGGGGTGTTGACTGAATGGGTAATAGCTGTACTGCATCTGGAATTTAACAGCAACTATATCCAGACAGATGTGGTTTCCTGTCATTTTGTATTGCAGGGGAAGGGGAAATGTGTGCAACCAAAATCAAACCCTGTAAACAGCAGCAACAACAGAATAAACTGTGGAAAGATAATTGAATGGTTCTAAGCACTTTAGGATGTGAGAATCTTAAAAGCTGGAAAAAAAGACATTCCTCTCAAATGGTTTCTCTCCTGCTGGTGTTAAACACCTTGGTGCAGAGCTGCAGGGTTTTATTTGCACCCCAGGGAATGCCTGTAACTTCACAAATGCTGCTGTAAAAATGTGTTAATATTTAAGTAATAGCACAAAAGATCTTTATATTTCCTGCTCTAACAAGATCAGTTTCAATAAAATGAAGCTTTAGTCATTCTTTTCCATGCTTGTGTTGCACCATGATTTTGCACATAGAGACGACATCACAGCAACATCATCTGTGGTAGTTTTGTGAGCTCCAGGACCCTAAGTCACGCTTGTGCTGCTGATTCCAGTAGCAACCGCAATTAGCAATCTTGTTAGCATTTGGGAATTAAACTACAATTAAATTGAAAGGAAAGAAGTTAAGCACACACTTAACTTTTTTGTTTCTAAGACTATTTTTAAATTCTTGTTTTAAAAAAAAGACGGGCCTGTGCAATGCTAACCAGCATCCTGCCAGATAATCAGACCTGTAAGTTCATAGAAACTAGTTATTTAACAAAGAAGAGAAATGGTGGAGTTAATTAGGGCCTGGTATCATAAGTCTCCTTAATGACATTCAGAATATCAATGAAGCCAATGATTTTGATTGTCAGAGAAGTAATTTTGAAAGCTGGGCCCTTGGAGATATCATAGTCAAGTCCTCTTTAAAGATAAGTAAGGGATCTATCATTTTAAAAAATCTCATTTCATTTTAATGGACAAATGCAATATTTGTGACGAGATGCAGATTAAGTCCAAGTTAAAAGTGAAATCTAACTCAAAGAGCACTTTAAAAACCAACATTTAATTGCAAATTTGGAGAAGAAACCGGAAGACAAAACCAACAATCAACTTAGCTGTTTCTTTTAGCTGAACAAAAAGACAGTGATTTCTAAATAACAATCAAACAGGTAAAATGAATAATTGGGTCACATCCAAACCTCAGTTCTGGCAGATTAATTTAAGTAAGAGCTTTATGTGAGATTTTTTTATCTAATAGAAAATGTCATGTACTTTAATACTTGGACAGTTGCTCTAGGGTATATATACTAGGGTAAATAAGAAATTTGGAAATGAAAAAAAGTAATTTATCTAACCATGTTTAAAAACTGCCTTTCACTATCTTATATTACTCTGATGATAGCTTGGATTTGTCTTAGTTTCTGTCTGTAGCTGAGGTCATGTTCTGACAGGCTTTGCCAATGCTTACTTTCTACTTACAGGATGACTGTAGCAGAAAATATTGCAAGGGCCAGAACAGTTGAGAACAAACACACCTTTTCTTCTGACACACAAACCCATTACACCTTTTACCAATCCACCTGCAGTGTTCTGCTCATGCTGTTTGTTAATCAGCCCACCCTTCTATGCTCAAATGCAATGCATTTAAAGCTTTCTAAAGCTGTCGTTTCCTGAAGGTTTTATCAAAAACCCCAGTGATTCCTGGTGTAGGGGATTTAAGCTACTGAGAAAAATTTGGCTTTTCTAAAGTACTTTCTTGACATGACTCATTTGCAGATCACATATTACAAGTCACTATTCTCAAATAAAGATATTTATTGAAATAAAATGGGGAAGACTCCTGAAAAGTTAGCATGCCACAGGGAATGCTTGTGGTTATTCTGTAATACTTTTACATGGACTTAGGGTGGACATTTTGTTATGTATTTGTAAATATCAGGGACCATACTGTTTTGTTCCTCTGAAAGAAGTAAGTGCCTTAAATGTATAATGATTGTAATGGAACATAGGGAAATAGCGTCAGAAGACTTGCTAACATCTCTTGCATATGATAAAAATATGAAGTCAAATGAAACACTGTCTTCTTGGAATGAAATATGTATGCGTTTGCATTGATTTTTTTAAATTCCTTTCCAGTCACATAATGGTAGTGAAGAGATATCCTAAGGACTTGGAGGTTCTCAGATGTTCATTATAAGTCACTGAAAGTTTGTTCACAAGATAATTTTCGTTAGGAGAAACCAAATTATTTTTGAGACTGTTTCTGGGAGTTTGTAAGCCAAATAGTTTGCATGAATTGCCAGAAATAATTTTTAATACATTTGTAGCAAGAATTATGTTCAATTTATTGTTGAAGATTTCATGTAATGTAAACTTTTCACAAGAATACTTACAATTGAGTTGTACATTTATTTACAGTAATGTAACTCCATTGCTGTTAGTGATCTCAAGATACCCATCAGGAAGTAGAGTAGCTGGGTCTTCTGGTGTAAACAAACAGCATTAGACCTTGTTAACCAAATGTGAACAGATGTTCACAGCCTAGTTTGATCTTCCATACATGTCTCCTCTGATCCAACTAATATATTCAGGGACAGGCATCCTGGGAAGAGTATAGGGATGCTGCCTGGTTGTCTAGGAATGGGGGTCAGGAAGGCCAAGGCACAGCTGGAACTAAACTTGGCTAGGGATGCGAAAAATAACAAGACGGGTTTCTACGGCTATATCAGCCGGAAAAGGATGGTTAAAGAAAGCATACCCCCACTGATGAGCGAGACTGGCAAGCTGGTAACAGCAGATGAGGAGAAGGCTGAGGTACTCAACAGGTTTTTTGCCTCAGTCTTCACTGGCAATCTCTCTCCTCACCCCTCCCGAGTTGATGGATGGCATGAGGGGGACCGGGAGGGTAAAACCCCTCCTGCTTTAGGAGAAGATCAGGTTCGTGACCACCTGAGGAACCTGAACGCACATAAGTCCATGGGACCTGATGAGATGCATCCCAGAGTCCTGAGGGAATTGGCCGATGTAGTCGCCAAGCCCCTCTCCATGATATTT
>NW_009260028.1:4330362-4338704 GCF_000687185.1 Egretta garzetta | reverse complement strand
GCTGGCCATGAGCCGGCAATGTGCGCTGGCAGCCCAGAAGGCCAACCATACTCTGGGCTGCATCAAGAGAAGCATGGCCAGCAAGTCGAGGGAGGTGATTCTGCCCCTCTACTCTGCTCTGGTGAGACCTCACCTAGAGTACTGCGTCCAGCTCTGGAGCCCTCAGCACAAGAAGGACATGGAACTGTTGGAGAGGGTCCAGAGGAGGGCTACAAAAGTGATCCGAGGACTGGAGCACCTCTCCTATGAGGACAGGCTGAGAGAGTTGGGCTTGTTCAGCCTGTAGAAGAGAAGACTGCGGGGAGACATGGTTGCGGCCTTTCAGTACTTAAAGGGGGCCTATAGGAAAGACGGGGAAAATCTTTTTAGTAGGGCCAGCAGTGACAAGACAAGGGGTAATGGTTTTCAACTAAGCCAGGGTAGGTTTAGACTAGATATAACGAAGAAATTCTTTACAATGAGGGTGGTGAAACACTGGAATGGGTTTCTCAGAGAGGTAGTGGAGGCCCCATCCCTGGAAACATTCAAGGCCAGGTTGGACGGGGCTCTGAGCAACCTGATCTAGTTAGCAGTGTCCCTGCTCACTGCAGGGGGGTTGGACTAGAGGACTTCTGGGGGTCCCTTCCAACCCAAAACATTCTATGATTCTATGATCCACTTATAGGTTTAGGAGCTCAACAGCTTAGAACAGTAGAGGAGAAGGTATTTGGGCTCACTGATACATTATATGGTGACTACGAACACCAAAGCTGAGTTTGTATAGGTTGTATTGAGTACTATAGGATTACTAATGACCTGTGTAAACTTTATCTGTGTACAGTGTATTATACTGGTTAGTCACAGTTAAAAATAATAGTGATAATAATAATATTTGCAGATACACAAGGAAAATGGAGTGCCTATGTTAGGGATTGTCTTGTAGTGTAATGTATAGCATAAAATGGAATAATGACTCTTGTCTGTGCATATATCACTAGGCAAATACCTAGAAGGCAATTTTTTTTGTAAGCTGAACAACAATATTGGACAAGAAACAAGGACTTAAACAGTAGTCTGTTTACTTTCTGACTGAGGTTTATGTCCATTAGAAATGTAAGATGTGAAATATCTTTTCAGTTAAAGTAATGGGAGCAAATGGAAGCTAAAACCTCTAACTACTTTTAAGATGCTTTTTTTTTAAAGAAAGCTATATTTGCAAGAAAACAAACAAAACCCAGTAGAAACAGTAGAAGATATATTCTAGGCTGTTATCTTCCTAACAGAGCGCTTTCTCATAAACAACATCTTCAACCCATCCATGTTTCCTAAAGGATTATGAGGATGCCTGACGAAAGAGTACTGTATAGATGTTCATGCTATAAGAACCTGCTCTGTTTTAACCATTGTGCAGATCAGTTTGCATTTTTATGGTCCTTATAATTAGCAGCTGTTAATCACTAATTCTAACCTGACTCATTCGCAGAAAACTGAGGAGGGTTAAAAGTTTCATGACATTCTAAGAAATGAAAAGGTCATGAAGCATAATTAGCACTATGAAATTATCAGTCTATCTGGAGCTCCTATGTAAGTCAAAGTTGATTGATAGCTTTTGTTTGAAGATGTAACGTCTGCATTTTCTGTGCATAAATATTATCTACTTTGTGCAATACTTTGATTATATACAGCAGCAGAAATGTACAAGTTCAGAAAACTTCTTACCTGTTTGCTGCTATATTAAATCAGTGTGATTCCTTTGGTGTTAGTTCTAAGTATGGAAAATAAGAGTTTTCTTTATACTTGTGATTAAAAATGGCTCACACACCACAGGAAGAGAATAATAATAACCCTAAAGAGTGTAATCATGACCTTGTTGACGTGAACAAGGATTGGCGTGTAGAGGTCTCTCTTCAACTGTTCCTAGGCAGTGGGTAGTGCCATTATCTCCTACTGGTAAGCTAAAGTGAGATTACACAGGCTTCTGGTTAGGTTGCACAAGCTTTCTCGCTAGAGCCTGGGTTGCTCACTTGAGCCATAGCTTCTTTACTACCACCATTAATTTTGCTAGCAAATTACAGAAAGAGAATAACCTCCTATACTGCCACCTGGATATAGTAAAATGAGATTTAACTGTCAAGGAAGGTAAGTAAAATTTCTCAGATACTAGAAGTGACTCTACTGTTTGAGAGTGTTAGAGCAGAGTTTTACTGGTCTCTTGGACCAATAATTTTTAAAGCCATATATAAGAACCAAAGCCTGTGTATTCAAATTTTAATTCAATCACACAACACAGAGACCACATAAATTGAGTGTGAAAAGCATTAGAGCAATTACAAAGATCTGTACCAACTTTCTCTGAGATTGCAACATATTAAATAAGCTTAATATTCATGAAAGATCTAAATACTTATTCAAAAGCTAGACTGCTTTTATACAATGACTGTTTGATAAAAACCTTTAAATAGTTTTAGGACTAGAGTTCATTTTTTCCTTAATAGGAATGCCTTACCAACAAATGTTAAGAATAATGGTCTTTCTGGTCATGTGGTTGGAGGGTTTTTGTCTTCATCATTGTGCATCTCTAACTAGTTGGGTGGAGGGTGTTCAATACCCTTACTGCTGATTAGCCCGACAGTGAAGACACTGTCCTGCACAATGAGGGTTTGGACATCACAAGCATTGATTATGATTCTTTCCATTCCTAAACATCTGCTCAGGTCAGTAGGTTATTTATATTCATATAAAAGCATGTGCGTGTGCAGTTGCCACTTACTCTTCTGAATGCTTTATAAAATTTCTAAGTGGCTTAACTTGAGATTTGGTCAGATATTATTTTACAGAATTAAACCTACTGAATTATTATACATGTGAGTTCCCTTGTCTGTGTAGAACTGATTGATGAAAAATTAGTTTCTGTCGTTTTGAGGTTTTTTCCTCCAGCCATCCTGAAAGGCCCCTGCCTTCTTACTCATGTTGTGACTTTATCAGTCAGCTAAATAGTCATGACTGTGCGATCACTAAGGATCACCACTGGTAGCCCTTTTGCTAATTAAATTAAGCAGAGTTTTCTGGAATTCAGTCATTTGGAAGTAACCCAAATTGATGATCTAGTAGAGGCTCTGGAAGTAAGAAAGGAGGGGAGTGGGTGGAAATAACTGCAGTGATCTGGCTGCCAGCTCACTAGGGATGTTTCTCCTTCACTAAGAGGGCTCCCTCTGAAAATAGTGCAGCTTTTATAAAGAATATGTCCTCAGAATTGTTTATACAGAGCTATGCAAACAAGTTCAATTATTGCTAATGAAAGCTGTACTCCCACACGCTGACCTGAAAGATTACCTATTGTATATAGAGTCTATTGGAAAAGACACTTTGAGGGAGATGAAGTAGAAGTCAAACAGTGAAGTAAACGTAATTAAGGTACAATAAATTCTACTATTTACTTTCTCTGGTTGATAGAGATGAAATTATCTAAATTCACTTAATTAGTTGTGAAAGGCCAAGGTCCTTACAGGATAATTTGAGATTTAACCACTTCTTTTTAGTCTGGGAACTTGGCCATATTGCTCGACATGACCTGCATATTTACATAGCTAAGTTAGCTGTTGAACTTAGCTATAACATTTGTTTTTCTTACAATGGTTATAACTGGTAGTAGATTTAAAGGGGGAAGGTGTTTCATTTACCTTCTTGCAAGAACTTTTAATTGGATATTAGTTTGTATTTTGTCTTTGCACAGGTGAACAAAATACGGTAACCCCTTCCCAACTGTTCTGGTTTGTTTTACAATATTTTGCAAAATTTGAAATTTAAAGAGCCATTTCTTTATCCAGTGGACTCGGTGCAACTGCACTGTTTGAAAGAGGTCTTGGGGGGCTGGTTTTGGAAGAGACTTGTTTGGTGGTGTTTTTCGTTTCCTTTTAGTTTACATCAACTGTAAATTTGTTTCTCAATTCAAACCTTCTACCAACAAATATAGCTGGTAGAAATTTGTTTCATATCAAGCCTGTCTGGAGATAATGACTTGCTGTTGATCAAAATGCTTTTGAAAGATTCTTCAAAGATCTGTAGTGTATACTTTTTGCTACTTTCTTTTACTTACTAGAAAATAGTACTGTAATGTACAGTGGATGGGTAAAGGGCCAGTCTCAACAATCTTTGAATGATATTTTTCCATCTTTTATTACACCTGCAGTAATCCCCTGTAGAATTAGGAAAATATGAATAAAAATATATGAGAGAGTGTGTGTGTACATGTACTGGGTAGATGGTCATATATGTTTACAAAATAAGAAAGGAAAAAATCTTGCAAAACCAGTTAGGGTTTTCTTTTGCTCTTCTCCCCCAGAAGAAGTTTCCACTTTCCTTGACTCCTGATAAAATGACTAGAGGAATCCTCTTTTGAAGATGTGGGTATTCAAAAATGGTATTGGTGAGCTCTAATTATCTTGGAGGATTTCAGGACAGTTTGATATTTACCCATTGACTCTTAATCTGTTAGTAGTTCAGGACTATTACAATGGTCATGGGAAAAGAACTGTAGACGACATGCTGGAAACAGGAATTTATTCAAAACTTCTGGTTTCCAGTACACCTTTGATGTGATCAGTCACTGCTGGACATGCAATTCAACACTGCTAGAGATTTTGTCAGCTGACAGTTCCTGTATCAGGTATATTTACTATCTAAGTATATGGCATAAAGGAGATTTCTAATATTCAGGGGAATCTTATATTATTGCTACACACATCTAAAAGGAGTTGACAGTTATTTTCTTGGCTTAGAGAGTAAAATAAGACCTAGAAATTACTGCAGGTAATTAAGACAGTATTCTTGATAATGAAACAATTCAAATACAAATGCCTGGAATTTTTCTCCCTTAATCTCCTGTCAACCTTCACAAACAGCAAAACAAGTTCACTTTGAAAGTGTTCAGGCAAATGAAAGCTGTATTTAATGGAGGCAGAGGAGAAAAACAACAAAAGATAGGTAGGGGACTTGTACTTTATGGCTATTATATCCTTCATTTGGAGGAAGATGGGTGACTGAGAAGTTATACAGTTCTATATACCGTACTTGAAAAGCATTTTTTTTTTCTGAGACCCTTTATTCTGAATGTGTGATGTCTTGAAGTTTGCTGGCTCATCAGCCACATATGGTATAATACATATCTTTGGGCTTCAAACAATTCAGGTTTTCTTTTTTTTAAAACCTCTATGGAAAGGAAGTTAATAAATCCCTCTTTTTGCAGGTGGATGCGAAAATTGCTCAAAATTTCACCTCCAGCTTTTCCTTCACATCTAAGATGACACATCTGTCTCTACCTTTTCTTTGCTTCATTTTCCTTTCCCTCGGATTCTTTCACCACTGCATTCAGGCATGCCTATCTTTCAAGCAACCAGATACCCTTGAATTGTGCTTCATTTTTTTGTCTTATGGAAACTTGTGTATGTGGAAAACTTAAAATGCTGTACTGACAGAACCTAGTTAAACAACACTATGCCTCATAGTGGCTTTTACAAGATTAAAATATAAATTTATGCCATGTCATTTACTGCAGAAGTATGGACACGCTGGTATGGAACTTAACAGTAGCTCAGCTGTAGACAGTGGCACTTGGCGATTTAAGGAGGCAGGATGCAATTACTGCACTTGAAATTTGGCCTGGACACAGAGTTAACTGTGAATCTTTCATGAGAAGTGTCAGAAAATCATCAATGAATATAAACAGACATGGCTTCTGATTCTGAAAGTTCTTTGCTCCTGCCAAATAACTTTATTAAAAAAAAAGTTTTCAGAAATAGATTTTGTTTCACAGTTACAAGTCAGTCTTATTCCTTTTGCTTTAGCAGGTGAGGGAATTACATCTGTTTTTCCTTCCCTGAGTTTTCTGAGTTTGTTTGTATGACTTGAATTCTTAAGTTTGGAAACAAGCTTTAATTTTTTTTCCCTGACGGAGCTGATCATTTCTAACATTAAACTGATATATATAGGTGGTTGTACTCTAATTGTAATTCAGAAATATGTGGGGGTTTTGCTTTGTGGTTGGGTTTTTTTTTGGTAGTAGGCATTTTTTCAAATTGACTGTTTTCATCTCTGTATTTTTTTACGTGTTCCTTCATGTCTATGTATTTTTTCTCTCTATCCATTTTAACTTACACAGCTTTATATTTATCTGATTACCTGAAGATGCACACATGAACTGATTTTCAGGTTCCTCAGTTATCATTTGCATCAATATTTTAACAACCAAAATCATATGTTTTCTTAGCTATTTCTCTGTGCACCTCTTTTTAAAAAATAAAGAATATAAACTTACATTAGTATCCAAAAATATGTAAACTGACTATATCAAAGTTTCAGATAGGGCAACAATATTTGCAACCCTTGATAACCAAGTTGTGTGAAACACTGAACTGAGGTTAGGGAATGGACCAATCCCATTTTTATTAATTCTCTATTTATGCAGAATTCTATTACAATTAATTTTACATTCACACGACATCATGGAGCTAGGGGTTTTGAAGGGGAGTATGTTAAAAGAATGCATTTATAAATAGGTGCTTAATTCTAAGAACTCTTGCCAGAGTCCTGCTGTAAAGCATTAAGCAGAGTTTACAACACTAATAATTTTCTCCCCTTCTAGGTAATGGAAAAAAAGTGTTCCCTTTTCTGTTTGTTTGTTTTCTTTGTGTGCATGCCTTAATTTCACTGCTTAAATATACGCCCTTTGATCTATAGGAAATAAAAAATATACCATCTTTGTTAGATTGTTGACTTAGGCTATGAATCTTTAGGACAAGGTTCTGTCTTAGCTATTTTAGAGTAACTGGAAGATTTCTAGGTCTGTCAGATAATGGCTGGACCCCACTGGCAGAAATTTCTCCAGCAGGTAAGCCTTTAACTTTTGCATCAAAGCAGCCATGAAGCTTAGCTTCTGGTTTCGTGATATGGAGGCTATTGTAGTGATATGAGCTTACGGAGCTCCTTGAGCCTTCTTCCCTTTTCAGTATCACAGCATGTGGCCTGCTTAGTTACTGTATAGGATATGTTTGTAAAGCAGTCATTTGACACGGTTAAAAGAATTGACCTGGGTTTAAAAAATCCTGCCAAAAAAGAAAGATTATTTTCTACTAGACCCAGTTCAAGGTTTGTCTCTACAAACACTTGTCAGAGCAACTCATTGTCAGGCAAAAAGTGGCCAGTGGTCTTATCAGCCCCAAAGCTCGTAGACATTAAGCTATGGACTCATTCTTTCCAAGAACAGCAGAAGGACATGCAAATAGCAGATCCCATAAAACCTACTCGCCTATTTCTTTTCTTAAAGAGTTGTGATATGGGCCCTACAGGGAAGGGAGGTGACTGGAGTGGAAAAAAAAATCTCCAGTGAGAGGAGAAAAAACAGTTCTATGAAGGGTAGAAACGGGGGGTGAGATAAGGCAAACCATGACCACTCATTCACAAAATGATGAGCCATCAATATGGAGGATATCAAAAGTTGTTTGGTAACAGCTGCTACTTTTTCTCTTCCACCTCCGTCACTTCTTACCTCCACTGGTACTCCTGACTGGTCATCTATGCCTGATGAGGTGTTTTTCTGGGAAAAGTTAGACTAGGTTTGGCCTGTGGACTATTGTCAAGCCATACTTCTTCAACAATGATTTTGTAACATAATTCTGTACTAACCCAGCAACCCGTTGTGTCTAGTTTCTCTGAGAGTGCATTAAAAATTTATGAACAAGTCAGCTTCAAAAGTGAAGAATGGCCTATGGTCTCTGCAGTGATCCCTCTTGAGCTAGTACAGATGCTGCCCACCACTGATGCTGGCATTAAGTATGCAAAAATTGAGATTGGAAGGAGACTTTTTTTCCTATGGCAAATAAAATAAGATGATAATAGAATTCAGTCTGCAGAGTGCAGGCTGCACTCCTTCTTCCCACTTCTGGGGGTCACTGACATCTTGGGAGGGTAAAGCAGCAGGGAAATCATAACCTGCAGTCCTCTGGTATTATGCTGCTTCCCTTTTGGAGGGAAAATGCCTGTCATGGTTTAACCCGGCTGGCAACTCAGCACCACGCAGCCGCTCGCTCACTCCCCCCTCCCTCACTGGGATGGGGGAGAGAATCGGAAAGAAAATAAAAGGTTAGAGCCAAGGGCTGAGATAAAGACAGCTTAATAAGAGAAAATAATAATAGTAATAATGAGAATGATAACAGAATATATAGAATATACAAAATGAATGATGCACAATGCAATTGCTCACCACCCGCCGACCGATGCCCAGCCCGTCCCGAGCCGTGAGCAGTCCCCGAGCCGCGAGCAGTCTCCCCGCAACCGACCGACCGAACTAACCCCCCCCCCCAGCCAGG
>NW_009260028.1:4301980-4330339 GCF_000687185.1 Egretta garzetta | reverse complement strand
CAGTTTGGGTTAGCTGTCCTAGCTGTGCTGTACTCCCAGCTTGTGATGCACCTGGGCGAGCAGGAGAAGCTCAAAAAGTCCTTGAGTGGTCTGAGCGCTACTTGGCAACAGCTGAAAACATCAGTGAGTTATCAACATTCTTCTGGTACTAAATCCAAAACAGAGCACTATGCTAGCTACTATGAAGAAAATTAACTCTATCCCAGCCGAAACCAGGACAATGCCTTTTCCCTTAGGATGTATTATGCAGGTCGTCTGGGAAAAAGCACTAATAAGAACGCCTTCAGTTTACTGGAAGTATATCCTTTGTTCTATGTATCATAATAGGGAAATCAAAGATAAAATTTAGATTATTAAATTTACACATGTTGTGGTTTAACGCGATAGGCAGCTGAACACCACACAGCCGCTTGCTCACTCCCTTTTCTCTTGGTGGGATGGGGAAGAGAATCAGAAAAAAGTGAAACCTGTGGGTTGAGATAAAAATAGTTTAATAGAATAGCAGAGGAAAGAATAACAATAGTAATAATAATGGCAAGAGAATATACAATATATACAAAACAAGTGATGCACAGTGCAATTGCTCACCACTCGCTGACTGATGCCCAGCCCATCCTGAGCAGTGATCACTCTCCCCCTGGCCAACTCACCCTGACCATGATGTCATACGGTCTGGAGTAGCCCTGTGACCAGTTGGGGTCAGCTGTCCTGGATGTGCCCCCTCCCAGCTTCTGGTGCACCTGGCAGAGCAGAGGAAGCTGAAAAAGTCCTTGACTGGCCTAGACACTGCTTAGGAACAACTAAAACATCAGTGTTGTCAACATTCAAAACACAGCACTATGCCAGCTACTAGGAAGAAAATTAACTCTATCTCAGCTGAAACCAGGACAACACAGTTGATTTAATCCTGTGTTATGGCACTTTTACTTTTTTAGTGAAATACAAGTTGCATTATTCTTTCTCTTCCGTATGTCTTCAGAATAATCTGTAAACCCTTCAAACTAAAACTTGTGCAGCAGAGGCTTTCAGAGAACTGTGATAAAGTAGAATAAACTTTTTTGGTCCAATCTATATGTATTTTTAAAATCTAATTGCAACACTATTCAGATGTTCAGAATACTTTGTTACTTTCATGTACTTTGGTCACATTAGTTTTAAAAAAAAAGGCCCTTATAACCTAAAAACTCTAAGTAAGAAGCAATTCTAGTAGTCTAAAAGCTTGTTAAAAAATGATAATACTCTCATTTCACTCCAAGAATTTTTAGGAAGGGTACGAATATAAACTATATGTTAATAAATTAAAAAATGCATTCAGAGATCATTGACAATGAAGTTCAGGCAGAATGACTAGTAGAAGAATGCCTAAATTATTCAATTTCAAGACTGACAGTAAGTTGCATATGACAGAACTTGTTAAACATGTACTTCATGTCATTCTGCTTTTGAAAAGAAAGGTAATTGTCTCTTAAATTTTAAGTGAATTATTCTTGAAAACTAATGGTGACACAAAAGGCTCTTTTTGTGTCAGTTTGGTGCTATAGGCTAAATGTATGCTCAAACTTAAGGCAGCAGAGTGCATTGCTGAAGGTACCAAGAAAAAAAAAAGTGCCTGATTTATGATGTGGATTGGGCACCTGTCAAGTGGAAATCTAGGCCCTTTAATCTGTATCTCAGCTGAATTTCTGCTTCATGGAAACTTTTGTCAAGTGTCTACAATACCAGGAGAGGATTACTGAAGTGAAAGGATGGACTACTTGTGGTACAAGTGAGATGGTCAAAAGCAACTCTATCTTAGGTAGGGCTATACTTAGTGAAAGAGGTGATCATTGTTATAAAGAAGGAATGACTGAAGCAGCGTGAAGTAGGGAAGAAATGCTTGCTCTTATTCTTGAAATGATAATAAACTTTCAGAGGGATTTCCTACTGGTTTAACAAGGGAAATAATGTATCTCATGTAATTGTTATATTAAAATTCCTGCCCTATATTTTTACTCTTTTTGCAAAGCGTCCTTGGAGGTCTAACCTAGAGTCCCAAGGTATTTTGACCAGTCAGAACACCCTGATGGGAACCTTAAGAGTTGCTGGTCAATGACTTCCATGCCAAAGTTACCCAGGCAGTGAGACCACTTATTTTTTATAAGGAAGCTCATAAGACAAAGTTGAAACAGGAGCATGTTCTAAGGTTACACAGTGACAATTCTCTATCCCTTCTATATTGAAAATGTATCAGATGTAAAAACTGGCTCTAGTTGCAATAGACTTATCAAAGACTGCACAAAAGCATCCTGGGCTATATAGTTTGAGGTAATTTTATGGTTATGGGGGTTTTTTTTATGTATATGGTACAAATGGCTTAGATTGTCTCCTAAGAATGTCTTCTTCAATAAATATGTACTATCATATGATCATATTGAGTTTGTGAGTTCTTTCTCTTTTCCCCTCTTCCCTTTCCTCTTTGAACTGAACTTCTGAGCTTGTTTGCTCTTTTCAACTGAAATGACAGTGGCAGAAATTTCAAGAAATTTTTACAATGTCATGGAAATAGGCATCAAGATGCAAGGTATGAGCCACTAATAGCTACTGAAGAAATCACTACACTATAAACATAACATTTGGGAGCAGGAGAGATTAGTCTGAATCTACCCTACTTTAGTTTAAAACCATTACCCCTTGTCCTGACACAGGAGGTCTTGCTAAAAATGTTGTCCCCATCTTTCCTATAGGCTCCCTTTAAGTACTGAAAGGCCGCAATCAGGCCTCCCTGCAGCCTTCTCTTCTACAGGCTGAACATCCCCAACTCTCTCAGCTTATTCTCATATGAGAGGTACTCCAGCCCTTGGTCATTTTTGTAGCCCTCCTCTGGACCTGCTCCAACAGTTCCATGTCCTTCTTGTGCTCAGGGCTCCAGAGCTGGACGCAGTACTCCAGGTGAGGTCTCACCAGAGCAGAGTAGAGGGGCAGAATCACCTCCCTCAACCTTCTGGCCACGCTGCTTTTGATACAGCCTCAGATATGGTTGGCCTTCTGGGCTGCCAACTCACATTATTTGCTCATGTCCAGCTTTTCGTCCATCAGTACCTCCAGGTCTTTCTCCACAGGGCTGCTCTCAAGCCCTTCATCCCCTACCCTGTATTGATATTGGAGGTTGCCCAAAACCCCTTGATTTTACATTCTTGGGACTAGTATGTATGCTGGTGTATGTTTTATATATATAAACTCTTCGTCTTCTTATTAGTATAATGTGAGTGTTTTACATGTTTTCCATAATGCCTTATCATAATAAATACTAAAACCCACTTAAAAATACTAACAGAAAATAGAATAAAGGCGTATTTTATGTGTGGAGGAATGCAAAACATTAAATAAGGAAAACCAGAAAGTTCTTGGATTGTTAGAATCTACCAAATTTGTAAATGTCAAATGAGTTAAACTTTGTCAGCTACAGCTTTTCTTTTGCAATTTTATAACAAGTGCTTTTTCCTTCTTCATTTTGTACCTTCTTTCTTTCAACTTCTTTCATCCACTCAGAAACAAGATGTCTGTGAGTTTCCAACTACAAATAGGAATAGAAATACCAAAGGGGACTTTTTGATGAACATCTTCCAGAGATCCTATTCTGTACAGATGAAAGCTGAGTGAAAAAAGAAAGTGAGAGATCACAGAGAAGTTCTTAGAGAACAGCTGCAAAGTCCTGAATTAGGATAGAACTGAAATACTTTTAAAATCCAGAGCAGTCTGTAGCTTTGCCGTTAGGTATTGAACATCCAGACACCTTCTGTGACTTTCTCTGCATCCACAGAGAATGTTCTATAATCAGTATCACTTTATAAGGGATTTTCCAGGTGAACCTAGATAGTAGGTAGGACTATCTTGTCAAATCACCTTAATGCAAATCTTCCAGAAGTTACCACTCTTGTAACAGGAGCAGTGAATTGGAACATGTGCTGGTACCTCCACTGG
The DNA here is from genome assembly GCF_000687185.1 of Egretta garzetta. Taxonomy (NCBI): domain Eukaryota; kingdom Metazoa; phylum Chordata; class Aves; order Pelecaniformes; family Ardeidae; genus Egretta; species Egretta garzetta. The sequence continues at coordinate 4,326,379 of NW_009260028.1, read as the reverse complement.
AGTAAAAACTGATTAGCTGAAACTGTAGGTCTGACTGTAAACTTTGGTCTTCTGCCATCATCCAAACAGGGGATCCTGAACATAAAATCACCATGCTCTTGACTACATTATAGCTTCTGGACATATGTAGAGACACCCTTATCTTATCCCAAGGCTGGAAAGCCTCTCCTTGGCAGACTACCTTGCAAGCCCATGGATCTATGCTAATTTCAATGAATCAATACATTTCTAACATAAATATTTTTCCTAAATAAATAAAATTAGAGCTGTTAATTTTATTTATTTATTTATTTAATACATGGGATTTCCCTACTGTGATTTGTGTTCTTGTTAATGCTTTAAGAACTCTTTAGACCAAGGCCATTTTATTCCTTGTTGTTCATGGAGAAATTTTTACATTTTCACATAGTTTTAAGCATTTAGAAACTCCAGAGAGAAGAATATGAAACTAAATTGGTGCAGAGTCTCTGAGTATGTTATGAATATCTTCTTGATACAAATTCCCTAATGTGTGAGGGTAAAGAGTACATAAAATTTTACTGAGGCAAGCTCAGGGAACTGTGAAATCTTATTTGCTACTGTTGTGTTGCAGTAAGGATGCTTCTATACCCTGTGGTTTTCCAGTTTGCTTGGGTAGGCTCTAATGCATGAAATCTATTAAAATATTAAAAATTATGAATTATGAATTGAAGTTCATTACAATAAGATAAAAGAACTCTCTGCTCTTTTTCTACATTACGATTCAATCAAAGCTTAAAAATTTTCAATGCTTCAGTGTCATTTAAAACTGAAATAAGTCCCATTTGTGAAAGAAGTCACAATGTCCACGACTTTTGGGAAATGTAATATTTTGCCATGATTGCTAATCTTTGTTTGGCAGCTTATAGCTGTCTCTGACAAAAGTATTTCGGTAGCCTTTCTGCATAATAAGCAGCACAAAGCCTTCGCACTGAAGTGCCAATCAGCTCATTGCTCCTGGGCCTGCATAAGTTTGAATGGAAAACGCATGAATTGCTTTATTTCACGTATTTGTTATTTTGGTCTGAACTGAAATAATAAATGATACCTGGCCTGTTTTAATGTGATGAACCAACCTTTAAAATAATTTGTAAACATACCAAATACTGTAAAGTTTTGGGTTTTTTTTCTCCTTTCGTCCAGGGAAATAGATTATTGCCATATTTTCAGGTATGTACCATAATGGGGTTTTTAAAGTGAAATTTCATACTGTTGCTTGTTTTTGATTGCCATGAATATTTGGGGAGTTGAAGAGGGTAGAATGCTTTTTGATGGAGCTTCAGATAAACCTTACAAGCATGTAGTAATGTTACTGGATTTTTCAAAAAACACCAGTTTTTCTTCTCACCTCATATACATTACTTCAGTTGCATCTTTAATCTATATTCTTATATCAAATAATTAACATTCAAGTTATCTTCAGTTTAACAACAAGAGATATGAATAATGGGGAGAATTTGTTTTCACCCTTATCTGCTTATAAAAAAATGCTTTAAAACTTTTAATGGCACTTGCTAGCCCTTTCGTACTTAAATTGAATAACTGTCAAAAAGAAAATAAAGATGATTGTCCAGGGAAATGCCATGTGATATTGTTAAATTTAGGAAATAAAAAGGCAGGCATTTTTATTTGCTTGTTTAAAGTGTACTTTGACCCTATATCCAATTTAACTCAAGTGTGCTTTATTGTTTTCCCTATAAAGACCACTGCTGCTGTAGAGAAGAACAAGGGTTTGCGTTGTAATATAAGTTTCATTAGAAGTATTGATACCTTAAGGGTCAAAAGACCCCCAGATGTAAGCGGTTTGCTGATGCTTTGCTAAAGTCAGTATTGTCTAGTTTGCTGTTGCTTTGCTAAAATCAGTAGTGTCTAGTTTGGATGTTTTTCTAAAGTCTGTAGTATAGTTACTTAGTAAATTTAGAACCCTATTCAAGGACGGGAAGAATCAGGAGGGGATGAAGCAAAAAGATAATAACGGTTTGCCAAGGTTGCTAGACTAGAAGGAATGAGAACTAATTGATGCAGGAAGATTTGTGGCTCCTTATGAAGGACAGTTTTTGATAAGAACCAGGAGTTTACCTTAAGAACTGGTTTACACTGACCCTGCAGTTTGGGCAAGAGCCAAGGAGCAACCGAGTCTGCGCAAGAACAAGGGGTTACTAGAGGTGACAAAGAGGAACCATCAGCCTTCATCCTCACGACCCGGAGACAGGTTATGCATATGTATAGGCATATCGGAAAACTTCATGCATATATAATACTTTGCTACATATAAACGGGGCAAGTTGCCGCTTGAAGGTATGCACGTTAGGTGGAGCGATCCCTCGTGCATCCGGCACCGTGAATAAAGAATGCCTGCCTTTTAACACTACATTGGTGTTACGAGGTTTGTTCTTCCCGATTTTGGTGACAGTATGACTGTCTTGGAAATAGTTTTCTGATGGAAATATATGCTTTTGATTATGGTAATGAACAGAGTCATGTAAAAATATTTTCTAACTTTCTGAATTTTCAACTATTTGAGTACAAAATAATGATAATTAAATGGTAGCAAAGAAGAGAAATAAAATGTAACATATCTTAAACAAAATTTCATTTCTACAGAAGAGATCCATGTTCATTGCTGACTTCCTTCAAATACTTGCTGCTACACTTTATGTAACACATTTCCAATAGCTGTGGGTGCTTAACAGACAAAGTGACATTATAGCTAGTGTAACAAAGCTTGTTGCAGGCTGCACGGGAATGGAAGTTTTCTATTTGTTTATTTTAAAGAGAACTAGGTTTATTCACTCATACCTATTCTTGTATAAGATGGCAGGCACATTTTCTCATGCTTTCATACCCCTTTCTTCATGCTTACAAGTAACACAATGTTTGTCCAAGTACTCTGGGCAGGATTACCTGTAATAGCACAGAAGACAGAAGTCATAAACTATCATGGAACTCATCACATCTCATAGGCTGCTTTCATTTAGCAACCATGGCCTTGTTTTTTGGATATGCCTTTTGTGCCTTCAAGTAGCTGACACAGACTGTGATCTTTTCACCTTTTCATCCTGTCCCTCCTCCATGAACGTCATTAGGAAATTCTGCTGATCTACCTACAGGCGAGGTTTCCTTCTCTGGGTGTAGTCTGCCTTTTGTTTTCCTGCTCTGAGTTCTATGTAGATATGTGCCACGATGTCTGATGACCTGAGGATTTCAGTGCCATTAACACCTGCAGTTTCTTTTTTCCTTATTCATGTCATTTCTTCCAGTGCTGTCATTCATATGTTCCTAGTTATAAATAATTCATATAATTCTTAAAGCTTTTATCACAAGTCTCTGTGAAAAATGCATTTTGCTGCTTAGAAAATCCGAATGTGAAAAATATTGACTTCATTGATCTTAGTATAGCTGTTCTTACGCTAACTAGTCTGGGCTTTGTAATCACATGGTATGATTTGCTATGCAGATTGTTTATACATTTTGAGACAGGTACACCATGGGATATATATGAGAGCAAAGATCTGTGAATTTCAGTCTCTTGTCTGTGATGGCTGGGGACAAAAAAGCATGCCTCTCAAAGCCTTTCTTGTTTGCTTTATTTCATGCAGCAGTTTCAAATATGTCTATCCATGGCCTAAAAGCTGTTTCTGATATTATTCTTTCTAGATTGCAGGGTCTATCAAGGATTGCTGTACAAGAATTCAAAGACTGACTAGAGTTTAATAGTTAATTTTGCATGAAATTTTTCGTCAGCCAAGCTCCACATAGGATCACTTGTCTTTACACAAACAGAATGAGAATTGTCATTGTTAGAAAGTTCATGTTCATTGGCAGCATTCAAAACTGTTTTGGTACTGACAAAGGAACAGTTTGGCAGAGAGATAAAACTAAATGCCCATTAGTGGCTGCAGCCCATTGGAGCTCCTTGGTATGTTATAGGTAGAATAGGAGTACAAGCTTATTGTGATTGTCATGTTAATATCCATCAGCTGTGGAAGTTCATCTAGTAGCATTGAGCATCTAGTCCACATAAAGCAGTGTGATCACTGCACAGTCCCAGCAGCATTATGTCTGCCTGTCCACTAAGGGATTCAGACCAAAGGTTCAGTTTCAGTGAGCCAGAAAAGTTGCGGGTCTGCTAGGACCTTTTCATGCCTTCTAAAATGATGGGAAACATGAGAAAGCATGTTAGAATAATCTTCAAAGATGCTAAATGACTGAATACAAGTTAGTCACCATCTCTTATATCTTTCAAATGGTAAATAGGAAGCAATAAAATGGCAATATGTGGAAAAATAGAAGCTACTCAAACAGAAACATTGTCCAAGATTAAGTGACCTACAACATTAGCAGCAATTTAACTCACACTGAGTAATGCTTTGTATTTTGCATCAGGAGGTGTTTATCATGTGTCTGCCTGTCTAATCATCATTGCAGCTATCAAATCTGGCTTATCCATCTTTGCTATGGCATTACCATCTACATAAATGGTGAATCAAAACAAATTGGATTGTTCTAGAAGCATACAAAAATCACACCGATAATAAGGCTAGGTGGTTGAGTTTCAGGCTCTATGGAAACACCTATTCATGTAGATGCATTTGAGGGCCTGACATGGTTAAAGACAAAAGCCATTTTTATTTCCTTTTTAAACTCCTCTCTACCCGGCTTAACCATTCCATGGTGGTTTTTAAATTACCTCTGACCTGTGTGGAAGAAGTGCATATGATGTCCTCTTTATCACTGGGTCTGTTAGTGCAGTCAGACTAGCATCCCGAGTTGCAAACAAAGAAAGAATTTCATGACAGGGACTTGTGTCCCTTTTTTTAAGTGCTGGGCAAGGCCAGTTGCTACCAATTGTTTCCCAAAGTTAAACAGAATCCTTTCTAACCTACAAAGGCATGGACAAAGGTAATGACTGCTTTAGAGCCCATCTCTGTCCTCCTCAGTATGTGCAGAATAATTGATTGTACTGCTTGCAATATTCAAAGCGAATATTAAATTCAGCAGAGACAAGGGCAGAGTCCTACCCCTGGGTAGGAAGAACCTCTGGCGGTGGTACAGGATGGAGACTGACAGGCTGGGGAACAACTCTGTGGAAGGCCCTGGAGCTCTGGGATGACAGCAAGCTGAGCAGAAGCCTGCAGTGTGCCTTGGCAGCAATAAAGGCCAAGAGCATCCTGGGCTCTATTAACAGCAGCACAGCCAGTAGACTGAGGGCAGTAATTATCCCCCTTTACTCTGCACTCATTAGACTGCATTGAAAACACATTGCCCAGTTTTGGGCCACCCATACAAGAAATACATAGGCAAAACAGAGCCAGTTTAGCAGAAGGCAGTTGAGTCGGTCATGCTGGAGCATTTGCCCTGTGAGAAGAGTCTGGGGGAACTGAGCTTGTTCAGCCTGGAGAAAGACCTGATAGCCTCCTCCCTGTACCTACAAGGAGGTTAGCAAGTAGATGGAGCAGGCTTTTCACAATAGTACATGGTGGGAAAATGAGAGGCAACAGGCTTAAACTGAAATAAAAGAGCTTCAGACTGGGTACAAGAAAAACTTCTTACACATGAGGACAGGCAAGCAGTGGAGTTGGTTGTCCAGAGAGGTTTGCAGTCTCTATCCATGGAGGATTTCAGGAGTAGGCTGGATAAAGGTCTCAGAAACATGGTCTGAGCTCAGAGCTGACCCTGCTTTGATCCAGAGGTTGGACTATAGACCTGGAGTCCTTTCCAATCTGAATTATCCTAGAATACTTCCAAAACATCCAGTGAATAAATCTCTTTGCTTATCCAGTTCTGGTGAGTTGTGTGCAGTTCCATTGGGGAATTATTTCCATTTCTGTCATTTTAACTTACATGTTAAACTAATTGAATGTTCCAATATGGGTAACTTTTTATTACTCTGCCAACTCTTATGTTACTCCTTCTGTGAAGTAGCAAAAGTGAAGGAAAATTAGACCACTTACACCACTGCTTCAGCACATGTTACCGTGGTGAAGTAGGAGTGGATCTGTAGAAGAAGCAGGCAGTGTTGAGGATCTGACATCATTCTATACTGATTGCAGAGCTTTTAATTTGCACCAGCTTTAGTATGATCATATTGACTGAATGTCCTTCAGTGGTTTTGGCATGTTAGATCAGCTTCAGGTGCAGCTGCATCTGAAAGGAATACAGTTTGTGTGCACAGAGACTACACTGCGCTGTGAACAGAAATGTTGGAATAGGGATGATCAGGTGGTTCCTTTCAAAAGTACATTCCCACCCTGAACTAAAATGCTAATATGGATGTACGTGTAGTTATATTTTGAACACTCACTTCAGTAGGTAATAAAATAGATTGGTGATAATACTTCATAAATAACTTGTCAGAAATTGGCATTTCAAATACAAAACAATCAAGTAATATTATGTGGTACTGGGAACATTAATATGCAAGTGTTTAAATGTCCTGGTGGATTAAATTAGTGCTGCAATCTTAAGAAGTACAGCAATAACTTCTTAAAAGAACACAGTCTAATAGTTACTATAAAGCACTGGCATATTTCTTGCATCCTTGTTCTGGATTCCCATCATAACTCACAAAATCAGAGCTCTTAGGATTTACGCTGGCTTCTGCCGGCATAAGCCTTGGTGCAAACTATGTGTTGCAGCAAGCCTGCTCTGAAGATAAAACCTGGATGGATTATATTCCTTTGCTGTATGTAAAGATGGCCTTAATAGCCTTTACTCCTTGAAGTTAAATTCCTTTGGACAATAAAGAATTGCATTGGTACGTAGCACTTCTCTGAGCCATTGTAGTGGATATCCATCATTCCTACTGGTGAGTTACACTTTTAACTGGATATATATAGCTGAGGAGGTCGAATGCTGTTTACAACTGCTATGCCCAGCTGTATTGATAGAAACCTCTCCCACATATATCACAGGTCAGGACATGAGGTACAAACTTTTTTCTATGACCTGATGAAGAATAAAAAATATTTCTAGTACAAAAAAAGAGGTAATATATTCATTCTAGGTCTGAAAATTGTTATCAGATTAAAATATTTAAAAAGGAATTCCCTTTCCAGAACAAAACCTCCTTTTATTCAGTAGATGTAACAATTGTCAAAGAAACCCAAATGAAAAGCCATTCCTAATCACTGTAGAGCAATTACACCTTAGTTTGGAATGATCAATGCAAATTTCTCTGTTGCCATTTAGTTTTAATCAGAGCATAGTCATATAAAAATGTTAATTAGAATGTAGATTTCTACTCAACCTTGCTTAGAAGGAGAAACACATCAATAAAAATAGTGGCATGGATAAATGAACAGGTTGATGGAAAAAAACATTATCATTTATTTGAATGATGAGTATTCCTGCTCTGAAAGCATCTTTGCTGAAGGCAAGGGTTTTAATATATTTAAATTTACCTTCCAAACATAGAAGAAAACTATTCTCTGGAGAAAATGAATCTGTCTGAAATATATTTAGGTATGATGAAATAAGCATAATGGACCTATTGCAACGTGTTAGGGCTTCTGATGATGTGCATCTATTCTGAGATACTTCAGGGTGGTGAAGTTTTGATGACATGATGTGAAGCAACACAGACTTCTGATTTCAGTGGATTTGCATTAGCTAAATATCAGGTCTAGATGTTATCACACTGTGAATACCTTTAAGAAACATGATTCTGTAAGTGGTTAAGAGGTCAACAGTCTATGAAACTGCATTTCATTTATATGATGATCACAGTTCCTACACTGTGAGCCTGTTTCTTTACCTTACACCTGACTGCAATACCAGCTTAAGGTGGTGCTTCCTCCATTTCTTGCTTGTGCACCCTTTTGGCACCTCTGTTGTGCTGACACAGCTGCCTGTGGTACAAATAAAACTTGGGGGCAGATTATTTTGAAAATTAAGAAGGAAATAGTGTGATTTTTTTGGCATGTTTTTTCCATAGCTGGATCAGTTCTTGATATGACATTTGCACCAGAGCTGCACAGTGACTCCAGTGCTCTACTCCAGTGGGATAGCATGCCGTGACACAGAAGTGGTGGGAGGAAGGGCTGGGTGCTGGGTTGAACCTCACCTTGAGACTAGTTTGTGATTTCTTCCTCCCCTCACCAATATTTTAACAAATAATTGTTTCTATTAGTGGCTTATACTTATGAGCACATGTAAAACACAGTTTGGTGTTTTATGAAGGCTATTTAAGTGGTACTAGATCCTGAAGCACTTACCCAGGGAAAACGACCTTTGAGGAAATTCTGCTTGAATCAAACATGTATTCCACTGACATGAGACAACCACCATAACCTAATTGTTCAGGAAGTTGTTAGCACTGTGGGTTGTGGGTTTTTTTATTTTTAATTATACTCTTTCTTAAGTCATATGACTATTTATTTCCACTCAGCTCTTCAGAATATTTTTGTTTCTGTTATCTCATAAACACCATTTATTCAAGAGGTGCTGGGAATACAGGTGTGTGCCTGAGAGAATGAACATGAGTTTTGTACTGTTAGCTAGGTTTATCATGACTTCTATGACAAGGATGACTGTCTTGTGCTTTCCCTGTCTCTTGTGGCTCATCGTCTTGGAGCTTCTAAATAATTCAAAGTTATGCACTGAAACTGCCTTTCCATTAAAGTGTGGGGGCAAACAACTGATTTTAAGCTTGATACATTTCTGAGCAGAGCTACATGACCTGGTTGCCTGCCAGAGCATGAGACTGGGTCTGATTACTGGAGAAATCCTTTCCTGTACTGTGAACTCAGAAGGGAACCTTGTAAAGCTTTCACGCACCTGATAGCAGGGAGACAGTGCTATGAGCTCTTCAAGCAAGAGTCAGCTCTTCCTATGCTGATGGCAGAGAGATGGTAGATAGATGTATTAATGTTAATGTTATTAATATAAGTGTTAATATAATTCCTCTTCCTGGGAGTCCCAGCTTCTGTCATCAGAGAACTAAATGTCTCTTTCCTTAGCTGTGGGGTATATGCATAAACCCATAAAATATAGAGAGTGCTGGATAAATCCCAGTGTATACTTCTTTGCAATCTCTGTTGTGTCAGTCCTTTAGTCTATTTGAGTTTAACTGTCTTTCCAGATTGATATGTTAAAGATTAATGACACTGTTACTCAAAATCAAGGAATCCATTACAAAGGAATTAAGATGTAGATGATTTAGCCGTGAACTTTTCTGTCATATGTCCAAGTAAACTGTGACCTTAAGTGTTCATAAAAATAAGTAAGCTGTATTCTGACAGTCTGTTCGCTCTCTGCTCTGTGATGCATGGTACTTGTCTGTGTAACTGTGAGTGGTCGAGTCAGTGCTTATGTCCATGGCGTTTTTTGAAACATCTGGTCTAAAAGGTATTTGGGCAGAGGGAGGTGCCAGTGATGACACAGCCATGTGAAATGACGCACAAACAGCCAGGGCATTCCGATTAGAATTTCACAGGCATTTAATGAGAAAAGAATAGTTATCTGTTTATATGTAACTTAATATTTTGTTGCATATTGCAGAAACTTTTGGAAATGATTCCTCTTAAAGAATTATATCACTAGATTGTAGACTCACTTTCTTCAATGAGTTCAGATTGAATTGAATGCTGGGTGTTTATTGATGAGGTATTTCCTTAGGCATGACTAACAATAGTGTTAGTGACAAATTCTGTCTGCGTATGAATGGTATGACAGGGTTCAGCCAGTTTATTAAGAATAATTGTTTCAAATGTTCAGAGCACAGCTAATACAGATTGACTCCTTCTTTATACTTGAATTTCTCACATCAGTAGGAGGTCAGGATGTTCAGTTGTGGTGTGTAGATAATTTAATGATAATTGCTCAAATATTGGCAGGATACACATGGCTTTTCCCCAGGGGTCATGTTCTTTGCTTTGAAAATTAATTTTGTTTGTCCTAATGTCATAATACACTGTTAAATGGAAAGGACTAAGTCTGTGCAGTACAAGGGAGGGGGAAAAGTTGACTTCATTATTTTGAGTTTGGCTAGAATGTATGGAATTTGGTCTAACATGGTAATTACATACCCAATCCACTCCAGCTAAAATAAATAACTCACTAAATTTGTGTGCCTTCACTAGGATTGCTATTTTATCTATTTGTCATGTCTGGTTCTCCTCTAACTTATGTACTTGGGAAAAAAGATAGGACAGACTTTTACATGTTAATCTTTACTTTTGCTCTTTTTTTTCCACAGAAGAGTCAAAGTCTTTGTAAAATTTTGGCACCACTGTTCTTCCTGTGAAAAGTTGTATTTTAAATGCATGCTTCTTTCTTCTTCTTTTCCTTACCACTTTTCAAACAGGTAGAATAACTTAGAGGCTCAAGTTGAAATATATTCTGAGTCTGACTCTTCACATTCAAAGGCCTGAAAATCATGCCTTTTTCAAACAATTGGTTCAGATGTGCCTTAGCGTGGAGGCACCTCAAATTGGTTCTACTTATCATATTTTGATAACGTGTGATCCACTTTTTGTTACATCATATGTCTGAACATGCTCACTGAAATCTGTGGCACAACTTGTGTGAAGAAGATAACACATACAGTATAAAAGCCTGTTTTACAGTCCTTTGCATTTCTCTTGATGTCTAGCACAGTTTTGCCAGAATAATGGTTCATCTTTGTGCCCAATATGATTTAGAAACAACATGTATTGTAAAAAATACAGTTGGTCTTTATAAAGATGACTAAGTCCTTTATTAAGGACTTAGTAGTGAGGGAGGAGAGCAAAACTCCAAACTTCACACACTAGAGAATCAGATAATTCATGTAACATTTCACAATAATATATGTTTAAAGAATTAAATTTTACCATAAGTCTTCTTGCTCATTTTCATACTTTGTAAGGTGGATTGTTGAACTGTATAACATATCAGACATTTCACATCATGAATCATTTGCACTGCCTTGATAAGAAAGAGGATACAAGTCTTTGATGTGAATATGAAGTGCAGTTATATTAAAATTATTGCTATTTCATGAATTGGTCCATAAAGATAAAGAAGTGTGGAGAAGTTATCTGTGAAAGTGGTGTAACTCAGAAGTTTTGAACATAGCCTGATGTTATAGGGTGGTTCTGCTTACTGATGGGTCTTTTCTTAGCGTTAGTATTTTTGATGAAAAATTTCATGGGATCATATTGTACTTTTAAGCTAGAGTAAGACCAGCTGATGCAGTCACTGGATAGCTAATTGAGTGTTTAAAAAAATATAACTATTTTTACTATTGTGGCCTGCATCACTGAATTCTGAAAACTTGTTAATTATGCTGAAAACACAAACAGCTTCTGTTTTTATGTTAATCGCTTAGCCTTGTGGTGCTCTTGATCTGGAGGTGGATCATGTGGCAGCATGCTCTTAAGACTTCCTCAAGTGGATTGAGTTAAAAGAAACCATCACATCCTCTGTGTAGCGGGGGGTGGGGGGGGTTGCAAGGTGAAGGGGAGAGGTGGCTTGAGAGGCTTTGCAGTGCAGAAAACAAGATCAACAACATGAGTGGATTTAAAAGGATGTGCTCCACCGAAGTCATACAAAGTTCCCTCCTCATATTTTTAGGCCTGTAGCATTATGAGAAGTTTATGATGTCCCTCATTTGAATTCATATGATTATAGAATGGGGACCTCAAAAATGTGTACCATATTGTCAAGTCAGTCAATAGCTTTCTGAGGAGGAAATAATGGTTGTAGTCTCACTCATGCCCTCCTTCCTCCTCCCGGTAAAACAATGCTGACTGTTCTTTGGTGGGGAAGAAGGGGTTAGTAAGGCCAAGGTAGTATTTTGATGGTATTACAATGTGCTACGAGGCTTTCTAAACCATATTACTCTATAATGACATTTTTGCTGGCTCAGCTGTTCTACTTTTACTTCTTCACACATTTATCTGGTTTGTAGACTAAGCCACCACTGCCAATTCTATCACACACCTCACATGGAAGAGGATGTCTCATGGAAAACAATAAAGTCAGAATAAGTTGTGTTCTACAGTTGTAGTTCTTTTCACATTTTGCTGCATTTTTGCAACAACTCTGAAACTGCATGTATCAGTGTATCATGTGAGTAGGTATCTAGACAGGATTGCACAACTAATATTTTTGGAAACCCAGTTAGCAGGACTTCCAGGCTTACACCCTGTCTCATCAAGCATAAATTCGTATTATGACTCATTCAATGAACTGCCCATTTTTTAAGGTTCTTAAAGAAGTCTAAATCAGAGTATAGGAGTAATAAATATAACAGTGGTCATATTATACTTACAGTTGAACCAAAGGCAGAATCGGCTTCTCTGATAAGCCTTGAAGTGCATCCAGAATGTTGCTAAAAATACACAATATTTACACAAGTATTGAAGCAGTTAAGGTGCAAACAACTCCTAGTATTTACTTTCTTTGGGAGAATATATAATGATTTCTGTACAATGTTAATTTACATTTAATGTTCTTAATTTCCATTTTTACTAATATAATTGGATATATAAAGACAGATGTCATTTATTATTTCTTTTATGAGAGCCAATAATTTCATTGAGCTTGTTGCATATTGCGTACTTACTGTGAAGCTAGAATGGGCTTTATTATGTACCAAAGGAATAACAAAACAAAATCATGAAAGAATGGTTGAATTGAGGATATGACACGCCTTGTGAAATAAAAGTGGTTTATGCCGACTGTAACTTACTTCTGCTTTGCCAAGCGCAGATACAGAATTCAGGCACTTCAAAGGAGTTATGCTGCTTTGTTATAGCTCTCCCCTGTGAATATGTATGTACACAGAGCAAATACGCACAATATACAAGTTTAGACCAAAGTCATGGCTGCTGTCTTAGTCTATTGAAATACAAACAAAATTTGTTCAGATGAGCAAATAGAAAATAAAGGCATTTTTTTCTCTGAACATGGAGGAAAGAAGAGGAGGAAAAACACAATATCCACAACTACAGCTTTCTCTTGTGAGTTTCTTATTTCTGGATTAAGATTGACAGTGAATAATATATGACTGAAAGGCAGTGGTCTGGCAATATTACCAGCAACGGGGAAAGTGAGTTACAATTGAGAAAGTGTTGTCTTATAGCAGTAACAAGTGTTTTAACAAAGTGCATGTTGATATACTGGTTTTATATTACTTCTCTATGAAGAGTTGAGTGGTAGATCAAAGAAAAAGTCAATGAACAGAAAGCTTTTTCCCTGCTTTTTAAAGCAACTTAAAGATTTTTTTTTTGTTTAGTAATTAAGAGGAGGAGGAAAAGGCTTTAAGAGTGTACACACAAAAAAAAATTAAACAAGAAATAGCAAGAGGAGAGATTATCTCAAGTTTAGCATGTAAATTTGTACCACTGTGCGTTGGAAGGCTCATGTTACAACTCATTCTTCTACTGAAATGGAGTCAAAATGCTCTTTTCGGCTGCTGTTTTAAGGCTGGAAATTCCTGAATACCTCTTTTACAGTAATGCAGTGACAGTACTACATTCCATTTTTTGTTTTAGATTGCTGTTTCTCCCTGCTTTCAGGTTATACTCTGGGATGATACTGTCAGAGTAGAGCCAAAATGTTTCTTTTGGATTTTTGACAAATAAGACTGGGATCTTCTGTATTTAGTTACTGTATTTAGTTCTAAAACTGCACACCCTTATGGTGCCCTTAGGGTGTATTCTTGTGATTTGGTGAGGATTCAACTGCTGCTTTCTTTGGGTTTAGTAATGCCTGCTTTAGGCAAATATAAAGTTGAGGGATTTGGATTTTTTTTTTCTTCAACTGAATGTAATTTTCTCTAAAGGTATTTCTACATGATCAGTAACTGTTCAAATGGCTAGATGCTTGTCCTGATAATGGAATAGGAGCTGAAGGTCATCTTAAAATGTCTTGAATTCTTCCAAATCCCTTTGCCTTTGAAGAAATAGCCATTAAGTGCTCAATGGCACACTGTTCAGAGTTAGCAAATAGGCACCAGGTGACATTTAGACTACTTGACTATTACCACAAATCATTTATTCAATGAATAAATAGGCTGTTTCTTCCCTCCCAGGGTATGCTTATTCTCTTGGCCTGCATGAGATTTTGCTGTGATATGTGTGCTGTTAGCAAATCTCAATTTCTGGCCTGCAGTGTGGGCTTGAGTGAAGGAAGCCCCACTAACTGCTGTCCAGGCATGTCCTGAGCTTGGATTGCCTTAAGCTGCCAGTTGACAGTCTGAATGCTTGACATAATTCATAAGAACACAAAAGTACAGGAAGAGTGAGGACTGTATCTAGGCCTTCGCAGTCCAGCCACTTGGAGCTGAGAGACAGAAGTTTGTATCCCATTCAGTCTCTCTTATGAAGATGGTATATCTTTTGGCAGTATAGGAAACTCTTCACCCTTTCTTCCCTGTGGGTTTCAGTCATGAGTCTTTCAAACTTGATCCTAAGTATTCCCAGTTTGCATCAAATGCTTAAGCTTTTCTCCGAGACTGTGTTCATCGCTACTTTTTTTTTTCTTTTTTTTCCTTCATTATTTTCTGTGCTTGCAATAGATTGGGGAAAGTCAGTTAAATTTTTCTTGTCCTCATGATGGCAAGTAGGGTCTTTTACTTAAAAAGAGAGAAAAAAATAAAAAGTCGTTTCCAATTTCCATAAAATGCTTGCAAAAATAATGTGAATGTTACTTCATAAATTGAAGGAAAATCTTCAATTTTTTTTCAGTTGAGTTAATTTTCATCTTAAAAGTTTCTAGACAAATTTGGTTGCACTTTTCAAATTTGTCTACCAGGCAATGTTTAAGTCTACACCATGCAGTTCAATGTTTTCTAAAAACACCCAAACACTTCCTGAAGAAAAATAACCAGGAGGAGGATAGCTCATTTGTGTGGATGCCCATTAGGATACTGCATCTCTATATGATTCTAATGGAAATGTTGGACTAGGCATGTGCAAAAGTCCATCATGTGCTTGCTCACACATCCCTTCCATCGCAGTGTGGTGCAAGATGTGCACGTGCCACTATCATAATTATATATTTATATATTTCTGCAGATTATATATATTGCCCCCAAGACATTTTTCAAAGTTCCAGTGAGTGTTTAGCATGCACACTGAATTTTATCTTGTAAAGAGAATTAATTTATCTCCTGTGAAGACTACTATTTGATTTTTCTCTTTTTTTTTCTTTTATTACTAAAAGTATCAGAACTTTGGTAGTGACACTCCTGGTGTTACATTTTTTGCAGTTCAGATGAAAACTGAAATGAGTTAGACAGATGTGACTTAGTCATTTCTTTACTCCTAGCACATGGGGCTGCTGGTGAGATGCAAGAGATGACAGATCTGTCCAGCCAGCTAATGATTTAACATACCACCCTCTTTTTATAAAAACATAAGACGTTCAAACGCATAAAACAATAGACTTTGGGTAGCTACTTCCATCTTTTTTAAAGAGGTATGATTGTCTTAATGGATGTCCTAAAAATATATGGGAAATTCTTTATCAGCATTAGCCCCTGCAGCTTCTTAACAGTTGCATAAAAGAAAAAAAACCACCTTTTTTTTCTAATGATATTTAAAAGAAAGACAGAGATTTGGGTTCAGAAAAAATATTTAAGAAACCCTTAAGCTCTCATCTATAGCTTGCCCAATGTTGTCTGTGCAAAAACTTATATTTATGCTTGTAATAGATCCCATGGTGGTAAATCTGTTTGCTAGAAATTTTAATTCTGTAGTACAGCATACACAAAAAGAGTTTATATTTTTTCCATCTGTAATTGGAGCTGATGACAAAGGCTTTTTTGTAGTGTCAAAAGTGTGTGTGGAGAAAGAACAGTAACTTTTGATCACCAAGATATGTAAGTAGGGGAAGGAATTAATTTGGTTTTCTTTTGTCATTTTGCTTTACTTTTTTTTAAGAAAAAGTAACAGAGAGTTAAAGAAGTATTCAGAATTCCTTGGGGAAACAAGCGGGAAATCTGTCTCGCACCTCATCCTAGATGAGTTTTATTACTGGGAGTTGAGAATTGTTGAGTACTCTGTGTGCCTCTTCCCCCTATACTTCCACCCCAAGCTGTTTCAATTCTTTATCTTTTTAAGAAGAAATTGCACAAATCAGGTGAAAATGTGGAGAAAAACCCATTCTCTGTAGGCACACAGAAAAAAACAGTTTTGAGAGAGCAGAATTTTGTAGTCAAAATTAATTGGATTACACTCCCAAGAGGAAACTCCTTAGAACAGCAAAATTAGGTACTTCAAAACAGGTTGTACAGGCTATTTTGGCTCATACCATTCTGTCTTTTCTTTTCACAAGCATCAGTGTCATTAAATCCTCTGTTTATATACTCTAAGTTTCACTGAAAAGGAAGTAATATCTTTTCCCATTGGAAGGTGCTCCACAGTTTGAGTGCTATAATAACATTACATTAAAGCGAATGCTTTCCTCATTTTCTGCTTAAGCTTAAACTACTTGCTTCTAGTGCCCATACAGCTCTTTGGTTGGGTTTTGTTTTTTCTTCCCTTGTACACTAATGGAAAATTTTGCTATCCCTTATTAGACTACATTTTATTAGATTAAAAGAGACAAGTTATTTTGGTCTCCTCTTGGAACAAACTACTGTGGCACTTCAGTATTTGTGAAGGGTTTTTTTTTTTCCCTGTTTAAAAAAATCACAGAATATAGTTTTGAAACTGCTTCTTCAGCAAATAATACATAATTTGAAAAACTTACTTTACACTTTCCACTACCCAACAGATTTATTTCTTCTCAACATCCGGCAAAAAGGTGTGTTTCGGGGGGAAAGGCACTGTTTTACATCAAGCGCTCTGAACAGTGGTACAGCATTCTTGCTAAGTTACTTTTTCCAAATGACTGTTGTTTTCAAAGCTTTTTGCAATGGTTGAGACCTGGCAGAAGACAATCAAGGTTGAAATGGGGGTATATGTCATTCTGTGTCCCAAAGCACTAGGTTTGATTTGTCTTGCTCTTTTCACAATACATGTCAATAGTGAGAAATTATCAGCTGTATTTAGCTGAATTATGTGATGAAGTCATTTCCTCTGGAAGGATTGCTTTGGTACACATTTGCTATATAATGGGGTTGCTGTCTGTATGTTTTCCCTTCACTGGTCTTATTGTCCCTTTTTTCATAAAGAAGAAACTATTGCAGTTTTGGGAGAAATTAATGAACAGTTTCTAAAACCAAAACTGCTCTTTTTTATGGTTTTGGTTTTTTTTTTTCCTGTTTTGATGGCTAGACTTTCTGCTTTGTAATATGGCTATCATGCACAGCTTGTCTCCATACTGAAAACTGAGGTTCTTGTGACAGCCCTGAGGATCTTTAAAACTGTCATTTTTAAATGTATTGCCATCTATTTGAACTCTGCATCTCTGGCAGATTGTCAGAATAGACGGGGTCACATTCTGAAGCGAAAAGTCTAAAAGCATTGTAAATCAAACCTTTACTTTGAAAGCTGAGTGACTAAGCTATGGCTCAGTATGTTACTCCCAGTAGCCAACCCTGATTCCAAGGCAGATTCATCCCACTGAAAGACACTGTGAGGAGGAACCTAGGCTGGGTACAGCTAAGACCCAGTAACACATTTCGAAGCAAGTGGCTCACTCAGAGGTGCAGTTGCACTCTGAAAAGGCTTCTAGCATTGCTGGAAAAACAAAATTGTGCTTGTGTGCAAGACAGGGGGAAATATGTATTCCCTTGCTATCTCTCTGTTCCTGACTCCGCAGTCAAACATTAAACAAGTGGAAAAAAAATAGGCTTGACTGACTGGCAGTTCTGCTTATGTATTTACTTTGTCTTGGTTTTTTACTGTAAGTAGTGTGAAGCATAGTGAAATCTTTTATACTGGTTGTAAAAGCAGAGCATCTTAAAATGCAGATCACCACTAAGTATTGGATCAGAATGTTCTAGAACTCATGTCACAATATTACCCAAACTGGCATGTCATGATAAAATAAAAAACAAACAAACAAAAAACCAACCAAACAAAAAAGAATTGCAAACCAAAACATAAGTTCTGCTTTCGTTCCTTAAAGTCTAAATTGTTGATGAATGTAGATTTCATCTCTTCTTCCCCATCTGACTGCAGAAAAGGGGGAAAATAAGATAATACTTTATCTCTTCATCTTTTTGTTGGTTTCTTTGTAGGCACACTGGTTCCAAAATAATTTTAAGAAAAAATGTAGAAATGGATCCCGACAATTCCTGTAATACTTTTTAGCTTTCTTCTCACACCTGTTTCCTCTGGCTGGTGTTTTTTTTTCTCTCCTAGAGAGAATGAGCAGAATGTCAACAAGCTGTCTGAAACCCACATTTAGAGAGCTGATCTATGAGGAAAGAACTGTGAACACCCAGTGTTGATACTCACCAAATCTGAAGCTCAAAACGCATAACAAAAACTCAAAATTTATCAAAGTATAAGAAAAATTCATTTTGATCTGTCTCTGCTTATATGTGTATTACCTCCTGAAGCCCACTGTCATGCAACTGCAATGTTGCTAATAAATTATTTTTTGATGTTTTTTCTGCCTCTTCACCACTTGCAGAACAATGCTTCCAGTTGTCCGAAACTGTAGCTTCAGATTCTTCTGATCCCCCCAAAATGAATGCCTTAATTTTCCTCATTCATTGCAGCATTTGTTTGTCTTTGACTCCAGTAGTTGATGCTTTGCTTGTTTCTCATGCCTTTTTTTGGCAGTCCAGCTTACTGTGGGCCTCTTAATTAACTTTTTCTCTTCCCCAGTTCCCTTGGCAACATGAACTCTCAGAGGTGCATACACACGTCTTGTATTCCCTGCTTTGGTGTACAAGGAAAAGAGCAAAGAGAAGATCCTCCATTTTTCCAAGCAGGAAAGAAGAGCAGAGCTCAAATGTCACTTGCATGTGGAATGTCTTAGGCAATAGAGACAGGCTGTGGTAGCAGCAATTTTTCTAAACAGCATGGATACTTTTTTTCCTGAATAACCACTTCGCTAACTCAGCTATATTCATCAGTGTCAAGAGACTCCAAAATATGTGCTCTGAAAAACACTCCCCACCTCCTCTGTTCTTTGTGTGATCTTGGTTGATCCCAAGCTCAAGATAAGACCAGAGGATTGTGATGTGAATGAATAAAAATTATATCTTTCCTGCAAACAAAGATAAGAAAAATCTATGAGGGGAAAACAGAATACCCTGTGGAATATCTCAGGGTATTACTACAAACTAGGATATCAGTTTTCCAAGTTTTTTTTTTTTCTCTGTTAAAACAGAGATGCTTTTGTATAGACAAATTCTATTTGTTTGGTTTTTGTGTAGATGTGATTTCCCAGGTGCCAGTCAGTATTGCCTTTTTTTCTATATGGACAGAAGAGCTGATCCTTCTCTGAACGGAAAAGAATGGTTGATAAAGTTAACAGTGCTTGTTTTCCAAGATTAGAAATAAATTCTAAAACAGTGTATACATTTTTTGATGAAAAATGTGGTTTCAGGAAAGGCTAATGAGACTTAACACTTCTTTCAGCACAGTAATATGTATTTTTTGAATAAGCTGACACCATTTCATTCAAGGATGTGATAAGTAGTTAACATGAAAAAGTCAAGTTTTGATTTTCAGTCTATATGTAATGCTTGGGATTAGCTCAATATACTCCATCCCATGAATTTCTGAACAGCTCAGAGTCCAATTATCAATCTTAACTAAGCAGAACAACTGCTTTAGTGACTTTCCACATGGCAATTTGTGTTAATTTATAGATACACATGCTGTAAGACTAAACCTTTACACAGGAAGTATTGTAACTCATAATGATGCATGCAATACAGGGCTGTATGCATTTCAGTCACAAGAAAAAAGCGACAGACTGATATTTTAGAACTGGAGGGGAAATAAACTTATTTTTGTAAACAAATTAACACATCCATGCCTTCATACAATTAAAATCCCTCTTTATTTAAAATTATAGGTTATGTTTCC
The DNA here is from genome assembly GCF_000687185.1 of Egretta garzetta. Taxonomy (NCBI): domain Eukaryota; kingdom Metazoa; phylum Chordata; class Aves; order Pelecaniformes; family Ardeidae; genus Egretta; species Egretta garzetta. The sequence goes on along the minus strand of NW_009260028.1, from coordinate 4,306,436 downwards.
ACCACCCTCACTTCGAGAAGGGAAATACCATCGCTGACAGGAATCACAGCCTTTTCTATTTGGCTAACTACTGTAAGTAAACAGATAAAGCAAATGCATGGTGGTAGGAGTTTGAGGGCCCCTTTCCCCCTTAGTTTCTTGTTAGTGGACTAGACTAGCTCCTTGGGTTTTCATTTTTTACACCTGTGGCAGGGATAATACCAACAAAGAAGCTGCCTCTTTGAATCAGGGGGGAAGGTAGGAGGGATGGTTGCTGGTTACTTAGGAATCTACCTGTCCACACAATCTAGTTTTCCTTGGAAGCAAGCATGCTGAAGGAAATATAACTACCATAATTTACAAGTGTACCACCTCAGGAAAGCAAGCTGTCTTTTTCTGTTCAGGAGGACAGTACATCAATCATCTTTTGTTTTACTTGTCTGTGCTAAAATGGTGTTTCAGCACTGCACAAACTGAAACCTAAAAACAGTATAAAAATATCAATTAAGAATCAGAAATCTAGAAAAAAGATATTTGCAAAGGAGATCTCATTAGTAGCAGGGAGGTCACTGTTTCTGTGTATCACTTTATTATTCAGTGGACAGTTCGGAAGGGATGAGGGCTGGCACTTCTTTTTCTGTGGGGAAAGGAGAGAGCAAGAAGGTGGGACTAGGTGAGAGAGAGATGTTCATTTGCAGGAGAAGCCTCTCTGCCTCCTCTGGCACAGCCAAATCTGGCAATCTGTTGTCCTTGATATCTGCCCCTTTCCCCTGCTGTCACTGCCTTTCTCCCTGCCATCTGGCATCCCAGCACATTTGCTCTCTGCTTTCAGGGTGACAGACCAGTAGATTCTTATAAGGCTTATGTCTTCAGAAAAATCCTGACAAACAATAGCTGTTAATGTGCTTTATTTAACTGAGCAGAGTCTCAATGATGAGAGCAATGGAGGTTGCCTTCAACCAAACAAAAGATCTGGCTTTGGCCAAAGGTTTTTTGTAACAAAGGTAAAGCTGAGGGAGATATTTGGATCATGTTCATTTTGGACTATTCTTATAAAAATCTATTGTTAGTTGATACATGGAGTTTTCACAGTTACTTAGAGCATTTGGATTAGGATTGTATTAGAGTTTGGCAAGAAACTGACACAGTCTTGCCACTTGGTAGGTTATAGGATAGTCTTTATGAATAAGTGAATTTTTTCAATTTTTTTCCTCATGTTGAGTCACCCATTGCCTTAAAGTCTTCATCAGGTGAGCAGACAGGCAACCTCACTACAGTGACCAAACCACAGTTTGTATAAGATTAATTACTTACTGGCTGACTCCAGTCTAATGTCCGCTGAAGTCAATGAAAACATATGTGCTGGAGGAACATAATGTTGCTAAGAGAAGGATAAGTATATATCTAAAGGGAAATGGTAAGAACTTAATCAATCCACATACCTTAGAGATATACACGTTGGCATGTTTTTCTTTTGTTTTATGGCTACAACCTTTTCTCTTCTCCTTTAATTTTTTTTTGATTGGTTTTAGTCTGATTTTTGGTATACATGGAGTTACAAACATTGGGAAGACTTGGCCTTGGTTGAGAATATTACATATGGATAGAAGACAAATATTTAAGTAGTAATAGACCTCATCTTCTCCATGCTTGACAAGCCAGCAGCTTTGACAGCTTAAAAAGATATGCTTTGAATATCTTTATTATTAATTTAAATGAGTAAATAAAATAATATTATTTTGTTGTATTGTCATAACATCTCTAAAACAGCTATTTTAGCAAAGGTGTGTGTTTTTCTAAGCTTAATAAAGATAAAATAAAAAAATATGAACTTGTTCTCATTCTGATACATTTATTAAAGAAACTAATTATAATTAAATAAGGTCTTAACAAATGTAAACAATTTTCTTATTTGGCTTTTCTTGTTTGACTTGTCAAGTTTAGTCACATTTTAATTTTGTCTTATGTCTTGTTTCATCAGAATAAGATGACATGACATGATTGATTTAAAGCAAAATAACATGTCATGAAGCGAAAATTTTCATCTGAAAACCATATTTTAAAAAATCATGCTTTCAGTGAGGCAATCATGTAGAGAATTTTTTTCCCTTAACATATAGTAAAAAAAAAAATAAATCAATCTTACTGTAGTTATCCTCTTGAGGTTTTCTTATCATCCTAAGAGACAACAGTTCTTCTGAGGCAAGGGAACCAAATTAAATGAACTTGGGTAGACTGGAAAGTTCAACAGTGATGCCTTCAGGGATGTCTTCAGGAGCAGCACTTTGCTCTTCTGAGGGAAAAAGCCCACTGTTATTAAAGAGTAGGAGGAAAATTAGTGATCACATTAATGACTAAAGATTGATCTGGTAAATAGAAAACCCTCACCAGACAAGACACTCTTGCTTTCCTAATGGAATAGCATATTAATAGCTGAGTTTGCAATGACAGAGTGGGCATGCACAGAGACTTCCACAGAGCAACAGGTTAGATATCTTGTCATCTTCTCCATAGTAGTCCCTAGAGCACTTCCCACTCCTAAGGCATGTTTGAGAGACTGACAAGTAAAGCCTGAATATGCAGAAGAGAAGTATGTTGACTTGTTGGGAATGAGGACCACCAATGGAATACTGGGGACCTGCCCCCAAAGGATGGGTTTCTTCCTACCAACATTAAAATATCTTTTATAGGCATTTGCATTTCACAGCAAGGGAGTGAAGGTTAGCTGGTGGAAGCACATAGTCTTCACATTGATGGATGCTCTAGTACAGAAACAAAAGTTATTTTTCACCCTCAAAGTATGCTGGGTGTTTTGGCTTGTTTTGTTTTGTTTTGTTTTGTTTTTTTTCAGTTAAGAATAATGTGAAATGCTGGGTTTTTCTTGCAACCCCATTCAAGTTCTGAATAAAAATTTTTAAAAAAATAAAATACCCTTGAATAAAAAAACAACAATACTTTTCAAAGTTTTCTTTTTTTCTTCTCGAATGCAGTCTTTGCTAATGCTAAGAAATTCCATTTAATACTTGCAAATCCCCAATATTGACATTTTTTAATATATCCAGGTATATTCTAAAATCTAAGGAATTTCAATATATGTTCTTTTTCAAATGATTTCCTGAGCAGGCCTGTCAGTTACAGTGTTCTCCAGGCAGATAAAATTATGGATTTCTTGAAATGCTTGACTACTGCATAGCAATTACCATAAATGTTATTGACAGCATAGACCATTGTCTTCCTCAGTTATCAATTTCACAATCAGCTAAATAATTTTTAATCTAGATTGTGGGGGTTTTTTTCCAATCATTGTTTAAAGCTGTGGAAAATACATCAATTTCAGGTAAAAAGTCCTACGTTTGTCACGTTTCAGTCTTTAAAATAGCTTGATTTCATAGAGTTTGAAAAAAGCATTATCAGATTCAACACACTGTAAATCATTAGTAGACTGTAACAAGATAAGCAATGAATTGTACTAGCAGGCTTTCTAAGCACCTCTAGGTAAAATCTGTTTTTAGGCTTCATGTCCTGAAAAACATGATCATGAATAGAAGAACTTGTCAATGCATAAACCCATGAGGTTAAGAAAATTGCATTTAAAAGCAGTTGGCAATTTCCTCACAAAACACATTTTTATTATTTGTGCTGGACACCTCTGGCAAAGGATATTTCAAAAGCTTCTTTAAGTTTATCTGAGCTTAAAGATTAGACAATTCCCTTCATATCTAATTTAAATATTCCTTCTTGAAATTTTTTTACAGTGAATAATTAATCATAGTACTTCAATATTTTTTAAAGAAATTGGAAGTGTTCCTTCTCACCTACATCTTTTTTAGTTTCCGTTTTTCTAAATTAAACAAACCACATTCCTTCAGTGTTTTCTTATAAGCTGAGTGTCTCTCTCTTTGGTCATTAAACCATCATGCTGAAAAGCATCGAAGGCTTCATTAGAACTAAATTGAGAGGAATAGTTTTCTTGTACCCCTTACACATGACATCCTAGGTAATATATAAAAGAATTACTTTGGTATTTTAATAGCTCTTAGTTGTGATCCACAATCCTTCCAGATCCTCTTCTGACAATGTCCTGGTTTCAGCTGGGATAGAGTTAATTTTCTTCATAGTAGCTAGCATAGTGCTCTGTTTTGGATTTAGTACCAGAAGAATGTTGATAACACACTGATGTTTTCAGTTGTTGCCACGTAGCGCTGAGACTACTCAAGGACTTTTTGAGCTTCTCCTTCTCAGCCAGGTGCATAACAAGATGGGAGTACAGCACAGCTAGGACAGCTAACCCAAACTGACCAAAGGGCTATTCCATACCATAGAACGTCATGCTCGGGGGGGTTAGTTGGTCAGTCAGTCGGTCGCAGGCAGAGTGGTCGCAGCTCGGGCTGTGTGATCGCGGCTCGGGGGGAGTGATCACGGCTCGGGACGGGCTGGGCATCGGTCGGCGGGTGGTGAGCAATTGCATTGTGCATCA
>NW_009260028.1:4281783-4296320 GCF_000687185.1 Egretta garzetta | reverse complement strand
TGTCCTGGTTTCAGCTGGGATAGAGTTAATTTTCTTCATAGTAGCTAGCATAGTGCTGTGTTTTGGATTTAGTACCAGAAGAATGTTGATAGCACACTGATGTTTTCAGCTGTTGCCACGTAGTGCTGAGACTACTCAAGGACTTTTTGAGCTTCTCCTTCTCAGCCAGGTGCATAACAAGATGGGAGTACAGCACAGCTAGGACAGCTAACCCAAACTGACCAAAGGGCTATTCCATACCATAGAACGTCATGCTTGGGGGGGTTGGTCGGTCGGTCAGTCGGTCACGGGCAGAATGATCGCAGCTCGGGCTGTGTGATCGCGGCTTGGGGAGTGATCGCGGCTCGGGACGGGCTGGGCATCGGTCGGCGGGTGGTGAGCAATTGCATTGTGCATCACTTGTTTTGTATATTCTGTATATTCTGTTATCATTCTCATTATTACTATTATTATTATTTTCTCTTATTAAACTGTCTTTATCTCAGCCCTCGGCTCTAACCTTTTATTTTCTTCCTGATTCTCTCCCCCATCCCACTGAGGGAGGAGGGGGAGAGAGCGAGCGGCTGCGTGGTGCTTAGTTGCCAGCTGGTTTAAACCATGACAGTCAAGTTTCTATGTTTCTGCATAGCCAATTATTTCCTACTTGTACATTTTGTTTTCCTACCTGAAATGCAGTCATATGGTCTCCACTTGGATTTTCTTAATGCTTCTTGTTAATATTTTTCACTGTTAGTCATGATCATTCTGAATTTGTGTCCTCTGTTTTAAAATATTCACAGCCTTGCCTATACTGTTATTCTCTATGATTTTTGTGAATTCAGTTTCCATTTTCACATAAAATTGTTCAAGGGCAACTGTGTAGAATGGACTCCAGAGTAGGTGTCTATTGGAAACCACCTGCAGTGCCCTGACAGTATAATGATGTATCTGCATTTCTTTGAGATTTTTTTGACTTGTTTCTTGTTTGTTTTTTTTCATTTAGATAGAGTTTCCTTAATTTATGAGGTGTTTGTGTGTGGAAGGCATGAAAATCTTTGCAAAGTATGTATCCTGTTAACTTGGCTATATGTTTAGATGAAGAAGAAAACAATTGGTTTGACATTTTTGTCCTTGACAAATCTATGCTGTCATCTTATTTTCTAGGTACTAATAAAATGTTTAATAATTTCAGTCATCATCTTTTCATTTACTGAAAATAGATTGATTAGAATTTCTTTACTCATCTCTGTCTTTTCTGTTCTAGTAAAAGATAAGGTAAAATACTAGATGTTCTTTAATCTCCCTCATCCTCTGATGAGTATATCAGGATAGCTATTAATTTTCTAGAGAGAAAAGGGGAATAATTTAAACTGTATTTAGATACTTAAAAATGTTCCCAAAGATCCACTGGATTTCTCATGAGAATCCTTAAAAAACCAGCCAAAATAATTTTGGAACAATGTTCCAAATCTCAGTTAAATTGGTTTCTCTCTGAAAAGTGGTATGAATAACAAAAAAGAAAACATCAGCTTTTAGTGTGTCTTCTATTTCCTGTTATTTTTGGTTGATATTTAAACAGCAGAGCTTCATTTTCTTCTGTTGTTTTCTTCTAGCTTATTCATAAAATATTTTCTTGTCGTTTTATATCCCTTGACAGTTATAACTGGTTTTGTGTTTGCCTTGCTGATTTTATTCAGTGTTTGTGTTATCTCTTTAAACTCATGCTTAATCATATCTTTATTCCTGATCTTCCTGTTTATGACCTTTTAGATTATTTAACACCTTTCTTGTAGTTCTCTTATTGTTTCTTACTTCCCCTGAATGTTGGGATAACTTTCCGTTTAGTGCTATGTTTTCCAATAACCACGATTCTTCTGCTTCTGTATTTTTTCCTCTTTTAGGTTTTGTGCTCAAGGAACTCTAACTGCCACTTACCTTAATATACTGAGGTCTGGGGTTTTTTTGAAGTCCATTATTCTTAAGCCATGCATAAGGTTTGGAATAGTCCTTTGCATAAGAATATTTTTATTCCGAGATTGTGGTACGGGTACTATGACTTTTACAGTCTAGGAATTGTTAAAAATATCTTTATTTTTCTTCTGAGAAAAGCATATTATAGCAAAGAAATATTAGAATTTGAATCTGAAAATTGAAGGCATTCCTGAAAAAAATGCCATGTGATAAAATAACATATTGTAGGCTTAATCATTATTTTCTTTCCTCCTATGAATATTTCAATGAAATAATAAATGCTGAGAAAGTCAGGAAAATGTTCATTGTACACCCTTTATCACTACATAAAAATGTCCTTACAGAAATGTATTGCTTCCATTTAAGGTTTCTGTCTATCCCTAGGCATAGAGTAGTTTGAAGTTTTATCAAAAGTATATTTCAAAGAGTATTTGCACGTATGCATTATAAAATAACTGACCAAAAAAAGAAGGTCTGACTTTGGTTTATAGTGACTCCTGCTGGGAGGCAGGAAGCTGTTGGCAGTGCTCAAAAGAAATATTCCAATTGTGTGAGGTGAAGAGAGTCCCTTGAGAGGTGAATCATCTTGTCTGTCACTGAAGACAAAATGTCTAATAATTGTCTTCAGTTGAAAGTGAAGTTAATGTTTTATATCGTTATTGAACAATACAAAACTCACAGTAAATAGTTCAGATTGAAATGGCGCTATTTCAATAAGTTATAAAACAAGGGGTTTTTTTGTTCTTAGTTCAAATTCAAAACTTGAATTTCCTGATTAACTCTGGTCATGCAAAAGATATAGCTGATAATTTAAGGACCTGAAGTAGCACTGTTTAACATCCGCTCCACTACTCCATATTGTAGATAAGTTCTTTAACCATTGTACAAACCAATACCAACTGCAAATGCAGTTTGTTTTCTGGCATCAAAGCTTTTATTCTCAACTGTCATTACTAAAAGAAATGTAAAGATCTATTAAAAACTATTACCCAAATTTTTATTCATGTTTAGCTAAATTGTGAAAATTGTTCCCGAGAACACCTCTGAAAATGGGATTCAAACTTCTCAAAATTCTTTCAGAACTGGATAGTTTTGTGGAAAGACAGTATTCAGTTTATTGATAAAGTTAACAAATTTAAGAGGAGATATAACCCCAGTGCTTCAGGTTTAGCCTGATACTTAAATATAGAAAGTTAAATGGGCTTTTAATAGGGACAGAAGATGCTAGGTTTTTTTCATAAAAAGTTTCTTGTACATTTCTCTATAATAACAACTGCTATGGAGGGGCTAGTGTTACAGACAGACTATAGATGTGAGAGGAGTCTGTTCTTGATTCACAAGGAATTGGAAACTTTGTGGATTTTTAGAGGTATGTGATTTGCCTAAAACAGTCTTTAGTATATTTGGAATTCATACAATTACATTGTGTAAGTAAGTCTACCAAACTCAGTAGGTGTTTTGCCATTTTTTAAAACTAGACCAAATGACGCAGCCACATTTTGATGTGAGGAAATAAGGCTTCAATAGTTTTAGGTCCCCTTTGTGAACATTTATTTATTACACACCTTAGCACCTGCTGTGCTGCATTAATATGGTGCTTCTTGATCAACAAGTAAGCACTGAATATGCACATTGCAGTGAAAGATTACAGCAAATCTGATGATCCTATGGATGAGACAGGTGAACTGGCACGTCTGAGATGAGAAGATTCACTGTCATAGAAGATATTTGAAGTGCAGTCTTAAGAAAATTTCAATTTTACTCATAGAGTACAATTTTTTTAAGAACAGTTAATCTATTTCCAAGGAAACTGCTGTCCACAAGCAATGAGAGAAGAGAGCTTTGTGAAACTGTAGTTATAATCTCAGTATAAAACATGATACAAGCATCTCTTTTCTCTGCTAGGTAATTGAATGCTATCATACTGTCTAAAATTGCCTCTGAATAGTCACCATTTTCTTAGTAATATGGAGAGACCTTTACCTAAATAATTTTTTAAAATTGCTGAATTATTTCAGGTTCCTATAAAGATTTGGGATTTTTCTCTTTTCAGATAATGTATATTTTTTATACTTCAATTTTCAAAACTGCTGCATTGTTGGGGTTTTTTGTTGTGTTGGTTTTGGGGTTTTTGTTGTTTTTGGTTTTTTTTTAACAGGAGTATCTTTACACCTCATTATAGCATTCACTGAAAAATTTGATTGTACTGCTTTGGACTGCTATTTTTTCTTCTAATTTGCTTACCTTAAAAATATTTTTATGAAAAGTTTTCATTTTCTACATGGAGCTATAGTATTTGGACATGAAGTTCTGATTTGTCTTACAGAAGGGCTGTACAGAACTGTACCTTAGGAATGCAGATACCAGAAAGTCTCAAAAAACCCCTATTTATTGTCACTGTATGAATAGTAGGGAAAATAGATCAGGTTTCCATCAACTTTTGAGTCCATAGAAACGTGGCAGGTTTTTTTGATATGTCCCCAGAAAGTATATATAGATTTTTCCATGCCATTTTGAGCTAGACAATCCCCTATGCTCTCTCTGCCTTACCCTATAATTTTCCTTTTTTGACAGAAACATTGCCTCTCATTTCAAACTTTATTCCTGTTTTCATTCTTCTTTAATATCTTCTTTAAAATGTAATTCCTGTAAATACATAATGCTAATTCGTATTTACATTTACAACAGCAGGCTCCTTTTAAAAACAAAAGAATACCTATGAGATTTTGTCACATTCAAGGAACTAATTTTAAAATTTGATTTTCCTCTATAATTCTTTTAAAAACCTCTGATCAATGCCAACTTTAACAGAAGTTATAATTGGAAAAAAAATAGAAGGAAAAGGTAATTACTAATATGACAGTTCAGTTTTTCATGGAAAGACTGAGCCAAATGACAAATATTCCAAATAACTGATTGATTTTTACAATCATTCTTTGCATCATTACTGCTTTTTGAAATAATAATTATTTAGAAGGCAACCTCAAGCAATGGAACGTATTGAGTACTGTGCTTGCTTGTACAATGATATCCATCAGCTGGCTTTAAAATAATCTGTGTTGATTATGGTTTTTTGAATGATGAAGGGCAGGTTTGTTTCATGTTGATGTTTTTGCCCATAATTCATCAAAAGTACCATTGAATTCAAGGCTTGGGGGTGAGGCTTCACCTTGCTGAAGTCAATGACAAATATCAAATGATGTTAATGGGACCTAGTAGAGTCTGAATTGTACAGCTTTATTAATGCAGTATGTGTGATATTATTCAAGTTAATCATCAATGTTAAAATAAATTTTTATTTTTGATTTGTTTGCTTCAATGTGTTGCTAAATTCTATATACTTGCATTCCTATAGACAATTCATCACAGCTCTCCAAAGACAAAGATGCCATTTCTAACCATAGAAAACTGTGTTGATTATGTCATAGGAGCAGGCTCCACAGAATATTATTATTAAGTGAATCTTCAAGTCTTGCAGTTCTGAGTTAAGTCACTTTTGGCTTTGACACCACATTTTCCTTCATCAGTATCTGACAAATCCTGAAGGAGTTCAGTCAATGTAAGATTGAAAGCTAGCAACAAATAGAGTGAGTGTAGCTTGAAAAAATAGACCTACTATGGTTGCATACAGTAATTGCATACTCCACTTGATTTCTGGAGTATTACTTCTGAAACTCAGAACATAATTTAGTATTATTACTTTTACTTATTGACTCTCTTTATTCACTAAGTAAGAATGCTTAATAAAGTGCCATATGTATTCTTGAAAAAACCTTGTACTTTTATTTGAAAGGATACTGGATTACGAGGTCTGGAACCCTGTTTTTTGCGGGGGAGGGGGGGCATGATTCAATAGTGTAGTTAAGCAAGGAAGTGAAGTCTGTAATGAGTGCTTTATTATTTGAAGTGAGACTAAAGCTGAGATTAGCAAAACAGATAATTTCTGTCTCATGGGAAATTCTGGGTTTTTTTAATACTGATTCAGAATGAAAATAACTGGGTTTGATATAATTACAGAGATACACATTTTGTATTGTTGAAAGGACTAAAACAGCCAGCTCATTTTCAGCTCCCATTTAGCATTATTATTTATGTAGTTGTGCCTGTTACTTGTACATGATTCTGTCAGCCAAGTTAGCCAAACAACATTAGCAACATCAGAAGACTTAGGCCCACAATATACTGTGTTGTTTGAAGAGGTGTTTACTGTTAGAGATTAAGGAATAATTTTAAAATTCTAAAAATAGAATAGAATAGAAAAGTTCTAAAAATATAACAAACCACTCTGCAAAGACCTCAGTACATCAAACTTTGTGCAATCAAAACTGGTTTTTTTTTTATTTGGGTGCTCAGATAAGGAGGAAAAAGAAGGGAATGTCAGGCAAGAATTGGATTATTATAAACAGCATCATAAAATTGGCCTACCTTTTGCAGAGCTGGTGCTATTTTGTAATCATCACAACACAGGATCATTTTAAGGAAGGCTCAAGTATCATTATGTTTACAGGGAGTGCCTTCCATGAAGGTAGTTCTGAAGAATAACATTAAAGAACAAAAATCCCAATCCAATAAAACCCACATCCTTTCTCGAATGACCCTCTTTTGGTAATAATTGGCAAGAGAGGAATTCAAAGAAAAGTGGTGGAATAAGTACTGTGCTTACAGCTGGACTGTGGCAGGGAGGCAGCACACACTCTCCAAGTCCCAGATTCTTCTCTTTCTTGCCTCTTGGAAGGAATAATGTTGGTAGGTTCAGTAACCTTGGGGTAAAAATACTGTATGGCATTGTCTGTTTGCCTGCATTTTAAGCCAGCAGATGAAATGGAAGTTTTACCTCTCAGTGTCGGAGTCATTTGATTGCCATGCCCTTTGCTTTCTCAAGTTCGTGATGCATTCTTCTTCAGTCAGATATTAATCATTTGTTTAGCTGCAATAATGTGGTTGTCTAGTAAAGAAGAATCCTATTGTTGGGGAGAAAAATGAGCAAAGATGGTCAGATGTTTAGATCTTGCCTGTGGACTTTCTTTATGATAAAGCAAGCGCTCACTCAGTCTGTGTTTGGTGGTTTGGTTTGGTTGTGTTTTTTTTTTCCCTGGCATGCACTTATATACACCTTAAGGTAAACAGAGGGATGAGTGCATTAACTCACTGAAGTTACGAATGTCTTTGAGATGAAATCTTCTCTGCCTCAAATAAGAGATAGTGATGGGTTTTTTTGTTACTCTTTTTTTTTCCCCCCTCCTGTGTCTTGTTCCATCTCAGCCTTCTTAATGTCAAGGAAATTTTCTTTCTTTGTGCTCATCTGCTTTCTTCATGTCAACATTATTCTTGTCATTCCTTTCTCCTTGATTTTGATGTCATTTCTTGCCTTCCTTGTATCATTGATACAAAGCTTGTAGAGGTCAGTAGTGTTAGACCTCTCTATATAGAGGTTTGTTCTGTGGAAGCTTTGAGGTTTTCAAAATTCTTTTCCTTTCTATCCAGTTAGAGTGAAGAAAAAAAGAAATGAGAAGGTGAAGAACAATGTTCATCACCTTTTCCCACTCCCAGAATATCCGGTAGCTTTCTTAACAGGCCACTTCCAGCTGACATCAGGGACCCATGTTCCAGTCATAAATCTGTAGGCTGCTTCAAATTTCTGTTCTACCTCATCCATAACAGGGGGTTTGAACTATTGTGCCTCCTTGGGTTCTGAATTTACACCCTAAATAAATAGCTGTTCTGGAATGAATGTCTCTTTGCCTTTTACTGGAGGTGTTCTATTTTGTAAAAGGTAATCATTCACTGAATTAAAGAAGAGAAAAAAAATGTAGGTCAGAATTTGGATTTGGAAATGTAAAGTACATTTAAGTTCTTGCTCTCAATTTGTGGATATCCTTTTTGTAGGGGAAAATCTCAGGTTGTGTCTCACACGTACTTTTGACTTATCGTTAGCATAGAGGGGACACCACCAGCAGCTACGTGTATTAAGTTTCTCCACCACATGACACAAATGTAAGTTTTCCTTCTCCCCTTGCCCATTTGAACCAGGACACCTGTACACTCCAAAATCCAATTTTAAAAACAATCTATCCTTTTGAAATTAGGTCATACATTCATTAGAAGTATTTCTATGTGAACAAATGAATATTTTCTAACAAAAGACTTAGTCAGAGCAGTTCATCAGGTGTAATTCCCAGCACATGGCAAACTTTCTGTTTACTTCAATGTGCTTTTAATAACATTTTATAAATCTATAAGAAGGCATATGTCAGCATGCCAGACTTCAAAGCTGGGTTAACCTCCAAGAATGTCTCTTATAATGCTTGGGCTTGCTATACGTTATCTTTAATATTGAGTACAATAAGTCAGAAACACATCACAGAAAGGTCTTTTTCAGCCAGATTGAGCAACCATGAGAAACTTACTGAATGAGCCATACTAATAAGGCATAGAAGTTCATCTAGCAATACCTTCAAGAAGCCTAAACTCATATACTTTTCATATCCACATTCCTCTGGTGATTGATAAGGCAGAACTCTGTCTCCCCAAAGCCTCCCAAACCCTCAAGAGAGAACGTGGGTTTTTTGGTATGAAAGTGTTCAACAGTGTTTTAGAGCATTTAGAATGTACTGTTTAGTCTGAACAGGTGGAAGAGCAGAAACTGTTATGGCCAAAGTTCTCCAAATTTCTGTGAAATGTATGATTTGACCAATAGGCATTATTTAATTAGAAAACATTTTGTCAGGAATTTTCTGGAAAACTGTGGACTTGATTGCATTGAATAAACATGAAAGAACTTGGAATAGCCAAGAAAAAACAAAGCTGAATTTATCTAAGTACACTATTCATTCAATGCTTGTATCATCCTCAACAAAATAACTGCTAATTTGGAAATCTCTTATGTCAGATGACAAATTAATTTTAAATTCTCTTTGAGTTAGAGATCATATTCCTGCTAACTTTTGGGTAAATAAAGTTTCTTTGGGCTAGTTATTTTTAATTAGCTGGAGTTCATAGGATACCAAATCAATTATGGGCTGAAACAGAAATAATTTTCTCAGAACTCTAAATCATCCCTTTGTGTCCTGGGTTGTTTTTCTGCACATCGTTCCTGGAGTATATGAAATTTGGGAAAACTCAGCTGGAAGTTTTTGAACCACATGCAACTTAACTGTTGCTAAGTTAAACAATTTCCATTTTGAATAGGAATCAGTAATAGCAGTAATGCTGCCATTGGAGAAGGAAGTCTTGCAGGGAAGTTCCTATTGTAATCCCTTGTTCTTCTTCATAACTGCATGGGTTAATCTATTTTGTAGTCCATGAAATCCTTTTTCAGGCTGCTACCTCCCTGTTCTTCAGAAAGCGATCAAAAGCATAAAGATATGTAGCTCTAAAAAGCATGTTGTGAAAACCCAAAGTATTTTGTAAATGTCTCTAGTCACATCTCTTATTACATTAGTGAAAAAGGAGATTATTATTCTAAAGTACTTACTGAGACAAGTCCAGTATAATATATTGCCCTCTTATGAAGCTAGCCTGGGTATCTATATCTGCTGCAGTTGCAGCAGAAGATGGCAGTCTTATTTCAGTGTAGAATGCCTAGACTAAATATTTTGATTTCAAAGGAGAAGTAAACACTCTCATCTATTAAAGAAGCATATATGCAAATAGTAATATAGTAAATCTTTTGTAAGCATGTCATTTCTGCATTAACAGCTATGTAATAAAGCAGAAACCATGTTTTGCATTAGTAAAGCATCAAACGAATCAGATTATGCAGCATTAATGCTTCATCGAGCATCAGTGAGCTAAGCTGTCTTGTGTTTTGTACAATGTTTATATCTTTTTTGTTAATGGAAGGATGTTTAGAGGGTAAAAAGTTTACAGTCCAGTAAAAATGAATAACTGATTGTCCTTCCAGTTGAGAGATACTGAGAACTCCTGATGGGATATTTTTTGTATTTGTAAATTTTGGTGATCAAAACATTAGGTTAGGAGATCTCCTTCTTAAACAGAAGATAAATGAACTAGAACAGCTCCAGGTGTTTGTTCTGGGTACTTCAGATATGTCTGCAAGTGGCAGATCTAACACATTCTTAAAAGCTGGACCAACAACTTAAAGGATTATTCCCTGGATTCTTTTCCACCCTTACTTTTCATGGAGATAATGATAAGCACTCATCAAACACAAACTCTTCTCTATATACTTTCATTCTGTCTTATACATTTTTGAACAATATTAATCATAATTCTTATTGAAGTGTTTTTCTGACATTAATCCAGACACTACATTCATGCTAATGGAAGGAGGAATCTATCACTGAATAAGGTCTTTTACCTTCTAAGATGAGCGTTACAATTCCCTGATTTGTTGCCAAGAGTTCTGTAATGTGACAAGTAAGAGCTTCCTGTATTTGCTTCTCTTGCCATCAACATGAACAATAGATTAGGGTTAGAATGAATAGATACATGATCTGCAACTTGCCTGAAGTATTTCTGTTTCTCGTTCTTCCATAAAAAGTTGATTTATATTTTTTTATCAGTCAGTTTCTAACAGCCATAAATGATTATGCACTTTTTTCAAGATCTGAAGTCACTAAGGTTCACTGAAGTCGCTGAAGTTTTAAAAGTTTGGTCAGTTCTTGAATATCCACTGAGGTAATTTAACTTTCTTTTTTGAAATAGAATATGCATCATCGCTCAATCTTCTGTGATTTTTTTTTGGTGAAAATCTAATTTTTTTTTGCTTACAGGAGGACAAATAGTATGATAACCTTTCATTTTCTTTAAACACAACTGTCAGTGTCCACTAAAACCTGTTGCAGATTCTCCACCCATATGGAATAGAGGTTCACCGTTGAGAGGAACGGAATGGTTTTACCGAGGCAAAGAGAGATTTGTCACTTCCAGAAGTCACAAGTGTGATAAAGATACCACCCAGTGTGCTACTACAGAACTGGATGGAAAATTACTTTTCATCTCATAAAAGTTTTACTTTCAAATATTTCCCATTTCATCTCAGGTAAAAGCCAAACCCCTCCATGCAGAGCTGGAGTGGGAGAGACCAGCACTGAAGTAATTTTACTCACCTGAGAACAGCACGGTTCAAAACGCTTGAGTCATTGTCCAGATTTGCTAGCACATTCCCAAGGAGAATTACATTTTTGTCTAATCAAGGTTTTATTCAAACCCCTCAAATTTTCTAGTAATTACCATATGTAAAAGTCTTATCCTGCAAGGCTTTGTGCAAACTGAAGCCCTGGAAAAATGTCTTTGTGTTGTTTATGACCAACTATGCTAACTAATAGGAAGGAGTTCTACTGTAGCATGCTAAATGTATTTTATAGTTCTTCGAAGCCTTAAGACAGAGCAGATTACAATAGTTATTTCTCCAAGTAGCTCTGCAAAATAGACTGGTAGATTTTATTCATTCAAAGACCATGAACATTTCTCCTCCTTTCCTTTTCTTGCTTAATACATTTTTCTTCTTTTTTCCCTACTTCTCCTTTTTTTCCTTCTCTTTCCAGTCATTCTGTCTGAAAATCTTTTGTGATACTTACTTTGAAAATTATTAACTTACTTACCCATTTCATGTTGAAAGAATGAAGCTTATGCTGATAGAATTCTAAAATTTCACAAAATTCAGGGAGTCTTACAGATGTTACTAAGGCCTGAGGTAGGTAGGAGCTGATGATGTTATAATGGCATATTGATGTAATTCAAAATATCCTGGGGGCTGAACTTTTCATCTCTGACAGTCAGACTTTAACTAGTATGGTTTAATATTTTTAGAGAGGAACTGCAGTTTTTAACAGAACTTGGGCTCTGAGGGTTTTTTTTGCTGTAAGTATGTTTTCCTCTTTATCAAAAGATTTCCTCTTTTATTCTATGAGAAAAAGAGGAAACAAGGTCTCAGTAACACAGGGGAGTTGGAGGAAGCTCTTATTCTATGCAGACAGTGGGTATTTCCTCACTAACTTTCTCCATTTTCCTTCTTTCCTTCATTTGTTCAGGAGCATTTCTTAAAAGAGGCCAGTAGGATTAAAAATACTTTTAGAGCTGGATAGGTAAAGACAATCCTGCATTCTTTATGAGAAATTATTTTTCTTTTGGTGTGTTCTCTGGTCTCTTTTTTTCTTTTTTTTTTTTTTGTTTCACCCATTTTTCAGTGTAACCTCTTCAGGTATGGCAGTTTCTTCCCATCTGAAACTGTGGAGAGGAGCTCTGGTTGAAGCTGGATTGGTTGATGTGATTGCACTCAGCTCAATGGATAACAGTTTTAAAATTTCCATCAGTCAGAGATGATTACATGGGACCCAGGAAATGAAAGGTCAGCTTCAAATCTGGTGCAGAGAGCTGCCCTGAAAAAAATAAAAAGTTAATGAAAACAATTTTTATTAGAACTACATTGTGGAATTTGGCTGTCAACTTTGGTTTTAGTAAAGGCCCAGGCTGGTTTATGTTTCCAGCTTCTCATCTGGGGTGCCACCACTTTTGGGCTATACTCTCACAGCTACCTGCTGAAGAGGTTGGAAGCTCTGCTGCTTCCTAGCTCCTGTATGAGATTTCAGGACAGAGGCTCTTGTAGCTACTTTGGCAAGAAGTACTACTGAGACTTTGGGAAGGTCAAAATTCCAGAAAGTTAGAAATGTATTGAAATTATCTTTTCCCCACTCACCAAAAACGACTAAAGCAGTTTTATTTCATACTGAGTCTTGCATTTCGGTCTGATGTCCTTTACTATGACTTTGCAATGCAGATGCCAATACTCTAAAGGAACCATGGAAATGAAAGTGCCATACAAGGAAACCTGAGCTGAGTTAGGCAAAGCTAGCATGACCCTGGAAGTAAAATAGTTGCATTTGCATTGTGCCAGGCTGAAAAGCCTTGTACTGCCTACACCTAACCAGTGAAGCAGCAGTAGCTCTGCAATCTCTGCGCTCCAGTATGTACTATAAACATATCATTTCAAGACTAATTGGCTCTACTGTGAGAAAGCTATACAGGTAGAGTGTGTTCAGTCAAGCAAAAGGTATGCTTGACTGATCATTCATGAAGGCTGTAATTTTATTTTGAAGGACATGTCATTTTCTCGGGGATATCGGATGAACTACATTTGCCAAGTTCATAATCAGTGTTCTGATGGACACTGAGTAACATGAAGCAGGAGTTGAACAGTAAAAGGAACTGTAGTGTCTGACAACCTTGTTTGAGCTGAGCAGAAATCACAGTTAAGGTCATTTAGATCTCTAAATTCCCTGAATGCAGGAACAATTAGCAGTTTTTATTGCCAGTTCAGTAGTTCCCAACCTCTTCTTGTCTGTTCTCCTCCCTGACAAATACAGAAACTACATGACATATGGGAAATCCTCCAACACTATAAATTTAGACAACATGGTGATGCTATTGTAGCCGTGTTACTAGAATATGATGAAACAATAAAATAAATGTATAATCTTCCTCTTGTCATGGATCATCACATCACCCTTTTACTCATGGGCAGTTTTTATTCTTGACATAAGGCATTGCAAGATCAGATCATCTGCTACTTCAAATAAGAATGTGTTAGCTACATCCTTGGCCTTTCTCCTATTTAGGCCTATAGCTGCAGTAGTATCTATTATAAATTTCCTGTAGTCTGATACAGGGGGGTGCTGTCTCTTCAGTTTTAAAATTATTAAGTTTCCATCAAATTGTGGTTTGGATTTTGGAAGCTAAGAAGACTTAGTAAAAAATATTTTCTGTTATGAAAGTAGACTGTACATTCTTAATTAAATTTCCTTACCTCCTATATTTGTTATTTTCAGATATATTAAAGTTTGGATGGCCACAGTATCAGAATAAAAAGGCAGTGGTAAGGACTTTTATTTCTCTAGTAAATAGGTAATTAGTAATTCTGGTGATATTGGTTCCACGCTGGCAGGAGATAAACAATGCTACTTTACTTCCATTACTGTTTCACCGGCTGTATCCAAGGGTCAAAGGACATCACTGGGCCATCCACACAGAACAGAGCACAGGCTTTTTCCTATTGCTGAATTTAACCTTGTAAGCTTAGGGCAGACTTTGACCTGCTCAGAACGCTGGTTGGGAGAGTCCCTTGGGAGATAGTCCTGAAGGGCAAAGGGGTCCAAGAAGGCTGGGTATTTTTCAAGGAAGAAGTCTTAAAGGAACAGGAGCAGGCTGTCCCCATGTGCCGTAAGGCAAATCGGCGGGGAAGACGACCGGCCTGGCTGGACAGAGGTCTACTACTGAGACTCAGGAAAAAAAGGAGAGCTTACCAGCTCTGGAAGAAGGGGCAGGCAACCCAAGAAGAGTACAGGGATCTTGTCAGGTCATGCAGAGAGGAAATTAGAAAGGCAAAAGCCCAGCTGGAATTTAACCTGGCCACTGCTGTAAGGGATAATAAGAAAAGTTTTTATAAATATGTTAACAGCAAAAAGAGAGCCAGGGAGAACCTCCATCCTCTAGTGGATGCAAGGGGGAACATTGCCACTAAAGACAAGGAAAAGGCAGAGACACTCAATGCCTTCTTTGCCTCGGTTTTTAATGGCCCGATGAGTTATCCCCAGGGTACCCAGCCTCCCCAGCTGGAAAGCGGGGGC
>NW_009260028.1:4259428-4281451 GCF_000687185.1 Egretta garzetta | reverse complement strand
CCATCCCTGGAGGTATTTAAAAGAAGGATAGATGAGGTGCTTAGGGACATGGTTTCTTGGTGGGATGGCAGGGTTAGGTTAAAGGTTGGACTCGATGATCTCAGAGGTCTTTTCCAACCAAAGTGATTCTATGGTTCTATGATTCTAAGCATTGCCCTGTCTTTCAGCCCTCCCATACCACATCTCAGTTACTTGCCTTTGTTTTCAAGGCATAATTTTTTCACTTTTTTTTTTTTTTGTCTCTGGACAGACTTACCTTCTAGAGGCTCTACCACCCCTTTGTTAATTTTCAGACAAACATTTCTGTGCTATCCTCCTGCCTGTCCCTATTTTTTAAAAAGAGCTTTCCAAAACTGTCTATGAAACCACAACTGTAGTTGTCTTTGAGCTCAGCCTTTAAGTTTCTACTTCAGTGATTCATTACACGCAAATCCTTTCTAACTGCATGACCAATACTGATACTGTTCACTTTTATTGCTTTCTGTCTTATCTCTTTATCGGTCTGTATTTATTTTAGATTAAGAACACTTTGGAAAAAGAGGCTGCCTTTTTATCTTCTATTGTATATTCTCTGAACAGGAGATTTTCTCCTGGAAAAAGCTCTTATGCACCATAGTACTATCCCCGTCCTTATTATTGTATATTGCTTGCACTTTGAAGTAGCTAGTGAGGTTGCTTCAACACCTTCAGATAAAATGGTGGGGGAGAATGTTCATTTCACAAATTAATTTTCTTATAAATGTACACATGCCACTATGAAATGGAGGTCAGGGTTCTGTTTGCTTGGAATATTACAGATTTGAAAAATTTCATTTTATTCTTGTACTTTAGTGGGTTATCAGTATTTTGTGAAATGAAATATTTTTAATATTTTATTTGGAAACAATAGAATGTCTAGATGATATCAAAATTATAATTTAGTTAAATAGGAAATAAATAAGAAGAAAACACTAAAAACCAAAATTAACATTACATCAGGTAAAAAAAATAGTTTCAAATACTTTAAATTGTTTCTGTTGAAAATTTCATTCAGACCAGCTCAATCCTAAGAAATTGAATTTTTTGATGAAAGCGGACTTTTCTGTGAGAGATCTGTATTTTTTTTTAATAAATTCCACGAACTGAGTAGCTTTTGTTGTGTCACAATTAATTAACAGAAATGAATGACAACATGTCTGTTCTCTCCTCTTCTTCTTATATTCACTGTGGCAAAAGTTTTAATACATTTCTTTCACACACCAGTCTTGTTTTTCTGCCTCGTGTTGTCAAGTATCTGTGATGTTTAAACATTTGTGAAGCTCCTCTGAATGACTGTTGACAAAAAAGCTTTGCAATACATCTTAGAAGAATACTCAGGGGAACTATCAGAATACAGTAAATCCCACTTCAAGACTACCCAAAATATTTTGTATATTTATAGCTTTAGACATTTACATTATTCAGTGAGATATGGCAATTCCTATTCAGTTTAGCATCCTGTTTCCTCCTAAAATCACTGTACAAAAATTGAACTATTTTTTCTTCTTAATTCTTATTCTTTTCATTTTGTCACTAATGCAAACTTTTAAGATACCACTGTCTTCACATTTTAGTACAGACTGAATTGTGGACAAATGCCATTTTACAGACTTCAGAATCTCTGAGATTTTCTAAGTAGGTGCCCCATTAAATTGATGGATGCTATCAGATTTATTGCCTTGTCCACATTTCTGTTGATGGGCATTGAAGTTGCAAGAAAATCCTTGGCACTATGAGTTCCTTTACAAGTTATATATCTTTATGGAACAACCATGCTCCACTTCATGGCAATTGACATTTAAGAGTTTATCCCTTATTTACATCTGAAAATTTGGCACAGATTTCTGCATAGACAGACAATTTTTTCAGCAATTGATTAAAAGCTTTAATTTTAAGCTTTAGAGAAATCATATGTGGCTAGAACTTTCTTGTATCAGGAAAAACATGTTTAAAAACATCTTGGCATAAAATAGGGTTTTGACAGATTTTATCCCAAGTATATTGTCTTCAGTGTGAGGTGTGGGGCACAGCCATAATTCCCTCTAACATTGACCAACCAATTTTCGCAAGGAGGGTTAGAAGTCCTTTCTGCAGCAAGAGAAATCCCTAGGAGGGGCAACATGTCAAATGACAATATTCGGTCCCAGTGTTACAGGTGCTGGGAGGAGTGTGGTCAGCACCTGCTGCCATGTTGTAGTAAAAATGTATGTAACGATAAAATATTTTTCAGCTGCCCTTAAGGCAGGGAAGTCTCATTTAACTTCCGAGTAGCTTCTTTGTCTCTGCTGTATTCCTGGAAGTTAGTAGCATTGGTGAAGTCATTCTCCACCATGGAAAAGCAAGAACAAGCTGAGTGTGTAAAAAACACACAGAAAAGAGCGAGGACCATGCTCTGATTGAAACCACAGGAAAATACTGTTTCAATAAAAGATGAAATTTACAGAATGAACACAAACTTCAAGGAGTGGCCTCTTAATCTATGCCCTAAAACCACAAAACTGTGAATTAAATGTTGATGTCACACTTATATTGTTGGGCTCTTGAAAGACATGTAGTGTTATTGATAAATCACCCACACTGCAAAACTTTGTATGTGGTGGAAGGAATTAAGAGTCCCTTAGGTGCTTATTTACTTCACTACTTTAGGTAGTGAAGGGCCAAGTGAGCTATTACACCCATTATTTCTTTTTTAGTGTGCAATTCAGCCCTTGAAATTTTGAAAGCTCTGTTACAGAGAAATGTTTATGACTGACCATATCTTCACTGGGACCAGTGGAGTACAAAAATTGAATACTTAGATATCTGACTATGCTGGTTTACAAAATAGAAAAGAAAGATACGAGCTGGTTTTGAACTCTTTTAGAGTTTATCATGTCTTACTGTCTGTGCTGGGGTTTTAAACTCTCATGAAAAGTTAAAATTAATGTTCAGCAGTTTTTTTTCTATCTGCTTTATGGCCTGTGTTTGTTCAAGGACAATGTAAAGTGCCTATCCAAAATACATCCCCCAATACAAATAACCTAATTTAATTTCTTCTCGTGATGACACAAGATCCCTGAACCCTTAATGTAACCAGTTCAGAACATTTATGTGGTAGCATAACAGAAGACTACTAATTCTGCTGGTTTCACAGTGGTTCTGATAGAAAATTGAGGGGCCTTGAAATTGATACATTAGTTGGCAATTAGCCTGCTCTTAATGGAATTATTTTGATAGCTATAAAAGAAAAGCTGATAACGGTTTCTCTGGTGAAACTAGTGATGACTCTACATGACAGTAAAATATCCCTAGTGCTAAATCAGTCAATTAGGTAACTGTGAATCAGACAGCTACCTGTGGTTGTTTACAAATAAATCTGCAAAGTTTCATTTATGGGTAGATGCCTGTTTGAGCAATTCTATAAGAACTGTACTTTATAGCAGCTGTTTATTTTCAGCAGCATTCATTTTGTGGCAGGTATGTATTTCAAAAAGAATGGTTCCTGACCTCAGAGTCAACAGTCTAAGGGTAGAAGGAAAACATCAGGTTTTTGTACAGGTCGACAGGATTGATAAGGAGCATGGCAAAAGTCTGCATTCAAGAAGGACTTAAATGGGGATGTGTAGAGCCTCACATTTGAACTTGCCCAGAGTCACATTACACTTTACAAATCATAAACTGAATCAGGCAAGTGTGGAAATATCGCAAGAGTGAAGGGGGAAAAACAAGGAAAAACAGTGCTGGAGTTGACCTTTAATAAATACCAGTGGTGATGATCATGGAAGGGACCTCATAGAGGGAATTCAGGAAAAGGAGCAGTGTCATTGGCAGCAAAGGCAAAGACATTCACCAGTTGCATGATAGAAAAGTGGTGTTCGTGAAAGTGTAAGTGTGCATGTGTATTCAAGGGGGAGTCTCAGGAGAAATTTCAGCATTAAAAAATACAGGATATTGTGAGGGATATACATGAAGGCAAGGTCTGGTTTTGGAAATGGGCATAGAAGGGTTATTTCTTTGAAATGGAGAAACACTTTATTTTGGTTAACAACCGAGCAGATGGAGAACTTAGTAAGCAGGGGCTGGTAGTCCAGCCTGGACTGTATGTACTCTGAAAAGTTATTCTAGGCAATAGACAACAGATCTCCATAGGTTGAAACACATTGGCAAAGAGAGCTTACAGAACCATTTGAAGTGAATGAATGTATTTCTAAATAGCAACATCCATTTTTGCATATACTTAATCAGGGTGTTCAGAGGAAAAAATATGCTCCTTGATTTGAGGGGGCAACAGATCCCTGAAGATCCAACTTACAAAATCATTTTGGCCTTTACGTAACATTTGAGTGCTGTTATTCAATGGCTGTGTCAGGACAGTAAAAATCACATTTGGATCTATTCAGTTACCATCTCAATCAGCGGCCTGGTGTTTCCCATAGTTTACTCGCTGCTGAAGGGTTCTGTAGGCCTTTTCTGTTGCTGGGTTGAAAATGCCAGGGGATCTATTGCTCAGCAAAGGTGTCTTACATGTTTCAAATCTCAGCCTACATCAATATGCAGGTTTATGAGGTTCCTATGCTTTCTGCTAGCAAAAAAGAGAGTCCATGATACATGCAGACAGATATTTCATTAAACTAGAGGAGACCTAAAAGGCAGATCATGTTAGGTAACATAACTTGCATGTACGCTTAATTTTAACTCTGCAACTGAAGGCATGAGACGATAAAGCAGAAGACAGAGATCATGATACTGTGTCTGCTCTTATTGAGAGGGCCTCACATGTTCAACACCAATAAAAATCTTCTGCTATACCGAATACAGTCCTAATAAGATCAAAGTCCATGTGAGTCTCTTGGTACCAATGAGTGTAGTCTTTCGTAACCAGATGTTCTTCAGGCACAAGTTGTGAGTTGGACAATTGGAGTATGGTTAACACTGCATAACACTTGGAGATCACTAGCTTCTCTGAAAAAAAAAGGTTTAAAGTCTCAATCTTTCTGCTTTCAATGCACGTCTTTTCCATAGAATTTATTAGTAATGCAGTAGCTCTAAAATGTAATGTGAAGAAGGAATAATGGGGATATATTGTAATGGAAATATAACTACAGTAAATATATTTCAGAAAATTTGTTGTGATTTTTTCTACTTTTTTTATTCTTGACTTAACTGCAACTTGTGAACTCTCTCTGGATGGACTAGTAGTGAAAAACATATTAAATTGCTCCGTGTTTACCCCTACATACCAGGAACTTGAGTTTTAGTGTCCTTCTCACATACCTCAGTTTTGAAGACCTTCTTGATAATTTCTACAGGATTGTATTTTTCAGGTAGTATAAAGTCAAATTCTGACCTTATGCCCACCTTTAAGAGGAATGCCTGAAAGACAATGAAGATGACTCATTAACCCCATGGTAATCAAAAGGAGAATTAGATCCAGAAAGAATAAACTGTCTGTCAGATGTGCAGTCATACTGTGCAGTTAAAAGTAATTTCAAAATCCAAGTCATGTATTGGTAAATTAAAGGATGTTTTGCATTGTTGTCCTCAGTATCAGTCAATATATGTAACTACAAATGATAAACTCTTAATATTTTTCCCATATGTAAACTGGGACTAGGTCAAAACATAACCTTGAGGAAAGAAAAAAGGTGTAGTTCTCCAGGGTTGAGTTATCCTTTATTTAGTTCTCCTAAAACCTGAACGATTAGATTAGATTCTCATTCTTAGACAGTAACGAGAAGTGAAGGTGCAACACTTAGTCCTTTGGAGCAGATACCATTTCTTTGTTTTATAGCACACTGCAGTCTTGATCCAGGTCTGAAATAGCTATATATTGTCAGAGCACAAAAATAATGAATCAATATTCATCTAGCACTCAATTTACTGGCTCAGGCTTAGGCATATCTGATTAAGCCACAAATTAAAACATCTGCCTCTATTTAATATTAAAAATGTATTACAAATAAGGCTACACAATATTTCACAGACCATTTTTTTGAAAAATTCAGAGGTTTGCTAACAGGTAAGTCTTTAAAATTGTGTGGTATCAGTTTTAGACCTTTCTTCTCGTGGCCCAGAAATTGTATTTAAATCTGTGAATTTGCAGCTAGGAGTGGTTGGGTGAAAGTGGATCATCTGGACTATCATATGGATGCTATTTTGGGACTTGCAGTCATTTAAAGATATATGAAAACCCTTCAGCATTTATGCTTTCCATCGGAAGTTAATAATGATAGCAGGTTTATATAGTTAAAGCTAATTAGCTATGGATTATCACCCACTATTGTAATTAAAGATATTTTATAGTCATGGTTTTCCTTGTTGCATTAATTGCTTAAAAACAGTAAATGTTTTTATATTGTAACTGTCAGCGTGTTGTTCTTGGCCATTAAGTTTTATATTGTTCTCAAAAAAAATAACCTTTAAAAAGAGAAAAGCATGTGTCAAATTACTCAGTGTATCATAGGAGAATCATTATCCTCACTCAGTGGTTTATCACTTGTCTAAATTTACATGCACAAATACATTTCCTTTAGAACCTTTTATAGCATATTAGGAAATTCACTGAAAATTAAACCTGGACTGCCATTCAGATTTTAAAATCCCAATTCAACACATCATTTTAGCACATACTTAAATACATCCCTTGTCAGGAAAGCTAAATCACATGCTTAAATTCACTTTTGGAAAGGAACAGATAGCTGGCACAGAGCTTAAGGATTTAAGCCAAACCAAACTGGAGTCAATAGAACAAATGCCATTGATTTCAATTGGCTTTGTGTTAGGTCCCAAATACATCTGACTTATTTGGTAAAATGAACCCCTTTTCTGATGACAGGCAGCTTCTTGGAAACATGAAGTTTGCGAGAATCGAGTGCATTTAACTCGTCAAAAGAATCTGGCTGGAATAGTATATTGTAATATCATTTCTACCAGGAGTTGTAGGTTGTTTTTTGTTAGACAAACTCTGTGATTTACGTATTGAGCCATAGTCCCTAGGCCCATGGTACAGCTGCAGTTATATATTTAAGATTGCTAAACCTAATGTGTACAGGTCTACATGTGCAGTAAGTTTGAAAAAAAGGTTTTAATTTACGAAATGAACAAACACTGTGGAAATATTTTCTGGGATTTCTTTACCTGAATAAACTTCACACCGGGCAAAATTTTAGAAGAGAAATATCTAGTAAGTTACTTACCAGGTAGAAATCATATTCCACTAAGGCAGCCCAAGAACTAAAAAAGCTTTGAGGCAGGAAGACCACTAAAGAGAGGTGTCATCTGTGGCTCTTTCTGCCTCTACCCTTCTCTAGTCATCGGTGGTCTTTCCCAAAACCAGTCTGGTGTTGGAAACAGAACATGAGGCTGGATGGACCTTTGGTGGCATGTACGATAGCTGTTCTTGTGTTCTTAAGTCACACGAAAAATTTACATGTTTGCTGCTTTTTCTGTTAAATTATTACTATGTTTTTAAATAGAGGGGTATAACAGCACTATCTTCTCAATAATTAAATTAAAAGCTGTCACAAGACTTTATAATATTTTCCTTTGAGACACATTAAGACTCAGATAAAACAATAAGCTCTTTGATAACTTAATAAAGAGCAGATGGGTTTCAACAAAGCTGCATTTGAAACAGAGTAGCAGTAATTGATGTTGAATACTAAATTGACCTTCTCTTTCACAATATAAGAGGTTAAGATAAGCAATACCAAGGATCATCTTGACCCTTTACCTCCAGTGGTAGTAGCTGACACCGAAATAGGTTATTTTACAAGCCTTTTTGTTTTATTTTAATTGTTCTTAGAATGGATTCTGAGCTGGAAAGGTTTGATTTCCCAAATGTAATGCTTTGTTTAACATTGCCACAGGTGGTATGGCTTACAGGAAAGGCTGTGAAAGCCTACATGAAAATGGTTTCCCAGTAGAACTGTGCCTTTCTCTGATATCTAAACATTGATGATGTGCTGATTCTGACAGATTTTTAGCAGTGAAAATTCAAAGCAGTTTGACCTACACTGGTGCTGTTAATTTCAACTTTGTTGTTTTATTCTTGAATAAAGACAATGTTTCATATCTCTCTTGATATTTTAGAACATTAAATATTTCAGTAAAATTATTTTTGTGTTCCTAAATGACCTTTTTCATTTCTGTTCATAAGTTCTGAACTTTTTGTCAGCTTGGTGTCATACCAAATTTCAAAATGTCAGAATTTATAAGGGAAGGAATGTTATTTTATGATCTGTCTTAATGGAATGTTATTTTATGATCTGTCTTAATGGTCTTTTTTCTCAATGGATTACTTATTAAACAATCCATTATATAAAAAAGTAAAATTCCATGCAGTCTTACTGTAGTTGGCAGTACCGTGAGAGATGTTGTCCTCTCTGAAGGGTTATACCATTAACAGCATAAGCTCCTTTCATTAACATATGTCCATGCATTAAGGTCAGAAAGGAAGAACCTGTTCCTTTAGTAACTGTTTAACAAGCCAAACAATCAATCCAGGAACTGCTAATTTAACTCCAATGTTTTAGACAGGGATGTCTGTAGACATTTGTCAAAGGTACTTAAAAACAATGCAAATGAGATGCTAAATGCAGTTAAAAATTACATAGTACATCTCTGTACACCTCTTTGAAATTTAGTGGAAATGGATGGTGATGTGTTTTCTGTGAATACATGATGTAAGGTAATTTAATTAAGGAAAAGTATTCTGCAACTTGTTCCATAAGGGCACTCTCTGAAAATACAATTACAACTGAAAAAACTAGGGCTACTATATTTTTTGGTTTAAATGTATAAAACAAGACTTTGACTTGCATCCAGTCATTCCTGTGTTAAGCCCAATAGTCCGTGTTTGATTAAGAATCTTTTAAGGAATTAGCTTTTGTTTTGGTGGGTAAACTAATGGAAATAAATATTACTTCACTTTCTAAATTTTTTGTCCTTATAAATCTACCTTTTGCACGTACAGATATTTGCTTCAGGGTTTTGAATCATTCTAGCTTAAAATTTCTTTTTATCTTTCTGTGAATAATTTTCTTTTTCTTTGAACAAATGTCTGTGGAAAGGAACAAAATGTATCCTACACATTGGTAATTCTTTAAATACTAGAAGTGTTATAAAGCTGCACTCTAAAACACAGAAGTCTATCATATCTGTTTGACAAGTCACTACAGACACAGGCAGACAAAATCTGGAGTAAATCAGACAAGACACTGAATTTAATTTCCCCATCCGCACCTCTCATGAAAGCTTCCTCTGTTCTTCACAGTTTTTCTGTCAACTAGTGAATTTACCTAGCACACTTAATTACAAACATGGTAGTTAAAAAACTTTTGACTGAACTCAAGAGGTATCTACAGACCATGCTCTCCAAGATGTGGATTTATTTTACCTACCTTTAGCCAATCAAATTTTAATACGTGCTACTTGTCCTGGCTGTCTCTCAACAGTTATTGGAGGGATATAGGAAATTCCAGAGGACAGTTTTTTAAGATATTCTTTGAACTCATGAGGATTGCAAAAATAATCATTTAAGTTGTTAATATCCTGCTTATGTACATGGAGTCATACATATTAATAATTCAGTATATCAACAGATCTTTAATTTACTGTTAGAAGTGAGCATTTCCCATTTGCTTTAATCCTGTTAGTGTAGGTAGCCGTTACAGAGAAGCTAAAATGGTTGTGACTTCAGTCAGAGCACTACAAGTCCATAAGCCAATGTTAGGGTTATAAAAGCATGCATCCATTTAAGAGAATTTTATTACCATTCATTCAAGAAGAAATTACCTTATAAGCACAATTGCTCTCTGTAACTCTGGATTCAGCCTTTGGCCCTGACAAAAATGATTGTGAATGTAAACGTTTATTAAGCATGACAGTATTTCTTTTCTAACATGGAAAGAAGAAAAATAGTATCTTAAATATTTTCTTGCTGTAATTTGCTGAAACATATATACTCAGGAGTCCATTGAGTTTTTCAAAGTTTTATAAATTTATCTGGAAGAAAATAAAGAGGCTATTTCTACCACATCTCATTTACATAATGCCTGTAAAATACCAATTTTCAGTGCAGAAAAAACCAAAAGTGTTTCAAAATCTAATTTACATAATACATGCAGATGTAGTTCTGCGCAGTTAGACTGGTTCAGCAAAATACTTACTTCAGAGTATCAACATCTGAAATCAACAATTCTGAACACTTAAAAAGAGAGCTTGCGGATTTGTAATATTCATTATCACTGTTTAGATTTCTCTTTTCTACCAGTGGTCATTGTTAGGTTAGACAATCCTTTTTTTCTAGGGTTTTTTTTTATGAAAGATGAAAGATATTTTAAATAAAAACAGACCGAAGAACTGTGAGACAATTATTCTTCAAGTTTAACTGCAAAAAATAAATAAAAAAATCTTTCAATATATATGTTGTAAACTACTATTGCTGTCAGTTTATAATAGAGCTAGACCTAAAGGGAAAGTTCCTCTCCTTCTACCTCTTTGTGAGATTCTGGTCAAACAGGTAGGAAAGGCTGAACAAGAATCAGCGGTGGGGGTTGATAGATGCACAAGGAGCTGATAAGCCTCTCTTTAAGAGGTGGGCTTTCACATCTTTTAAGAAAAAAGAGAGAATTATCCACTGTGGGAAACTTTACTGTCTAATTGATTTCATAGTGCTGTCTGTTGCATGTGTCATAAATGTATTAAGTATGGGGAAAAGTTTCAGCTTTTTCGATCTGTTAAGGAAAAGAAGAAATCCTTCCTACTTTTATTTCTCCCATTCAAAATTCAGAAGAAACAAAGTGGAACTATAAATGGTCATCTGCTTTCTAAGACAGAGAGGAGGGTTTCTAGTATATGGATCGTTCTGTAAGCCAGTGCCATAGTTTGAAGTGCATCTACACCTATGTCAAAGCGTAGCTGCTGCTATCTATGCTTTTTCTCCTCTGGCTATAAAATGTCTTTCATTTCTATTTTATGAAGTTAAATGTGAGGAAAAAAATAATTAGTCAACTCAGAAAGTCATGCATTGTATGTGAAAATATCATATTGATTTTTTTTTATTACTTGAATATGCAGTTGAAGTCCAGTATTTTTCAAAGAAAAAAATTATTAATTTTGATAGTTTCCAATAAAAAATATCATCAGTATTCCTACTCGTCTCCACCCCCCATTCCCCATTTTATCCATGTGGGAAAAACCTTTTCTGATAGAAAAGTGGAAAAAAATCCTGACTAGTACTTTCCTACCCTTGCTCGCTTCCAGGTCTCACGGCCTGTTTACCAATCATGTCAGACAAACCACATGGCACAGTTGCAGTTTAGTGCTGCAGAAAGCTGCTGCTGTAGATTTAACTGTCAGGGACCATTTGTAGCTGTGTCATCTAAGTGGGCTTTCTGAGTCTTATGATGACTTCATAATTTTAGAATAAACCCCAGAAGTGATGAGTTCATGAAATTACCTCTTTTATGACCACTTCTTTAGGAATGTTGGCATAGTAGAGAATGAGAATGCAGCTTATGTAAAGTATGGATACTCTGCATATAGACCATATATATGAACATGAAGATAGTGTGTTTTTTTCCAGTCTGACTGTATAGGTTGCAGGCACATGCTTCTCCTCCTTTATGTAGTCAGGAAGAATGATTCTCTCTGATGATCTGATTTTAATCAGGTTTACAAGGCAGTTACCATTAAACATGCAACTTGATTTTTACATACAAAGGAGATATTATGCATTGTGGCAAATTCCCAAAAGAAATAGGCTCCTGAAGTGCTGCTGTGTCTAAAATATAGTTTATATATTAGGTGCATGCCTGGTGGTTTAATTTAAAGCTTCTTGCAACAAATCTATGATTAAAATGTGTTGGTCTTTGTCCTAATAAGACCATGCTGGAGCTGGAATATCCTTACTACAACTAGCTGATCATCCTGCCTATGATAATTCTTTTTGCTGATCCTTTCCACTCACTTTATATGGGTTTTTGTGTGGAGATTTAGGGACAGGTAATACAAATATGTCCCTCTTCAGGCTACTTCAGCATCTGCATTTTCCTATCATACTATAAATCCCATTTAAATGTAGTTCTGTAGGTCCATCACTTCTCACAAATCAGTGCCCTTCCTATGAGGCCTTAAGACAGGACTGGGAAATGCTTTTTGGAATTTGGATCTTCTGGCCATATGTTGATTAGTAATTTGTCCTCCCATGGTTATTTTGCTTCTGCAGCCTTCATCTATTCAAACACCAGCTGTAGACCAGTGAAGACCTAACATCAGAACTAAAATGTCAGTTTGAGCATCCAGACATTTGCCAAGAACAAAAACAAAATTCAAATGGGTAAGAAAGCTGATTTAGGCTGCTGATTTTAAAAGGCTACCTTTGAAAATAGTGTTGCTGTGGGAAAATGGCACTGGCTTATTTTTAAGAATTTGGACAGTGTCAGCAGACACAGTAGCAGAATGCCTTGTATTAATGAGAAGATAATTTAGAAGCTTCTCAGTCATCCAATGCTTTTCTGTCTTGTTTTCTAATTGAAGTGTTGTGAAAATTCTAGTACAGCCCCATTCCCTCTAATAAGAAGACAGTACGTTTTGCAGCCTATATTGTGAAAGCAACAGGGACCTATGACACTATGATGGCAGATAAATAAGCATATTGTTATTCAGTGACTGCTGGAGTTCTTCAGACCACACGGTGCTCTAAAGTTAGTCTTGATAACTTGATTAAAGTATACTGAGAGACCTTCTATTTTGAATATGTGATTGTATGAAAAGAAGGAATATTTTACATTATTATTGGTCCTGGAAGAGATTTTTGCTCCTATACTGATGCTTGAATAAGCAATGTCCTCCCCCTACTTCATAGCTTACAACCGAAACAAACACTGTTTTAAAACCTATTTATTCTGTAATCAATCACATATTTTTGCCTTAAGGCATTTCTTTGAGAAAACAGTTTAATTTAATAGGCTGCCTGCAATACTCCCTAAGACCTTTGATTCATTAAAGCAAGAAAGAGGGACTTTGCATGGCTAAGATTGCAGTCTCAAAATTGCAGACATGTAATTCACTGAGAGATACTAGAGGTGCATCATTGCATTTCTTTTAGTCTCTTTTTTTTATCTTAGTGTGTCAACACTAATTTAGAAAGATCTCAAGTATATAATCGTTTACATAACCTGATGTTTCAGGAATTCCATGAGGAAAGGAAAATGTACACGTCCTGGTTTCGGCTGGGATAGAGTTAATTTTCTTCATAGTAGCTAGCATAGTGCTCTGTTTTGGATTTAGTACCAGAAGAATGTTGATAACACACTGATGTTTTCAGTTGTTGCCACGTAGCGCTGAGACTACTCAAGGACTTTTTGAGCTTCTCCTGCTCGCCCAGTTACATAACAAGCTGGGAGTACAGCACAGCCAGGACAGCTAACCCAAACTGACCAAAGAGCTATTCCATACCATAGAACGTCGTGCTCGGGGGGGTTAGTTCATTCGTTTGTTCGGTCATGGGCAGAGTGATCGCAGCTCGGGCTGTGTGATCGCGGCTTGGGGGAGAGTGATCGCGGCTCAGGACGGGCTGGGCATTGGTCGGCGGGTGGTGAGCAATTGCATTGTGCATCACTTGTTTTATATATATTCTGTATATTCTCTTACTATTATTATTACTATTGTTATTCTTCTCTCTTATTAAACTGTCTCTATCTCAACCCACGGGTCTTACTTTTTTTTCTTTTCCCCGATTCTCTCCCCCATCCCACAGAGGGAGGGGGGGGAGTGAGCGAGCTGCTGCGTGGTGCTTAGTTGCCAGTCGGGTTAAACCACGACAACACATCAATTCTAGTTATTATAAATCAAATGGTTGTGTTCAAATAAATACCCACAGAATCTCTATAAAAGTTGACAATAGAGTTTTTTTTTAAATTTGTGTATTTTTTAGTCATTGGCTAACAATGTGTAAGTCTTTTCACAGAGAATGTATCTTAGTTCAGAACTGATGAATTAGAACCATTGCATCAGCAATATCATTCCTTCATTCAAAATTTCATCAGATTTTAAATTTAAAACATGGAAAACCAATCACCACAAATTTCTATGGTATTGTTCTTCAGCAATATATCCAGGACTCGGCTAATTTTTTTAGATTTCATTTTGATTTTATATTTTTTAAGCAATGAAGTCTCACATTTAAATAAACCACTACATACACTGGCCAAAGACAGGTTATTCAGTATGCAAAATTTACAATTAAAATAATTTTGATTAATGATACAGTACCATCCCAATTTTCCTTTCTCGCCCTACAGAGTTTCAGATTAAATGAAACCTTGGATTTTGGACTATTTTATCTTCCAGAGTGTTTTTCTTCATCAGATAAGGTAACAAAGAGCAGAATGATATCTTTTGAATTTGACAACTGATTTTGAAACTTCAGTTGCATATAGATAAGCAGTCATTAGCAATCCTGTTGAATCAGTTAATTGGCAGTTTTATAAATACAAGTTATCTAGAAAATAGATGAGACTTAATACCACAGTTCTGTATTCAGTGGTGATTCACCCTCAGTATGTGATGGTACTTAATTACATTTCATGAGAAATTTTGTGGGAGGGAGTTGGGTGCATTGGTTAGATGAGGGATTTTTTCTGCTAGTGGTAGAATAGCTCAGTATAATGGCAAATAATCAAAATTTGTAAGGGTTTGAGGCTTTACTATAATAGATTAAATACAAGTAGTCTGATGAAAAACTGCATTAGTTAAACCCCAATAACTTCATAAAAATGTATGAAAGTTAAAGTTTCATCTGGAGGAAAGGATGAAGTGGTAAAGACTGAAAGGGAAGGTGTCTGTAGGATTTTATTTTACACTTTACTGTAGATCTGAGAATTTCTAACTTGCATATATAATGTCAGCCTCCTCAACAAAATTTACCTGTTTTGTGAGCTTAAGTCAGCACACACATACATAGTTACATGCTTTACCAGGTGATGATGTTTTTCTATGTCAATGCTGTTTACACTATTGGTTGCTTACTGGAGTAATGCTAACAATATGGAGCTCAACTTAGAATAAAAGCTAAGAAAGGTATTACTAGATGTGTCATGTTAATGAGCAAGTATAATAAAACAAGGCAAAAGGAAAGAATTTTCCATTTGATTTCATGGTGATTTACCATTGAGTAACCTTTCTTTCCACATGATTCCTTCCCCTTCATTCTTGCAATTGGAAGACATTTCTTCATTGAAATTGATGCTGCTCAGAAAGTGTGGTATTTTGGGAAAGGTTTTCTTAAAAGTAGAAAATCACATTGAATAAGGTCCAAATAAAACATCTGACCTTTTCCTCTAAGTGACTTATTTTTAAGAACTGATTTATGTTGCAATCCAAAATCTAAAAGAAAAAAAAAAGAATGAAGTTTTCTCAATGTGTGTATATATATATATTTTTTTTAATTTTTAACTGTATCTGATTTTGTTGTTGTTGTTGGATTAAAAGGGAGGTTTTTATGTGGTGTCTTAATTTTAAGCTTTAATCAAGTCAGTGTATCAATTATAACAAAAAAATTTTCTCCTTTTCATACCATAGTTTTGTTTATTTGAGATGCTGAATGCTGTTTACTGCCATTTGAGAATAATTAAGATATTACACTTCAACAGAAATTCTGCTGTGCCAAATGTTGCAAGGTTACCTGCTACTTGTTGTTTCCTTATCCAAGAGTCAATCTTCTCTTGAACAGTAAGTCTCTTGTGGTGTTGGTTTTGAATAAGTTAAGCTCTGTTGAAAAGAAGGCTTTAGGAAATTATGGACGCTGTTAGAGATTTTGTTCTCTACTTTGGTCTCTGTGGAGAGTCAATTTAGGCTACAGATTTTCTTTTTTTTTTTCTAATGGATATCTGCCAAACTATTATTTCTGGAAGCAAGGATTACCGCTGGCTTTTTAAGTGTATATAGGCAAATAAAAAAATTAACTGTAGTCTGCTTCTGTATTTCAGATACAGAGCATTGGTTTGGGGATCAGTTTACCAGGCTACAGATTTCCATCAGTGTTATTTTCAGAAAAAGACAGTAATACTGGCAAAAGTTACATGTAGTATTGTTATTATTATTTTTTTAAAATCTTTAACTACATCATTGAGGCAGTCATATAATAACATGATGTGATCTGTGAGTTTGCAATCAAATTGAATCAATCAGATGTGTATTCTGACTTGCTGTATAGGCATATGCAAAATGACAATACCAAAGTTAGAATAATAGTAGTAAAAGGTGAATTTTAAGGAGGCTCAGGGAACAATGGGCAACACTCAGCCAGAGACAGAGTTCTGCTGCCCCTGGGGGGCTTCACTCATCTGGCCATTACTGGAGGAAGGAATGATGTTTTGTGTTATTTTTAAAATATTGTGGAACACATAGCAGAGAGCTCTGAATATGTTCTGACTTCAGAGGGACTCTCCAAGTGCCTAAACCTGGGCATGCACTGAGTGTTTGGGGTGGTACTGAAATCTGCTCTAACCAGTACAGAGAAGCACTGAAGAGGCAGGGGTGATATAAAGAAGACTTAAGAAGAAAGAAAAGTATGTGGCGTATCCTCCAGGGTTGCTTTATGTAAGGGGAAAGATGTTGATTGACTTCCACATGTCTTGGTGTGAACTTTGAGTATGTCTTTCTGTGAAGGGTAGTACAGAGAGAAAGTGGTTATGAAAGTAGAGAAAATGTTACAATGAATCAGTGCAAACGGAATATTGTTTCTGAAGGGGTTTTTTATTTGGTTATTTTAAATGTTTTAATGGGTTGATATTGGAAAGATTATTCTGCATACTGAGGCTCCCGAGTTCACATAACGCTTGTGTTTCCATTACTGTTCTTAGTGGTAGGAGACTGATGCACAATAAAAATAGTTTGTCACAGTTCTCCATCTCGCACTGAGATTTTGTTCTGCTTCATAAATTTTAAACCTGTCAAAGCTTTAAAACATTTCAACAAAAAAATACTATCATCTGCTGTATTAAAAATGTTATGTTTATGAGGTGGGAACAAAACACAGCCTAAAAAACACTTCCTCAGCTGTGCTCTGTTTCTTCTCTATATTCTGTCTGTTGAGGTAGAAAATGATTATATAACCTAATTGATAATAAATGTTGTTTTACAGATGTTTTCCTATATTGCAATATTTTCACATTTTTTGACTTTCTGTATTACATAAATTACAGGGATTTTATAAATAAGCTTGAGAGTTTTACTGAATTTGAAAGAAAACATTTAAAAAGCCAGCTTTCCTTTAGGACTTACGAATATTTACAAAGATAAAAGTGCTGCAATAGAGTAAAAGCCATTGGTGGTTGGTTTTGTTTATTTTATTGTTTTACTTTTTAAGGAACGCACTCTCACTGAAAGTAGCATATCTAAAATTCTAGGTCTATGTTCAGTTTCTTATACAAGTACATAAACAAATTTGTACATGTCTATCTATATTTACACATTCTTTTTACTGCAGTTGTTCCAACATGCTGGTAATGCTTTGTAGGGCCTACAGCATTGTAGATCATCTAAAAATGTTGTAAGTCTGGGCAATCGATATATTCTTGGTTTATGAAATTGACATCTAATAACAAGAAGAAAGGCTTTGCCACAGAAATCAATAAGTATTGTACTGAAAAGTTTCTCCTGTGAAAAGTTTGTGCTGAGCTTATAGCATAGATGAAACCTTCTTGATCACAGGTTCATTTTAGACTTTGTTCTTAGACAAATGCAGTGGGATGCCACTCCTGTGAGTCTCACTCTGAGGTAATTTTGTTCAAAGCACAGCCTTTCTGATGAAACGACTAGAGCAGAGAACACCATGGGGATTCAGAACTTGTAAGCTCTGAGAGGCATGAGGTTATGGAGAACTACATTCATTGTATGGTTTACATAAAGCATACTTTGCGTAAGACAGTTCTGGTTGCTTTCTATTTTTACTGCAAGGCTTTTGCTAGGCTTCTGAGTTACAGTGCAGTAGAAAGATGTCTGTGAAACACAGAAGACTCAGCCATTGTAGGGTCCACCTTCTGGCATGGTAACGTTTGGCAGGGCTGGCCTGCAAAGTTGATGGTGGAGACACCTCTGGACTCCTGCTCTCAGGCGAGGAAGAAGGTGTCATCAGATGTCTGCTTTGCTGAAGAGGTTGGGTAGGTAGCACTGAGACAGGATGAATCCCCATTGTTCAGCAGAGTTCTGTTGCGTGGGACAAGTCACCTTTCCAGCAAAAAGGCTGCTATCGCAGGACATCGCTGAGCAAACACAGACTCAGAAGGGAAAGGACAGATGGCTGGACTCTATAGAAAAAGAGCTGTGGGATTCTTAAAATGAAGAATAACTGCAAAAAGCTCCTGAAGTGGAATGAAACATCCAGCCTAAGTCTCATGGGGTCATCAGAAAATGCTTTTGCTCAGGGACTATGCTGTATGTGTAGAAGGGGAATTATGAGATACATCTTGTATTCCCTGTAATGTTTTCCATGTTTCCTCCCAATGTTCACTGCACAGGAGACATTTAAAATTAGATATTTCACTATTTCAGTTTGTCTTTGAAATGTATTCTGTTGTGTTAAAGGATGTATAGAATCCCATGGGGCTGTGGTTTGTTAATTAAAGACAAAATTTTGGTGGGCCTTTGAAAAGTTATATGGATGTGTACGTGAAGCAAATTTAACTTCCATCTACATAAATGGGCCACACAGTTGGTATGATATGGGGTGCAAAAACGATCTCTGTTAGCTCTTCCTCTTGTGAGTAGGCTCAACAGAAGTCTAACTAGTTCATTCTTTAAGTCCAGATAAAGCTGTGTTGCAGCTTTTCTCAGAATTCAAAAAATATTTAGTTTAGATACAATTCCTCTTTACAGTGCTGGGTCCAACATGGCAGCCCTGTAATACAAGGATTGACTTTGCCTTTTAAAACCTTCTTGCAATATGGCTTCTGTAAATGGAAATAGGCTGGAGAAATTAATTCTCCCATCAGAATTAATTCAGTGAGATTCTTCTATGAGCCTGGCATAATACCTAAGGCTGCAAAGGGCCTGGGTCTCTGATAGATTTTTAATTTTTCTTTTACATTTTAATCTGATTTTTTTCCTCATTTCTCTATGTAATAGTGAAAGAAACAGAAAGATTCTAGCTCTTGAAATGACAGGAATGATGTCAGCATGTTAGCTGAATGACAAATTCAGAATAATTGGAAATATTTGCGTTAGGACAGTGTTTTATGAGATGGTTTTCACTGAACAGTTTTTTTCCAAATTAAATAGGAATTTTTTCTGGAATAATTTTATGAGAGCTCATGACAAAAATTATATATGCTCATTGTATGCATACTTCTTTTAATTATGCTTAGAAGAGCTTACTCTAAGGGACAATTGCACAACACAAATATTGTTTTGTTGTTTGACATTTTCTCACGAGAATAATTTAAGTCTGAAGCTACTGTATATATGTTATACATATGTGAGCAAATCACACTGTTGTTAAGAATGTTCTGCTGGCCATATCTTGTCACTGAACCAGGACAGAAGCTAATATTTATAGGTCAGTGTCAAGGGAAGAAAAGGCCTATTGTTTACTGACCTTCAAGCAACATATTTCTTCCAAAGCCAAAATAGAGTGAAAACTAAGAGCGACAAAACCATGTACTATTCAGTTTGTCTGTAGAGTAGAATTTATATTTCATTTTTAAGATTGAACATTTTTGTTTGGGCCCTGAAAATTATATATTTATAGTTTTGAAAATGTTCGAGGCACTTACCATAAAATAGTGAGACTTTGTGGAAACAACTATTCCTATTATCATGAAGAACACTTGCTTGCTTTGTTTTCTGAACTTTTGCCATCTGTAGCAGTGATTCTGCACATTATTGTTTCCATTATCATTTTGAAACATGAGCAAATGTCACTTTCCACTTCTAGATCAAGGACAAGTTATGCCCTTAAGATCAAATGTGTTCTTGTTCATGCTTTGCAATTTGTCACTTATACATTTGATTATCCCACTGCTAGAGAGAAGGGTTGAGTTGCCGTATGTATTATAAGTAAGAATTAGACTTACACAGCTTCGTTTCTTTTTTTTAATGATATTTTATCTTCCAGTCATGTACAAATAAATCATGAACTATCTTTTACCAGCATAAGGTCGCTGTAACTGATTTTTATCTTGTTTTTTAAAATATTAAACAGCAGTAGTCTTCAGCTTTTTCTACAGCTTCTCTTCTGATTTCTTGACACAGCATAGTGAAACATGTGCTGTTTAATGCTTTGAAGAGAAGTTCTGGTTTGTTGAAATACATTATTTACCAACCAAGGACTTTTTACGCTTCGAAAATGTCCTGACCCAGAGCTTATGAAAAAGTCGTAAGCTTCATGTCTGTACATGAAGTCACCCCATAAGATCCCTGATTTCATTGGGACAGATATTACAGATTTGTTTAGTTACTTATTCATTCACCCTTTCTATAATTCAGGCTATTTGTCACACGCATCTTTTCTGCTCCTTGGTAGTCTCAGCTGGTCCTAGATAGTGTGAGCAGCTGAGTGAGAGAAAGTCATGGCGTGAGAGAGGCCATTGCTCTTCAGCCGGGGGATGTTTTCCTCAGACACCTCTGCCTCAAACATCCAAACTAGCCTCCTCTCACAAAGTGAGCTGGTGCACACCTTCCATGTCTCATCACCTGGAAAATCTGTGCTGCTTATGTGGATAGTGCTGGAGACTTGGGAGCTCTGAGGCTGTGGGCTGAATGTTTCTTAACTCTGTTTTCTAAGTATAATGAGCACAGCTGCACAGCATACTCAGAGGTTTGTGATAGGTGTAGGAGTTAATTTTGTTTGGCCAATGTTTTTTGCTGCTCTTGGTGAAATGTTTTTTCTCTATTTTTAATATGATTGCTCTGTCTTTGGTACCTCAAAGCAAAAGCAGAAAGCATGACCTATGAAGATGTCTTTTTAAAAATGTAGAGCTTTTTCATCACTTTCCATGTGATAGTTTGCCATTGGGTTCAAGAATAAAGAAATTCCAATACTGTCAACTGTTCAGGCAATGGAAAGGAAGAGCCTGAAACAACAACAAAACAGAGATGCTCAGCAGAAATAAGTGACCTGACTCTACTAAAAAAATTGCCAGTGTTCTACTTTCAAGTGCTAGCTGGCTTCCTGCACCATTAAACAAGAGCTTCTTTAATACTTTTGCAAAAAGACCCTTTCCCTTCTACATTGTAGATATTTTAGTTAAATTCCACCTTTACATTTAATTAAAGTAGTTGGGACATAAGGTTCTATTTCATTCGTGTATTTCACTTGTGCTAATCTTATGTCTAATTTAACATTAGTTGTGATATCTGCTCCCATCCAGCTTTAAAATGTTTATGTCCAGAAGCATCCCTTTTGCATTTTTCCCTGCCATATTCTCGCACATTTCTTCACTCAAAGTTCACCTTAAACCATTTTTGTTGCATTCTGCTCTATCAGCCTTACATAGCCTGTACCACTTGGAATTCTATATAAGCATCTGTAACCAGCTGAGGTAAATGATAAATCCTTGGAAAAATAAAAATTTATGCCTTTCTTTTTTGTGGTTCTAGACACAATATCAACCTAGAGGTAATACTTTCCATGGAAACATCCCAAGGAATATTAAAATTGGCCCATTTACTAGTCACTGCTTACAAAGTATTCTTTTTTGATGGAGATTTTTATTACCTTTTGGGTACTCACAAAATATATTATTTTGTAGCAGCTAATTAAGATTTTCCTTCCCAAAACGTATTCCTTGGGAGTGGGGAGATAATATTAGCATGCCAAAGGATCATTAGAATACAATAAATATTAAAATATTTTCATATTGTAAACACCTGAGGCAAGAAGGGAATCCAGAGAGACCTGGACAAGCTGGAGAGGTGGGCCTGTGTGAACCTCATGAGGTTCAACAAGGCCAAGTGCAAGGTCCTGCACCTGGGTCGGGGTAACCCCCAGTATCAATACAGGCTGGGGGAAGAAAGGATCGA
>NW_009260028.1:4240732-4258844 GCF_000687185.1 Egretta garzetta | reverse complement strand
TGTGACAGGACAAGGGGTAATGGTTTTAAACTAAACCAGGGTAGGTTTAGACTGGATATAAGGAAGAAATTTTTTACAATGAGGGTAGTGAAACACTGGAACAGGTTGCCCAGAGAGGTAGTGGAGGCCCCATCTCTGGAAGCATTCAAGGCCAGGTTGGATGGGGCTCTGAGCAACCTGATCTAGTTAGCGGTGTCCCTGCTCACTGCAGGGGGGTTGGTCTAGATGACCTCTAGGGGTCCCTTCCAACCCAAAACATTCTATGATTCTATGATTCTATGATAACACTTTGAAACATTCTAAATGACCCCCCCCACATTTCCTTACAGAAGTGAGGAACCCACAAAAGCCAGTTTTTTAGTGCTTGATTGTACATAGCAATTAGCATGATCTGAAACCATATTTTCCTTATACCTCTCACAGCTTGGTATTTCCAAGTACTTGACAGTGACAATAGGCTAAAGTAATCCTATTCCCCAACCTTCATTTCCATTTATCCACTGTTATTTTCTTACTTTTTATTCCTACTTTAAGACCATTTGAACCGCCTGCATACCTGAGGTTCTTCCTTTTCTAATTGGAGCACTCTGTCTTCAAATGACTGGGTTTGCTTCCCTCTCTGTTGTAGAATAAGCTGCACATTAAAAGGTGAGTACTGAATGATCTCATTCACTTACAGTATTTGAAAGGTCTCCTAAAAGCCCATTAAGGGCTACCAGCACCTTTTTTTCATAGGACTCAGAAACAGTTGCGGCATCCTTTAGTTACTTGTTAACATAGGGCACTTACAAAGGGCCCAATTATTTCCATATAAATAAAAGTAGAAAGTATTGCTTCTGATGAGACAGGTAACTGTAAAGCAATTTTATAAAGTCACGGGAAATAAAGGCTGGTAGTGTGAAATCTGTAGCCTTGGGCTAGTAGATGTCTTTTTCATTGTGAGCAATTATTGATTTCTTACAGCCGTCACAGCAGTAGACAACAGTTTTGACTCACTTGTGATCTGCAGCACTGATTAATGTTAAACCAAGCTCCCATCAGATTTGTAGAATATTACTGACTTCTGTGTTTGAAAGATACACAGTTTGAAGATTTGAGGGAGTGCCTCTTTGCATAACCACATCTGTGGCAGGGAGGAAATCAAGCCCCAGATTCTGTTGCAGAATAAGAATAACAACATTTTAATGAAATTATTTTGAAGCAATAAAGAAGATTCTTCAAAGTTCATTTTTGTTATCCAGTGATAAAGTAATATGTTAATGAACAAAATGTTAATTTGTTATCCTGATTTTCTCAGTTAGAAACACCTTCATTAGGGGTGTTTTACTATAAGTTAATTTACTGTATTATTTTATAATAAGCAGAAATAAAAAAGGCTATAAATTGCAAGTAATAAATTTATAAGTAAAGAGCTGATAACTGTTTATCTCACAGTTACTGCAGAACACCTATTCAGTTAATTTGGCATAGCACTAAGTTAGTACAGTCTAAGGAAGCTAATTGTCATCAGCTGAGACCCTTGCCTCATTCTGGATAAAGTTTTATATGATAACCAGGGCCCAATCTTTTTTTTATTTGCAGCATTTGGGAATTTTTAATATATTTGATTTTTTTTGCTTGCAAATAATTTATTTAAGATATTTTCATCAGTTTCAGGAAATTCATTTTACATATCATTCTTAAAAATTATGAAGGATAGTTCTGGTTTGTAGTTGGAATTATAATAAATATTCTATGTGTTATTGGCAACACCACTTA
Organism: Egretta garzetta; assembly: GCF_000687185.1. Classification (NCBI taxonomy): domain Eukaryota; kingdom Metazoa; phylum Chordata; class Aves; order Pelecaniformes; family Ardeidae; genus Egretta; species Egretta garzetta. The sequence continues at coordinate 4,257,086 of NW_009260028.1, read as the reverse complement.
TGAGTAGTTTTGGTTGGGAAAAACTACCGTGTAGATTGCACTTCTTCAACATTAGTTTACTTTACATAAAAATTTGAAGTTGCACGGGTTTTATGTCTTTATGTGAAAGAGGAACTATACAGGAATATTTGGACCATTGTTTTTGTAGTCCCTAAAGGAACCATTTCAATGAATCCATTGAAAAGGAGGAGGACACTCCCCATGGGCTTGTTGTAGTCCTATCAGAAATGAAATGTCACACATAGAAATCAGTTTAATTGCAACATACTGCTGCTTCTAGGTCAGAGAAAAAATTGTGAAACAAAATATTGAGTCATGACAGTCTGAGTTTATGCCAGCCTACTATGGTTTTGGGAAGAAGATTTGAATCACTTTGTGTTCAGACCCAAGAGAAAACTCATCACTGTCTGGGTTTTAAGTGGAGTACCTCCTTGTGCCTCTACTGTCTTCGGTCAAATAATAGTCATTAACTGTACATACAGTTGTTGCTCATTTACTTTTGGTAAATATCAAGAAGGCTAAAGATGAGTTGTACTATGCAAATCTTCACTTGTAAAAGGAACAAGTTTTGTTCCTTTGGAAAAAGGCAATTCCCATAGTAGATACTTATTGTATTTCTCTTCACCTCTCTGGATTATCTTTCTCTCGGGATAAATTATGTGGTATGGAATATGTAGACCTCAAAGAATGAAGACCCAACTCCTACTTGAGGTTTTTGAAAAAGCTATACAGGACTCTAAGGGGATTTAAGAGAAATGGTATTTAAAAATATTGTGTCATGCCTGCATCTTTCAACTTACCCGTGCTAGGAAATCTGGTCATAGACTGAAACAAATATTTTCTATGGAAAAAGTAGAGTTAAAAGACTCATTATGCTTTTGAAGGGCTTAAAGATTTGTCTAAGTTATTCTGTAAATTTAAAAAAGAACGCCTAGGAGATAAGCAAGTTTTCATTCTTTTTAATAATTGCAGTAATCATTGTGCAATTGGCACTGGGGATTGATCTCCACTTATAGAAGAAGAATGGCCCAGTACCTAATTGGATACAGCTGTACAGTGTTTGGACTTATTTTTAGAATCCCAGAGAATAATGAGACATTTCAGATACTGTGGAATCCTTAGCAGGATTACATGAACTCACTAAATCCATCTCGAAAACTGTGAATTACATGGTACATTGAACTGCAAATTATGTCTATAACTCATCCCTCATGTAAATTCACTGATGCCAGTGAAATTGCGGTGGTCACAAAAGATAGCACACTTTAACACCATTGCTATAATACTTTCAAAACATGGCTTTTTGCTTTGTTTCTTAATGATTCTTAAGCCTGTTACTGATCCTCAACATCAGGTAATGTGGTGGTTGACCTTGGAGATTTGTTGAGGTGTAGGAATGAAAAGCAAGAAATATGTCTTTAAATTATCACTTTCTTTTTTTCCTTTGTGGGCTTACCCCTTACACAATCTAAACACTTGCTCTAACCTGTCATTCTGTAGCAGTCCTTAGGATTGAACCATCACTCTGGGCCTCCCCTCTTTAGGCCTCTTTATGATTTGGTCTCTTTCATGTACTCCTTATTCCTTAGGAAATCATCTCACCACTGTCAGCATTTTACTTGTTATTTATCTTCAGAACAGCACATATCAGCCGAAGTAAGATCAAGAATGTAGTTTGATTTGGTTTGTTGGGGGTTTTTTTTGAGCTCTCAGAAGTGTAGATGATACAGTATGCAAAAAGGTAGATCTGACATTTCCCCCAGATAAGATGATGAACTATTTACAGCAGTGTGAGTGGTCTGTCAATATTTCAATAAAATCTTTCCTATAAAAGTGTTGACTGATGATACGAATGCTCACTGTGCTTATCTTTAAACTGCAGAACCAGCTGACAGCGTAACATTAGAGTTACATGAAATGGTGTTGAAGTAGAAGTATATAATAACAATTGTTAGTTCAGAACCATAATTAAAAAAACCTATGTTTAGGTGATTCATGAAAGAGGCACTTAAGACTGAGTCATCTCTAGAAAACACTCCTATGTCTGGTTAGAAGCCTGAGTTGTAAGAAATGCCTCCATGGTAGCTGAATGACAGGAAGCTGGGTTTCATTTGAGAGCATGGTATGCAGGTGGCAGACAAACAGAAACAACCAGGTAATGGGAAAAGGTGACAGAAAAAATCATTCATCTTGTCCATCTAGTTTTACAGACCAACACAGTGTGAGGCAGCCTCCTGACTACAGTAATATGCCTGGGAACTTCTTCTTGCAGCCTGGGAGGGCTGGGCTGGGCTCTTCTGCAGGGTCCTTGGAAAACAGACTGTTTTACATTTCACCTGTGCCTTTGGAGTATTGTCTAGATGCTTTAAATCACAAGAACAAAATTATTTCTGCTTTTATTCTGAAAAAAATAATGGAAATGCGACTTACGTATTTCTTGTCAAGTAGGCAAAATGACATTGACAGCATGTTTGGTCCAGTAAGGAAATTTGATGTTGGACTGTAGTGTTTGTCTTACTGTTTAGGTAAGAAGATGGATAAAACCAAGGTAAACTGATCTCAAACTCTCCAGAGGTGATGCCTATCGCTTCTCCAACCAGCAGAACCAGGAGCCAGTACAGGGCTCAAAGAAAGGCAGGCTGCTAGATGGCATGAAGGATCAGAGAATTAGAGTAACTCCTTATTCAGCAAGTGACTGTTCTTGTTTTAGCATGCAATGTGCCTTTGAAGAAGTCCCAGCCCACAGGTAAAGGGAACATTATGAACTACATTCATATTAAGATTTTATTTAAGTGGCAGCTCTCAAAAATGCAAGGTGAAAATAGCCAGAAGTCAGTTTCCACTGCTCTGTGAGTATAAACAGTAGGTGATCTCTGTGATGACATTTACCTATGCTGAAGAGAAGCAGAGACATAACTCTTTCATGTCAACAGTACTCATGAGTTATTCTGTCTTTCCTCAGGAGCAAAGATAAATGTCATCATAGAGATCAGCAGCCACGTAATGTACAAAGGATAGTAAATGGGTTTGATGTGGGTAGAGGTTATTTATTTTCATGAGTTATTGATGACCTTTAAGCAGGGACACTAATACTGTGGGAAACATTTTCTTCACTAGCAGTTCTATTTACTTGATATTTTTGTAGCCTTCAGACTTTCTGCCAATTACTATTTCATTACTTACTTTAATGGATAATTTTCTCAGTGACCCTAAAAAACCCATCAATTTTTCATAGAGAATTTAACTGAATTATATCCGGATTTTCAGCATTCACTGTGATTTCAGTTCAAGAAATTATTTCCATTTAAGAAAGGGCACTTGTATGCTGAAGTCCATTGTACATGACTGAAGTGCTCTTTTGGCTCTGGACTTACAATAAGAACAAAGAAATATAAGAAATGGTTCAAAAGCAGAGAGAAAATGAATGCATTTGGAGGTAGTATTCTAAGTTTGCAGCAATAGTAAATTCTCTTTTTTCAAAATGATTTGTTCTTGATGACCATAATACTTGAATATCAAAAGTAACCTGCAAGCCACGTCCTTTCCTCTGTACTGTTTATGTAAATAAACAAAAATGAAGTTTTAATTTCCTTGCTATTAGGCTTGAATGATGGCAAAACTTAATTTATTTCCAGTAAATTTTCATAAAATACATTTAAGGGAAGTATATCACATTTTAAATTCAAGTTGCAAAAATATGCTAAAGTTGTGAGTGAACAGAAATTGGTTCGGCTCTCAGTGACACTTAACTAATGGGGTACCCTTCAAATCAGTTGAAGTTTATTTAGCTTAAAATTACATCAGAATTTTTTTCTTTCCTGGTTAGACATAAAGAAAGAAAATGGATCTGAATGGGAAGTGTTTTCCCTTAAATCACAAAAATTACTGATAATAAAAGAATGAAGCTTTCCAGAACAAAGCATATTTATCAAATGTTGAAGTACTTTAAATTGAATCTAAGAAAAAACATTCTATGTTGTGAAGGGAAGGAAATAGGAACTGCGCTTCACAATAGAACATCTACCCTGCGACAAAATACTGCAGAATTTAAAGAACACATCGTATGATTGTGAAAGGAACTGCGATAATGGAAAACGAGCTTATTTTTGAAATGTGGGAGATGCTGACTCTGTGAGTTGAATCTGAGTTTAATCATGATCAAGCAAGTTTTTCTGGTGTGGTAGGAATATAGATTTTGTTCTCTGCTTAGTTTATAACAGCAAAAAGGATTAAGAGCTATATCATCCTAGTAAACTCAAAGAAGGAAGGAAAAGAAGTTCATCTAAGGAGAAGAATAATTATATAGATCTGAGAGTTCCTCAAAAAAATGATAGTGAGAACATCATCACAAATTATCTTAATGCAGAGGAAGGGGAGAATGTGCATTAAGAAATAAATTTAAGGAAACCAAGAGCTCTGTATCAGGATCAGATGTAAGAAGATAATGTCTGCAAACAGAAATCAGATCAGGTTACAAAGGATGAATGTAAAGAAGTAAAAAGTAAATGTGGAAACCAAATACAAAAGCTTAAGCTGAGGTGCTACTAATAAAAGATATCAAGCATCTAAAGAAATATTTATGTTAGTACCAAGAGGAGAATGAAGGAATTGATCTACTGCTGAGCAATAAGAGAAAGCTGTTGCTGACAACTCTGAAGTGTGTAATACCTGTTGTATCAGTCCTTGTAAAAAATGATCTATGCTTTTTTGCAGTAATGGGTCATGCTCAGGCTGAAACAGGAGATCAGGTGAGAGGTTTAAGGAAATTAAATGTTTTCAGATTGGCTTGGTCTAGAAAACTTCATCTTAAGGTTCTTAAAGAACTCATTGAACCAATCTGGAACTCCCAGTAATTTGATACTGTAGACAAATGAGAGGGCAGAAAAATAAAAAAAAAAGATAAAATATAATATGTATCTTTTTAAAAAGGGGTGGGAAATGTGGAGGAAATGAGACATCTTAGTTTGCTTTTCAATTATTGGAAAAACTCTATCCCTTTATCCCCTCTCAAAATTCTTGGAACTGTATAATTGTAGGCACTTGAAAGGTGATGAGGAGATTTTTAACAAACATATGGAAGGTTCTAGATAAATCCAAGTTTCCTTCCTGACAGGATAAGGACCAGTCCATTTAGGAGAAAAACAGCAGCTGTCTTGTATCCTTGCACTAGTAAGGATTTATTTTATTTTTTCTTTACTTTTTGAAATACCTTCATAATTAAGGAAGAGAAATAGATGAAACTATCATGGCAAAACTAATAAGAAAATCTTACTTTAGAAAGCAGTTAAAAATGGCTCATTCTAGAAGAGATTATTAAGCAAAGTTTCTCAGAAGTCCATTGTGGCGCTGATTCTGCTCAGTATTTTCAGTAGCCACTTATATGATGGAATATGCTTATTTTAAGGCTATACATGACTCAAAGTCAGAAGGGATTGCAAATACCCTAGACAACACAGAATTAGAAATAAACATGACAAGTTATGGAAATGACAGGGAAAAAATTAAATACAGAAAAATGCAATATTATAAGTGATCATAAATTGAATTTAGGTTAAATTTTTGATAATGTTCAGAAAAGGCAGGTCTTCTGGGATATATGAAAAGGAGTGCAGTCTGTGTATGTACAAGGTAATCCTTCCATTTGGAGTCCCAGAACACTGTTTGGCTTTGAGGTCATCACTTCAAGAAAGACATATGGACAAACTGAAGAATGTCTAGAGAAGAAAAGCAAGAATGATCAAAGTTACAGAAAATATGGCCAAGGTAGGTGCAAAAAAAAGTTTCAAAGAGAAAGGAGAGAGCTTTTGTGCCACAGTCATCTTCAAATACTTACAAAGACTGCTGTAAAAGCAAAATTGTTTTCTATGCCAGTGGAAGTTAAGACAAGAAGTTGTGACTTTGAAAATCAACAAGAAAGATTTAGAGAGGACTTGATGAAAACCTTTCTAATGATAAAGATAATTAAATGTTGGAACAGAAAGAAGTTTCAAAGTCAACCTCACTCTCAGACCTTAAACACAGGCCCAATAAAAAAGTCAGAATTAACAAAATATAGTTATGACCTCTCTGCAGCATGGGAATGGATAAAATTACATTTGTGGACCCATTTCAACCTTGTTTTTTGTTAATTTCCATAGCTTGAAATGAGAAGAGAGAGAAGATCAGCAGCCCGTGTCAAGCATGTTTAGTATGAAAAGAGGAAGAAACGAACACTTCTCAACTATCATTCAGTATGTGATTATATATCACTGATAGATCATGGTGAATTAGATACTGTTCTATGGTTAGATTTTTGTGGAATTACGTAGATCAGATAAAGATGAATCAAAAAATTATTTTGTAGGCTGTTCTTGACTACTGTTATTTTCATTACACCATATATGTATCCAATAAAAGTCTTTACTACCTAGCTAATAGTTCTAAAATGTGATAAGCATAGAGGATATTTCCGCATCCAAACCTCAGATAAACCCCAGTGGTAAAACTGAGGTCCCTTATCTTTCAGCCAAAACATAAATGATTAATTATCATTTCACACAACAGACAATCTAGTTCTGCTCTTCATTTCTCTGCTCTGACCTCTGGACTGAAATAACAAAGCACAATTTTAGGTTTAAAACAGGTTTTAGGTTAACAAGGTTTAGGCCTTGTTAAACTTGTTCACCTGATAGCTATTACCAACATAGGGTCTGGATCAGCATTATTTCTCTGCTTTTATTAGGTTTACTATTTTACAGCAGTTTGAGTGGTATAAAAATCAGGTCTTGTGGTGCTTATCATAGTTTATATTTTGCACAGGCGAACAAGCGCTTTTCTGACCTGTTAACAAATGCTAGTCAAGTTATACATTATAGCAATTCAAAGAGTGATTAAACATGTTTGTTTACAATTTGGAAGTTGGCAAATAGTTTTAATGTTGTTTTGCAGCTAACCATTTAGCAATATCGGCATATTCACTTCACTTGTTTACACTGGGGCTTAACTTCGTACATTTGCACTCCTAGTGTTAAGCGTGGAACAACATTAAGGCCCTGAAAATTTTCCCTGTAATGCTCAGTAAGTTTCATCTGTGTGTAAATCCTGTATTAAATTCATATGTAAATTATATGCAAATATATAATTATCATGCTAGTCATATGGAAAATTTCAAAAGTATTTCCAGTACTAAAGTTCAGATTAGCGAAAGAGTATTAAGCACATTTGATTGTTAATTGCACATCCTTAAATAAATCTATAATCTCCTTATTTTTAATATTTACATTTTAGATATAGAAAATAAATTCATATATATTTTCCTTTTCCTTTTTACTTTGAAAGTAGTATACCATAATTTTTCATGATACTGTTTACAATCTGGGAAGCACAGCGATAACCCAACAAGCATTTTAAAATGAAGACTCAATAAAAAAAAAAATAAATTTGGAAGCAAAACAGAAGCTGCAGGAACTGGAAACTTTTGACAATTGTATCCAGCCATCAAAATCAAAGGAAGAGATATGAATAAGGTGACAGATCTGAAATTATGTGTCCTTTTTTCTCTACATTTAAAAAAAATAAACAGACAATACTTGGCCACAGGAAAGCTAGAAAGAAGTCTATTGAGTATCATCTTTCAGGGGCAGGGGAAAATGTACTGTAATCATTTTATGACAAAAGTACTGACCTATGGTACCATCTGTTTGCTCATCTCCTTCATCTACCAGCAGTTTTCTTCTTGTTGGTTATCAAGGTACTGAGAATATTAGCTATGATCAACAGAATCTGTTAGGTACAACGAAATATAGAGTAGTAATAGCACCCAGCCTAGTCTTCTCCTGTATGAATTTGTGTTTGACATCAACTAATCAGTGTCAGTAGCTGACTGGCATGTTTCTAACCACACCTGATTTAATAATTTTTGGTTTTATGTAATATTACAGAGTGACCACAGAGCAACTTCAAAAAAAAGCTAGACCCAAAACTTAGCTCCAGTTCTTGGCAATCTTCCATATTTCAGAAAGCAGAAGGCTAGACATATGTTAAAAACAACAACAAAAATTCAGTCCTGTACTTCTAAAAGTACATCTGTCCCTTAATTGATTTGAAACACTGTAGGTGGATTTGATAACTTTAGTGGAATAAACTACAGGAGTTTCTCCAAAGGCTTTTGGACATCAGCTGAAGGAATTTCTGTGCATACCAATTGGCATTGCAGTAGATGAAGCTACTGGTAACACCAGACAATCATGACATGATTCGCTGATGTCATGTTGCTTCCATTGCCACACTGCACCAAGGACCGGGGCTGGTGATGAGACTCTCATGCATCCATTCGGTGCAGATATGCCTGTGCAACACTGGAGCCATTGCACACAACAGTTATGCCAAGGAAGGATGGAAACAAGTCTCCACTTCTTAAAAATTAATCTTCAAAAGAATGAATGGAGAGCTGTATGTGTTTCATGCCTGTTTGGGAATGCCTAGAGACTGTAGGAATTTTTTAGAGGCAAGGAACAAGAATATTTTTAACATTCAGTTAAATACTCTTTTCATCTTTGAAATGACCCTTCAAATCAGATTTCAATATGGCTCTTCTTATATCCCTCTGAAAAGAACCTTGGAGATAACACATTATAATTTTTTTTTCTTCAATCTTGCTTTTTTGATAACTCAATTGTTTTCCAGAGTACAGCTGAACAAATAGGGAAATAATTTTTTTCTTACTGTATATTCATGAGTTGATCTCAACAATAGCCACATATCCTGGTATACCACATCATTGGGGATATTAAAGAATTAGACGTAAATATACTACACATCTTATGAACTTACTGCATATTTATTAATATACTCTACTACTTTCAGTATGATAAGTGCTTCTGGGTCTAACATTTACCTGCATTCCATCTGTTTACTTTGCTTTCATAACAGAGTTATTAGGAAATAATAGCCTTCCATGGATGTTTCTCAAGAGGGTCTAATTTCTCTTTCTAACATGTTTTATTTGCAGGCAGTGCTACCTGTATGTTTGTATCCTAAATAGCACTATTTATATCCTTGCACACTGTTTTCACGGCAGCTGGTAAATTTGCATGTGATAGCATCAACACGATGCCCTTTTCTTGTACTTAAGGCTTGTAATATGTTCCAGAAATCCTGTTAATCACATCACATGTCACACAGATAGGTGCGAAGAAGTGTGACTGTAAATATTGATGAAGTAATTCTAGAGTTAGCAATTTGAAAATAATTAAAGCAGCACAAATAATCATGCCCTTCTAAACAATTTTTCTAATGATTTGAAGACTTTTTTTCCATGATTCAATGCAAATCACAAACTCAAAAAAAATCTAAACTTTTCTTGTTGAAATAGCACAGCTATTACTGCCTGTGTTAGGAAACACTTGCTTCTACACGCTTACAGTTGTGGTATGCTACAGACACTGTTCCCTCACCTGCTGAAATATCTCTCTATGGACATAACTTTCTTTTGTACTAGTTACAACAGATATATAAATGTCGTTCACCCATCATACAAACACATTCTTGAGACTTCTGGAATACGTTTTGTGTTGTGATGAATAGAAGACACTCCACAGCAAGAGAAAGAAGCTAGAAGCCAAGATGAACATTTCTTCCCCTTTAGAAAAATCAGCCATTTACCCAGTAGAGGAGTCCTCCCATATCTCATAGGGTATACAGGCTTAAGCTGTTTTTCTAACCTGCAAAATACAGAGACTTGAACACAGCTTTTTATCTTTTAAACATCTGGTTAGTGGTTACTTTTTGGAATTTTTTCTTGTTAGTCCATAAAAAGGTCATCAAAGACCAGATAAAGCCTATGCTGTCTTTGAAGTCAGCATATGCCTGAGAGGAATTTTTGATTCTGAAAAGTCAACATTAACTGATGGGAAGGCTGTGGTAAAATCACTGTTAACCAGTCTAAGCTTACTACATCAGCAAAAGTTCTGCTAGCTGCTGCTACTTTTAAGTCTTTCCTTTTTTTTCAGATGCTGAAGGGAACTATATTTACTCTAAGTGTACCCTGAATCTTATACTGCATTTCAAAAATCATGGGAGGAATTTTAATGAAGCAAGAGCCTTTTGATTGGAAAAGAAACTAGCAAGTAACAAAGTTAATTCAGGATTTTCTTGTTTATGAAGTTTTTCTTCAATCCATACTTCCAAGAAAATGTGCTTGAAATCACAGCATATATTTTAAAAGGTATTTCAAACTTCAAAACTGCAGAAGGCTGAAAAAATGTTGGATGAAACTATATGAGATAAAGACATAGTGCACAATCAGTACTTATAGGAGTATAACTGTGAAGAGAGCAGTTCTTCAAAAAAGAGAGACTAAGCTGATCCTGAAAAAAAATCTCTGAAATGTAACAGAACAGTCTTCACTCATGTGTTCCCTATTTGCTCCTTAAGAATGTCAAGGCCTTTTAGCACAACTGCCAAAGGAAAAGGTGGTTTTATCATTTGCCTGACTCTAAAATCTTCCTGTCCTCTGATTTAAATCACTGGGTTCCTGAGTCAGGATCTACTGCACCACTGGCCTCGGCATGACTCTCCTGGGTAATTCCACAGCTTGTTAAACTATTTCTGCCATATTTTATGTGTTATAGGAGGGAAGAAGGGGCTTCTAAAAGGACACTGAAAGGTAAAGACAGATATTTGTGGAGATTGATAGAAAACATATGACCTCAGCATGTGTTGAAAAGCTGCTTCTGTTGTGTTTAAAACTGTGGGTGCCCAATGTAAGGCTGTAGGAATAATATTAAGCAACATGTAAGAGCTTTTAATATGAACATCTTCTTGAGTCTTTTTAGAAGGTTTAATATCCAATCGTTGCTTGATCTGTTTCTTATTCTGTAAATTGCCTTGTGTTTCTTCCTTTTCTTGGTGCAAGAGTGCATTGTAAATTACAGGCAATGTTAAATAGCTAATAAAAGAATGCCATATTAAAGCTCATAGGTGGAAATCTTAACCTAAATTATATGAACATGGAGAGAATGAACTTCAAGTTCTGTAATTTTCCAATGTACAAGTTCAGTATACCTCCCCGACCCTAAAAGCCCCAAACCCAACATCTCTTCATAAATTGTAAACAAAATTAAACAAATATTTAATTGCTTGTGATACTGACTTTTTGTATGACTGTGAGCAAAAAAAAAAAAGAAATGAATGTTAACAAGATGACTGTGAGGAGCAAGGCATCAGTAGAATAACAGAAATTTTGGAATATAAGTAAGACCAAGAACATGCTTGTTTAGCTTATTTCAGGGAGTTATGAATCCTTTATTTTACCATGAATTAATAGTATCTCCAAAAATTGCAAATGAAAGTGACCAACACTGGAAAGGAATTAAATTTTTTTTAAAAAGAAGAAAAATCTTATAAATTGTAAATAAAAGTGTTTATTATAATGTTTAGTGTAACATTATAAAGTTACAGAAGGGTTTTACTACATGAAAACCCCTGTCATTGTTTGCTGTTGCATCTCAAAGATTACATTTCAAACAGGAGATAAAGCCATTGAAATTTTATATTCAAATCATTAAAATGCAAAGAAACAAAATTAAGGTGAGATAATACTTCTTCCGTGCTTTTGGAAATGTTCTGATGTTATTTGCAACCAGTTGAATGTACCATGAATGCACAAGGAATCTAGTCTGTTATTTCTAGACTTTGACACAAATGCTGGTTTAAAATACTAGCTCAGATTTTATACTAATGCTGTTATGGAACTGGAGGCATAAGCTACACACTAAATGCAGCTCTTTTCAATGCTTTGCAGCTTATATCTTAAAATATTTGAAGACATCTGTTTGCAAAGCCATATGTTTTTTTCTGAGAGTTAATTTACTTCATTTTGATTGAGTCAGAAGCACTGATTGTTTTGTAATTTCCAAGTAGGAAGAGGAAAACAAATCTGTTTAAACATTTTCTGGTAAATTTGGTTTTTTGATTGGGTGGTGTTTTGGTTTTTTTTTGGTTTTTTTTTTTTTTAATTTAAAAATGCACAAGCAAATGCTTTAAACAGAAACTATTGTTTCAGCTGGTAGGGATATAAGAGTTTTAACCCTGCCAGGGAAGCTTTAAAACTCTCCCTCTTTCCCAACAGTTTTCTGCTTGATTGCCTATCTCAAGTCAAGCCTTGGGTAACTATACTGAGGAGCTTCAGATAGGTGGCCTTTGAGAAGCCTTGTCAGACAAAATGTACCAGGGTTTTTTATCCAATAAATGACTCCACTTGAGTTCTATCGGCAACATAATATTTTTAAACAAAATTACTTCTTTGTGTGTATTATTATGGGAAACTTAATGCCTTCTGTCTTGTTACATTAAAAAATGAAATTTTTCACTTTATTGGCCAATGGTTTGACTATTATCAAATACAAGTTTTTTGTAACCTCACAGTGAGTTTGGTGCTGAAAAAGAGCTTTGTTTCTTTAGGGCTACAGAGAAAATCAAAAGTTTGTAATGCCAAGCTTATATGTCATTAGGGCCACATGCATGATTTTCTTCTTTTATAATCATTTTCTTTAAAACGTGAAGACGGAATTTTAAGCAGTTTGTTAAAATGACAACTTTTCACTCAAAGAGCAATACGTTACTTCTAAGTTCTTTAAGAGGAACAAATGCATTACTGGGAATTAGCAGTCTAGTTTGATTCTGTAAGTGCTATGGAATCAATAAATGATCAAGGTTGGAAGGGACCTCTGGAGGTCCTCTGGTCCAAGAACCCTTCTCAGGCAGGGACACCTGGTGTCTAGAGTTGCCCAAGACTATGTCCAGATGGCTTTTGAATGTCTCCAAGGATGGAGACTCCATAACATCCCTGGGCAACCTGTGTCAGTGCTCAGTCACTCTCATGAAAAAGAAATTTTCCTTATGTTCAGGTGGAGCTTCTTGTGTTTCAGTTTGTGCCCAGTGTCTGGGTGCCACTGAGAAGAGCTTGGTTCAGTCTTCTTTACCCCTTCCTTACAGTTATTTATATATATTGATGAGTTCCCCGCTCAAGCCTTCTCTTCAGGCTGAACAGTCCCAGCTGTCTCAGCCTTTCCTCACAGGAGAGATGCTCCAGTCCCTCAATCACCTTTGTGGCCCTTCATTGTCCTCTCTCCAGTATGGCTATGTCTCTCTTGCACTGGGGTGCACATAACTGGAAACAGTACTTTCTGTTAACACAGGCTTTCTGCTAACATAGAAAGTGCTTAACGTTTCTTTAACATATGTTGGGTTTAAATTGGATTTCAGACAAGCATAAAACAAAAGGTTTATCACTAAGATGATAAAATGTGGCCTTAAAATTTTCTTTCCCAAGAGAGCTTGGCTGCTTGTCACTGAAATCTGCTTTATGTTCACAGTCAGTTTACCCTTTCTTAACATGTTGTCATACATCCACAGTGGGGTCGCCTCCCAGCCCCTCTAGACTGAGTTCCTGAAACTAAATTAGCTTTGGCTAAGCTTTTGTGCTAACATGCCTAGAAGAAAAACTGCAGCAGTAAGTAAAATATATTTCATATTAATATTTGGAAAAGCCTTGTAAAGTACTGCCCAGTTCTGTTAGCTGTAAATCAGTTACTGCCAAAATATCACCAAATGGGTGGTTTAGCTGTAGCAACAGTGTAAATGCACTCAGGGGTGTGCATTTTGAAAATGTGTACAGAAGGTATTGTCACAGAGCCTAAACATGAATGGCATTATTTGTTCTTTCATTTTTCCCTCCTCCTCAGCTGTCTGTAAGAAGTGACACTTTAGACAATGTGCTTTTCAAAGGTCTAAAACACTGTAAAATGTGAAAAAGTATGCTCACTGAACACTGAGTGCCATTACTTCCGGAGAGTTGGGGCTCTCACAACATGTAAACATACTAAAATTGTGAAGCTGAATTGCTGTTTTTTATCAAGTCTCCTACATAAATGTAATGATGGAAGATCAGAATGTTCATCATCTGTAAGTTTAAAACATGCTATTGGAAAAATCTTGCAGTCATTTAGTCATTCACCAGAAACATTTATCACTCATTTCAGACCATGGGCATTTTCAGTAAGGTTGGCATGCTACTGAGAACAGAGTGCTGGCACTAAAGCTGTAGGTTTGATATCATCTGGAGATTTCCATACCTGCATGGAAAATTCTTAAATAGGCGATCAAGATTCATTTAGGACATTTTTTGTTGCAAGAGCTTTAAAGAACCTCAAAAGAAGTAAAGGTCTTAACCTCCTCAGGCAGACTTTAAAATACAGTCCTGAGCAAATCAAGCCAGTGCATAACAATGTCATAAAACATAGAAGGGAGATGAGATGTCTTACATCCATTATCACTCAATGATTTCAAGAATTTCTATAGCTGTGAAAAGCTGGGTGTGAAACTTAGTAAGGACATCCCCCCACCCCACCCCCCTTTTCTTCACTTTTATTCTTGGGTTGGTGAGGGAAGCAGGATATCCTCCAACCTTATGAACATTGTCCTGCTCATTAATTTCCACAAGCTCCTTCCACAGTCAATGGAGAAAAGAAGAAAGAGACTCGTTAGAGGGACTTATGGCTGAAGTGCATCTCCAGGGCTGTTCAGTTCTCTGTTCAAGAGTCTGTAAGAGGAAAAAAAGGAAAAATAAATGTTTTTTGTTTTTGTTTTTTTTTCTGGCAAATGTTTCATTGTATTTGAACACTATAGGGCCAACATTCATCATACTTCAAAACCCCCAATTCTGTCCTTCCTGCTTCAGTGATGTTTTCCCCCATCAAAAAAAATCAAGCAATTTTACTATCTGCAATTAAAAACAGGTCTTCTGAAAAATGGAAAGGCCTGACTGTTTAAGATGAAATAAAATGTCACCGAGCTTCAGAAATATTCTACTTTTTGGCCTTAAGAGTGCCAAGTCAAAATGTCAAGTTCACAAATCAGTAATTTTTCCTGGCTTCATATTTGGATTATTAGATATCACAATGGAGTAGAATGATGACAATGTCATTCATGATAATCGCCACCATCTTACAACTACTCCAATAATAGCATGAAAAAGTGTAGAGTTGAGATTTATGAGAATATCATACAGATAATTTCACTAGATATCACAAACACTACAGACTACCTCTCTTATTCTGTATTTATTCTGTCATCTGCCAATGGTGCAAAATAAACTACTGCAAGCTATAAAGAGTTTTGAAGCTAAATAAGGCAATGATACATACTATATTAAAGGTTTTAATGAGATCACTATTCACTTATGTTTCGTAACGTACACCTGATTTTTCAGCAGAAGTCCACATAGAAATTGACCTAAAAGCTGGAAATGAAATCTGACTTTGATTTTTAAGTTACAATAGCAAGTGAGTACATCTGAGGGCTTTAGAAAAGACTTTTCAATATAATTGTCACCTGAAGCTCTACAGAATAAAGGAAGGGAATGAAGATCAGAACAAGGGTAGTTAAATTAAGCAAAAAATAGCAATTTACTATCTTAGGAAGGAATAAAAATGATAGTGCCATCCTTCTTTTAATTTAAGAAGTATAACAAAAATTCTATATTTGACATAATAAAGACCCAAATCTGTACTGTAGTACTTGCAGATGCTGCTGGATTTAGCTTCTGAGGAATACTGTTATTTCTTCAGTCCCATGTATTTCTCTAAAAGTTAGTAATACTAAAAAAAATGCTTTTTATCCAGGAAGGTACCGGGATATTTTTTTTCAAACATTTATGCCAACCGATATTTGAATGTCTGTGTTGATATGAAGACCCTAACTGAGTATCATACATGTATTTGACAGTATTTGAATATGGATGCTGCTGAGGAACAGTTCTAATTATCTAAATTTTAACCTATTTGACCATCTGAAATACATGTACATCTGAAGTGCATGTATCTATGTGTGTATGCTGTTCATCTTCTATGTTGTTCCACAGTTTTTTCTTGGCAATTACTATGTACTAAATTCAGTTCTTGGCATATTTAAAGCAGAAGGAAGGAATCTGAGAGAAAAGAAATTATAAAATGTCCTTTTTCTTGCAAAACTCAGGTTTTCAGTGACACTGATGTTTTCCTACTTACACACTGGTTTTGAAGGAGTCAAGAAGTCTTGCTCATATACCGATTTTAAAGACAAACATTAGTGTAGCCAACTCCAAAGAACTCTGAGACCCATTGCTATCTTCCCCTACTAAGCTGAAAAGGTACAAAGACTTTCAAGGAATAGCTGTGACTTAGAGTCCACATGAGGTTTTTGGATTTTCTTTTCTTTGATCCAGGGAAAGCTGGGTTTAGGTTGGGTAGTGTATAAAAGCCGTGCGCTGCAGGTAACTTCTCAAAGGTTATCTTTTTTTTTTTTTTTTTTTTTTTTTTTTTTTTTTTTTTTTTTA
>NW_009260028.1:4236376-4239838 GCF_000687185.1 Egretta garzetta | reverse complement strand
CGGCGCGGCGTGGTTTTATTTTCAAATGTTTTTTTTTTTTTTTTTTTTTTTTTTTTTTTTTTTTCATTTTTCAGATGGGAATCCAACTTGCTTTGGCATTTGGAAATGTAACAAATATTTACTTGCTTTATGCCACAAAAGCTTAAAAAACATCTAGCTTTTATTTAAAAAATAAAACTAAACCCTATGTTCTTTATCTTACATTTGCCTTATTTGTATATGATATTATTAACATAAAGTAATGAGCTGGGCACATTGCTTTGGCTTTCTTTATTCATGGACAGCATGGAGTATTATTTGTCACTAGACTGCACAGTGTGTTGTTATTTTTCAGAACGTTTTAGTTCACATAAGAGTGATCCAGTTCACACTCCTGAATTTCAGTTACAGATTCGTTTACATGCTGACAGAGTAGATAGCAGATGACAGTGAACTGTTACATGTTTCAAATTATAGAGTAAATGAAATGATGCAACAACAATAACCCAGTTGCATTAACACATGCAAATGAAAAAGTTCAAATATTTTTATATTACATTATTTTTCACTTTGACCAACTACAGACTTGATAAATCTTTTTGTAATTTTGAAAACTCCATGTGTGTATGTGTGTTTGTGTGTGAAAGAGTTAACTTCGCAAGGGAAAATTTAGCCTGTTTACAAGGTTTATATTTGCTTGGTTTTTTCTTTAATGAACATGTGATATACATAAACATATTTATACACATGTGAAGAGAAATATTTGAGTTATGGTAGGAAAAAATCCAATGAAAGAAAATAATATCAACTAGAGTTCTGACCATGTTTCAACGTTTATTGAAGTTCTCAATAAAAATTATTTCTGGGTTGCAAGTAGCTCTACATGGAAACAAGAGTTTGTTGCTCTTACACATACCTAAACACATAAGCATGTTGAAATTCTGATGCCAGGTTAAATCAGTTTTTGATGTGAAACCCAAGATGTTTTCTTCATGATATAATTCAATTTCAAGTTTGTAGAGATACAGTTACATTATAAAACACAAATTTGAGATTTGTTTTTCATTTGACTTTTCTAAAATTCAGATAAGGATTTTCAAAAAACTTTCATAATTTGCACAGCTATAAAAGCTGTTTTCTACATTTACAAATAAGTTAGAGAGCTAAGTCAGTGTTTAGAGCCTCTGTTCAGATAAACCTCATGACAAGTTTGGAGATTTTTTGTAAAGCTTATCTGAAAATGTTTATGCACTTTTGGCTGGCAAATTTAGCTAGGAATCCTGCCAAACTAAAGTATCTATTTTCGTTCTTGCAATACTTCTATGAGTCAAGTTGAAAATCCTACAGAGGACGATTGTTGTTATTTAATAGCAGATTGAGAATCTTTTCCTCGGGAATAAAATTAATCCTTTACATGAAAAATTTGTTTAAACCTCCAGTAGTCTGTTGTTTTGGTGTCGTGTCATGTCTGTCCATCCGTCCTGCCCCCCCCCTCCCGCCCCTGCCCCGTTCCAATGTCAATCTGTTTAATTATTTCTTTGCTCTTCAAGTCTCTATATGTGTCTTGCTCTAATACCTCCCTTCCCAGTCCTGCTCTTCTTTGACAGTCTGTGCTCAGCTGGAATTCCAGAGACTGGTGTCACCTCACCACAGAATATGATGGTGGAATGGATCTGGGTTTAGATCAGTATAAATCTCCACATTTGCTTATCTTGTAAAGGCATTCATTCTAGCTTTATATTCTTTTCCTGTTAGGGAAAAGTACACTTAGGAGAAAATGAAGGCTGAGGAAAAATGACTACATATTTTGTCTTATAGTCTAGAATAGTATAGTCTACCATCAGAAAGAATTAATATTATTTCTATCTGTCTAATGAGTTGTAAAAGGACATACAAGGCTGTGCACTTGGAAGGGAGAGGGAGATTATATTTTTTTTTAGAAAGAAGGCTATATGAACCTTTATTTCAGGGGATTGTAAGGGAGTATGTTTAACTGTGCCTTAAGAATGAAAATGTTACCATATTTCAGAAAATCTTTCTACTTACTGACATGAAGATTATGCTGCCTAAATGTGAGGACAGTTTTTTTTTTATTTTGCCTGATATCTGCTGGATTCAGCAAAGCAGGACTGTGGAGGAGTTAGTTATGGCTCACAGATTACAGGGCCAGTGTTACAGTGACCTTGGGGCTTGGCAGAGTTTAAAGCAGCATATGAAGTATATGAGCCAGAGCCACCTCCTAGAAAACGAATGGCGACACTTTGCCAATAGACTTTGCTGTCCCCAGCACAGCCCCATGTAAGAGCCTGGAGAGCACTTGTATTCCAGCAGCTGGCTTTTATGTCTGTTTTTACCGGGTGGTAAGCCCTCAGGCCATGAGGATTCACCATGTGGAGAGAGGGAGCAGCTTTCTAGCTCTGCACTGTCAAAGCACTGCAAGGTCTCTGAGTTCCATGAGACCTCAGACATGCTGTCTAACACCAGTCTGTGGCATCCAGTGCTGAGTTGTGTGGGATGGCAAGTTATTGTCAATAACAGACCTCCTTATAATTTTAGAGAAAGAGAGAGAAATCTAGTTGGAATAGAAACAGGTTTGGATCAACAGCAAAAAATTCACAACAGCACTTCATTCAATTTTATATTTCCTGTCATTGTCTCTCTCTTTTTTTTCCCAGTGCTTTCTCTGCAGATTTTCCATTCCACTGGATTGTGATATAGTTATATATGTGTTTCTGATTTTACATTATATCACACTGACAGTTCATAAAGTGAAAAATACCAGTGAGGCATTTTCGTAGGACATTTTAGCTTTGTCCTGACTTTGAGTGGAATGAAATATGTTCTGTTAAAAAGGGAATTTATCGAGGTAATCACCTGCAGTGATCTCTTTCAACAGAACTCTTAATTTCACACCTTGTTCATAGACGAAATAAACCTTTGCTAAAGGCAGGTGTTTGACAAGGAACTGGAACCTTTTCTGCCAAGGCACCTAAACTGTCATTGTATACAAATATGTAGGATCAGAATCAGACTATAAAAACATAAAACCTTGTCAGTTTGGCTCACAGATGTCACTGATTGGGCTATGACATGGAACGAGTTCAATGACTATACACCTATCTTTTTCAGTATTATGTTTCCATGTTGTAAATTACACTGTGTATGTATTTCTGTAGGATTAGAAGCCTCCTGGTGTGTGCATTTTACGCTGATTTCTTCTCCTTCTCTTTTTGTCTTGCATACATTTACATGAAGAACAGACCCTAGCTGTGTATCTATGGATGTCAAAGGAGAGTGGAAAGACACATACACTGCTTTCATACTTACATACCACCTGCAGGTGCTCAGGGCTGTCGGGGGGGCTGCAGGGCGGCCCCTGTGAGGAGGGGCGGGGGCTGCCCCGTGCCGGACACAGCCGGTTCCAGCCAGCTCCAACGGCCCCACCGCAGGGCAGGGGCTGGCCCGCAGCCCGCATTGCGGGGG
>NW_009260028.1:4195372-4231062 GCF_000687185.1 Egretta garzetta | reverse complement strand
GGGGTCGCGAGGGGGGCCCCTGTGGGGGGGGGCGGGGGCTGCCCCGTGCCGGCCCCAGCCGGTTCCAGCCGGCTCCAACGGCCCCACCGCAGGGCAGGGCTGGGCCCGCAGCCGCCATGGCGGCGCCTCGGGGAGGGCCTGGGGCAGGGAGGGCAGAAGACATTGGGCAAAGAGAGGAACAACATAGGGAACAGCTCCACAGAGGAGGAGATGCCCCATTTTACTCTCTATAGAGCTATGTATGCATACACATAAACAAACACACATTTTTTTCTAATTCTGACTTTTCTGGAGTATTTTCTCAACAGTTAGGTATAATCACATTCTCAGTGAAAATTATAATTGCTGCCAATACAGACTGTGTTGTCCTACTGAAAAGAAAGGATTCTTACAATTTGAATCTGAGCAATTTTCTGTAAGGAGTTATTACCTACAAAGGTGTATATTTATAAGGCTTTTTTTTTTCCTTCAGCTTGTAACTTCAGCTAAGCACTTCAAAAAAATTTAACCTTTGAATACCTAAGCAGTCCTAAGGGGGTTAGTTCAGACACTGAAACACGCCATAACCTGTAGTGCATCTTGTAAACACTACCAAATTTCAACTAAAATTGCTTTCATCAAGCAGACCAGTGTTTTAACCTGTACCTTTAAATATTCTTATGCCAGTTTGCCTATTATACAGACAAAGAGGCCTAATTATGTCATCTGTGGATCAAAGCCTTCGACACAGTCTCCCACAACATTCTCCTGGAGAAGCTGGCAGTTCATGGCCTAGATGGGTGTACTCTTCGCTGGGTTAAAAACTGTCTGGATGGCCGAGCCCAGAGAGTCGTGGTGAATGGAGCTAAATCCAGCTGGTGGTCAGTCACAAGCGGTGTCCCTCAGGGCTCAGTTCTAGGGCCAGTCTTGTTTAATATCTTTATCAATGACCTGGACGAGGGGTTTGAGTGTGCCCTCAGTAAATTTGCAGACAACACCAAACTGGGTGGGACTGTTGACCTGCTTGAGGGGAGGAGGGCTCTGCAGAGGGACCTGGACAGGCTGGATTGATGGGCTGAGGCCAACTGTATGAGGTTCAACAAGGCCAAGTGCCGGGTCCTGCAGCGCTACAGGCTTGGGGAAGAGTGGCTGGAAAGCTGCCTGGTGGAAAAAGAGCTGGGGGGACTGGTTGACAGCCAGCTGAATATGAGCCAGCAGTGTGCCCAGGTGGCCAAGAAGGCCAATGGCATCCTGACTTGTATCAGGAATAGTGTGACCAGTAGGAGTAGGGAAGTGATCGTGCCCCTGTACTCGGTGCTGGTGAGGCCACACCTCGAATACTGTGTTCAGTTTTGAGCCCCTCACTACAAGAAAGATGTTGCATTGCTGGAACATGTCCAGAGGAGAGCCACAAAGCTGGTGAGGGGTCTGGAGCACAAGTCATATGAGGAGCGACTGAGGGAACTGGGGTTGTTTAGTCTGGAGAAGAGGAGGCTGAGGGGAGACCTGATCACCCTCTACAACTACCTGAAAGGAGGCTGTAGTGAGGTGGGGGTCGGCCTCTTCTCCCTCGTAACAGATGATAGGATGAGGGGGAATGGTTTGAAGCTGCACCAGGGCAGGTTTAGGCTAGACATTAGGAAAACTTCTTCACCAAAAGGGTTGTCAGGCTCTGGAATGGGCTGCCCAGGGAGGGGGTAGAGTCCCCATCCCTGGAGGTATTTAAAAGGTGGGTAGATGAGGTGCTTAGGGACATGGTTTAGTGGTGGGATGGCAGGGTTAGGTAAACAGTTGGACTTGATGATCTTAAAGGTTTTTTCCAACCTAGATGATTCCATGATTCTATAATAGTTAGCTTCAGGCATACAGAATGTCTGCCCACATGAAACTGATAACAGGACTTATGGTTTGATATATAATACTAAATATTAATGTTACATATAAGTACTGTTTGATATATTATTTTCTCTGTAATCAGGTTTGAGTGCTGTACTTTTCCTTTCCTACATCTTCTTTTAAGAAGCACCTTTTGTATGAGAGCTTACATGCATCCTAAATTAAAGCGAACTTTGTGGTTTTTTCAATGTCTGATTATTATTTGCATTACAGAAATGTAACAAATTATTAAAGTTTTTAGCAGAAAAAGAATATTTTCTTAAATGTCCTTCTCTGTTTATGTCACAGTCCAGACCAATAAAATAGTTTTAATCATCTCATACACATCTTCCATGCTTTAGACATTTTGACTTGTTAGGTTAAAGGTACACAGACAAACACATAGAAATACTTTTCTTTTTTTTTCCCCTGATCTTGCTCTCTTGGTTGCTATAGTAGAACAAAAGAAATTAGACTGTTCAATCTTTGTCTTAACAAATGCATAACTTATTGTCCTGTTGCAGTGTATACTGGACATTTCAAAATAAAAGCATTAGATAAACAGAAAGTTTAGCTAACCAACATTGTAACTGGGCAAGTATTCTTTTGTGACACTCATATCATGGACTGCGGTATCATGCATTTTACTGACTACTATGGTACAGATAGACATGAAGCATTTGGTTCCACCCATATATTACAATACCATCATCACCCTTTTGTGTACTTTGTACATACTATATAAAATGAAAAAAGGTATTAGAAAATGTTAGATATGTAACACAGTAACTGTTAATGTTCTTGAAAATTTGACAAATCTGACACTAAACTACAATTTAGGTAACAGACTGAATTGTAAGGGGATCTTCTCACATATCCTGTAGTTGTATATTAATTCTTTATTATGCAATGATAAAATGAAAGGGACTCTGAAATTTAATCAGTTTGAGAGGGACAAAGTGACTTGTTCTTTAAAATGAGTTCTGGTTGTCTTGGCAGGATTTTACTTCTAGTTGTTCCTTGGAAAACGAACTGAATAAGAAAGTGATTGAAATTGTCAGTAGTCTTAATTTATAAAATATATAGGCCCTATCTACAGGAATAATTTCACTTATCTTTTGGGAGTTAAATGTGGTTTGATATCGTTGGGTTAGTGTTTATGCAAAGATAAGTAGCATAGCTGCTGAAAACAGGTATCATGACATTATGACAAGGTCAAGTTTGTAGAGAATTTTAATCCCAGCTGGAAATATGCAGGATTTTTTTTTTTTTTTTGTTATTTCCTCATGAAATATATGAGTAGTTATATTTCATTAAAAAAATGGTATTAGATGTGTTTCATGGAAGAAATTTGACCCATAATTCAAAGATTAGATCCCTAAACAGTAGACTGAAAACCTGGTGATAAAAAAGTGTCTGGCTGTAATTTGAGGCAAGAGTTGACCATAATCATAGGTTTTCCTAGGCCATATATATATACAGTTTTGTGAAGAATTATGTTTATGGGATTACACATTTAAAATTAATTAATTTTCATTAAGATTTAGACTAAAATAGCTATATAATCCTTGAAGGTGACAATGTTACCTGTAAATTCAATTGCTAACTTTTAAACCCCTTTTTTAAGATAACTTGCACCAAAAAAAAGAAATAATGTATAACTCACTAGGGTCTGTAAGATGAAAATTTTCACTTTTGTTGTGGAATTTGTATATTTTTTGTTAATGTTTGCTTTTAAAAAGTGATCATTCTAATCTCAGCTCTAAAAAAACCAACCCAACTAGTGGATTTTATGTATCATCATCTCAGGCCAATCCAATTCAACATGGATTAGCATGACAGCGGTAGAGAATTCAAATTCTTTTTTTGCCTCCTTTCTTTGTTACACAGGTGTGAATTAAGGTTAGTGGGGGACTTCCATGAAGGTGGGCTGGGTCTGGTTTCATGAGGGAAGTGTGCACCAGTCACATGGACCATCAAGACTTTATGACATTTGGAGATGCTGCACCAGGCACGCCTGTTCCAGCTGGTAACTGACTTGTAGAGACCACATCATTGGTTTTGTTAGTGTGATACCACAGGGGAGGCCTTTGCCATACCACTTGATGTCTTCTCATTAGAGCAGCTGGGTTACCCGCTCAGCCCTGACAGAGCTCCTCCTACTGCAGCTTGCAAGCTGGATAGCACTCAGGAAGTGGCCTCTCTTTGCTGGGTGGTGAAGTTCCTGTCCCTGGGAGATCTCCAACTCTGGAATGATTGGGCAGCTATTCTCTTCCTTTCTGTGTAGCAGGCAGGTTAATTCACTGCTTCAAATGACTGTGCAATAAAGTTTTATCTCCAGACATTGTATCACTGCCTTAAACACTGTTAATAGCAACACATTTTGGCTGTGTTTTGTTTGGGGCTAGCTTTGCCTCCTTTAGGATGAAAAAAAAAAAGATAAAAGCCTTCTTTATTCATCGTCTTTGCACTGTCTTCTCATATAGTCTATTGAATTGTTTTGTGCTTTGTATTACAAATATTTTTGGGACAGGAGTCACATCCTAGCGCTGGTGCTTTAGGAAGTGTATTTGCATTATTCAACAAAATATAAACAACAGCAGTATTGGGTTGACCTTGGCTGGCTGGCTGTCAGGTGCCCACCAAGCTGCTCTCTCACTCTTCATCCTCATCAGGACAGAGGCATTTCTAAAATACCAGGAAAATAAACATCCTAGAATATTAAAACTAATGCCATCTTAGCAAAGTTAACAAGCATCTACCAGTGGCAGAATTTCCTGGCTTTTATAAATCATTATATTAGCTTTAAAAGATGTTATTAGGTAAGTGGAGAACAGTCTTAAGAAACCGGGATTACCATTATTTCTTTCAAAATGCAGACTGGCAGCTAAACCCCTAAGGTGAGATTTTGAACAGTCATATCTCCTATGTGTAATTACCTCATAGCACATCTCTGTTGTTAGGAACTGAGTCAGTTGTTCCAAGGGGCACGTCTACATGGGCTGCCTGTCTGCAAGCCTGTTCTAGGGGATGTTTCTATCACAAGAGAAAAGCTTTTATAAACAAACCCCAAAGAAGAAAGACTATCAAGCACTTGAGATGTTTTGTATTTTAATTGTTCTTTTTGTAAAAAGCAAGACTTTTTTTCCCTTTTTCAAATGTCACTCATTCTTTGATCTTTGGGGGGTGAGGGGTGCACATGCGTGTATGTGAGTAGTTTTCTATTTTTTTCTGCTGCCTCTTGTGCCACTTTTTTTCTTGTCTGTGTTAAGCACAGACAGTTCCTTTTCTTCACAGAAATGACAGAAATGTCACTACTGCATTTGCAATTTTCTTCCATTTTCTTCCAGTGTGTCAGCTTCTGCAAGTAACTGCTGTCCTCTGCTCTTCACAGAGTGAGCCCTACTAGCAGTAATACAAGATGACAATTGCAATCCTTCCCCATCTTTTCTCTGTTAGAAACATTATTATTATTTTTATAGAAAAAAAACACTAAAAAAGCACATAGTTTTATTAGCATTTTAGCATGCTGTATAGTCTCTTAAATGTGGTAGAAAAGCAGCATCTCCTACTTCAGGATATGAAAGATAAAAACCATATAATTTCCATGAAAACAATACAGTGCAAGTATGAGAGTCATGAAAAAGAATACAGGGAAGAGCTGAAAGGAGATTCTACTGAGAGGGGATACCTTTTTTTAAGGTATTTAGAGGTAAATTAAACCTCTCCAGAAGATCGCATAAAATGGACAAGACACAAAATAGGTGAGCATTTAGCTTCTGAAACATCATCCTTTCACTTGCTTGGGGAATTAAATATGGGTGCCTCTAATGTCTATTCTTTTTATAAATGAAGCTGTTGGTTAGAATATGTTTCTCACACCTTTCAGAAGGACAATATGTTGTGTTTGTTTCCTGGCTGCAGTGCACTAGGTGAGATGCAGTTTGGAGGAAGGCTCCAGACCAGAGAAGGAAGTGGGGACTAGATGTAACAGAAAAGTAGCACATTCATTTGTGAGTACTTTAGGTTTTAACTGATTTTTTAAAATTGGAGAAAGTTCAGAAAAAGAATATTTTTCCCATGAAATCTAGTTTAAGAAAAAAAATATATTCAATATAAAATTACTTTCCTTTCAACTTGATTACATAAAATACTTTTGATGACTATTACAGATGGGACTGTTGTCTCAGCTTTCTCAGCAGAGCTCTTCTTTGGATGAAGTAGTGTTGTCCCACCCTTTTAATTAAAGATCCAGACATATACCATACAGATCACAGTGTATCAGTCAATTTTTTGGGGGCCACTTTATTTCTCTATTCACTTAGGACTTTATTCCTTTCCTCAGAGGACAGTGGGTTCCCTTCCTGAGTAGTCTGTCACATGGAATGAAATCTGCTTTACCTTGCTTTGTTTTTCTGTGAAGAAGAACAGTGTGAGGGATTGCTGTAGAAACTGCTTAGCT
Source organism: Egretta garzetta (assembly GCF_000687185.1). Taxonomy (NCBI): domain Eukaryota; kingdom Metazoa; phylum Chordata; class Aves; order Pelecaniformes; family Ardeidae; genus Egretta; species Egretta garzetta. Next base: position 4,224,746 of record NW_009260028.1, on the reverse strand, counting down.
AAGTGCACGCTTCTGCTGTTTGCAACATTCTGCTCTAGTTTACTTGCCATTATTTCCTTACATCTTGATTTTTCTCTGAAATGTCCATACTTGTAAAAGTAAAGGAAAAAATGTAATATGAATCCTTTTGGAACTTTGTTAGTTTGTGTAAGATTAAAGAAAATATATTTCTTTTCCAAAGGAAAAACATATTTTGCCCACCCAGCTCTGTCTCCAGTAAACCTTAAGATATTTTTTAAGAAGAGATAGAGAACCTGTGGCTTATAATTCAGAATAGATTTATAACTTCATACAGATTATGACTATATGGGTTTTTTTTTCCATTACATTACAGTCTATTAATATGCAGCCTACCTCTGTCATTGAAAAATCTAATTAGCTATCAAAAATAAAAAGATTCCTCAACTGTGATCTAAAAATTTCACTACAAACATACATTTGCACTGTGTAAAAACAAATAACAAAGTCCCATTTGAGCCTTCAGAAAAGCGTAAATCCTAAATGGTACATATGTATTGATTCAGTCCTCTCTGGAGGCATGTGATTCATTCCATGTGAAAGTGAAAATGAATTTAGGACGTTCAATGCTCTCCCTCTAAAAATGTGAAATCTTCTAAAGACTTGTAGATCATCACCTTCATAGGTAACCATCATTATAACTTCCCCTTTGGATGAAACTGGTAAAAAATGATCTCTAGGGCTGGGTATACTGCAGTTCCATTCTTCAGTGCTCATATGGTACTGTTAGGGCTTTCTATGTTCCACCTGATCAAAATAAATCAGTGTAATTATTCATTGTTAGGAAAGTTAATACTGATATGAATGTGAATGTAATAATAGTAGTACTAACAGAAGTCTCAGCATCATGACTGTGTTTCTATATGAAGAAGGGAGAGTTTACAAGGCAACAGAAAAGAAATTTTATTTACAGTATTTCAGAAAATTCGGCTAAAAAATCCTGTCACCAGAACATGAGAGGCAGGAATTTTCTCACTTGCTGTCCTCAAGGAATAAGTGTATTGAGCCTTACGAGCTGCAAACACCTAACTGTTCACCTGAACCACTTATCAGACTAATGATCCATTTCAAGTCATCTTGCCTAATTACAGCCTATAGAAATAAAGAGTTTTCTGGACACATTTCTTTAAACTACTAGGAAATAAAATGTGTTATTTCCTTTGTAATATTGCTCTGTACTCTACAGGGCAAAACTCTCACTGGTCTCTTTGAAGGTGTCTTCAGTGCAAGTTGACCCAAACTAATATTTCAGCTTTAGTCCACAAGAAAATATACCAAGAACAGTTTGAAAAAGCCAGTTACATTGTGATTTGGAGAAACAAAGATTAGGAGCTTGTTATTTACAGTTTGGCTAAAAACTAAAAGAGAGAAAAAGCAAGTTTTAATACTTGACACTGATCAGTATGCATTAAACTTGTCTACCTTTCACAGAACAGTAAAGCTCATAATGGTCTAGGGAAGTGGTTGTTGAGGTGACAGCTCAAAACCACTTTGATGATAATGCAGTGACCCTAACAACTTCATCTCATAGCAATCAACAACAACAAAAAAAATCAGGGGGAATATTAGAGAGGTTTTTTGTTTCCTTTTAAATTATTTGGAAGCCTATATCCTTTTGACTTTCACTCATGAAATGGGAATTGGCAGCATAAAGCATTCTAGTCACCATTAAAAAACTTACAGAAGAACAAATCTCTATATTAATGGTATGAGTTTAGAAACAGTACTAACTCATTTCAGTTACACATTGACATATTCTGTTAGCTGAGATACTAATTCATAAGAATATAACATAAAAGCTTCTTTTTTGAACTTGGAGTCTAATAAGTAACAGTTTTAGAATAAATGTAATTTAAGAAACTATTTAGTCTTTCAATATAATGTTATTTTACATATATTTTCCTATTACACCTTTTTAATGACTCTTGATCTTCTGCTTTGTTAAAAGTTAATACTTTTTTTTCTGTTATTTTTCCCAATTAAAATTAACTATCATCCTTTAAATAAAATAAAATAGTGATTGGTAAAATAATTTAAATCAACATAAAAGTGTTTCTTTACCAAGAATACCCAAATTTCTCATATAATTTGTTCAGAACTGAGCAAAACTAGGTCAGGCTATGGTTATTACCTTCAGATGAGTGCACAGCAATGCTGAGGAACAGAAATTAGGTTTTAATGAAAAAGAGATAATTCCAGGAGAAGATTTAAGTCTTTACAAGTTTGGATTGTACTATAGCGATAAATCTTCTTTTATCTCAAAAACATGCAGAACATTCAGAAAAAAATGAAATCTGTAGTTCACAAAAATAATTGATGCTGGAAGTTGTCAGTGAAGAGGTGGCTGACCTTCTCTGTGCCTTGCCTTGCTTAGCAACATCCCTTAGCAACGACAGACTATTAGCACATATCATCAGATAGGAGAGAATCATGGACAACCAAATACTAATCATTTTTGCACCTAATGGGAGGTGTATGGACCTTTGAGACTTTGGATCAAGTCACAAGTCCCCAGAGTTGTCTTTTTTCACTAAATATTTCACTCATTATTTTTTAAAATGTTCATTTTAATTGGTTGGTTTAGTTTGTGGTTTGGTTTTTTTTTTTTTTTCTTTTTTAGTTGCTCATGTAAACATGTTCTGTCAACAAATTCTACCTAAATTCTCCTAACATTTTGTATATATTTTCTGTGGCCATGTAACTCTCTGTGGCCCTCTACAGCCATTACTTCATGTATGGGGTTAAGTCACATTGATTTTATTTGAATGTGTGAATCTAGAAATTCAATTATATACTTTTCTACCTGTTCTTGCAAAGTTACCCAGGCATCTCCTCCCTGTGTGCAGGAGGTACAGAGGTTGTACCAGTCTCTCTGACTGCACAGGCAGAGCTGCCTTTGTGGTTTCCTAACCCTGGAGCCTTGTGGAAATTATTAATGAAAAGGGAATTCCCTCTTCTGCATTAAAACCAAAGTTTGCTGTTGTGAAAAAAAAAAAAAAAGCAGCTTGCTTTAGTACTGTTTGAAGTCATGAGACTCACTTTCACTCATAGCATATGAGGTCAGAACTGCAGGCAAAAAAGTCTGATGGGATCTTCCCAGATAGGCTTGGGCTGCTGCTGTGATTTAGTGCCCCTGACTGAGAGTAGAGCTGTGTGACTTGGCTCCAGCAAAGGCAAAAGCATCAGAGTTCATGGCAGGCTAGGATGTACTCAGCCCAGAGAGGATATTAGAAGTTCATCTAGCCCTGTCATTTTGAAATGAAAGCGTTATCATCTGTGGGTATAAGGGGGTCAGTCCAAGACTGGGCACTGTACTTTCCCCTGTATAGTCTAATAGGATTTCTCCTCTGCCACATTTAGCTTTGTGAAGAGTGCCAGCTCTCTTTCTCTAACTGCCTCGGAAAAGTGGAATCTATCTCCCACCCTATGAGTGAGGTGCCTCATTTTTCTTCATTTCTGTGATAAAATACATTTTTTGAAATTCAGTACAGTTAACTCACAGCTACAAGTGATTAGAAATAGTTTATTTCCTCTTTGATTTGAAGAAAATTCTCTACTTTCTTTGAAAATATATAACAGCAAAGACTAATTCTTATGCTTAATTCCCAAGGCTTTTTTTCCTGTATATTAATTAAAGAAAATGGACAAATAAATCATACTAATACAGTCTACAGTGTATTTTAATAATTCAAAAATACTTTATTTAATTTTTGGAGCAATTGTAGGCATTAGATGATCTAATGTGCTTCTCTAGTATGTGCAAAAAAAAATCTTTATTAGTTTCCATAACTACATTTTATTGCCAAGAACATTTTTGTTATATCCGTATTCAAATGCGATGAATACATTTGAATATAGATACAACATACCAAATGATTTGTTGTACTGCAAGCAAGAGAAGAAGAATTATTAGTGCCTCATGGCTCTAATATTAGACAATAGTACAAGTAATAAGCAGAAGTATCAGCTGGAGAACACAGCCTGTCTGTTACACAACCACAGGTTGCTATGTCACACCTAGTATAGGCAGTTGAGTTGCTCTCCAACATGTGAAATACAGGTAGATTTGACTTTCCCTGGGCCTGACTGGGCTTACCTTGGCAGACCTTCAGCGTTCAGGATTTGAATGCTGCTGCTTAACTGAAATGGGACCTTTCTGCTTTAAGAACCAAGGACTAATTCTCAGCTCATTAACTTACACATGTAAATTAGACTGTCCAGTCTCACTTTGTGGACACTGGCTTTCTATCACTCGTCAGAGATGTTTGATAGCCGTAGCAAATGACTGCACAGACCTTGTAGAATAAAACTCCAAAAACATAATTCAATTCTTCAGGTGGAACAAGATAGATAGAGGTTAAAAAAAAAAAAAAAAAGAAAGAAAGAAAGAAAAGAGAGAGAAAAAAAGAAACCTTTAGCTATATCCTTGCCTGAATGTTTTTGTACCACCTGAGAACTTTGGTGATCTCAGATCAACATCTCAACAAATTGGACGTCCCCATGAAGCTCTCCCCTCCCTTCCAACACAGTCACTAACCTTGTTGATGTTGCACAAATCCTCTCTCCATCCAGGCTTTTTGGCCCTACGAACTGCTATGAATTTCCCCAAGTTCCCATATTAATACTGATTCTTCTTGATTCTCTTTTTGGAAGAAATGTTACTCCTAAAACATTGAAGAAGAGATTGGTGAGAAAAAGAAAAGTGAAAGCTTGTTATTGGAAATCCATGCACATTTTGGTGTGTGGCCTGTGATCTTAAGGTCTTGTAAAAAATATATCACCATACATTTAAGGAACATATGCTGCATTGTATGCACAAGATAGCAGAATTAAGTTAGACATAGAACCTAAAGTGAAATTTAAGCATTTAACACTATAATTTGGTATTGATAAACTAATTTTTAAATGACATTACTTATGCGTTAATGTACTATTCATCTTTCTCTTTTATACTCATATGATTCCTTTCAAAAAGAAGAAAAATTTTGAATACTCAGTTGTATGTGTCAGTATCCTGGGGGGAAGTTATCCGCGCTGTATATTTTACATCTCTATATCAGATTCTCTACATTGCCTTCTTTTTTTACCCTCCCCTTTCTCTTCTCATTAATAATAGAGGCAAATTATATTTCTAATTTCTATTTCTTCATATAATACTTAAACTGAGAACATAAAGAAGCCCAAGGTGGAGAACACTAATAAGGATCATGAGAGTGTTGCTCTTGTAATATATATTTAAATTACAACCCATAAAGTCGATTCACAGATATAGAGGCAAATCAGGTACGATTTGATATTGCTAGTAAGGTTTAAATGCTTGCTTTACTCTACTAGAGTTACAGATACTGTCTTTTTGAGCTGCCACCTGTGGAATCAGCACAGATTGTTATAGTGAACCCATTTTGTTTTATATAATGAGATTGTTCATTCCACATGTAGTCAGTAATTTTCTAAGATAAAAAACCATCTTAAAATTACATTTCCAGTAGCTCAACTGCTGTCACTTTATAATTAACAGATTGCTATTTAAGTAACAGGTTTCAATGCATTTTATTAGTGAATTACTGATGAATAAATATATTAATGTTTTTTATTATTTTGTTGATAACACACACTCACTGCTCTGTTAACTTGATAAAATGTCTCTAGGGTACTGTTACAGGAATTCTGTTGTTACCCATTCCAGCCCCCAATGGTTGCGGTTGTATTGCACAAAATAATCTTGGCACTGAGAGCTGTGCTTGGCAGCAGCAAGCACCTGTGTGTGAGGAAGTGAAGGGCATGGCGTGTTATTGCCAGGGGGTCTGCTTTGGGAGAACCAGCAAGCACAGAGAAGGGTTGTACTTATTTACCTTTCTTTCATGTAACATCTACCAAAAATAACTGGAATAGATAGAGATGGATATCCTTGTAACCTGGAAACCTTAAAAGACTGACCAATTCTGATTGTGGGAACATGGTAAAGGCAAGCAGCCTGTTTCCTTCCTGTAATGACAACTGAGTTACACTTTATGGTGCCTTGAACTCCAATACATAAAAAAATCAACACTGCTTATCTGCAAAATGTTGACCGACCTGTGAGAACTGAACTTTTCTGAAACTCCTAGTGAGTGATATTTCATTTCATGAATGAAATTTCATCTTCTTCCATTAAGAAATTAGTATTTCATACCCCTGCTTGGAATTTGAGACTCACTTACGCCTTTTGAACCTGTACAGGGTACTTTGGAAGAGCTTAAAACGCAGGAGTTAAATAGACCAAAGGCATGACTGATATTAAGCTGGGCTTAACAAAATCCTAGGTAAAATCAACTTACTTTCCTAACTGAGATACGAAGAAGCAGTATGAGCTTAATTTTAGGTAAGTGCATTCTAAGATAACATGACTGGTTACGGTGTTGAGCACTGTAAGGTAAAATTATGTCTTTGTCAGGGATCTTTAGCGCATCCCAGGTCAATGAAATGCTTACATGCATTTCGATCCTGTTAACTGTAAGGGTGAAGTCTTGTCAGCTTCAATATTGCTCAGGAAAGCATTTAAACATTGAACTTAAGCACCTTAGTTTTCTCATTGCCTTCTATGGGCTTTCAGCTGTCTTGAAACAGACATGGATGTTCTCACAGTACGTTATTAATTTTACTTTAAAATCTGTAAAGATAGTCCAGTTTCCTCCCTATTAACAAAATTTAGGATTAGCCTATCAGGTTATAGTGAGTCTGTGCTGATGTCAAGTATAAAGTTTATTTGGTTGCTATTAAGCTTATTATATATTCTTTTTTTTTTTTGTGGGAGGTTGACAAAATTGCTGAGTTTCTAATAGGAATACTTTTCAAAAGCTTCCTTGAAGCTCTAGTTTATTCAGAAATATTAAAGCAGTGCACTTTAAAAATCAACTGAAGTTACGTGAAGAGCCAAACATTCATTTTGGTAAGCAGCTTCCCTTGACATATTTTGCACTAGTAACCTCCAGTTGAGACGGGAGGTCTCCAGTACTCCACAGGCTGTACTAGATGCAAGTAGACCAAGGACCTAAGGTATATTACAACTTATTCTATACAGTAAAATAACTCAAACTCTGATATACCACTTATATCCTCAATACTAAGAATATCCCATACATGTCCTATTTCTGCATGGTGCATCTAAAGAAAACAGGTTTGGGAACCACTGTTTTCCAGATCTCTGGAGACAGTGTTTACGTTCAGTGTGGTAGTGATGAAAATGCAGCATTCTGGCCCACAGAGCTTCTGAGGACAGCATTCTGCCAGGCAGCCATCTTGGTGTGCTGCCTGTCCATGGCGTCCACACTGAGACTCTTATGCTAAGTTGGGAAGAGACATAGATGTTTTCTTGGATCTCCCTGCCTTGTGAAAGCTAGAGTAGAACATTTAAAATAAGTTGCCTTCTAATTTGCATCCTGAATGTCATAGCTCTTTCCTTAAAGCAATGAGAAATACCTCTTTCTGAGGACATTTTTTTTAGTACCTGCACCTATACACATTGAAAATTGGGTCTTTCTCGGTATCTGCTTTTTTAAACTTTGTTCTTATCTAACAGTAAGTTTAATTTAAATAAATCATTTAATATTTTCTGTTGTCAGACTAGATATTAACCTCCCACTTGGTAAATAATAGCCTTGCTTGTCTTCCATAAACTCCTTGGTCTGCTCCAGCATTTGTGCTATAGGAGGGAGGCCATTATCACATCACACTGCGCTACCCCATTGGAGTTACTTCTTTACAAGAGCAAATATCTATGTAACCACTTGTGCAGAAAGGCATTTTTGTGACACGTACATGTTATTTCTGAGAACTATGCTTAAGTCACCAAAACCACCATATCCCACTTCTGCTGTTGCTGAACTTGAATGGCAGCTGAAAAAGTGAGTGGCTACTTTTATACTTCAGTCTTCAGCTCCAGCATCCTTGCAGCAAAATGAGTTTCTGGAACATTTCATAGTTGTCAAAACATGTGCAAAGTACTGAAACAGTAGTAAATATAAATTAACCACCTAGATAAATATAGCCTTTACTGCAGAATGATGAAAAGAAGCAGACAATAGGAGGCAAGACTAGTGAAATAACTGTTTCCATCATATCCCTTCAGCTCCAAGAATATCACTAAAAGGTACAATTTTTCTTGTCAATCACACCTTTGTCTCAATTTGACTAAAACCTTCCACCTACATTAGAAATCCATTAGCCATGCTGCTTTTATGACAGGTTTGTTACTCAAGGAAGGGGGTGTTTTCCCCCTTTTTATCCAATCGTTCTTTAGACTCCTTTTATGTGGTTTAGTTGTGATGATAAAGAGCTCAGAATCAAGAAGAGGTAGCATGTATATTCCATAATGAATAGAAAGCTCTTAGCAATGTGCTTATGAAGAATAAGTATTATTGAGACATTTCTAGAAAAATGGTGATGTTTCTTGTGCAGAGATAAATCTCAGACTAATAAATTATTTGCCATAAGAATTTCAGAGCTATACTGGCGATGCTAAAGATCTGTCAACGACATCTTAGATTCATCCAGACCCCACTGTCTAGTGCCAATCTACATAGTAGACAACCAGACTGCAAACATAGCTATAGTTGACCAGTGCATATGGTCTTTAGCTGGCCTGTCTGCTTAGCATGGTCTGTGGCAAATGGATTTACCAGATTGGCCAAGATGACTCAGTAATTTCTGTGATGCAATTTTATTGTCCTTTAGGGATGTGTCCCAAATGTTTGCCTGGCATTTGTTAGCTAATGCTTGAAAATGAAGCTACAAACCTTTCCCTCAAAAATATCGATCATTGATCATAAACCACAATGACAGTTTATTTATTTTGGGGAGTGGAACAAGGGAAAGATAACAATTGATTCGTCAAAGATAAAACATTAACAAATTAAAAATTATTTGCAGTGCTGGGTTGGATTTGAAAAGTAATTCCAAATGCAAAATTGATCACTGGGGAGAACTTGCAATGCTACATTTGCCATTTTCTAGATTATGTTTTCTGGAAAGTCAGAACATTTTATTTCAAAGTGATGTTATGGTTTGAAATTAATCTATACTTTATATAAGATGAGTGGTAGTGCGTTTTTTTTAAAGAAAAAGATTAGATAGTTAAAAATGAATGAAATATTTTGATTTGGTAGGTAAAAAAAGTTTGTACTAAGGTGAAATGTAGCATTACAAATTCACCTGCAAAAACCTTTTATTTTTGATGATTGCCACAGTACCTCTGAAAATTCTGTTAGAGATAACACTTCTGTTTTCTTTATTTCGTGCCTGTTACTATGCCTCCCACAGACCACAGAAAAGTGGAGAAAAGAAAGAACTTTAAATTTGAAAGAAAATATTTAAAGCTGAGCTTACATGTCATCCAAATGTGTTGTCAAAGATGCTGAAAAAGCAACCTAGAATTTTTTTTCCTGAACACCAGTAGCTCAATGGCAATGAAGAAGCTTTGGGAAGAGCAGATTCTTTTCCACAGAAAGGTAACTTTTAGCTTATTATGCAGTTAGTAAACTTCATAGCTTGATGTTGATTGGGAGGGAACCATTGAAGTATTGAAGTGGCTTTCTTTCAATACAGCTGAGGTATTACATGGTAAGGTAACATGAGGAATGAATAATTTTATAGCATCATGTCCTTCTCATTTCACTATCTATAGATATGGATTAATATAAAGTGGAATGCCAGCTATTTAGAATGGTAGAATGATCTTCCTTCTTTCCCTTTTGCATCATGTTTGTCACCTGTGCACATTTTTTCTCACACACACTGGAAGCTTTTTGTCTTTTTTTTTTAAACATATGCTTTTCAAGGTCTTCTATAGTCCTTTTTTCCATACATGTCTTTCTTGTTCTCTAGGACATTGCAAATGCTTTGTAAAATCTTATTTCTTCCACATCAGTACTTTAAAGAAGTGATGCGCTTGGGAGGAGCTGTTTGCAAGAGCTATTTTAAACCTGAGTCAGTTTTGAAATCCATTTCTGAAATGCTTTGTGTGTGTAAGTGTTTTGGGAGGAAGGGGATAAAAGTTGCTGCTTAATGGCTTGGCATACAAGTTCACACTCAGCTGTCTAAGCTCTTTCCTTTTTCCTGCCTGACATAGACACTATTCCACACTTTCATTGTCAGTATTTTTTTTCTTGTTCAAAACAAAAAGCATTTCAAATCAATAACCAGGATCTATGTTTTATTTCTGAATGTGTCCTTTTATTTTAGCATCTCTGTTAGTTCCTGTGATTGGAAAAAGATAGTGCTTTTTAATTCAGGCTCTTCAACCGGTACTTTTCCCTGACTGCAATACCTTTCTTCTTTTGTTACTTTCACTGGTTTTTGAATGTGAGGATTTTACTGTGCAGATTTCAGTGCACTTACCCCTGATTTGCATGGGAGAAAGAGAAAAGTGAGTTTATTTCTTCAAGCCTGTAAAAAGCAGACTTTCTACTGTGTTCACAATTCAGTTGCAGCATCAAACCAATTAGCTTATCAATAAGATAGCTTTAAGCATGTGTGAAATATTGTTAAACCAAAAGATACTCTCTTGTGCAGCCATTTGGCTTTGGTTGGGTTTTTTTCTTGGGGTTTTTGTTGGTTTTTCTTTTTATGAGCACATTAAACAGGTTCTTTATATTTAGTGAGAAAACTACTTTTGCCTTGTTTAGCCAAAAGGAAAATTTATCCTCTAAAGTGAAATCAAACTGACTCCCTAAATCCTCACAGAATTGCTATTCAATTCCTGCTATTTCATTTCTTATTGACAAACGTGATCATATTTTGGAGATAGCAGTGTGAGATTTTTTCATTTTCATCTGGAGAAATGATTGTGATTAAGTTCAAGTAGGAATTTGCTAGGATATGTACCCCTATTCCTGGCACAGATTTACAGTGGGAATGATTTCTGTCATCTTTCAAACATGAACCAAGTTTCCTCCCCATCTAAACCTTATCATCTCAAGTAGTTCAAAAACATGATTAAAGCTGTTAGATTATATCAGAATTCTTTTAAGTGCTTGTATTTTCTCTTCAGTACAGATGCTTACCAGCATTTTACACCCCAGTTCAAGAAATCTGTTTTACATGACTATTTGCACATATGCACTCAAACATTAGTGTGTAAGATGTACACGTTTTGTCTCTTTTAAAATCTGCCAGTATAAAATCTTTTACTCAGGTAATGCAGAAAATACTCATCTCATAATGTGTTACCTCAATCTTATGCTAAGTATAATTTTTATTATTACTTATTATAATTTAAGATAAAAGAAATCTGATGTTGTGCATTATTATTCTGAAAATAATGGAAAAGTAATAGAATTTTCAATAAGTTGATACTGCTTCCTCCAGACTTCACTTTGTAATGAAGTTAAAGCTGAAGTATCAGTGCCTTTGGCTAAGCACTTTTTTCTGTCTAGCACAGTAAAAGTAACATTTATTATTATTTCCATTTCAGTGACTCCTAGGAGCTTGCCTCTGTGATTTAAATTTTTCTGCATACATGGTGAGAAAAAGTCTCCATTCTAAATATTTCTGTGTAAATTACTGAAGATACACAGTGTGTGAGTGACATTAAGAAAAAATAATGGAAAATGCTCTTGCTAAAAATGGAAATATTTTGTATTTCATGAAGTATGTGTATCCAGCTTTTGCATAATAAGAGTTGCGTGTTTACCTAAGTAATCAGTATGAACTCACTGAAAATTTATTTCATTTGTTCATAGGGACAAATATTCCTTTGCCTTTCTTTTTGAATTTTTTTTTCTATCGACAATATGCACATATCTTAGCATTCAGCTCTTTTAAAAGACAGATTTCTTAGTGTGATCTTCAGCAGTTAAACATGGATTGACATGACCATTGTTAGATGTTCCCTCGTTGATTGCTTGAAGAACTCGAACCCTGCTCTTGAGATTGTTAATGTGAATGTAAGCAAATTTAAAAAAAAAAAACAAAAAACAACAAACCACCTCATAAATTTCTCTATACTTACAAGATGTGGGCTTTTTTTGTCACTTATTTATCAGAAATACCAGAGGGTGAGAATAAACCATCAATTGATCCTTTGTGTGAAAAAGATTATTATTTTTGCCCTCTTCTTGCAATACTAACATAAGTGCTTATATTGAAAATAATGGCAAATTCAGTCCTTTTCAGGAACTCTGGAAATTTCAGACTTCAGACTTCTCTGTGCTCACATGGCTTGGCTTATTTCACTTGACATTCTAAGTTTTTAAAACTCAAAACTGAAGCTTCTCTCAGCTATACAAAATTAACATTATAATTCACCCTTCTGAGATATGATGGCTTCACACTGGTCTAATTGGAAGTCCCATCCATCACTAAAACTATGTTTAACAATACCATTATAAATACAAAGCTTTCCTCATATATGTGGAAAAATGCTTTGTGCATTAAAGGTCATTCAATGATTATTTCTTTTCCCTGTTCAGAAGGTACTTAGAACTGTGTGGTTCCATAAATTATTTAGAACTTTATGAGCTCACTATCAAAAGCTGTAGCAATGAAAGAAAAGTGAACAAGCACCTAAATTTTGATATTTTACTCCATTACAGAATGTTAGGAAAGTAATGAATTTTATAATAATCTATTAATGGAAATTACTATTCTAAGGAAGTGAAAATTTGTATTCTTCCTTGCTAACATTTGAATGTTTTCCTAGTTTCTCTATTGCATATTTCACAGAACTCCATGTTTATGAGAAGATCAAACGTTCTTCATTAGCTATATGCTTTACAAGATTTTTTTAGTGTTTCAGCTGGGCAGATTTTTATATAACTATTTTTTATGAGTAAAAACCCTGAAAAGGTGCTCACAAAAAATGGGATTCATAATGGCATATATAAAGCAAAACCAGTATATGTCGAAGTGAAAGAACAAACAGAATATGGTTTCTGATGTTTAAAGACCAAGTACCATTTTTATTCATAGTGGATTGAAATTAGTGAGGTACTTGCAGAGTAAGGTAAGATATGGTTCTTTAAAGATAGCACAGCTGGAACAGTTGGTATTCATAAGAAATAATGGTTTGGTTAAGTGATGAGATGCTCCAGCCACTTTTATTATCTAATTGCTAGCATTGATCCACAACAGTAAGAGGATATGAACTCTCTATTTAAACAAAGTAGATCAAAACTTTAGCTAATTTTTCTTTTTATAATTGCTCAAAGTTGTCTGATCTTATTTCTTGGCCAGTTGTAACAGAACAGGTAAAATGTTAATACCTTCTCCCTCCTCTTGCCTATGACAATTTTCCTTGATTCTCCTTATATTGTCAACCATTTTCTAGAACTTGAACAAATACCTTATTTTATTAATCATCTTGCGCAATGCAACCTTGCCTACTCTTTAAAGCTGTGATTATGCCCAATCCCTGTAGAAGTTTTGTGTACTTTCAACATAGTTTCTAGTTCAGTGGGATTTCTTGTTTAGTATACAATTTATACAACATACAAGCTGGTTTTAAGAAAAATGGTGATGCCCTTCTTTATTGGTTAGTACAAATGGGCCCTTAATAACTAGCGTATAATATCATTGTAATGGTACACATCTGCATTTAGATGTGTGCTTCCTGCTGGCTACAAAATGTATCTCAATAACACTAATTTATTATTATGGTATTTATACTGCTCAGTTGGCTTTTGAAAAGCTTTTGGGAAAAAAAATCACTAACTAAAAGCAACAGCACATTGTGGTCAAATAAAAAAAATAATCTAATAGTAATATAAAAATCCTATCCTATCAGTGCAGCAACAGTAAATTCCAATAGAAAACAAAATATTGTACTTTTCTTGAGAGGAAGCTATTGATGTATTTTGAGTATACACAAAGCAATAAAATTTTTCGTTTAGGTCCCTACCTGGAAGGATGAAGATTGTGTGTGGTTTTTTCTTTTTTAAATTATAGGCCAGAATCTTAGAAGTGAGTGGGATGCATGATTAAATTTATACAATTGAGGAGATGGGCCCTTGCATTAGAATGGCAGCAATCTCAGCATTTTCTTTGCATGCAAAATGACAGGTACCATACTGAAGAACTCTATATGCATTTAGCATGGATTCAGAGATGACATACAACTTGCAATGATGAAATCTGATAAATTTTCTTTTACATATTTATATGTTTTTTACAAAGTAAAAAGAATTGCAAATAGTTAATATATAGTCTTTTATTAATTCTACATCCCCAGTCCTATCTTGCTGACAATTTGCTCTTGAGGATGTGCCTCCTAACGTTACTGTCCTCAGTTTCTGTCCTGACTGCTGCTCTTTCACATTATAGAAGTTTTTGGTAGCAGGGTTCATTTCCATATGTTCATTTGGCTTGTGGAGTGAAGTGTACAGTTGGGTGATACTCTTGTTTAGTATACTTTGTCACTGGGAGATATTAGACAGAAAAAAATAAAATACTTATTGTTCTGTGCAAGGGAAAAATATATTTCCACTCACCGTAAAAATCCACTTTTAATCTGTTTGCATTTTATTATTATTTATGGCTTTTTATGCTTTCTCTCCTGATATTTAGAGATGTTGTACATGATTCAGGAATTCCCACAGATACGTGCCTGTCTTCGTTACATACACCTTGTCACTGAAGTCAGCAGGGCCGGTTACATCCTTAAAGCTAGGTTTGTTTCTACTTACGGATAGAAAGCATTTGTGTGAGTTCACTTAATGCACAACTCATCTTTGAAGACTCCAATGAAGTAAACCCCATTATCACTCTACCTAATACAGTGACATGTCCTGGAGTAGCAGCTATTAAGAATCGAATTTGCTTGGCAAAAAGCTGATTACTTAACAAACTAAAACCTTGATAATTTAACATATGAACTTCAGTGAAACTATTCTCATAATTAAAGCAAAGTGTAGTGTCTTTCTGGATAGGGGACTAGACTAATAAAGGGCTATGCAAGTGTTTAATATGGACAGTTAATAAACAAATACACAGGGCTTTAAGTATCTGCAAAGGATATTTTCCCAGATGGCTGGACATTTGACTTTGACTTAATTCTCCTCCTCTTGTTACAGTTCAACAAAGGAGAATGTGTATTGTATTTGTGAGCATATGGTATTTGAAATTTTCAAGAAAAAAATATTCTTTGTGTCTCCTTCTATGTCTTCCAGCCAACAATATATACACAGGGCTACTTTCTACCTAACTGCATGCAAATGGAATTATAATAATGTAAAGATGTGTGTCAGTGAAGGCTAGGTACAAGTTGTTCCCAGAGCTATGTGAAAAATAGTGTGAAACAGACAATGTGTCGCTCTGGAGAAATTAGATAACTTTATTAAAAAAAAAAATACTACTTAAGATTTTTTTTAATCTATCATCTGATCACACTTTAACAGTATTTTTATCACTACTGTTCCTCTCTTCACTGCACTTTTATTAAATGCATTTTTTTTAGTTTAATTTCTTGTTATTGCAACAGAGAAACAGAAAATCTGTAAATGCGCCTCTATTCTGTACTGCTCTCTACCAATCTCTAGAGGCAATTTCTACAGAAAATATATATACTGGAGATGTTTATAAATGTAAAATTTACAGCTTTTGTAGGATTTCATTTCTCTCTCAAAAAAAAGATATAAATGAATTTTTCTGAGTTTTTTTTTTTCTGAATTTTACTTTGAGAAAAAATATTAGGCTAAATTTTGCCCTCACCAAATATGATGTAGATCATGCTTTTAGCTACACCAAAGATGGAAGCACACATAATAAAGACATAACAGCTGTAGGTGTTTTCAGTAATTAGACACTATCAGCAGTTATAATAACACTGACTCTTTGCACCTACAACTGTCAGTGGTGACATTCTGGTCCTTTTGTCTTCTGTGAGTTGAAGTGGCACAGACTGCACTCTTTTTTTCCAAGTAAAAAGTTAAAAAATGATATTTTGAACCCTAAACCAGCCTTTGGGTGAACGTAATGCACCCTTAATGGCCAAGGACAGGTTGTGCTACAATGATGGAATAAGAACCAGAACCTGAATGGTTATTTGATGTTGTATTCCCTTGTTGCTATATTTGTAGCAGAGATCTGGTGCATGAAGAATCTGTTAATTTGACAGATTCCAAGCCTCTTACTGAAGTCGGCATACTCAGCACTTTGCAATGGTCTGGATTCACACAATCCAAACTGGGGTGTTTTAAAGATTAGCTCACAGCACACTTTTTTCACTCTGACTCTGGTGGATGGTTGCTTAGGAAACAGGATCAGGCAGGTGCTGAGAATTAGACTTAGAAGGAGGCGAACATGTTTCATGTCCTCCAGGGTCAGACCATGAAACATTAGCTTGCACACTAACAATTGATCAACAGAAAGAGTTTACATGAGATTATCACAGCACAGTGTCTGATATACTGCAGTTAAATCCTCCATGTAAGAATATATATGTGTGTGTATATATATATAATATATATGTATAAAACATAAGATCACAGCAATCTCACAGGCATGTGGAGGAAGTTTAAAACTGGAAAATTTGCTACTGAACCTCCTATTCAGTCTCCAATGGACATTGGGGTTGGTTTACTTTATTCTGCTGATCTGAGAAGTTTGGCAATTCTGGAGAGAATTTGAAAGCTCATCAGATCTCCCTATTTTGTAGCAGGAACACCTGCTGTAAGTACAGGATGGAAATCAAGGGGTAGACTGACAGCCTTAGGCACCTGACAGCTGCCACATGTCATCAAACAACGGCAATTATGGGGGTTTAGTAACTATTAACTAATATAGATGGATGTCAGTGACAATTGGTAACCTTTATGTCTCCCTCAATATGATGGGGAGACCCATACAACATTTATGTGTTAAGATTTTATACCATTTTCCCTGGAAGCCACCAAATGAGTTAATTTATCATGCACCCGTGAGCACTGGACCTTATGATTCAGTTTATTCACAAACTAAATATTCCAGGAACCTGTAAGGCTCACACATAGTGTGCATTTCTATATGAGAGAGACAAGAAATAGTCCACTCTCATTACCCCTCCTCAGTGGGACAGGGGAGAAAATAAGATTATAAAGCTCATGGGTTGAGATAAAGACAGGAACATCACTTACGAGTTACTGCCTCCGGCAAAACAGGCTTGACTTGGGGAAGATTAATTTAATTTATTGCCAATTAAAAATAGAGCTGGATGGTGAGAAATAAATACAAAAATTGGAATGCTTTCCCCCCACCCTCACTTATTCCCTGGCTCAACTTCTCATTCCTGCCTCCTGCCTCCCCCCACCCTAAGCAGTGCAGGGGGATGAGGAATGAGGAGTTGTTGTCAGTCTGTGACAGTTCCTCTCTGTTTCTCCTTCCTTCTCATAGCTTTCCCCTGCTCCAGTGTAGGCTCTCCATGGGCTGTGGTCCTTCAGGATAAACCTGTTCCACTATGGTCTCTGCTCATGGGCCACTGTTCCTTCAGCGAATATGCACCTGCTCTGGCCCAGGCTCCTCCACGGGCAGCAGTGTGAATATCTGCTCTGGCATGGTCCTTGTAGGAGACCATCTGGAAGATCTCACATCAAGGCCAACTTGTAACCCCCAATACAAAGAACTGTTTGTTCCAAGGAATGCAGATAACAGGACAGGAGTTGATAAGGGAGCAGGGGGTGGAAGCACCCGGCACCCTTCTGAGACATGGCTCAAACACTCTGCAGACAAAGGGACTGAGAGGGTGGTCTGCGAGATGAATTGTGAACTCTCAGCCCAAAGGTAATTTGGGTGGGGGGAGATCATGACCACTGACTCCCTGACCACCGACTCCATACACCAACTGACTTAAAAGAGGACAAGAGCATACACGTTATTTAGCATAGGAAGTGGGGAAGGTGTGTCTAAGCAAGGGATAAAAGCCACAAGCCATCCCAAGGCTCTGGGGAAACTTGAAGATGGACGCAACCCCTACTGGCTGGACCAATGCTGGAACCTGAACCAGTGATATCTCTCTCTTCCCCCCTGCCCCTTGTTTTACTCTTTTTTTTGGGTGTGTCTTTAGTAACGCAAGGCATAGACCCCACATGTGTGGCAAACGATAAACATTTCTGCTACTAATGAGGCTGGTTATGGAATAAAAATTTTTGTCTACCTATAGACCTGGTGTTTTGTACACAATTCTCCAACCAAAAGGAATTGGAGGATCACCTTGGTGTTGAAAGGTTTTTTAAGGATACCGGCTCCTTGCTTCTGGGGAGTAGGTGAGGGATACCACCCAGATCCAGGCAGTGACATCTCAGCGATAAAGCTGGGAGAGGTCTGAGCAGTGGTGAGCCCTGGCTGTAGGGGAAAAGCCAGAGCTTCACTGCTACCTGACTGTAAAGCGACAGGCACCTTAATTCACACCAAGAGGACTGGTGAACCTGAGTCACCTCTCCCTGCATGTCTGGTGGGATGTGACAGTCCTCTCCATGGGCTGCAAGCAAATACCTGCTCTACCATGGTCTCTCTAGGGCTGCAGGGGAATCTCTGCTCCAGCACATGAAGCACTTCTTCCCTCTCCTCCTTCTCTCACCTTTGTGCTCACAGGGATGTTTCTCAAAGTTTTGTCCTCACTCCTTACTGCTGGGCAATGTTTTGCATTCCCAGAGGTGCCAACACCAGCACCCAATATGATGTCTTAAAGATGAAAGACTGATCAGAACATCTTGCTTTTCCTCACTGCATGAAATGACTGTTTGCAGGACCTTGTTGTATTGGGTCAGGCTGAGATGGAGTTAATTTTCTTCATAGCAGCCCTCAGAGTGCTGTGCTTTCAACTGGTATGTAGAAAGGTACTGATAACATCAGTGTTTTCGATACTGATGACCAGTGCTCGCACAGCATCAAGGCTGTGTCTCCAACATCCCCACCACCACCAGCAGTGGGCTAGGAGTGGGCAAGAACTTGGGAGGTGACATAGCTGAGGCACCTGACCCAAACTGACTAAAGGGATATCACATACCATATGATGTCAGCTCAGATATAAAAGCTAAGTGAAAGGAGGAAAAATAGTCTTTATGATGTTTTTTCTTTCAGAGCAACTGCTATGCATAATGAAATCCTGCTTTCTGGGAAGTGGCTGGACATTACCTGCTAATGGGAAATAGAAAATAACATCTTTGTTTTCCTTTTGCTACTGTGCACAGCCTGCGCTTTTGCTTTTATGAAACTGCCTTAATCCTGACCCATGAGGTTTTTTTCCATCTCATTTTCTCCCTGCCTGTCCTGATGAAGAAGGAAGTGATAGAGTGGCTTGGTGGGCACCTGGTGTCCAGCCAAGATCAACCCATCACACCTCTTGACAAGAAAGAATCTGTAAGAGAATTAATTTTAATTACAGAAGACTGGTGAGGTTCCTGTGTTACCTACACCAGTCTAGTTGATGGCATATTGACACTGGGATAGCTGGACCCCAGCTGAATGTATGTGACTGTTGCCTGTGGCAAAATATCTAGGATGAAAAAGACAAGTGCCAAGGAAGAAAATGAAAGAGAAGTCAAATTGGGTTTTCACACAGAAAAGTTTTAAAAGTTTTTGTGAATGGATCAAATATTGGAAAAGATGACTTTTGGATAATGTGTTAGCTGACAGGACCAATGGTTTTCAGTTAAACTAAAGTTATGTGTGTCTGTAAGATGGTTAGGGTCAGAGAAGAGAAAAACGAAGTATATTTTAAAGTATATAATTCAATGATTTTAAGTACAGGTTAAATGTCTTTGTTTAGAAAAAAAGAAAGGTGAAAAAGGCTGATAATGTTCCTGTATTTCTCTAGACCTTTCCTAAAATCTACTTTGTACATAAAACTGGTAGCATATAGTTACTGCCAGCAACTCGCACATCTTGTCTGTCTTCTACGTATTTCATTTGAATTCCAAGCTTTTGTCTGTGCCCTGCCATTTCGTATCAGTGATGCCACTGATAGGCAGTTAGTATTTAATAATAGCAGATAAGCAGATAATTGACAATAACAGTCAGATACAAGCACATGGTTATTACCTAAATTGTTGGTGTCGTACTCACATCTGCCTTTTTTTCCCCTCTAAGGGGATCATAGATTGTAATTCTTGAGGTTCTACCTCTGTGTTCTTGTGTCATGTAGGAATATCTCATGTTGCTTCTTTCATTACATTTTTCTTGGCTTAGCTGGGAATTCTCATGAATAAAGGATGAAGTCAGATATGGGAGAGAAATTTGTTCCTCAGCTAGCAGTTGAGTCCAAGACCAATTTTCTTACATTGCTGTTCTATAAATTCAATAGATTTTTTTGGATCAGTTACATCAGACTTGTGAATTGTATAAAGTTACATAGACTTTTTTTTTTTTTTTAAACTCTATAATAATGACAAAGCCAAAGCAGTTGCCTTGGTATTTGGTTTTGGTTTTTTTTTTTCCCAAATCAGTTTGGAGAGAAGAAAGTGTTAATTTTCTTGCTGCCTTCCTCACATCCCCCCAATCCCCAGGGTGAACTAAGTAACTAGCTAACTAACTAACTAAACTTGAGGAGACTGAAGTCTGCAAATTTTCCACAATATAAATAATAACATTTTTAACAAATCTGTCCTATGACTCTGGTCAAATGTTCTAAACAACTGAAAAGAACAACTTGTTTTTGTTTTGTCTTTCTAATTAGTTCAGCTTTTTTCCTACCCTGAAATTACCATCTGGAGGAAACTGATATTCACCTCAGTGCCCTCCTGTTGCCACCTTCTCTCATACTGACACTCTACTCACTTTCCTAATACAATTTTCATAACATGAAGACTGGGTCTCAGCTGCTACTGAAGTATCTGAAGATATGTCTCTGCTAATCAGACCTTGAATTTTTAATGTTTATACAACTGGAAATGTGAAATTCTAAAGATGACTTTGATTAATATGTGCTTTCTAAGTGCCCTGGTTTACATGTGGGAGAAATGGATTTCTGCATTTTTCATGTTTGTATTTTCTTTCTCGTGTATTTTTTAGTTTCATGATGGAATGCATAGGCCATATAGAAAGTGATTTTTTTTCTCATGAATATATTAAAACACATGGAGACATTTGGCTCCAATAAACACACAAAAAGCACATATTATTTGCAGAATGACAACACGTGTCAAGAATGTTTTGAATTAATTGTCAGCATATGAGGCTGAGTTTGGATTAAGATAGAGACCAAATATAAAATACAGTAGTTTTGTGATGACTTAAGGAATGAACATTATTATTCTCAGTAATTAGTGATTTATGCTTCTTTCATGATAATCCACCTAAATGCACAGTAGGCAAGTTCTAATATAAATCATTCAATTACTGTGAACAAGTCAATAACGTGATGACCAGTAATAGCAACATCCCAGTAAAGAATTAATTGAATACGCTATTACACTGAACAAAACAAAGTGATACCAAGGGCAAAACTACTTTGACAAAATAAACACTCACATATTCAAACCACATCTTTCTGACTAAATGTCTTGAACTGGCTAGACAAGTAATCTAGGTTATAAGAGATCTTAAATCTTACTGTGAAGTGATTAAAAGTACCTGTCTGCTGCTTAAATTTGGCAATTATTTTTTATCTAGGCTTTTCTCCCAGAATAGAAATGCTCAAACCTGAGTTTAGGTCTATGCTCTTTAAACATTAAAAGCAAACAAACAAAAATCCTGTAAACCAGAAACATGTCTTTTATAGCCATGAAGACTTTCCTTGGCCACAGTAGCTAACTAGCTGTGATGCTTGTATACATCATGCAGCTGATATCTAGGAAAAAATCCCACAGTAGTACTGGTATCGTAGCTTAGCCCCAGCTGGCAAATAAACCCCACACGTTTACATCATGCTCAGGTCCCACACTATCCAATACAACCTCATTAACCACCACCACCCTTCCCATCCTTTGATATAATACACAGATAACATTCCCTTAGTTTGTGGGCCACCCCTGTGAAATGTCTGTAAAATGTCCATAAATGTCTACAAAATGTCCATTGAGTTCATTTAGTCCATGACTTTGGGCTCCATCTCTTAATAGTGGTCACTCAGGACAGGAGAGGCGGCGTGTTGTGTGGAGTTGTTGGCACCAAAACCAGCTCAGGTCTGGTCACTGTTGTGCTTGCACTGCTTCTTGTAAAGCTTGTCGTCCACTGGTTCAGGTGGTTCCTGCTATAGTAATTCCTATAACACGCAACTCAAATTGTGGGTTACAACAATTTAAAGGTATATCCATGACAATTTCCACCCCTTTAGGTCAGGTTATAAGGTTTAACATTGTAAAGAACTCCTCCTCTTGCTCCTTTCCCTGCTAGCAAGAAGGGATTCCTGCTATAGTAGTTCCAATAACACCCAACTCAAATCATGGATTATTTTCACCCAGGATTAAATCACGCTGAGGTATACATTGGACCCTTTCATCCTTCTGCATTACCTACCAAGTGCACCCAGGTCCTTGAACAAAACCAATCCCATTAATAGGTTTACCCTTTCCTGAAAAAGGAATAACCCAGATTATTTTTCTCAACAAGTTCCTTATATGTACTACAGGGACCTAATCTCCTTCCACAGTGCACAGGGGTTTTGACTTGGCAGGGCTAGGTTGACTGGCAGATCCTCTAGTGTAAACTAGCCAAGTGGTTTCTGCTAAACGTGCATCCCAATGCTTGAATATCCCAGCACCCATTACTCTCAGCGTAGCCTTTAACAGTCCACTGTGTTGTTCAGTTTTCCTGGAGGCTGGTGCATGATAGTGGACTTGATACACTCAGTCAATGCCACGTTCCTTGGCCCAGGTGTTTATGAGATTGTTTCAGAAACGAGTCCTGTTGTCTGACTCAATTCTTTCAGGGGTGCCATTTCACCATAAAATTTGCTTTTCAAGGCTCAAGATAGTATTCCGGGCGGTTGCATGGGTCACAGGGTGTGTTTCCAACCATTCAGTAGTCGCTTCCACCGTTGCAAGCACATGCTGCTTGCCGTGGCCAGTTTGTGGCAGTGTGATATAATCAATCTGCCAGGCTCCCCAATACTGATATTTCAGCCATCGTCCTCTATATCAAAAAGGCTTTAGCCACTTGGCTTGTTTGATTATGGCACACATTTTACATACATGGATAACCTGTCCAATGGCATCAATAGTCAAGTCTACTTGACCACAAGCCCATTTGTATGTTGCATCCCTTCCTACATGTCCTGATGTGTCATGGGCCCATGGAGCTACACATAGCTCATCCTTATGTTCCCAGTCCAGATCCACCTAAGCCACTTCAATTCTAGCAGCCTGGTCCACCTGATCATTGTTTCAAACGTTCTCCAGTGGCACAATTCTTGGGTACCTGAAGCATCTGTGACATACTTTTACAACCAGGTTCTGTACCTGATGTTTTCTCACAAGACATCAGGACCCATCTGTAAACAGGCCATATTGCTTTTCATTTTCTGGTAGTTTATTATACAGAGGTGCCTCTTCAGTATGAGTCACCTCCTCTGGTTACACTTGGAAGTTTCAGCCGTCTGGCCAATCCATGGTCACTTCCAGGATTCCTGGGCAGTTGGGGTTTCCCATTCAAACCCATTGTGTTATCAGTGCAACCCACTTACTCCATGTAGTAGAGTTGCATGATGTATAGAGGGGACCCTGCCTTTGAACATCCAGCCCAGCACAGGCACTCGAGGTGTCAAAAGGAGCTGTTCTTCTGTACCAGCTACTTCTGAAACAGTTCAAATTCCTCCATATGCTGGCCCCAATATCCAAGCATCAGAGTAATCAGCTAAGAATTAACTCACCTGGTTGACAGCTAAAATCCTTTTACATACCTCACAGCTCACTTAGGGATAGGGATGGGGTAGTTTCTGTCTCGTTTATTATTTCAGTCTCTTCCTCCTGTTCTTGTGACTGCTCTGCTGCAAAACAGGATGCCTCTTCTGATTCTTTCTCCTGCTCCCTCTTAGGAGAAGCTTCTTCATCCCTTAATAAAAGAGCTGACTACTGCTTCCATTTTTTCTTTTTAGTTATAGGGGTAACTGATGTAGTGTCTGGTTTAGCCATAGTATATGTTGGTATGTTTTCCTTCTCTTCTCCCTGAGGGTGCTACATAATATTGAGCAGCATTCAGTAGATGCTGGCCAAGGCCCAGCACACTGTGGTAAGCCGTTCCTCTTTGGAATAGCCACAGGACTTTTTTTTCAAACTTTCTATCATGCTCCCGCATGCCTTGCCACCCATGACTATACTCTCGCAGAGCGTGGGTCATATTCCGAAATTGCTTGTTAACCTTAGACAAAACTGAAGCAATATTCCTAAGAAATATCAATAGAAGTATTTAAACTACCCAGAGATGTTCAAGATACCGAAAAATTATTGTAACTAGGGAGAAAACATCACAGAGGAAGGTACTGAAGGTGACATTCTATATTCCCTCCACAAAAAACCTCTCGGAGGAAGAAGTATAGTTGTTAATTGTTTCCATGAGACGGTACCTGAAGTACAATAATGGATTCAGTACAGAGCCCAAATACCAGATTAAGCTCAAGGTCAGTGTTTTAGTAACAAATCTTCCAGGCAAAACATCACTAATGACTACAGAGCACAGCAAACTGCAAAAGCAACACCAATCTTTAACATGTACAGTAAAAAAAAAAGAGCATGGCACAGATCAGATAAACTAATATTGAGAACAGATGAATCAATATCGTGACCCACAACTGTTAACAAATATAAATCTCTTCTAGTACTCTCTAGTCAACCTGTTATTATATCAAACCCTTCAAGCCCCACATTGGGTGCCAAAAATGACTATCATGGTTTAACCCCAACCAGCAACTAAGCATCACCCAGCTGCTCACTCATTCCCCTCGAAGTGGGATGGGGGAAGAGAATTGGAAGGGTAAAAGTGAGAAAACTCATGGGCTGAGATAAAGACAGTTTAATAACTGAAACAAAATAAAATAATAATGAAAAACAATAAAAAACTGTAATGAAAAGAAAAATAACAGAGAAATAAAAGCCAAGAAAGACAAGCAATGCAAATGAAAACAATTGCTCACCACCAATCAACCAATTCCCAGCCAGCCCCCAAGCAGTGGCCCTCCTGCCAATCTTCCTCCTAGTTTTATTGCTGAGCATGACATCATATGGCATGGAATATCCCCTTGGTCAGTTGAGGTCAGCTGTCCCAGCAGTGTCCCCTTCCAGCTTCTTGTGCACCCCCAGCCTATTCACTGGCAGGCAGTGTGAGAAGCAGAAAAGGCCTTGACTCTGTGTAAGAGCTGCTCTGTAGTAATGAAAACATCCCTGAATTATCATCACTGTTTCCACCACAAATCCAAAACACAGCCTCATACTACAATGAAAATTAACTGTACTCCAGCCAAAACCAGCACAACTGGAAGTATAAGAAAAAAGGAAAAAACCCCACACCCCTACCATGTATTCAAAACTGGCACTTATGCTTTAAAATGCCAAGTGACTGTTATTTATCTCATGACTATTCCTTCCTGAATTAGAAATAGAAACATTCATTAGTACTTTCAGACCAGATTTGTCATATGATGCCAGCAGATCCTGCTTATCAGTGGTAATAGAGATAAGGTCACTTAAGCTTGCTAGTAAACTAAAGTTTATGAGATTACATATTTATCCCTAATTTGCCTTGCCTTTTCAGTTCTAGAAATCCATCTGCCATACTGACTGTCTCCATGATACCGTGCTTTTTTCCTCAATGGAAATGCTATTATAATTTTGTTCACTGATATGTTGAGAAATTTTAGCTCCTCCCTCCTAGGTTTGATATTAATAAGCCATTGATATCGATGATTGACTGGGCAACTATTTTTTGATGTGTGACTTACTATGGATTTTACAAATCTGTTTGCCAAAACAGGGTACTAAAAGTTAGATAGTCCAGTCCTCATGAGGTTACCAGAATAAACATTCACAAAAGTCAGATTTTACTCACTTGTCACTTCTGAAAGTCCAGTCACATGTTCTGGAACTCTATCCTTAGACATTCAGTTCTAAAACATCAAATGCCTTTTCCAAGTCATCAAAAGTTGGAACTAACTGCTCAATGTAACACCAACAGTAAAGATATTAATACATTTTAAGGTGCTTTGAGGAAAAGAACTACAGAAGCCTAGCCTAAGGTTAAGAACTCATCTTAATCCTTCAAGTACTCCAACTGTGTAATGCTGACATGTACTTTTATGTATTGCTTAGTGATTTTTTTTTTTTTTTTTTGCCCTCCTCTTGACTTTTGTGAAGGGATGCCCTTTTGGTCCATGAGTTGCATAGTGATATGTGAGAACAAGACATAGTCATTTTGTTATGGAGGCAAAATAAACCCCAGGAATGAGAAAGAGAAAACTTTCCTTTCCCAGATGTCTTTTTTAACTCATATGCTCTTGAAATTTGAGTGTATATAACTTGATATGTTAGCTGGGATCAGGGTTATTCTTTATAAAATTTTCCCAGTCACCCCTCCTTATGGTGCTTACACTGCAGTGCACCTCTGGGATTAAATTAAACCCAAAGATGGGTCTTTAGTCCATAAATTCAGTTTCCAGCTAGTGCAAAGTAAGGTGCCCTACCTTTTCCTGACACGATTGCTGTAACTAAAGAATCCCTACTTGCCATTGTAGTAATTTTCTAGCCTTGCCTTGAAGCTGATGGGTTATGTCTGTCCTCTGTTTCTATTTGTTTCTCCACATGTATTTTGAGAGGATAAAGGAACGTGAATAAATGCAGCTAATAGAACTTAAAATATCCTAATATTGAAAAAATATGAACAGTAACACATTTGCCTCTGTAGTGAGATAATAAATGTAAATTTAACACTTAAATTCAACAGATTATTTAAGCATATGAGGTAAGTGATTTCAGGTTGATACTATTGCTTCTGTGTTGTTGTTATGCATGACTGCATGAATGTTATACTGGAGAAGCTGAACCAGACAGACCAGTGAACCCCGACATATTTCAAACCTAAAATACCATGAGCAGGTCTATGTATTAAAAGTTGGAGTTCTTAATACAAAGTAGGCTTTGAAGGATTACTCACTTTTAACTTGCCACGGTTAACAAGAAGAATTGTGAGCAATTTTGCATCAAGATATCTAGTGTTTCCAGATTACTTTTTTTTACATCTTCTTTTTTTTTTTACACTTGAAAGTCAGTGCATCTGGCAACTCATTTAGGTAAAGGACAATTATTAATCACCTTCCTTTATTTCAGTTATGATGTATGAAGTCTTTCACACTTGTGAGATTTCAAAAGTATTTAAAGCTTATATCTCCCTCCTGCTAATTTAAACTCTATTACAAATATCTTTCTTGTGGAAACAGCCACCTGTGTTCATTTAGCACCTCATGGTCACTCAAAAATTCATTACTCTGCTACTGAATTTTTGTTTGCTTTCTTCTGGAGAAAGCCACCATTAGATGCTTTTCAATTACTGTGCCCTTCAACTCAATAAGGTTGGTTTGTTATGAATCTCTCCTTTTAGAAGTTAATCATGTGCTTAATAGGAGAACATCAGCCATTTCTCACTGTGTTGAAATTGAGAGAAGTCAAGAAATACATGATAAATTCAGACCTCAAAAGTGCTCTATTTACAGGAATATAAAAAAGATGTGAGGGTGAAGGGTTTCATAATGACCCAGCTTATGAACCTTTACTTTTTATAATATGTCTGTGTTCTCCTGTCCTTCAGTTTTAAAGTCTTTGACTCTTTGAAGCTAATATTACTTTTTCCCACAGCTACAGTGGTGTGAGGATTCCACCTATATTGTTTACATTTCTCTGCATTATGAGAACAAGTGATACTGGCATTCAGAGTTCCAGGTAAAAACTCTGGTATTTACCGCAGTGAAGATATTGGAATAGCAAGTGGTCTGATAAAATATATGTCATGGTTTGTGCAGTGGCAGAATCTCACATAATATATTCTTGATCTTTCCTTGCAAAATTATCTGGGGCTTTTTATGGCAGTTTAAAGATTTTTCTTTAAATTTAAAGACGTATGGAAAGCAGCCCAGGTACGCTCTGACACAGAACAATGCATAAGAAAAATATGTAAAACTATTGAATATAAGCAATCAGATCATGGTTATTGCATTTTCTCAGAAATATTGAAAATAAAAATAAGACTATCTAGGGTAAATTTTGTTGTGGGTTTTTTTTCCCCACAGGGAAGATCACTATGAATAGATGTGGGAATGGTAGTAATGAGAGATAGACCTTATCTTTCAGAAGCAATCTGCCACATCTTAGGCAAAAATTTGTCTTTTTTTCCATCCTAGGAAATAGGGTGGAAAACAGGTATTGTGTTTACAAAACATGAAATGTTCTTCAATTGAATAACTAAAAATCAGGATTTTTGTCTTAGAGTATTGGAATTTTGTACTTTATTAAAGGACATAAGAGTCATATGGTTTTTAGACTTTTGCAGATTTTAACATGAATCAGAGTTATCTGTATTAAGATTAGACCTTAAGGCATTATTTCCTTAAAGCAACAAAAGAATTTTATCATGGTCATAACAAAAAGGTATTGTAGAGTATACTTAATGCCATCATTTTCGTTGTCTTTGAGTAACTTTATAATATTCTGTTCCCAGAAAACTTCCTTAGTGTCAAAGGTCTATAGTGTGGTATCTGAGTTTGATTTGCAGTCTGGGAAATGCAAACTGTACCTTCTTAGCATATATTCTTGCTCTGGTTTACTCTGTTTCACGGTTATTCTATTTAAGTAAATGTTGAAAACGTAACAATCAAAAGTTTCAAGCATTTTCCCCACGATATTCTGCACAAAACATGAATAAAATAAAGGTGATGGAGACTATAATTTTTTTAATAATGTGTTAAAAGTTGAAATCTTTCACTTACTTTGAATCCAGAGAACAACTGCTTTGTAGTTATACAAACTGTGGCCAATCAATAGTTACTGTTTCTATAGCCCCAGTAAAGCTAAACAGATTGTGATTATATTTATCTATTTCTAGAAATACCTTCTCATACTAATTCATGTTATTTCCTTAACTGATCTTTGCTTACTCCATAATTAAAATGTGCAAAAAAAGAATGATTAAATAAATCATAGAATCATAGAATGTTTTGGGTTGGAAGGGACCCCTAGAGGTCATCTAGTCCAACCCCCCTGCAGTGAGCAGGGACACCGCTAACTAGATCAGGTTGCTCAGAGCCCTGTCCAACCTGGCCTTGAATGTTTCCGGGGATGGGGCCTCCACTACCTCTCTGGGCAACCTGTTCCAGTGTTTCACCACCCTCATTGTAAAGAATTTCTTCCTTATATCCAGTCTAAACCTACCCTGGTTTAGTTTAAAACCATTACCCCTTGTCCTGTCACAGCTGGCCCTACTAAAAAGATTTTCC
>NW_009260028.1:4193869-4194226 GCF_000687185.1 Egretta garzetta | reverse complement strand
CCCTCCCAGTCCCCCTCATGCCATCCATCGACTCAGGAGGGGTGAGGAGAGAGGTTGCCAGTGAAAACTGAGGCAGAAAACCTGTTGAGTACCTCAGCCTTCTCCTCATCTGCTGTTACCAGCTTGCCAGTCTTGCTCATCAGCGGGGGTACGCTTTCTTTAACCATCCTTTTCTGGCTGATATACCTGGAGAAACCCTTATTATTATTGTTTGCATCCCTTGCCAAGTCTAGTTCCAGCTGCGCCTTGGCCTTTCTGACCCCATTCCTACACAACCGGGCAGTGTCCCTGTACTCTTCCCAGGATGCCTGTCCCTGCTTCCACTGCCTGTGCAGTTCCCTCTTCCTCCTTAGTTTA
>NW_009260028.1:4185875-4193124 GCF_000687185.1 Egretta garzetta | reverse complement strand
TCCCACCAAGTTTCCGTAATAGCAATCAGGTCGTAGGTTTCTAGCAGCACGATAGCTTCCAACTCCTCTTGTTTGTTTCCCATGCTGCGTGCGTTTGAATAGAGGCATCTCATCTGAGCTGTCGGCCTTGTCACCTTCACAGCCGAACACCCCTCGTTTCGCTTGAGGTGTTTCACAGGCTTTTCCTTGTTGGCTCCTACTACCTCAGAAGCCTCCGGCTTACCTCCGCCAGACTTCAACTTCGCTGCAGCACCCCTGGCACACTGCTGGGCAATGGGTTGAGGGCTCATACTAGCCCCCAGTCCCTCTAACCCTTGTGCATCATCCCCTAGCCTGTCTCTGGCAAGCCCGATAGGTTCCCCTTCCCCCTTCACATCTAGTTTAAAGCCCTGTCAATGAGCCCCGCAAGCTCCTGGGCAAAGACCCTCTTCCCCTTTTGAGAAAGCTGGCTCCCATTTGACACCAGCAAGCCCGGTGCCATGTAGACCATCCCATGGTCAAGGAATCCAAAGTTGTGGCAGCGACACCAGTCGCAGAGCCACATGTTAATAGATTGAGTCCACCTTTATTGCCCAGTATCTCTGCGCACCACTGGAAGGAGCGAGGAAAAAATGACCTGTGCTCCAGATTCCTTTACTAACTGCCCCAAGGCTTTGAATTCTTTTTTAATCACCCTCGGGCTACTTACTGCAACTTCATCAGCACCCACGTGGAAGAGCAGTAAGGGATAGTAGTCGAAGGGTCGGACCAGGCTAGGAAGTTTCCTAGTGATGTCTCTAACCTGGGCTTCTCTAAATAAATAGGTATATTTCTCAATTAAATGCATCCTGGAGATATATGTGTCAGAGTTCCACACAAATAATAAGAAATGTTTAGCATTTCAGTTGGCTGTCTGATTTTATAGACCTAATACCAATTGTGACAATTTTTCATGGATCTGAAAGATAAGTTGTTGTTGTACTGTGATAAAGTTAGTAATGTGATTCTGGCCCATTTTCAAATCAAAGTGAAGATAAAAAGATGCAGAATTTATGATATCTAAATGTTTAATTCCTACTCATACAAGAATGAATTTCACGTTTTTTTCAGCTGGTCAGAATATCAGTTGACTTTTTCCATAGGAACCAAAGCATTTTAAGGAGAAGCATTGACCTAGATAACCTTTTATACCCATCTTCTGGGGAAAGAGAAGGAAATTTATGAATAGAAGGAATATGTCAGTGCAGAGCTATATAATGCAAATTTTCCTCTATATGAAGTCCCTTAAAAACTAGTATAAGCTAAGGCAAATGCCAACTACTTCATCTTTTACCTTGCTAAGGAAGAATACTTGAGTTTTCATCAGACAAAGATAAAAATTCAGATCATGTATTTGACATAAAATTAGTTTCCTGATGCCCCCAAGTTTCCCAGAGATGAGATTATTCACATTAATTTCCAAGCAGTCATGCATCCAACTGTCAAAAGGGCAAGGGAAGGTGCTCTACCTCAAATCACTGTCCTCAGCCAACTGCCTAACTGAGCAGGAAATGTATATCAGGTGTATGAATGCAGTTGAAAGTAGGCCTTTCTGCAGCTAGTGAATGAGGTAGGCAGGGGACTGGGTACTGCATGCTCAGAAAAAGAAGTTCCACTATTTAATTAATTTATTTTCTGCTATTTTAAAGTAATATATACACTATTTGTGCTAAAGTTGTGCATTTAGTTACTCCAGTCAACAATTTTAAGTCTAGGTCAACTCATGGTATGCAATTAAATCATTATTCATTGTGTTCCTTGCAACCTAGCAGTCAACAGAATTTGAAAAATATGTCTCTTTAACGATATATATTTAATAACATGGTCCACTAACCATAATAAAGTTCAGCTTAAATGTTCCGTACCTCCTTCTGTGGCTGATATTAAATTATTTCAGGTTCAGCTGTAAGCAAAATGCTGAAACATTAACCACATATATACTATGTGCTATTTTAAAAAAGAATTATTATCTTAGCTGCTAAACATACTAAAATGATACAAATTTTCTCATTAATTTTTACTGAGAAAACACAATCTGGGAGGAATAAAGATGAGCCTGAAAGGTAGATAAGTTACATGGGAAACAAGGTTGGAACCAACAAGTTGCTGAGTTAAACAAAGCAATGTCAAACTCACCCGTACATCATGATATCTTCTACATTTCAATGGATACAAATGCAACACTCTGTATTTTTGGTATAACTAGGATGTATCTTTTTTGTAAAAAATACTTGAATGTTCCTTTTGACTGAGTAAACCACATACAAGTGCTTCTTTTATGTAGCCTAGTATCTTATAACTTTTCTGTTTGTATGCTTGAAATTAAGCATATATATCGCTACCTCCAGGACGAAAGCTTACATGTTGTTATGAAGGTTAGTATCAATAGTTTTAACATGAAGAATGTATGCTAAAAATATTCTCTTAATATTCGCTCTATAATAATACACAGTTTTAATTTAAAAAATAGACAATGAGTTTGAAAAAAACAAAGCAAGTTAAAGGTAATGGTAATCCCTGTTTCTATCTACATTTGCTTGAAATCACATTCTAAATATTGGTTTAGGCACCAGCCTCAGAAAACATGTAATCTAATGAGCATAAAGTTGCTTGCCAAAGTTGGCACCACATCCAAAAAACTTGATTGTTCTATAAATAAGTTTTGTGTGAAAATCATACTCTGCTATTATGTGAAACTTCCTATCCTTTGTAAAACACGTAAGATAACATGGTATGTAGTTATCTTTTCCGGGAGGAGGAAACAATAGGGTGAAAATATAAGTGACTGATCAGCACAACCACACAGACTGCAGACTCACAGTCCTTCTGTGCTGCACAACGTGTTCAAAGCAGCTTCTTTATCAACTGATCATTTTTTGAAAAAGAACCACATTTCTTCTTTAAGCTATGTGATTTCTGTCCCGATTGCCAGCTCAGTAGGTTAACAGTGCTGACCTGTTTGATAGGACAGCAAAGTGTGCTTAGATGTCAGGAATGTTGAAACAAAATAGGCAATTTACTGGTTGTTTAAGAAAGTGGGTGGTTAGGCTTAACTTATGTTGGAGTCTTACTACCTACTTACTTTAAGGCAAGTAGTTCTCTTTTCATCAATTATTTATTGAAACTGTAAAATTTTCACATGCTGCCCTGCTGCTGACTTTTTGTCTTTTTTCCTCCTTCAACTGCATCTTTATTTCGATTGCCACTTATTATTAACATCAGCTCAAGAGGGGACATACTAAGGTTAAGACTATATTTAGACTAAGCTCCTGCTGTGATATTTTCAGGACTATCCTGAAATGTCCAGTGACCCAGAATTCTGATCTGTAGAATCAGCAAAAATTGTACTTTTTGATCCATTATACATTAGGAGAGCTTTTCTTTTTTGCAATTTTTTTTCTGTGATTCCTTAACAACTACTTACTTACCAAGTCACATTACAGTTGGGTAGATCATTTGACTTCCTTATACCTAATGCCAGGTAGATAATCTAGTAGGTGCTGATATTTGATTGAAATACAACTTTGCAAGGAGCTGGAAAATTCACTTATTGGCATGGAGGACCAAATGTAAAATGTAGGCAAATTAGAACTTTCTGATTATCAAGGCAAATTACAAGTACATGAAAATTCCAACCTGATTTTATAGCATAATTCTCCCTTTGGTCATAACTTTGTTACTGTAATCATCAGTAAACTGCTCTAGTTGCCCTTAAATTCTAGTGTAATATGCAAATGAACTACACCATCACTACTGAAGGGAATGAAAATAAACAAGTTCACTTTTATTTTTCAAAAGTATCATTTTCTAATGCGTTGTTATTTACAAAAGTACACGGTAGGCACTGAATGCTGCCCTATTATTGGAAGTAGTGGAGTACTTAGATATGCTATGCATGCTTTTTTTTTTTTTTGAGATGTATATTATATTCAGAGGTGCAGACAGTGATGACTGATGTCCAGCTCTGACCATATTGCAGGACAAAGGAGCCACAGCTAACAGTGTGGGATAGATAAGTCTCTTTTTCAGTGAACATATATCTTAAGTATCATGATGACATGTATAATTTTCATCTAAATTCATCAAAGTTACTTAAATTAGAGTGTAGCATTTTGGTATAAGTTTAAGCCAACAATCTTTTACTAGTTACAGATTTAAGAGAGATATGGCTGGAGATTTTTGGCACATGAAGAAAAGCTGATAAGCCAAAAAAGTTGCTGTTGGGATTCACAATAATCATATGTTCAAAAGTAACATTTCAGCTAGACCATAACTCACAGACCCCACAGATCAAATGTTAATTCATCTTACATTTTTGGCATGGTAAATTAGGACTAATGTCAAATGCTGCCTGGCCTATTTTAAGAGATTATCAATAGTTTGAAAGCTTGGAAAAGCTGCCCTTCTCTAATAATTAGAGAGAAATCATGCATTATAGTGAACAATGGAGGGTGATAAAGATCATTAATTTGTCTTTTATTTTTTTCACAGTGAAGCTTGTTATATCCCACTAGTCATGAAAATAGGACTTGAAATACTTTAACTGAGCCATGATGATTAGTCCTTAGAGTAACTGGAAATTAAGGTTCATGGCTTTTGTAAAGAAATTATTTGGGGATTTTTTTCTCATCATAGCTATGAAAAAATAGCCTTTCACATCTCCGTTAGCTTTGATAAAAAATAGGACCTCTCCAGGTGACAATAATATTACAAAGTCAAACTTAAAGTTCAGGCTCTATGTGGATTTTATTGTTAGAGATTCACAAACCAAATCTGGTAATTTCCACCTGACTATAAAACCATGACATCAATAACTCATATGCATATCTTAAATGATAGGCTATAAAAATGCATTCCTATAATAAACATCTTTCAAGAATCCCTATGCTATTTTTTGTACTTCACACTGTAAAAGGTACCATAATTACTATTTTGTTAAACATAGGGCAACTGATTTATACTAGAACACCAAAGGTGTCTTGACCTTCTGACATCACTGGGATTTTACTACGCTTTTAAGCAGCTTTAAAACAGCTGTATGCATGATGTTGTGCATGCTATGTACACACTGACCGATGTTGAGTTTCTGAAGATGGCAAGTATTTCAGATTTCTACTTTTAAAAATACATAGGCCACATAATTGCAAGTCATTACAATAGTACCTTCACTGCTTGTTCTTACCTCAAGCTTAGTCTCCAAAACCACAAGATGAGCCCTTTGTTTTTGCCCCCCCTCCTGCCTCTACATTCCTTTAGGAGTTTCTGTCCAAAGGAGGCTCCTTCCTTCACCTTGCTCATCCACTGGGTGCACTTCACTATTGGAAGCGGGTTTCTGTCTGAGTTTAGTCACTTTTGATCACAGAAAAAGTCTTTGGATCAGAGAACTGCCAATTTACTCTTTCATTCAGTAATTATCCTGAAATATTCTGTTGACCCTTCCATAACTAGGGTTGCAATATCCATTTCCTTCATAGATGTATATATCCATATGGATATTTAGATACAATATACACAAGTGCCAAGGGTGTTCCATGAGTAAGGAACACTATACATTCACAGAAATTGCTGAAGAGAGTTCACTGTATTTGCTGTCTTTAGTTTTAATATTTTCTTAATTTTTGTGGTATTTCAGTCATCTTTTAATTCCTTGCTGAGATAAGGAATCATTAATGAGTAATATTTTCATCAGAAAAAAATCCTTTTGAGAAATGTAAATATTTTTCATTTTTTATTTTATTAAATATATTTCTTGATTAAAAATGGAATTTAATTTCAAAGTTTTGTTTAAGCGTTTTTATGGGCTTTTATTTTTTAAAGGTTTTCTTTTGTAAAAATTAATTACATTCTAGAGCAACATGTAAGTGATAATTCACAAAATATAAATGGTTGAAAAGTCAGATCAATGCATTGAGAACTACTGGGTAAGTCAAAATATCTGTAAGTCTAGCTATGCTAACAAATACCTCTTGCTGTTGCTGTTGTTACTGCTTTATTGTATTGGCGTGCAGAAGCTTCAGTCACTGAGCAGACATTTTCCCATCATAATTCTTCTATGCTGCAAAGACTTGTGCTTTTGCCATGCTCACCTATAGCAAGTGGTCTTGCTGAAATCCTTAGGACTACTAATCATGCATTAGGGTAAGCAGATGGTACTGCTTTGTTTTGCTGTTACAATGTCTTATGGGCCACACAAACTGTATTGTAGTGCCTGTATTAGATGACGGGCTTGAGATACAAGAATGAAGAATTATGTAATGTCATATTGACAAAAACTCTGGAAAACAAACAGTTTTATCAAGGCAACATGACTCCTGTGAGGCTTCTATCTAGCTCATTTCTTACACTGTGTTGCAGACAGCACTAGCCAATTTATAGTCCCAGTCAGAAAGTTCTCTGTCACAGCAGCCTCATCAGACACATGCCCAGAGGTGTTTGATTTCTGCTGAGATGTTCAAGTAAGGAAGATATGTGGCACAGCTGTGAGTTCTTTTGTTCCAGGTGACTTATTTCCAGGTGTGTGATGTGTTGATTTTACCTGTGTGAATGGAAAATGTTATGTGGAAGGTGAAGGCTCAGGGAGGTAAAGTAGAAGAGGATTGTGAGTGAGTCCATGGCTCATGGGCTTGACCTTCATCACTTGATCTAAGTAATGTCACGAGATGCGTAAGTCTCAACTCTGAGCTACTGATCCTCTATAACTACTTATTCAGGCCCTAAATCCTATCTGGTTGAAAATTATTTCTTCTCAGGTTTTCTAGGAGTCATAAATTATGAGTTACTTTTGTGATCTCTCTGGAATATTCTCAGACTGATATATTGCAGAGAATTTCATGTCTGGACTTGAGATTGGCCATTATCCAAGAAGGACTGTAGTGATCTTGACGTACTTATGAGCTTTATCCAGAAACTTCTTTTGTTGAAGTATTTATGCCAGCATGAACAAATGTATGCTCATCATTGTCATGCCACTTTCATCTAACAATGTTCCTTTCCCAATGCAAAATCATTAAGAGAAGTAGCTAAGGAAAGTTCAGTAAAAGGCATATTCAGAAGCATTCATAGAATACAAATGATAATGTTTAATCAATGGTGATTGTCCCATACAAAAGACTATATTAAACTTAATGGTCCAAATCCTCAGATCATAATTTGGCTGAGCTCCACTCAAGTTAATGCATACAGAAAGTTTTACATCAGAAGATCTATCCCTGAGTTTTACGTAGTTCAACAA
>NW_009260028.1:4184745-4185843 GCF_000687185.1 Egretta garzetta | reverse complement strand
CTATTTACCACAAAGCACTGTATTCCAAGTCAAGTGCTACAATTTCACTGAAAACCAAAATAGTGAAATAAGAATAGGGTAATTTATTTTCTTAGACTCAAGATTTTTTCTTTGTTTTAGAAACATCTTTGTACTGAGGTGGCTCTTGACTTTGCTATTTGAATAACCAGTCACAGGGCATTAGGGTAGATGAAGGGAGATCCTGTGAGACAAACTTGATTGCTTCTGTTCTGAGATACAGGCTGAATGTCAAGGAAACATTCAAAGCAGTTTGTAAGGGAGTGGATTACAATTTCAAGAAAACAGATGGAGCATCTGTCTCCCTAGACATTTAAAATCAAACTGAACTAAACACTTGAAATTGTGCTTTGGGAACAAATTCTTATTAGTAGGAAAATTGAATAGAAGATGCAGATTTCTTTCACCTTACCTTCTTTGATTCTCATGATATGTTCTGTGGGCATTTTTCTGTAATAGTCCACATTACTATAGTGCTGTTGGAAATTCTGGCCCATTGAATTAGCTCCCAATACATTTACAATAAACCAAGAAGTGGCAGGAGTCTCCTTTCCCTCTAAATGTCTTCCTAAACATAAACTGCCTACCTCTTTCAATTAATTTTAAGGTTTTAATGCCAAAAATATTGGCATGGTGAGTGGTAGCAAGGAAGTTTTGGTCTTTATTGCTTGATTAAAATTGAATTTTGTTTAGCAGCTCTGTTCTTTAGTACCTTTGTTGTTTTAAAATTGACTTGCCATGCTTCATTGTTTTAAAGTACAGGGCATGCTTTCTTGTTTTACAGTATGAAGAAGCATATGTATAGATTACTTTTTCTATTAAATTTCTTCACTTAACGAGATTGGATTTTATTGCTTTATTGTTCCTGTTTTGTTCATGTTGACCTTTTCTACATTTGAGATTAACTGACTTTAGAACTGAACTTTTTAATAGCTCACGCCTTCCTGTGCTAGATAATTATATTTAAAATTAATCACAGGCTTTGTACTAGCAGAACTTCAACTGACTGGTGTAAGAAACTAGCAATGATGGGTTGACTGCTGGGTCCATCTATTACTCTATCCTCCTTCTAGCAGGAAT
>NW_009260028.1:4180269-4184555 GCF_000687185.1 Egretta garzetta | reverse complement strand
AGGAATGTATACTAGATTTTGGAGCAAACAGGAACTTGACTGTTGCGGGTAAGTTAAGGCTATCAGGGAATCAGGGACTGTCCTCCCTTGCCTGCGACCAGATCATGTAATAACGTGCTATTGTGCAAGTATTGTGTTATGATACTAGATTGATTTGTAAGGCCAGAGTGTGATGCTCTAAGTTTTGGGTTCTAAGATGTCTCTGTATCTGGGGGTGGAGGTGCACCTGGTCTGCGTCGGGGAGGACAGCTGAGCACCCATCACGCCATGGCTATGCACAGGATGAACTGTGCCCTGCAGTGAATGGCGTGGGACACTGGCCTCCTCTGTTTCTCCCTGTGAGGAGACGACTGCCATGGATGCAAGCGGCACACTAGTCACACCAACTGCGCATCTGAGCTCCAGCCCCAGGGGAGGTATTGCTGAGCTTCTACCCACTTCTTTTATGTCCTCGCTGGGAGCTCATAGGCTCTTTTTATCATCCAGAGTATATCTCCTGTTCATACTAACCAATTAAAACTTATTTCCTTGAAAGCTGGGTTACTGCAGGTGTATTTGGAAGTAATGTATGGCAAAGCCGTTTTTTCTCTTTCCTTGGTACATTTTTTATTACTATTGTTAGTGGAATAAGGAATTGAATTTTGCAGGAAGTCATGACATTTGCCTGCAAGAACTTCCATCTGAATTTTTAGATGATGCAATACTGGCAGCATCTAAAAGTAGCACACAAGGAGAGACAGAAGTGAGGGTGAGATGGATAGTGATTTATTAATCCATTTCAGCCTACTTGCAACACATCTTAGGATACTGAAAAGAAGTTTTGAATGAACAAAAAGAAAGGGTCAATACTGTACCCTGCAACATTTTGAACTAGAAGCTTAGGAATTTCCACAAACATTATCTGTTGCCAGGTAAGTTAAAACACACAGAAAAAGTGTCAGCCATGCAATTAAAATATTGAAACAAAAAGATTTAATGAATCTCATTTGTAAAAACTGCATTGATGGATATACTTACCAGCTAACCGCTCCTCACAAGAATTAGGAAAAGCACTGGATAACTGTTATCCTCATAAGATTCACAGCACTATGTAAGTACTCTGTTAAAAGTGTTAAGTAGTTTGTTTAACTAGAGAGGTTATTGTGGGAATTATATAGTGCAGACTCACAGGGAGTGTTTCCTTGATAAGAGCACTGGATAGCAGGGCTCGTATTGTTTGATTATATGCATGATTTAAAGATGCATTTTGATGAATGTACATGGCATCTCTCCAACTGCTTAATGTTCCTAAGTATTCACTAGTTATCAAAGTTTCTGAGATGTTTTTTGTAGTACACGCTTTGCAGGAGACCTGAGACCTGTGTGATAACATAAAGAGCATGTGTCTTTGCAAGTGCCAGATCCTTGTCACTGGGACTGCTGAATGTTGTTGTTAATCTGTTTTTGCCAAATCATATTTGATGAAATAGAAGAGAACAAAAACAGGGAAGAAGGAATGAAACCACCTTTTTAACCAAAATTATTTTTTGGTGTTCTTTGTGAAATAGGCAAGAGAGACACCTTAGGGGGTTCTGGCACAACAAACATGCATCTGAAAGAGATACGGTGTGTACTTTAAGGAAGTGTGACATTAAAAACAGTACATTGACATGAATGCTGAGCATGCCTCTCTGTATGATTTTGTTCTGAACTGACCTGTATCAATTACAAAATGACCACTGAATCATTCTCCGAAAGGATTTTTGGTAATAGTAAGCCTGGTGGTATGAAAGAGTGGACATATTTTGTCCATTCATTCAGTGAGCTCCATGAATCCAGCAAGACTTATGGAGTTAAAAGAAATGGAAGCCTTCTTATAGAGATGTGGTTTCAGTGTAAAGGTGTTTCTCATGCTCCCAAGAATGGACTTTGCTTTCTTTAGGTAAACGATCATTGCAGTAATCTGTTGAGCTAAAGATTGTCTTACAATACAGTCTTGCTAGACAGGACGATCTATGTTGTGTTATTTCTTTACATAGGGCTTATTCATGAAATGGCACATAAATATGAGGGAAAATATTTGAAACCTAAAATCAGTGTGAATGTTCTTTGAAACATGTATGCAACTATTCAACTTGAATGAGCTATAACAGGGTTGTATCACTCTTGTGAAAGATTTCATTTACACAGTAAGAGCAAATAGATGCTTCAACTTCTTTTGTTCAGCAAAATAAATGAAATAATTTAAACTTAATGAAAAAAATTGCAAGGACCTGGAATAAGAAATATCCATTCAAATTTTTAAAGTTCTATAAAATTACAAGAATAAGCATCGATACTAGAATAATTTAGGTGAATGTAACAATGAGCAGTCTGGTTCTCTGACTCTAAGACACATATATATCTGAAGGATTAATGCATTGCAGAGCCATAGATAACGGACTATAAATTCCCTGCAACAGTAGTCTGCCATTAAAACTAATCCTCAAAAATAAGGAACATTTCTGATGTTACTTTCATACAGGTTGTACATAGAAAATAAAT
The DNA here is from genome assembly GCF_000687185.1 of Egretta garzetta. NCBI lineage: Eukaryota > Metazoa > Chordata > Aves > Pelecaniformes > Ardeidae > Egretta > Egretta garzetta. Next base: position 4,182,032 of record NW_009260028.1, on the reverse strand, counting down.
CCATGTTAGCATAACACCAATACATTGTAAATGAAATTCATTATTACTTAGTCAATGCTAGAATCAAAGTAGAGGTTGTCTTCATTTATGTCCGTTCTGCTTATGCATTCTAATGCCATTTTATTTTTGTTGTTTTCCTCCTTGTATGTAGCACAGAGTTTATGCAGAATGCACAACACTGCCCTAACGAACACTGCTATGTAACGTTTGGCTCAACACCTTCTACCTCCACAGACGCCAAACTGATTTTCCTCATGGATTTTTCTTTGGGGCTTATCATATTCACAGATGAGTGATTCATAAACAATAATGTTTGTGTTGTGACAACACTATGATAAAAAGCTTTATTTTCTCTTTTCTAAACAGATGGGAACTGATAGGCACAGAGGTTATTGTCTACCGAACTATTACTTTTAAGTTGTTTAACTTGAAGCATTTGGGATTTATCTTGTCTGTCTCTAATATTGCATAGCATTCACATATTTCAGCACAGTTCTCATTGACTTCATGTAAAGCCATGAGTCTACTGCAGCTCTGCAACTTAGGCCACAGATGTTTTAAGTCAGGCACTCAGAAAATAAGTAACATACAATTAGAGTGATCTTCACCCAGCAGCTCTCAGTACGTGTTTATCTGCTTCCTGCTGCGAATTAACTAGGGGACCACCTGCAAGACCCTCCTTCATTGCCCAATCATTCCTACATTCATGTTTCAGATTTTTTTCCTTGACTCAGTGGAAAAAGTCTCCCGAACATATGGCTTTAATGTGCAAAAGGGCTTGAATTAAGTTTACAAATGTAGTCATGATTCTGGCTCTTCCCACATGTGATGAAGCGTTCTTCCTCCAGCTCCGGGAGGCTTCGCGCTCGCAGGCTCTTGTCCTGCTGGGGGACTTCAACCACCCCGACATCTGCTGGAAAACCAACATGGCAGGATGTAGGCAATCCAGCAGGTTTCTCGAATGCATTGAGGACAACTTCTTAAGCCAGGTAATAGACACCCCTACCCGAGGGGATGCGATACTGGACCTGGTGGTCACCAATGCAAGCGAGCTCGTCGGAGATGTCAAGATCGGAGGCAGCCTGGGCTGCAGTGATCACGCGCTGGTAGAGCTCACGCTCCTGAGGGAAATGGGAAGGACAAAGAGTATAGTCAGGACCCTGAATTTTAGAAAAGCCAACTTCCAGCTCCTCAAGGAGATAGTCAGTAGGACTCCCTGGGAAACGGCCCTCAGGGACAGGGGAGCAGAACAGAGCTGGCAGATCTTTAAGGAAGTGGTCCACAGAGCGCAGGAGCTATCGATCCCTAGGTGTAAGAAATCAAGCAAAGAAGGGAAGAGACCAGCGTGGTTGAGACAGGAGATGCTGGTCAAGCTAAGGAGGAAGAGGGAACTGCACAGGCAGTGGAAGCAGGGACAGGCATCCTGGGAAGAGTATAGGGAAGTGGTCCGGTTGTGTAGGAATGGGGTCAGGGAGGCGAAGGCGCAGCTGGAGCTTAACTTGGCTAGGGATGCAAAGAATAATAAAAAGGGATTCTACAGGTATATCAGCCGGAAAAGGAAGGTTAAAGAGAGTGTACCCCCGCTGATAAGCGAGACCGGCAGGCTGGTAACAGCAGATGAGGAGAAGGCTGAGGTACTCAACAACTTTTTTGCCTCAGTCTTCACTGGCAACCTCTCTCCTCACCCCTCCCAAGTCGATGGATGGCATGAGGGGGACCGGGAGGGCGAAACCCCTCCTGCTGTAGGAGAAGACCAGGTTCGT
>NW_009260028.1:4168930-4179330 GCF_000687185.1 Egretta garzetta | reverse complement strand
TGGCCAGCAGGTCGAGGGAGGTGATTCTGCCCCTCTACTCAGCTCTGGTGAGACCTCACCTGGAGTACTGCGTCCAGCTCTGGAGCCCTCAGCACAAGAAGGACATGGAACTGTTGGAACGGGTCCAGAGGAGGGCTACAAAAATGATCCGAGGGCTGGAGCACCTCTCCTATGAGGACAGGCTGAGAGAGTTGGGCTTGTTCAGTCTGGAGAAAAGGAGGCTACGGGGAGACCTGATTGCGGCCTTCCAGTACCTAAAGGGGGCCTATAGGAAAGATGGGGAACGTCTTTTTAGTAGGGCCAGCTGTGTTAGGACAAGGGGAAATGGTTTTAAACTAGAACAGGGTAGGTTCAGGCTAGAGGTAAGGAAGAAATTTTTTACAATGAGGGTGGTAAAACACTGGAACAGGTTGCCCAGAGAGGTAGTGGAGGCCCCATCCCTGGAAACATTCAAGGCCAGGTTGGATGGGGCTCTGAGCAATCTGATCTAGTTAGCAGTGTCCCTGCTCACTGCAGGGGGGTTGGACTAGATGACCACTAGTGGTCCCTTCCAACCCTAAACATTCTATGATTCTATGATTCTATGATTCTATGAATTTAATTTTACCTATTTAAGAATATTCTTTCCATATTCAATACAAATTTTATATGTGTATGCATGCATGTGTGAGATTTCCTCAGTTTTGGTTTCTGTTTGTTGGGGTTTTTTAATAAGCTGGATTATGCTGACAGCCATGAGAATCATCAACACTATTGAGGCTTTTGATCCACCACATAAATTTTTGTCACCTGAGCTAATAGAGAAGTTGATTAAGCAGTAGGCTGTTATTATCTCTGGTCCTTTATGAAAGGATGAAACTGTTGGAAAATAAAAGAGAAAAAACAAGACAGAATTCCTGTTATGGAGTGAGCATGTAATGGGAACTGAACTTCAAACCCAACTCTTTCTTTCTTGTCCATGATCTTTTCTGTCTCCCCCAAGTCTTCTCCCTGGTCTCACTCTCCTCGCTTCACTGGTTTCTGTCATCTCCTTAGGTGCCTTATGATAAATCCCATTTCCTTATCCAGACACTTCAACTTTTCTTCTCTCAGCTTCTGGTTCTTAATTGCTTCCATCTTTTCACCTTTCCTCTTTTCAAACTGGTTATTAAGTGCACCTCATAGCCTCATCTCAGCTTCTCCCTATCTCTTGAACAACTTTGGGTGCTAGCACATGTCCTTGACTTTAGCCTCTCCTTTCAGTCACAGCAGCTCATGGCTTATCCGTTCCCCTTTGTCCTCCCACAGGTCTAACACTTGTCTTTTCCATGGATGGGCCAGGCAGCTTCTTGTCCTACTCCTGTGGATCCTACCAGCAATGTCACCAGGATCACAGGAGCGATGGCATTTTCTCTAGGGTTAAGTGCACCTGCTAAACAGTAATGCTGAGAGGTAGATTTAAGGAGATAGTTTCCCATAAACCAGCTAACAGAAAGCAGTGGTTCAGAAAGTTTGGAGATGTCTCCTCATCACTGGGGAAGCATAAAGCAGGGGATGGGTAAAGCCTACATTTCTCACTGAAATATGCAGTCTTAAGCAGTTGTTGTTGGTCCTAGTTCCAGGTGCTTAAAGAGGCAACTGAAGGGAACTCAAAGCTCTCAGCGACCTCATGTTCATGTATGAGTTTCATGGGATTTAGCATTGTAGCAGAAACCGTAAGCAGTTTCTACTGAATGTCCACAAGTTGTCTTTACCAAAGGCAGATTTGGACATTTTACCCCAAAACATCAGAAGGAAATTCTGTGACTTAGAGAGGGTCCCCTACTAAATTTAAAGTCTCATCAGAGTGCAATAATGGGAGCCACATAAAAAAAAAATCTCTAACATTTCAGGAAGGAAATAACAGTATATTTTCTCTTTGTCTTATTCTCTGAAATAATAAAAATTTGGAAAATGACTGGAATATCTGACTAAGAATGAAGAATGTTGGTCTGCTTTATTAATGAAAAATGTTTTAAATTCCATTGGATAACTGTAGTAATTTTTAATTAATGAAAATGGCCCGTCAAGTTAATAAACTTCTATGTGAGTGTCTTCCATTAAGAAATATAAATACAGAAAATCGTCCTGTGAGCTAATTCTTTCCAGCAGATGGCTATCTCAGCTCTCCTCTGTGATAAGCCAATATGGCAGTTGGTCATGAGTTTAGAAATCTTCTAGAGAAGCTATATGCAGAATAACAGTAATGAAGCATTCAGAAATTGTCCCAAGGTTTTCAAAAAAGAAAGCAAACTTTTGGAAATAACAACATAAAAATGAAAGGTTCATCCTAGGAGAAACTGGTAAATATTCACACCATATTGCTTACTTTTGGCCAGCAAAGCTGTTTTTATTGTTAATTTATATTAAAAATGGATGATTTTTTTCCTAGCCTCCTTCAAAAAGTGTATCCAAGAAAGGGAAAAGTTTGAGAATGTATATCAATAGTAGATAGTTATTAATCAAATACACACACCAATCTGTTAAATAAGAAGGTGTCAGTCTGGCTAGCTTCATTTCAGTGAAAGACTTAACTTTACTAATTAAATTTCCAAGTGTAAAAGTTTTTGAAGCCAGTATAACAATAACAAATGCTATGTGCTGTTTACATATCATCATTAGGACACAGAATACGATATGCGTCAGTCAATAATTTCTTTTTCTCTCATATTTCAAAATTATATTATATTGCTGATAAGAAGAAATAATTTGATCTTTTAAAAAAATTTATTAGTTACAACAGGTCAATTAGGATGTACAAATTTTTTCCATATAGCACTAATAAAGTACCCTAATCTGCTTTTTAACAAGTATTCTTGAGGTTCTATCAAAACTTGTATTTTAAAGCTCATAAGATTGCTTTGCTAAAAATTGCTCCATTCAAGTTACCAAACAAAAAGCTATCAAATATAATGAAAAAATGATGATCCACCCTGCCATCATTACAGGAAGTCAATTATTGGTTGGACCAAAGGAGTTTTGAAATTAAGTAATTAAATTTGAGGTTGTGTGACATTGCTGTCATTTCAGTGAGATCCTCCTACACTTCCCTGTCACCAATTTATGCAGAGAGTAAAAGTTAAATGAGTGTATATTTTCTGTTAATATACCAAATTATTTTATATATGAGCTGCTCTCAGATGATTTTACAGTGCTTTCTTGGCAACAGATCATATTTTCAACTTTTCCATTAGAAATGTCTATTGAAATTTGCTTCAAACACACAAAGATAACTAACAGCACAATTCCTGCTTTTCCCTCTCCTCTGAAAAGTTCAATAAATGAAACATGAGCTCTTGAGTAAAGAAAATAATAAAAAAAGATAAAAGATTTTACTAAGTTTCCGTTCCAACAGATTTTTGTTGAAAACAATATGGTTTGCCTGAAATTCACAGGAGAGTGTTATGAAGAGAGGAAAAAAAAAGGGTGTGCTGCTTATCACACCTTCAACAAACCAATTTCTAACAGATTAAAAGAAGTAGAAGATATCACTAGCAGCTTAAGAAAATATTTCACGGTTATGTTGTGTATTCAACATCCTATTTAGTGATCCATTGAGCAATCTACTGGGAACCCTTGGGTGATGGTGGCTAGGCTCCCTGGCCCCTCGTGAAGAGGCAATTTGGGCTCCCAGGTGCCTCAGTTGCCAACCATTCGATACCTGGAAGTGAGCTGAAATTGCAGATTAAACAGTCATTGGTCTTTGTCATCCACTTACAGGTCTCTGGGAAATCAAAATTATCATCTCCTACTGTTTGCAGGTGCATAAGACAGTAAAACCCCCAAGAAGCTTTTCCCACATGTGCAGCATATGCCTACAAATTCTTACTGTTTGCTTGAAAGAAGAGGCATTAGCACAGAACAGTTGGAAGGACGTGTTTGTAGCGAAGGTGCCAGTGGATTCAAAAGAGAAGAACATCCATTTGGAAACAAGAAGGAAAAAAGTGTGGGGGTTTTGGTCATTTTAAGCCAGTTTCTGCTTTTAGGTTCATTAACATAAAACTACAGTGACTCAGGTGACTTCAGTGGAGTTAATTCAGATTTTCAGTTCTCTCCAATTATTATGAACATAAAAATCACAGATCATAGGTGCGGTGAGTAACTCAAGATAGCATGATGACCATTTCCCACTCAAAATCGGGATCTGCTACATCAAACAGGGTTTTGTTTTGTTATGCTTTGCATTGTCTTGTTCATTTTGGTTTGTTTGTTTGTTTGTTCATTTGGTTTGTTTTGTTTTTAAAGTTGTAAGGATTTAAATTGAATATTTTTCCTTAGTGTTCATTTCCAGTCATTCTGTGTTTGTTGAATCTAATTGCAATCTCCCTTCCTCCATTTCAACTGGCTATTCTCTGTTCTTCCCACACATGACAAGAAAAAGAGTTTATTCTGTTCTTTATAACTAGTTTATAGACGTTTGCAGACCGATGCTTTTGAGGTGTCTTCATCAATCAGATTTTCCAGACGTCTGCTCTTTTTTACTATTCAGGCTCACTACAGTTGATTCATATCTTCCTGAAATGCAGCATCCAAACCCAGAATTCTTTGGGAAGCAGCAGCATTTCTCAAATATTTATCTTCTCTTTCGTAACAGTGTGACACAGCTGACCTATGTGCAGCTTTATGATACTTATGTCCTTTTGAACAGTTATTTGAATAGCCATCCTCCATCATCACTTTGAATCCTTATATGTTCAAGGTATTTTGAATTTCAATGCCTGTTTTTCAGGCTGTAGCTCCAATTAAAACATTTTCAATTATTATCCTGTGTACATGCAGTCCCTCCATCGTGGAGTCATTTGTAAATTTAGTAAGCTTATTCTCTATTTTTCATTCAGAAATGAAAATCCAAATCTTACCAGACACTGGATAGATCTTTGTGAAATCTTATGCAATATATTTCTTCTACTTAACCCTATATTTTCTAATATTTTTAAAATGAAAATAAACATATTTCTAAATAGTTCCAATAAGCAATTTACAATTAATTTATCAAAGTAGTATTTGACAGAAAATTTGCTCTTTCCTTATTATGTAATTGCTTAATCATATTTTAGGTGTTGGGTCAAATTTCTCCCTTACCATGTTGTTCTACTATTGTGGTTACATCAATGAGCTTACTACATGTGGATCATAAAACCTGACAAGTTACCTGGTGCCAAATGTATTTTTATAACTTACACATATTTTTTTGCACTTTTATAATAACACTTTTTCTCTTCATGTATTGCTTTTCATCACTGGCTCAGCCACCACATAAAACAATTTAATCACGTCTCTTTGCAGATGAGAAAGCTGAAGCACCCAAGAGATTTGCTCCATCTCATAGGTGAAACAAAGATATAAACTCTGTTTCCTGAAATGAAGTCTCAGCCAGTGTCTGTGCATAATGAATATAGTAAGAATTTCTGGGGGTGCTTTTCCACAGAAATGTAATTTCTGCTGACAAAAAAGATTTAAAGATTCATTAACTTACCATTCAAAGTTTTCCCATTTTGTCATTAGCGTTGAAAAAGTCAAAACAAAACAATTCCCCAAACACTGCCCTTATTTTTTTTCCCTTTGTTTTGGATAAAGTGTTGTCAGCAAGAAGTTTTCAGAGTCCTTGGGAACCGCAAATATCCCAGTTAGGTTTTGGTACTTCTCTGATTGTATAATTTTTGCATAATTTTTTTCATTTTGCACATTCTTTTCTAACTATATACTTTGGTCATTAAACCAAGCCACACATGCTAAGTTACACTCCGTTATATCTACCTTCATCTCCTCTTCTTGCTTGTGCTAGAGACATACATTTACACCCTACTAGTGCTTCTGCTCACTTTTTTACCTTCACTATGAATATTCTGATGACCCATGCAACTCTAGTTGTGCATTCAGTATTGCCTTTCCTTATTGTTTTATGCTTTGAAAAAGTTTGCATATTACATATGTCAGTGAGACTATTTAGACCGAAAAATAAGTGAAGATATTCAGTAGCATGGTATGTTGTGCTGGCTGGACTTAATTTGTTTTCCTGGTCTGGCTTACAGTGGTGTTGGCTGAAACAAAGGTGTTTTCCTATTATCCTAAGTGGAAGGCAAGTCAGGATGGAAAGAACACTTTTTTCCTCCTCAAGAGAGTTCCAGCACAGCTTACTTCTTACTTCCTTGTGTATTTCAGCTGTTTCCCTGGAGGCCTGTCTTTATTGAAACATGATGCTAACATCGTAGTTTTCTCCTTCAGGCCTATGTATGAAAAAACCCTCTGTACTCTTCAACCACATTCTTGTTAACAGCACACTGACATTTTTGTCTTTGGTTTTGCTTATATCAGCCACATTGCTCTGGGTGTTATCGCAGCCTTTTTGCCCTTGAAAATTAGACTGGAGAATGTTTCTTTCCCATGTATGCTGCTGCTGTAACTGTGAGGTGAGGAGAGGAAAGAATACAGCTTTTGTTCAAAATCAAAGTAACAAGTTGAAACAGCTGAATGGATGATCTCAGTTTTTCAAATAACAGATTTCTCCTGGCTTTACTTACATGGTAGACTTGTGTAGGTACTGAGATGTTGTAAAGACATCAATGGGTCTGCTGAAGGAGAAAGGAAATACATTATACGATTCATAAAATACAATTTGGGCGTGTTTAGTAGAACAAATAAACTGATATTTCTGTTGAAATTGCATGGATGACACATAAACTACTTATCCTGCTCTACTTCTCAGATTAAATATGGATTTGATAAATTGGGTTGTACTGGAACTGAGGGAATTCTTATTTCACTTAAATTAAAAAGCATTCAGAAATAAATTTCCCTGATTCTCATACAAATATGAACCAAATACATCTTGTCTTTTCTCCCGCCCACCCAGTTTCTGAGCAACCTTCTTCTAGATTTGAACATCCTTTAGAAGTCCGAGATAAAGAGATCTGCCCCCAGAACTGCTTAAAATTTAGTGCTAATTTACATATAATCCATGAGTTTTAAAGGGGCAATTTTAATGTTGGAAATTGCACCTCAGAAGCTTATGGTGTAGCCCTCCTAATCTCTACCTGCACTCCAAGGAATTTCATTTAAGGTAGTTTTCTCTCAATGAATTTATTTTTATAAGCAGAAAGAGGAGAGAGTGAAAAGATGGAGGAGGACCAGTCTTGGGTTCTGGAAGACACTTTGAAAATGTAATTGATTTACTTTAAAATAATACCCTTGTTCCACTGTGGTTTTCACTCTCTCCCTTACATGCTCCTAAGCTCTCTGCTCCTCATACAGAGCAAATGAATACAGAACAGGATTCATTTTCTTTATTTAATTACAGTAGTAAGTTCCAAGAGATTCTAGACACCATCTACAACTCCTTTTGAAGGCAGTTAAGAAAACAGGTCCTCACCATTTCTTAAAACTTAATGCTTTGATAGAATACAAAACAAACAGGAATTGTCTGACTGCGATTAATATAGGACAAAAATAACCAAAATATGTCCTATTTTCCTTTCTTTCCTTTTTTCATGCTTTGTTGCTGACAATACTTGTACATACTTTGGCACCACTTAAGGCACTCTCTGTGCTTTAAGAGAGGATTTGAGTTTAGTTAATATATGAAGAGATTTTAAAGGGCAATAACTGGTCTTTGCCTTTGGGTTACCCTACATATTAGTTTTATTTAGGATGTTTCTCCTTGTTTGTTTTTTCTGGTCTCTGGAGCTGAAAGGTCTGGGTTGCTAGCCAGACCTCTGGGGAAAGCTCCCTGCATCTGAATGGGAATCTGCCTCAGCAGACACCAACTTTTTCCCAGTTCCCGTTTTCACACAGTGAATATGTACCAAGCATCTGTGAGCCTTTTATGTTCTTCTGAAGCATCCTCAGTGTCAAGATCCTTGATGTGCTGTTGCTGGAATATGCCATACCTGAGCTGCAGTGTATTGCAGGGCTACCCAGCTGGTGTCTGATAAGGCTGGACCAACCCCTGTGTAGCTCTGCTTGTTGCCTAAGCTGTTTTCTGCCATCACATAATACAAAAGAATGTCTGCTGTCTGAGTCTGGCATAAATGGCTGTAAAAGAGTCAAGGTCTTGTCAAGAAGTTGGACAGATGTGGTATATTATGCTTAGTGCAAAGTTTTCATTAAGCTCATATGACTTTTCTCTTGATTATTTTTAATACTACCCACTGTGTTGCTTTGTGGTTTACAGGTGTATATTATTCTGTAAACGGTAATTCTTAAGTATTCATATGCATGCCCTGAAACTTTTTAAGAATCTTTCCACCATCTGTAAAGTGAAGAAAAGAACCATTTTATCAGCTGCCAGTAGCATTTCATTTTCTGGTGACAAATCTTTATTAGGAGGCTGAAATACCTTTTGAATAAAGTACTGATCTGAAACTCTGAAAAATATATTCCATTACCAGGATCAGTTACAGACTTCCTCTGTGACCCTGGACTTCACATTTACTTTGCTGTCTCTACAAAACCAAAGCAGTGTTTCCTGTCCCCAAACTGGTGTTAGGAGGATATGTATTTATATTTACACGGATTGAGAAAGCACGACAAAAGGGAAAAGAAGGAAGAGAGGAAGGAAGAAAGGAGGAGACCTATTCATGGCTCCATAGGATGCTGTTATCTCATGTTTCCTTATATGCAGAATAGAAGTAGTTTTTGAACAAATCTGTTTCTTGCTCATTGCAGTGTACAGTAGTATCCTTTCCACATAACACAGGACAAAGTATTAATAAGACTCCTCCTTTCTTCCTAATAACTGTTGAAAGGTTTTCAAAATAGTCACATGCATTTTTGTGCTGCTTAAATACTTAATCCCCACACCATATCATGTTGTTAAAAAAATGTTTACACATGAGGCAAATGGTTCTTTAGAAAGCATCAGCTATACATATCAGTAGTCTTGATTAGGTTCTATCTTCCTATAAACAAGGCAATGGTGTCTTGGTTTTTTACACTTATACTATAAAAAAGTTGAGTTTGACCATCAGAGTGGTAATTCCTCTGCAGGGAATAACTTTCAAGTGTATGCAAATAGCAGAGGAGGAGCTCCAAATTGGAATGACCAATGTAAAATCGTTGTGTATGCTTATAGTCTGCACATTTCATATTTGTAATCTCAGGGATATGGTGTGCCTTGTTGTCTAACACGTGCTTGAGCATTCATGGGCTTTATTCCACGAGCATGTCCTGGTACCTGCAGCAGGTGAAAGGCTGAACAAAAGGTCAAGATTTAGCTCTGCAAGTGTCCTATAAATCTTGTAAAGTTTCATGCTTATTCCAGTGAGAAATGTGGGTCAATAAAATACATCAAGCCATAAATACCGTAACACATTTTAGCCATCCTGACAGAATGCCTTTTTTAGACATTCCCCTAAGTACCTGCAGTCAGATCAGATTGGTTTATCTTTGTGTAAATTCTGTATGGTCCTTCACGGAATAAGAATGAGCATTCATGCAAGGGCTGTAATATCCCATTCTCTCTCTGCACTTCTCAAACTGCAGAAATCCCAAGCCTACACCTTCTGGAAAAGCTCCAAACCAATTCCCAGTGTAGCCCCTCAAGCATTTGTGGTGCAGACAATGCAGGCAAGGACAGCTGGGGCACTCAGGGGAACCCAAGAACATGAATGCAGATAGGAATCTTCCCCTGTGTAATGGTTATGTACTTCCAAACTGTTAAAAGTCACTACCTTTACAATGTGAATACTTTTGGAAAGCATTTTCTATCACAAAGGAAATAGAATGAAAGTTATTGTATTGCCTGCCTTATTAACTGGAGCTTCCATAGATCAGAAGAAGATAGCAGTATGTAATGTCATGGACAGAAAGATGGGAAATGCAGAACTCCTGTTTTGGATGACTGTTTTTATTATAATGTTTACAACTCATCGGGATGGGATAAACAGGTATTAAGTCTGTGGGTGAACACACAGATTTCTACTTACAGTCAGGAGACATTAAAAGGAAAGGCAGTTTGCTCCTGCTGCTGTTTGCCTCTTGCATGCTCAGGTGAATAGTTGCTGTTGAATCAATATCAATTACCCATATTAAACATTTTTGCTGCTACTGTGAGCAGCTTAGGAGGGATTTTAGCAGTAAAACTGAAGGTCTTCTATGGACAGAGTAATTTGCAACAGACCAGAAGACTGTTTGGGGCTTTTTATTTGAATCATCTTGATTTGGGGCCCTGGAACTTAGCACAATGGTAGTAGTGATGATTGGAAGATGGATCTTGTCTTTGTCTAGAAGGATTTTAAAGCTTGATGGGTATCCCTACTAGGTTGCAACTTTGAATTTATATTTCTGTTTATCCTTTTTAAATTAAAAGGCTTTAAATTAAAAATCTTATAAAACACATACATTTACACTGTGTGTGGTGTTCTTATGGACTAAAAGCACAGGGT
>NW_009260028.1:4166347-4168861 GCF_000687185.1 Egretta garzetta | reverse complement strand
CATTTCAGGGGCAGAGAATGGCAGGATTTTAGGAAGTAGCTCAGGAAGGCACCCCACAAATCTAACATATTCACCCTACTACTTACATGCCAAATTGTTGTTGGTTCACAAGCTTTTGGGAATTAACACCTGTCTCTCCACTTTTTCTGAAATGTCTGTATGGCAAATGTAAGTTCCCTGACCTTAGTTTTTGCTTTACTTAGCTACTTTTTCCACCTCCTTAGAAATAGCCAGGGGATATTATTAAGCAAAACAGTTTGAGGTCTTGGACCTGAGTGCTAGCTCACAATTATCACTTCTGTGAAATTAACATTCTCCTTGGCACCTTTGGCATGTGACAATAAGCAAACTCAAGTCTTAGGACCAGTTTTATTCAATATTTTTATCAATGATCTGGATGCAGGAGTTGAATACACCATTAGCAAGTTTACTGATGATATCAAACTGGGAGGTGCTGTTGAGTCTCTTGAGGGACCAGAGGCCTTGCAAAGGGATCTAGATAGATTGGCACATTGGGCAATCATCAATGGCATGAAGTTTAATGAGCAAAATGCTGGATTCTGCACCTGGGGCAGAGTAATGATGTATAAATTGGGAGAGGAGTGGCGGGAGAGCAGCCCTGCAGAAAGGGATCAGTGGGTGTTGGTTGACAGCAGGCTCAGTGTGAGTCAGCAGCCAAGAGGGCAAACCGCATCCTGGGGTGCACCAAACATAGTACAACCAGACAGTCAAATGAGGTGATTGTCCTGCTGTATTCAGCATTGGTGCAGCCTAACTTTGAGTGCTCTGTGCAGTTCTGGGCCCCAGAATTTAAGAATGATGTGAAGGTCCTTGAATGTGCCCAGAGGAGGGCAACAAAGCTGGTGGAAAGATTGGAAGGAATGTCCCATGAGCAGCAGCTGAGGACTTTGGGTTTGCCTAGTTAGGAGAAAAGGAGGCTGAGGGGCAACCTCCTTCCTAGGAAGCTTCCTGAGGAGGGGAAGTGGAGAGGGAGGTGCTGATCTCTTCTCCCCAGTATCCTTTGGTAGGATGCATAGGAATGGTTCGAAGCTGCACCAGGGGATGTTTAGACCGGACATTAGGAAACATTTCTTTACCAAAAGGGTGGTCAAACACTGGAACAGGCTTCCTGGAGAGGTGGTCAATGTCCCAAGCCTCTCAGTATGTAAGAGGCATTTGGACAATGCCCTTAATAACATGCTTTAACTTTTAGTCAGCCCTGAATTTCCCCATGCAGTGCTACAGGCTTGGGGAAGAGTGGCTGGAAAGATGCCTGGTGGAAAAAGACCTGGGAGTACTGGTTGACAGCCGGCTGAATATGAGCCAGCACTGTGCCCAGGTGGCCAAGAAGGCCAATGGCATCCTGCCTTGTATCAGGAATAGTGTGGCCAGCAGGAGTGGGGAAGTGATCGTGCCCCTGTACTTGGTGCTGGTGAGGCCACACCTTGAATCCTGTGTTCAGTTTTGGGCCCCTCGCTACAAGAAAGATGTTGCATTGCTGGAACATGTCCAGAGGAGAGCCACAAAGCTGGTGAGGGGTCTGGAGCACAAGTCTTATGGGGAGCGACTGAGGGAACTGGGGTTGTTTAGTCAGGAGAAGAAGAGGCTGAGGGGAGACCTGATCGCCCTCTACAACTACCTGAAAGGAGGCTGTAGCAAGATGGGGGTCAGCCTCTTCTCCCTGGTAACGGATGACAGGACGAGGGGGAATGGTCTGAAGTTGCACCAGGGCAGGTTTAGGTTAGACATTAGGAAAAAATTCTTCACCTAAAGGGTTGTCAGGCTCTGGAATGGGCTGCCCAGGGAAGTGGTAGAGTCCCCATCCCTGGAGGTATTTAAAAGATGGGTAGATGAGGTGCTTAGGGACATGGTTTCTTGGTGGGATGTCAGGGTTAGGTTAACAGTTGGACTTGATGATCTTAAAGGTTTTTTCCAACCTATATGATTCTATGATTCTATTCTATGATTCTATGAATTTGTCAGGCAGATGGACTGGATGATTGTTGTAAGTCCCTTCCAACTGAAATATTCTATTCTGTTCTATTCTATTCTGTTCTGTTCTGTTCTCTTTGCTGTCTGGACATAGGATGCCAGGGCCTAGCATGGGTGAGAGACCATCACAACCGTCAGTTCTGACAGACTTCGCCAGGAAGAAAAGAGACTTTAACTGTATGGATGTAAGCTGTGCCATGCCTTATGGCCCCAGACCCAGAGAAAGATCCCTTGGCCATTCTACAAATGAATATAGTTATAGCTGTGAGGTTGGCAGAATGGGGAGAGGAAAATCATAGCTCTACAAATCCACATTGTCCAGCTCAGCAGTTAATAAATTGAACACAAGCAAAAATTAAATTATAAGGAGCCAGAGAGAAAATTATATGAAGAGCACATAAACATCTCTGACTAGAAAGAATAGTAAACATGAACTATAGATGCAAATAATATTAAACTGATCTGCCATGTAAACAGTATAAAAATGAATTGTAGCAGCTGTTGGTCCTGGGTGTTCCCTAC
>NW_009260028.1:4165935-4166328 GCF_000687185.1 Egretta garzetta | reverse complement strand
CTGAGTATTGGTTTACAGTCCAAGTACAAAGGATAACAGTTAAGTTTCAGTAATACAAGAGGTTAGGAAACATAGCATTTCATCTCCTGAATATTTAGTAAAGGGTGCATTACTTTCTCTCCCAAAAGTAGGGTGAAAAGTAAAAAGGTTAAAAATTTATAGAGAAAGAAAGTTAGTGTGTGTGGGGATGGCACTAATCAAATTATTTCACATAGATAATCATAAAATATTTTATTCTTATGTCAATAATGTCTTGCTTTAAGATTTTTTACTAAACTTATGTTCAAAATGAAAAGTTATTGTCCATAAGGTATATTGTCCTCGCGTCCAGAGGGTAGTGGTCAATGGCTCGATGTCCAGATGGAGACTGGTGACGAGTGGCGTCCCTCAGGG
>NW_009260028.1:4153792-4165361 GCF_000687185.1 Egretta garzetta | reverse complement strand
AGGAAAGATGGGGAAAATCTTTTTAGTAGGGCCAGCTGTGACAAGACAAGGGGTAATGGTTTTAAACTAAACCAGGGTAGGTTTAGACTAGATATAAGGAAGAAGTTCTTTACAATGAGGGTGGTGAAACACTGGAAGGGATTGCCCAGAGAGCTGGTGGAGGCCCCATCCCTGGAAACATTCAAGACCAGGTTGGACGGGGCTCTGAGCAATCTGATCTAGTTAGCGGTGTCCCTGCTCTTGCAGGGGGGTTGGACTAGATGACCTCTAGGGGTCCCTTCCAACCCAAAAAATTCTATGATTCTATGATTCTATAAGAAAGCTGATTTGTCTGTTGACTTTCAGTTGAAACTTTTTTCCCCAATTAAAACATCTCTCCTAATTTCCTACCAAAATATGCATTTCCATGACGTAATTTTTTTGAAGATAATTGTTTGATCTACAATGTCCTAGCCAACTCCGCTAAAGCTCCTTGACTCAGTGCTACTGAAAGCTCAGTTTCAGCCAGAGTCAAGGCCAAATTAATTCTCTTGACAAGAGTCTTTGTCAGATTACTACAGCTTTTTAGCATTGGCTAGATTTACAGTTATTTGAAGATCATAGAATCATAGAATCATAGAATGTTTTGGGTTGGAAGGGACCCCTAGAGGTCATCTAGTCCAACCCCCCTGCAGGAGCAGGGACACCGCTAACTAGATCAGATTGCTCAGAGCCCCATCCAACCTGGCCTTGAATGCTTCCAGGGATGGGGCCTCCACAAGATCACCCTTTTCTCATGATATCTCAACATTTCTGCTTATTATCTTGGTCAGATAGGGAAGCTACTGCACCCTTAAAGTTTCTGTAGGAGTTGTACATTTTTTCAGTTCTTCATAACACAATTTAAGTTTCTGACACTAGATATGCTTTTCTTTGCTAACTTCTAGGGAGCACGTGAAGTAAGTAGTCAAAGTTATTCCAGGGACTTGTGAACATACAGTTAAAAAGCACTTTGGTAGAGAGAAAAGAGGGATGAGAGAGACCATATAGTTGTTGTTTCTCTGTACCAACTCTGTCAGGCTGTCTACATAATAGCTTTCAGTTTTGTCTGATTTCTGTTTACCTGTTAATTGCATGTAAACAAAAAAACCAAATTAAAAAAATAACTTTGAACATGAATCTTTGAATGTTGGAGAAGTTTGCATTTGATGACAATCCAGCTATGATATCATTTTCTAATGAAATTCAGAAGATTCAGAGAAAAATTTCGCCAGATAGAATCTATTGGTAGCTCAACAATACCCAACAGGTATAGCTACTTATCCTTTGACAATGCAAGGAGGTTTGAATATTGACTTTTTTTTCCATTTGCATTCATAAATTGAATAGATTATCAGCAAGAGATTTCAGTTGAATATGAGGAAAAACTTCTTTACTTTGAGGGTGACAGAGCACTGGAACAGGCTGCCCAGGGGGGTTGTGGAGTCTCCTTCTCTGGAGATATTCAAAGCCTGCCTGGACGAAGTCCTATGTAACATGCTCTAGGAGAATCTGCTTTAGCAGGGGGGTTGGACTAGATGATCTCCTGAGGTCCCTTCCAACCATTGCGATTCTGTGATTCTGTGATTTCTGTATATAGTCATGGCAAACATTTTACATTTAAGCAGAAACACGCAGCTATATTTTTGCTGTCCATATGACAGATAATGTAACTCTTCTTTATTTTCAGTTCAATGTGTGGTTACCATATGTTTGGTAAAGAGATTATGGCTGGACAGCAGGAAGGCTTAGTGCTAGAAGGTCCTGGAGATGTAACCCATGCACACATGGCATTTTTTCCTGCTTCCTATATTCAGGGTAAAGTGACATCCTTTGGAGAGTGGGTGAAATTGGTCGTGCGCCCTCAGGGAAGCCACGTGCTGACCTAGGAGAAATATTTGAAGTGAAGTACGCCAAGCAGAGAAAAGCAGTGGAGGAGTCCATAGCATAAGCAAAGTGGATGCTGAGAGAAGCAAGGGGCAGGAAATCAGGGCTCTGAGGGGGTGGAAAGAAGGAGTATTTTCTAGGGGCACCAAAAAGACTGCATTATGCTTGCTGCAACTAAGGAAACACTGGCTTTGGGTGGACTGAGTGTAAGACTAGGGGAGATGAAATGATTTTCACTGACATAGTCAATATAGGGGAGATTTCCTTTCATGCTGTCTAATACAGCAGATCTGAGTTGCTTCTGTTATAAAGGTGAGTTGTTCTAGTTTCTGTTGAAAAAGAGTGGAATAAAAAGTATGTGGCTGGTGTGTTCTGGACCTTCCCGATCCAATTCAAAGCTAACTAAGTCTAATCATAGTTAGCAAGAGCTGACATTTTAGGTCATTCAAATGAAACGGACTTTTCCTCAGCCAGGGTTTTTCTTTGCTTTGAGCTCTTGTTAGAGACAAATTAACTTTAAACATTAGTAAATCTTTTCCTCTCTGCTTTTAATCCAACCCTATGACGCTTATGGGAGAATCTGGCCTTTGTTCTCCCTTGTTCTGGCAAAGAAAACGTATAAGCAAAAGGAGTAAACCCAGCTGAAACTGGTTGCTAGTGCATCTATGGCCATATGGCACATCACAAAATCTTCAAAATTCAAGTAGTCATATTTATGTGCAATTAATTTTTACACAAGTAGTGCTATATTGCACAACAGAGGAAATGCTCAAAACAACTTTTCCATCATGCATATTTAAAAGTTGCTGTAGGTTGAACCAGCACTCTGCTTCTGTTTTTGTTAGTAAATTGGATAAAGAATTGCGTATAGTAACTGTCTAGAGCAATTTTAGGCCTTAATATTTGAGATGGATTCAGTCTTTACATAGAAAATACCACAGAGAAATCTGAAAGGAACTCTGCACACCTATGCACATCTATTTACTTGGAGTAAACAACACATTCTTATGTCTCAGAATCCCTTGATAACCTTGTTTATTGCTCTGCTAGGTCATTTGATGTAAATAATCACTCATGCAATTTCTCCTTGCTGAGATTGCTAGTAGCTAGTAGGTTTGAAGCTGTGGGCAGGAAGAATGGATGAAGCATCTGGTCCCTTGTCCCTCATAAGACTCTGCAAATCAAAAAATTCTTACTATATTTAAAGGGCCTCATGGATTGCCACTGTGCATTTGGATCAAAATAAATACTTGCATTCAAGGAGTATTTTTTCCTATTAAAACAATTGTGTCTCAACTTTAGAATATCGGTTACTGGGGTACATTGCTATCATTTCAAGTTTCCATGTTTTTTTCTGCTCCTGCTCTATGAGGGATTTGCACTGCAGATGTAGGGTCTTCAGGGTATGTTGCCATATGTTTGCGGTCCCTCTTCATTGAGGACTTTCAGAAGTGTCTCTATGTCATTTTGGAACTTATGAACATCAAGCACAGATGGAAAGTAAAGCAGCATTTACACTTTGGACCTATACATCGCTGTTCTCCAAATGTCCAACCTGGTGGCCTTGGGGCAATCTATTAGTAAAATGCTACTTTCAATCTAGAAAAAGGGAACATCTTTGATAGCTGATTTGAACAGAAATATGAAATGTTTTCAGGTATATCAAAAAGCTTGAGAATAACATGGAGGATAGATTTTTCTTTGAATGAGGACAGTAGATTAACCTAACTGAGTCCCTAAATTATGGTTTATTTAAATATTTATTGCAAGGAAATAGCAATATCATGTTTTGATATCAAGTCCCCCCAAAATTAACAGGAGTGTGCTTTGATGGATATATGCTTAGGAGGCAAGGAGAAAGCAGTGGAATTTTCAGTACTGCTGATGACTTGCACAGTATGACGAACAGTTTGTCCTGAAAACTTCTAAATTAAACACTTACTTACTAGGAAATTTTCCTATAGTATAAAGGAATAAAAAATAATTTCTATCCTATTAAAGAAGTAGAACTCAGACTATTGTGAACAATCACAAATAACTTTCAGCAGCCTCATATATCACTTTTTAAAAGAGATGAAGTTCCACTAGATAAAAATGAAAGCTAGAAAGTGTGCAATGAGACCTCAATCTGTTCTCTAAGTGGTAGCTGCACTCTAGATTCCTGATAAAATTGGTAGTTGCACTTGCTGGGTTTTTTCAGACTTTTCTTCTCCAGTCTGCTTTATGTTCTATGAGGTAGTTGTTCACTAAATATTTTGTAAGAATAGCTTAAGCAATTTCTTCTACCCATTTTAATGTGGAAATTATATCTAATCTGCATATAAGTGAAAACATAACACATAATGAACCATATAAAATGGCCAACTTTTGCTTTTGTCTTTTGACTCAACCACTGTTTTGGTTCCTATTTGTATTGTATCCCAAGGGTGTCATTGACAATTATAATTTCTGCCTGTTTTCACACTCTGATTTTCAGTACAACAGCAGAGAACAATGTAAACATTGCATTTAGGTTTTGGCAACAGAAAATAATTACAGAACATGTCATAAGTCAAGTGTAGAAAAATATGGTAGTGGTGCCACAAAAATAAAGTTGTTAGTTTGTTGATTTTTTGGATTTTTTTTTCCCACAGAAATGACTGAAACACAGGATAGAGATAGCTAAGCAAACTTTCAACTAGCATTTTTGGCTGCTGGTTGCAGTCTAACCATGACTGTATGAAATTTAGTCAAAAACCAGTTTGATTCATGGATCAGATCAGATCATTTGTGGCTCTGCCATTCACAGGACATGCCATGGATAGGCTAACCGAAAATAAGCTAAAATAAGATCTTCTTTATCTTTTCTACATTTTAAGCACTAACAATACTGTTGTGTAGACTCGCTTCATGCCATAAATTAAAATGAGGAAGGTTTTGACTATGCGATCTGCTTCATCCCACAGATGCTAGGAATGTACCTCTCTCTTGGGAGATACCACATTTTACTCAGGTTGTACGCAGTTGTTTCCATGGTCCTTCTGCAGCTGTTAAGGTTTGAACCTCAATCATCTAACAAGTGTCAGGAGACAAATTTGATATCTTGGAAATGACTTTAAAAGACAAACTTACAGACAGTCTAAAATATATGCAGGCACCAACAGCACAATTTGAAAGTCCTGTGAGAATGGATTTTGCATTTATGTGGGGGTTTTCTTTTTGAGTTCTGTGAGAAAACAAATACCGATGAAGAACACACCTATATATTTTTTAAAGACATATCGCAGTGTCCTGAAAGACCATTTCATATCTCTGGTACCCAAAAGGAAATTCTGACATGGAAATAACAGTCTGCATTCTTTATCCAGAGAAATTAAAAATACAGGAGGGAGGCAGCAATCTTAATGAAACAGAAAATTCAGAAAATATATTCAGCAATTCAGCAATGTTTGATTTCTGTTTGTCATGACATTGAAGCATGCTTGTCCAAAGTGCTGTGCTGCCTCACAGATGTTGCAGAACACTTGCTGTGGGGCTGTGTTCTCCTTTAGAAGCTGAATCCTTCCATCACTAGGTAGGAACGGTACACTCATGACACACTGGTGGTTCAGGCAGAAGAAAAAATATGAGTCATCTGGTGAAATACAGCCAACTAAAGAAGTTTATTATAAAAGTAAGATAATAGCAAAATTCCTAAATGACACCTTCCTTAATTTATCGTAAAGTGGTCTATCTATTCCCTGTAACTTTGCGTTCAGATCTCAACTACTCCCAAACAAAGCCCAGACTCCTTTCAAGGTACAGACAGACTTCATATGGCTAACATTTCATTTCACCCCAGGAAAGCCAGGATCAGCTATTTTCAGAAACAAAGCCTGTAAAATTAGTTATTGGAGCGTAGCTGAACGTTTGCCAGGTGTTCGTGTCTGACTTGAGCAATTTGGCTTCGGATCTGGATGGGAGCACAGCCCGGACCATTAGCTGCAAACTGCAACTAGTAGAAAGCAGGGAGGTCACCCAAGAGGGGACTACAGCCCCAGAGGATACAGGACTGATGCTTTTGCATTTATGTCTTGCAAATATAGATCACCTCAGTGTCACAGTGGGAGATCCTTTGAGAAGCCCCAGCACTGAGTGAAGGTGCACTGCATCAGCCGCAGCTTGCACAAGTATTCTAGCCAGCAGCATGCCACGGAGGGGTTCATGTCAATCTACCTAAAACAAAGCAGTGTTACTTAGAAGGACACACAATTGTTAGTATATGCAATCTCATTTTCTTCAATGTAAATTGCAGGTTGTTTATGCTCTCTTTAAACATGGCTTTGGAAAGAATCTGGGGTATAATTTCTGCTCCCTTCTCCTGCCCGAGAGACACATAAATATTTTGGTAAAAAAATCCAAAGACCGGGTGTATTGCTTTGTGATAGTGTGTGGTTTTTGTTTATAACTCCAATAAAAGTTATATATTTTTTGTTGTTCATAGTTCATGCTAGTAAAAGGGACATGACTAGGCAGCAGGGAGGATGGTTGCCTTTTTGTTTCGTCTTGGTGTGGAGGAAAAGGAGACTACATGCTCCCTGGGGAGGAGCTGCATCTTATCACAGTGATAAAATTGGACTTGAATGCTCCTTTTTTTAAGCTCCATTTCCCCCTTGTTATTCTTATTTTGAATGTGTAAGAAATTGCAGGTGTACTCTTTTTAGCTTGATGTTGTGAATTTCCTGCCAATGTCTTGTAGGCTAAGAGCAGTTCATGAAGCAGTGAATGAGAAACATTGGTCTAGTGGCAAACGGAATGTAAAGAAAATTGATTTACAGCCTTTTCACTGCTGCTTAGATGCCATGTGGCCATGGTCCAGTCTCTCCATCTCCCTATGAATCTTTTTCCTTTAATTTTGTCCTCTCACCTTCTCGTTCATACATTTAGTAAACTGCTTATGACTCCCATTGTGATTCTATGATGCTGAACAGGATTCACCTCTGATCTCAATTAGGAAACCTGGGCACTATTCTAATACACCCAGTAGTGTGTGTCACTTGCAATATGAAGTGTGTAGTTTTGCAGTCTAGCCTGGTAGTAGCTGGCATAATAAAGAAAAATGGCCATACTCTGTACAGCAAATGGTTTTTAGCACTAACATATAAGATGACAAGTAATCCAGACAGGCATTAGTATGGGCAGTTTGTAAGTGATGGACAGTAGTGAAGTTTCAGTAGTGCCATAACAATTTTATGAAAGCCATTACAATGCATTATGGTATTGATCTGCATCGAAAAACTCAGCAAGATTCTTTAAAAGAATGACATCGCTATATTTTTATTCACATTTCCAACAAATAGTTCTACAATACTTCCTGAATTTATCCTTTATCATTTTACTAGTGACTCTGGATAGAGACTGATGATTTTTACGCATCTTCAACAATGATTTTGCTCTGGGTAAGGAGACAGATGTAGAAATATTTTTAAAGGTTTGAGTGCCAAGAAATATCTGAAATGAAATCATAATCCCTTGAAACTTCTCCTGTTTTCTTCAGTGTGGTAAGGATTTTGTCTTGTGCTAGGAATACAAGTGGAAAATCTCTGGTAATTCAGATAGGTTAGTCATTCAGGGGTAGATCCACAGAAAATACAGAGTACGACTAAGAGTTGATTACATCCGGTATGTAGAAACTCAAAGCCTTTCTTCAGCTGTTGACTTCTGTTTTAGCATGTTGAAAAATTACAATGCACTACATGTCTAATATCTTTTGAGGGAGGAAAGGGAGAAAATTAATGGCTTCAGGGCAAATTTATGTCATGGAAAGCAGTGCTCTGCACAGGTGCTCACACTTTGCCTAAACCACTTAGTCTGGAGTGTAGTAATAGAAAGCCTAACAATGTCCAACAAAACCTAAAAGTTAATGAAAAATCAGTGGTCCTCTGACCATATGTAACAGATCAAAGCTCACCTGTTTGAAAAGATACTTCAGAGATAAATTAATTAATGAAAGGTTAATTCTGCCTTGTAAATGAATAGACACGTAACGCGGAACTTAGAGCAAGTTCTTGAGCTTAACATTAGGAGAAAAAATAACTAAAAAAAGATTCATAGCAACTTGAAATGAAAATGGTATTCCAAAATTTTATATAAATTTTCCTTAAACTCTCAGTAGGGGGATGAGTAGTGCATTCAGTAAGGTTTATTAACCCCATGGATAAGATGTTCAAGAAGAAAGAGAACACAGTAAATAAATTAGTAAAATAATATAATAATAAATTATAAATAATTTATATACATAAATAATCTATAAAAAGAAATAAAAATACAATTATAAAATAAGTAAGAAAAATAAAACAAAAAAATTAGTTACCTACTATAGGGTCTATTTTTCTATGGCATTTAGGTGAATTGAGAGGATAGTCTACCTTCTGATATTCATAACAGAATATATTTATTTTTCTGGTTTAATATAAAATGGAATTAATGTGTTTCCTCCTCCTTTCCACCCTCACCCCACCCAAACTCACGAAACTTTCTTTGGTTGTTGCAACATGTACATTTGGACATAGTGAGAGGAAAATTTCAGAATATATCATTAGTCAGGGGCAGCATATTACTGTATTGCCTAGGAGCAAACTGGTGAAAAACATAGCAATGGAAGTCACAGTACATTTACTTAGTGTCTATTAACTCCAGGAAATACATTACTTCTAGTAGCAGATGACTTGTCCCTCCATGTTTACTTATTTCTAATACCTGATACTATACAAGGAAACTCATTTTTTGCATATTTCTCATTGCCATTTCTTTATTCCCCTCCAGTGCAAATGGGAAGAACAAGAGTGTCTCCAAAGAGATTTCTCTATATCTCTTCTGTCCTATCTTATGCCTTGCAGATAACCAAACTGGCAGGGAATTAAAAGCCTTCTATATTTCTTTACTCCCTAGAGTATATGGAAGACAAGAGACAATCTTGCCTTTAAAAGATGACAACATTGTATGCATTTTCTAAACCACCTAGAGGATTCCACAGCAGGCATATACTAGAGACTAATGCAGAATTAAAAATGTCTTAAGTTCTTTACATTAAGAAGTTATAATTTTAATCTAACCCTAAGGATCCTGCCCCTAGTTGTGGCTATAGAATTTTTAAAGGAATAGTTACACTGCAAAACCAGTAGATTATATTCCTTTTATTATTTAAAGCTTGGTTTACTGCAGTTTTAACACAGTACCTGTCTTCTATTTTCATTTTATAGTACAAGAGCTGCAACATAACAGAATATCAGTAAATCCCAGGGCTTTTATGGGCATACATTATTTTTACAATATTGTACTTTTAATGTACAATACCTTTTTTTTCTCTAATCTCTTTTTCTCACAGAGAACCATATACCGCTATACATTCTAAGTAATGTATACATATTAAGTAATGTGCAGTGCTTAAAAATGAGACAGTAAGCATTCAGCTAATTGTTGCCTCTTGAATACTTTATAATCCATTAATTGTAAACAGTCCTGTGTAACAAAGTTAGAAGAAATACTTTATTGGCCAGTGTCCAGTATACAGCACTGAAGGATTATTTCTATGCATAAAGGCAACATAAAATGATGTCTCAGTTTGAGAGTAATACATTACTCTTTTTGCTATCATAGGAAAAACAGTCCTCTCCTCACCCACTGCACCAAATATTTTTATGCATTCAAATTATTTTGAAAGACTTGAGTTAGCTTTTGTTCCTGCTGGTATTGTACAAGTTACTCTCTCTAGCTGACACTTCCTTTCTTTATTGGTAAACCATGAAAAATAATCATAAAATCTAACAGGAGTATGACACTGTCTGATCTTCTTGATGAGTTTCAGTACCCTGCAATGAGGCTGTATAAAACTTACTTCCTTATTAAGTGGGCATATGATATCTACATTGCACCAAAGGATGGTCTGGGCTCAAACGGGCAGACTGTCTGCTGCCTTTCCATAAATTTGGTGGGTTCTTTGTAGGGGAAAAGCAAGAGGGATCTAAGAAATATTTTTAATGTGATTTTTCAGATATAAGTACTACAACTCTTTGGCAGTTATGAATAACAAATAAAAATATTCTACCTCAGCATATTAAGCTTATCATTTGCACATTAAATGAGAAATGATCTATGTGTACCTCTAGGGGTCCCTTCCAACCCAAAACATTCTATGATTCTATGATTCTATGTGTCTACATCCCTAAAGCTGGATACCAGCAGTACTCCAGGAAGGAAAGGATCACACAAATGTATCTCCCACAGGTAACATTAGATTTTTTTCCCCTTATTTTAAGGCAAGACTCCTTATTTTAGGGAATGATCCCTCAATCTTCCAATGCACTTTCTGAAAGAGTAGCCTTTGGTTAAAATCATGATTCTACTGTATAAAACTCTGTCCTTAGGACAGTCACAATAGTCACATGCACAATGTTCTTGATGGCAAATCTAATCTTTTATAGAGTCATTAAATATTTGTTTTAGTTTAACTCCAAGTAATACAATAAACCAAAGTAAAGATTGGTTTAACTGGGGCAGTAGATGCAGAGGATTAAGAAGTCACCATGTCATCAGGTCAGATGGTGTGGTAGTGGTACATGGAGTAGAAGCCAAACATGCTAGTTTGTACATGCTATTCATACTGACCTGTACTGAATTTATATCTGTTCTGATTTAGAAGATTTGTTACACTTTGTCTAGGATGATTGCTAATAATGTGTTTAACTCTTCAGTCTGATGTTGACTGAAGAGTAAGCAGGGGAATAAGGACACATACCTCTGTGAGAATAAGGCTACATGGGTGTAGACTGTAATTTCAGCACTCTTACACAGTGTGGCAGATAACAGTTCAAACCTCTGTATGTTTCTCACACTTTATATTAGTGTCATATAATGTAAAGGACATTTCATTTTTCTTTTGGGGAAAAAATATTCACTTAGCAACAACATTCAGAATTAGAAATAATAAATGCAAGGAAAAAAACACCAAGCAAAGATTTCTGGAGGATCTGAAAGTGCTTATCTCAATACATCAACCTTGCCACTCTACTTGTCAAGGTTAGAATAATGCTTCTAAGTGTAGGCAGAAGATTTCGTGTCTTGCTGTGGTTGCATTTCTTGGCAATTCCACTAGTAATCCCCAGCACTGGAGACAGGGAACTAGTTCAGATGAACTATTGACCTGATCCAGTATGGCATACATATCTGTACACTCCCCACAGACTCTTTCCTTTGTAGCAATAACTTCACATCTTTTTTATAGCCCCAGATATGCTTATTTGGAGTTTGTATGATACAAATTCTTCAAAACTTTAGAGCAGACAAAGATATAGTTGATATGAGAAGATTTTGTAAGAAAAGTAGAGTAAACATGACTACGTTTCCTAGGCATTTGCATATTTGTATTAAAAAAAAAAAAAGACAAAGAATTGCTGAGTTGCTTATTTGACTTCTGCCTCCGTAATATCCTTAGATCAAAATAAGGCAAAAACCCCGCCCAATCTCTTTAAAATTGTACTAATTAATGCTCTTTTCCATTTTTATGTGCACCAATGCAAAAGAAGTAGATTATATAACAAGGTCAAATGAAAGGATTGTCTCAGTTTTTTGTCCTTTCAAAACCATTTTTTTTGCTATGTTTTATCAAGAATTTCCACCATAATCCCTGACACAATTTCTATTTCCT
>NW_009260028.1:4121169-4153778 GCF_000687185.1 Egretta garzetta | reverse complement strand
CTTAAATTTTCTTTTCTTATATGATACAACCATACCTTCATTAGCAGAGATCCAGCCCTACTCTGGTTATCTGTAACACTGTTGTTAAGGTGATCTACTGTTTCAATCATCATGCAACTAATCTGCACTTTCTTATCAAGTTCAAGTTGCTTTGATCTTTGTACTTGGACTGGTATTTGGTGCATCATACATGTGACATAGAACTCAGTCCTGTAAATCATCCTGAGAAGATGGGATACCAGGAGTGGGATTCAACTCTTCAGCCATTACTTCTCTCTGTATCTGATGCAGCAATAACAATATTCACACTGAAATTATCTACTATGCAAGGTTCTCTTTGCAGTTAAATATTTCTCCCAAATTTTAGCAGGACTTATAGCCATTGGAAAGTGAGTTGGTTTTTGTTTATTTATTTGTTTGTTTCTTTGTTTTTCCTGCTTGTTTGTTTGTGGCTTTTTAAAAATTAACTAATGCACATAGCCCCTAAACTCTTGTATTCTAAGAAACAACTTTTTGCTCCTCACCCCTCTCTCCTCTGCGTAGAAGAATTGCCAGTCACCAAGACCGCTTACACAAGGGCTTTTTTGCAATTACTTTGATTTCCTTCAAAAAGAAAATTCTTTTTAGACTCAGTAATTCAGACCCTTGGTATTCAAGCTGTTCTCTCTCATTCTTCCCCCACCTTTTCCCCCCCTTTGCTTCTCTCTTGATTTAAACCTGTGGACAAAGATCTCGCAGATTTCTTTGTCACATCCTGAGTCTAATTATGAGAGTGAAGGTATTTCTTTTCATCTGCCAGTGTAGACAGCTATTTTCCAAAATTTCCTCTAGAGGTCAATGAAAACACTTTCCTTTACTGAAGTGGAAATCAAAGACTGTTATGCAGCTGGCTAGCCTGGTCTTTTATTATGTGAAGTACTCACTTATCACTATTCATAATTTTTATATTGCGCAATATGACATACAATGTGATAATGCATGAGAGATTCATCTTTTTGCATTTTTTTTCCCTTGTAAAATGCTTACCCTGATGCCTTTATGCGAAACGATAAATGTTATCAAATACGATGACATGGAAAAATACTGTAACTGATTTTCATTTAAAAACACATCTCCAGTTTCTCTGCTATACTCTTAAACTCTCCATGTGTTTTTAATTATGCTTGGTGGTGCAGTATTCTTTAGTCCACAGATGATGTAATGTATATCTCTACATTTAGGCTGGCTCACTGAGGGAAGATGACCCATTTAAGAATAGAAAACAAATGGGGGGGGCGGAAAAAAAAAAGCTTTTGAGCAAATCTTTCCAGTGAAACATTTTGCTACACTTTTACTTCATGATTAATGTCAAGTTCAGGAGTGGTTTTATTAACATACCCTAAATGAAACTCAGAAAAAATCTCTAAGTTATATGTATAAATGGCTTCTAGCACAGCTCCTTGGGTAAAGCAACTTAGATACTGCTTGTTTCACTTTTTCAGACTGAAGGGAGAATTTGAAAATATTTTCCTGCAGATTTTTCATTTTCCACATCACTTCCTGTATTTTGGCGCTCCTTTTGGTGGCCTACTCAATGTAGGTTGATTTATTAATTTGATGTGTAAAAGCTGAGGAAAAGTGTTTACTGTGCCTCTGTCCAGTAGCTCAGACTTAAAGTGTCACAGAGGGATATTTATGCCTCTACGTGAGCCCATAGGAACAAGACCTGTTATACAGGCTCTGATGTAAGCTTTAGGGAAAACCCAGCAAAGGACTGAGCCCAAAACAGTCTTCTATTTATTACATGAATGTGTTTCTGTATATGTGATCATATGTGCACGCACAACCCTTCGTATTTGCCTTCCGGGTGGCAATGAAAGAGGAGGATGCAGAACCCCACTGTATTGTCAGAGGGCTGCTGAAATGTTATTGCATGACCTCTGTGTGGTTGGTGCCAGGCGTAACAGAGGCACTTTGTATAGACAGATCACAGCCCATGCCTGTCACTGTGCAGCAAAGAGAGCTGGCAAGTTACTTAATCTACAATTCTTGACACCAGTTTGTAGATCAGTGACCTAAAAGATTGCAGTACTGAGATCTGTTATGGTCTGTTGTGCACTAAATCTAGCTGAAAAATTCATGACATTCTCAATTACATAAATAAGTGTGTACTTACATCAAGTGTCTTTTAACAAGATGAAATCATTCGTAAGTTTTTCAAAGTGGAAAAATCAATTCTTCTAGATTAAGACAATAATTTGAGAAGTTATAAAATATCTTAGTATTATGTGAGCTGAAGAATTTTCTTGCAACGGGGCATTTTTTTGTCTCATCACCTTGAGAAGAGGCTTCTTTTTAGTTTTTTAACCTATTCCATTATTAAATGGCATTTTATTAAACAACATTTGCTGAGTTAATGTGCTTTTCAATTAATAATTTGAAAGGACTTTACAATTTTTATTTGGCTTCTAAGTCGTGCTTGTGATCTGAAGATCCATTTGGTGGACTTGGTAGTATTAGGTTCGCAGTTCAATTTTCCAGCCTAAATGATTCTATGATTCTGTGATTCTAATAGGTCTATTTTTAAAATTAATAAAGCAAATGTTTCCCTAGTTGGAAAATGGTTTTATTTTTCTAGGATTTTTTTTTTTAACTGAAAAATCAAAGTACCCATACCTTTTGTTAAGGTGATTGTGAAACATAAAAAACAATGAAGCAAAAAAAAAAAAAAGGGAATAATGGTTTGTTGCTTTGATGGTTTGAAATACAGATAGTGCAGATCTCCATTTTCTCCTACCAAAGTGACAGAGGGCAAGTAGCAGTCTTACCAAGTTTAATTTTGAAAGAGATTTCACAGCACTAGAATGCTCCTAAATAAATGTACTATAGAGCATGAAAACTTCATGATCAGCAGTAGCTGGGTTCCCCAAATAGACTAATTTTTCCATGACATGGTACTGTTGCTGAACAAAAACTGCAGAGAGATTATGTGGCTTTGGTATACATGGAGGCTGAATACTGTTTGATCAGTTAACAGAAGTTAACTTTTTCTGCTTCTGGTTGCTTTTATGTGATCCATTTTAATGAAAAGTTTTTCTGATGTATCTGAAGTTAAGTTCAATCACTGTGGCATTGCAGTGTCTGTGAAAGGGTAGTCTTTTCCATTTACAGGCACACACAGCAAGTACATGCAGAGATAAGTAAAAGAGACTATCCTTTCTAAATACATGCTTGTATGGGAAAATAAAAGAAAATGGCATGGGAGACAAGCCTAAGCATTCAAAGCAAAAAATCCTCTGTGCTGCAATGAGCTGGGATTTCACAAGATACCAGTGTAAGAGAATTTGCTGTAATAAAATACCTGATTACCACCCTGCAGTCATAGATTTTCCTCCATGAAGTAAAGAAGCAACTTGCTGAGCTGCTGCAAAGAAATGTACGTGCTCCCTATAGACTTTCTTGCT
The DNA here is from genome assembly GCF_000687185.1 of Egretta garzetta. Taxonomy (NCBI): domain Eukaryota; kingdom Metazoa; phylum Chordata; class Aves; order Pelecaniformes; family Ardeidae; genus Egretta; species Egretta garzetta. Next base: position 4,150,335 of record NW_009260028.1, on the reverse strand, counting down.
GTGTGCTGTTGAAATGTCTAAGCACCAAATAGTATGCTCTTACAGTATTGGACAGATGCAACAGCTTAAGTCCTGAACTATTATAGCCATGTCAGCACAGCCCTGCAAAGCCTGAGCTCAGTAGTCCTGGCCTAGTTCTTCATAGACACTCACATCGATCCAGCTCATTTTGCATTTGCACCAAAGCTGCTGCCATGAAGACTGCCTTGCATATCTGTACCATGTTTCCAAACATTTCTGATTTCATTTATAGAGAGACAGTGGTATATAGTGGTCCATAAGATTGAAATTGCTATTGGCATATTGTAAATATTTTACTTAAGCTTAAAATTATTTGGATCTACAGTGCTAATGGAAAATAATTAATATATAGGTTTGGTGTAAGCCTCTGATTCTAGATTTGTTCACACAGACCAGCTGAGTATCTCTGCACATGCAGAGTCAGCACACCCCAGGGTGCAACATAACATTTGCCTTCTGTGTTTTCCACTCTTTTGTGGCTGAGGCGCAGCTACTGCAGCAGTCTCAGTGAAAAAATATTGGAGAGATGCTGACATGCCCAGCATGCAATTTCTTTCTGTACTGTTCTGGGCAGAAAGCTGTACTTTCCCCAGCCCCTTCCACACACAGAGCAATGAAGGATGATATTGACAAACAGGCACTGTGCTCGAGATTGAAAGCACTATCCAGACGGCAGAAATAGCTTCGCATAGGCAGAAAAATAGTGAGTCTCCTAGCCCTAAATGAAACATTGATCATAAGTGGCTTCTATTGATCCCCTTCTGATGCCAAGAAGTCCACAAGCTCACAGAGCTGGAATAAATATGTACTTTACTGCAAGTGAATCCTTCTTCATGTGGCTTAAATGGTGATTTGCATTCAGGCAAGCTTTGAATGCTTCTCAGAGCCATCCCTCTGCACAGTGCCTGTGCATTGCAGATCTTTCTCCCCTCTGCCTGGGTGACTTCAGCCTTTTCTTGGCTTCTTTGAAATTCAGGATGATATAAAGAAGAAGTGTGGAATCAGAACAGGATCCCACTGTGAACTGGGTTCCTGTATGTGAAGAAAGACCTTGCTCTTCCCGCCTAGGAATAATGGAGTAGCAGCAATGTATCTGTGTCTCTGATATTCCCTTACGAGTTATTCCATTGAGCACTAAGAATAGTTCAACACTGTTATTTCAAAATAGAGTCATAGTTATTTATCTGTGACTACAGGAATGACCCTGAGCAAGAATAAGCATTTTCATTACACATCCACCCCCAAGAAGTTTTCCAGCCTCCCTCAATTGTTAAAAATAAATCAGAACTCTGCTGGGTCTCAAAAGACCTTTCTAGAAACAGGAAAGTGTCATCTGCACACAGACGCTTTTAGTACGGGAAATCTGAGGAGTGCCACTGTGTGTTGAAAAGTACTAGGATGAGATTTTATTTCTGCTGTTAACCTGAGTAACTAATACAATCAAACTCTCAAGAAGAAGCTGTGCTTAGTCAAAAAACAGAACACCACACATACATATGAACTAAAGGTAGTTTGGCTTTGTTCTTTTTTTTGTATAAAAATAAGCAATGCCTTTGAAGAGAGTAGAGTGATACAGATTTACCCCTGCTGACAGTGTGCCCTCATGTGAATAGACTCTATTTGGCACACCATGGGTATGTGTAAATTGAAGGACCCAGGAACATCTTCCTGTTCTCAGAATGGATACACGCACCTGCTGTTTCTGGCTTGCACATCAGGATCAGACTCGAGTGTGTACTCATACTATTTCCTTCAGGAGAAAGGCAGGCAGGGAGCATGGGTCAGGCTAAAACATACAATTTCTTTTATGTTCAGAAGGGTGTCTAGTCTGGATTATTAAGAGATCAGGATGCTGGATAACAGAGTGGAACATACCTTGTTATAACTGGTATGATCGCCACCTGCACTTTCTTTGGAGCTTAGAAGTTACCTGAAAATTTCTTTTTGTACAAATAAAGCTACAATATAATATGACAGTGAAGCAGCCCACAAAAAACCCAAACCAAACCAAACCAAACCAAAACCAAACACCCAACCAAACTCCAGCCGTGTTTTTTGCAGACATTGGTTGATTAAGTGGATATGAAAAATTAACCTGGTTGAGTTCCTGAGACAGATGTCATAATAGATAGGTATGTATCTTCAAGTTAAAACTCTGTATTCTTGATTAAAGATGTACTAGCCATCATATGGCTCAGTAGCTACACAACATCATCATCCTAGAAAGTCAGTAAGGCATTCATGCTAGAAATGGTCTCACAGCAGGGGAAACAGCAAGGGTACATTGTTTTGGAACAACTGCCACAGCATGGCCTTCAGCAATAGAGAGAGCACAGGCTTTGCTGCTCTAGGTCACTCCCCACAATGTGTTACAACAGATGTTTTGTTACTCCATAGTGAAAAAAAAAATTATAAGAGGACAATTGTTGCAAGAATTGCCTTCTCTAGCTTTGAAAGCAAACCAGTTTTAGAAAAGGGAGCCTGAAAACTTGCAACAAGGCAAACCAGCTGCCACGTTGAAGAACTAACAACAAATCAAGTCAAATGTGCTCTACATCCTTACTGCTAATAATATGACTGCTGAGGAAACACATGTACAACAGCCATGGAAAAAACTTTGCTAATTCATTCATCAGAAATGCTTTATTCTTTGTCAGGGTGGGGTTTTGGGGCCAGTAGCATGACAAAGAGGCTGATGGAAGACAGATGTGTTGACAGAAGGGCTCGATATCAGCCATTTTGAAATGCTATTTCTGCATTTTGGAGGACAGAATCCTCAAACAGCTTCAGTGTTTATGGATAATTTACAAAGAAATGGAGCTTAGATCATCAAGTCAGAGAACAGAACTAATACTGAGAGTCTTCAAAGAAGTCATATAGTATGATTAGGAAAATAAAAGCTTCAGATCCCTTGAAACATAAAGCAGGCACTAGCATTCAGTCACAGAAATCACTTCTCAACTGGGTGCACCAAACAAGTTTAAATTGACCACTCTCTGTGAGTAAACAGTCAACTAGGGCATAAGGGTAAATTAAAAATATTCATTATTAATGAAGGCAAAAGTAGAAATACATCATTAAACTGATTATAATTAATACAATGCAATATTTGGGCCCAGAATTGCTGCTAATGTTTTTTTTCTTTTTTACTTATTCCAAATAATGCTGGCATATCTCACTGCAGTGAGTACAGAAGATGTTTTGACTTTGTAGACATTAGTTTAGCCTTCTAATCAGTGTAACTAATGACAGATTTTAGTATGACTCTACACTGCTTATGCTGTTTTATTCTGTTCCAGTTAATTTATTCAGAAGCATTTTGGCGGCCAACAGAAATAACAAGCTCATTTTTGAAACTTTAAAAGCTTCTAGCATTACAGAGAATGAATTGGATTCTCTTACTTCTTGTGATCTTCATTAACTATGTTCAATAAATTTTAGTTGCAAACAGAGTAAGTAGAATCTCTGCAAAGCTTTTACTGTATGCCTTTGCACAAAAGCAAATAAAGACATGGGCTGATCAGCAGAATCTGCTGAAGCTGTTTTTACAGTCTGTGTGCTGCTGAAGAAGTGTGGAGGGGGCTGAGTTCAGAGCAAACAATTGTAATGGTATAGTTTTATGCCTGGAATTCTGTTCAAAGTAAAAAGAATTAGTAGCGCATCTAATCTGAACCCCTATATGAGAAAAGCCCTAGAATTTCATCAAGTTATTTCTTAAGTCCATAATTTACTAAGGGGAATAGGTTAGACCCTTATTAAAGGCTCATTCACATGAATAGGTATATGCATAATGAATCCAGTGAAGCTCTTTGTATATTGAATTATTTGTGGGAAGAAGTTTTGGAACTCTTTCTCCACGAATGCTCTGCACCCCACTGAGAGATGCTCCCTATTCACAGGGGAACCACTGTTGACGCACACTGAGACTTGGCAGTTCCATTTTGACACCTGTCTCTCTGCAATTCACAAGATATTGTGGTTGCTGAAGACCACTTTGAGCTTAGGGAAACCAATTCACATAGTTTTACCTTATTACTTAAGTACAGATGGTGTCTTTTCTATTTGACCAATGGAAATTTTAAAAGTAGGAGTAAAATAATTAAGCAATAGTAGATGACAAGATGAAGAAGTGCTCAAAGATGTCTATTTTGTGGATGGTTTCAATGCATCTTTTAATTTTCACATTTGTTGCCTAGAAACTATAATGTCAAGTACATTATTATTGCTTATATAAATAAATCTTCTAGGACTAATTCTTGAGCACCTTCTTCATGCTTGTCATGCTAGAAGCATCCTGAAAATCATTAAATGGTTCACATAATATAATGTGACATCTACGTGACACAGAACAGCTGTAATGCCTGTTCCAAAACAGATTGGCTGAGCATTTGTTACCTTGTACTGGGTCTGGCTGGGATGGAGTTAACTTTTTACATAGCAGTCTGTAAGGTGCTATGTTCTGGGTTGGATGTCAAACAATGCTGATGACGCATCAATGCTTTGGTCAGTGTTGAGCAGTGCTCACATAGCATGAAGGTTTTCTCCCCATTCTGCCCTCTCCTCCCCCCAGCAAGTAGGGTGGGTGTGAGCAAGAGACTGGGAGGTGGCACAGCTGACTCAAATTAACCAAAAGGATATTTTATACCATATGACATCATGATCAGCAATAAGAACTGGGGTAGAGGAAGAACAAGAGCATGGAAGGGTTGGGTTTGAAGGTGGTGGCTGTTTAAACACTGGCTGAGCTTCAGTCTGCCTGTGGGAGGTGGTGAGCAATTGCATTTGCTTCTGGAGATGGGAGTGAAAGAGTGGCTGTGTGGGTAGCTGCTGGCTGGGGTAAACCCACAACGTACATGTAACATGAAAAAAAATGTGCTGGTGGTGTGTTCGTGTGTGTGTTCGTGTGTGTGTTCGTGTGTGTGTTTACCAGAGAAAGGAAGAATGGAATCCTGTTTTTCTGATATAAAACAAGCAAGCAAGGTTTCTAGATCTGGAGGTAGTGAAAGGTAGAAAAGGTGGTGAAAAAGCACATTCTGTCTTTTGTCTGCAAGAAAAATTTATGTTCAGTTCATTGCTGGACACTTTGATTTCTATGCTTCTTGATGGTCTCTTTTTTTTACTATAGATTTTTTTTTTTTCCTAGCATATTATTAGAACTCCCTTGGAATTTGGCTAGTCTAAACAATTGTAGCCCTAAAAGAGCCAAAGTATGAATGCGTTCACCTTACTGTATCTTTTTTTTTCCTAGTTAATTCATATTATTAATAGATGCTATATTATCTTCCTTTTTTTAATAGAGGGATGCACATTCCCATATATATCTTGATAAAAACCATGTAGCCTTAATTTGAAATCCTTAGTATAAATTATTACGTGAAATACTGTGCATTTGAGCAAAATGGTCACAATACTCTCATTGTCAAAGAGAAATAATTCACGGAACATTTAAAAGACTCAAAAGCAGAAAAGTAACCCAGAGTTAAGTTCCTGGGAGTCAGATAATTCCATGCTTACTCCCCTTGAATTGTTTCCTAACCCTAGTAAAGAGCTACTCAATATGAAAAAGGTATTAGAGCAATCTGGCCACACAATTATTTTTTATAAAATTTTAATCATAGCACTTGTTTTATTTCAAGATTCAGCAAACTCTGAACATTAGATTTTAAAGAATAAATTATTTTATTTCTTACTTGATATAAATTGGAATTATGCCTTAGACATAATTGAAATATAGCTTCCCTCCGTCCTCCCCCCAGCCTCCAACTCTCTTATTGCACAGCTTGTTAAAGAATGTAGACAAACAATAAACTTTGCTTTTCCCAGGTTCCCCTAGGCAAATTCATGTCTGTGCAGTCCTTGAAGAGGCACATGTTTGGTGGTACATGTTGTTACACTGTCCTGCTTTAGGGGGGAAATGGCTGCTTTCAGGATGCCTGCAGGATCCCAGCAAGAGATGCTGCCACATGCCAAGGCAAGATATGGAGAGTCAGCTGTCCCCACTGCGTTTCTCCAAACATGGCAAAACAGACTGCCTCTTGCAAATGCAGAAGACCCCTGGCAGACGCAAGCTCAACAGACACCAGGAGGCCCTGCCTTTCCCAGCAGAAATATCATAGTCTTGATGCTGCACCTCTTTCCTATTATCAGATGTGAAATCGGGCTTTGCCCATACACCTTTCCCCCCACTGACATATTGTAGCTGCGGTAGCTGTGCATGCATTTCTTTTCCCCTTTCCCTCATCCCACCACACACCTTTCGCTGTGCAATGAATAAATAACGTTTGAAAGATTAATAGCAGACTAATTAATTATAAATGTTAGAGCTTGACTCTGCAAATGCATCACTTTCAGCTTAGTTACTAAATTTTCCTTCACAAACAAAAAGTTATATAATGAGATTATTAAGTTTATATTCAGCTGGTTCTAGTGATCATATTTTCTGGCACAAAAAATTAAAGTTTTAGCTTGTCATAACCATCAATGAGAAAGGCTTTTATTTTAATTAGTGCTGTTGCATCTTGTCTACATCTACATATTTATTCTTGGGGATATGTGATCATTAAATACATCTGAACTGAAATTTAATGATCATTCTCCAAAACAGATTTTTAAATTTGACTGAATATTGTGTTTTCCTGAGAAACAGAAATATCAAAATGTATACCTGTGACAATCTGCTGGTATACCAGTACCACTTATATCAGTCTTTGCTTGAAGAATATTGACACATGTGAGAAGAAAGGCATAAGAAACAGTAAGCAGTAGCCAAGCTGTCTTGTACTCTATTTCATTGCACATCTATTAGCATACTTTATAAGCATCAAAACCAAGATGAGTACAGCATAAAGCTATAGATCTACCAAAGTGCAAAGTACAGCATAAAGCTGTATATCTATCAAAGTGTAAAGTAAGGTGATAGTGTCATTACTTCATTTGGGAATTATTCATTGGAAAATCACATTTGTGCTGCCTTTCACATAATCAGGCAATGCCTACTGGCTTTCTGCCTCCATGAGCCCCTTAGATTCATCTAGACAAAAGCATTATGTTCTCCAATGGCATTTCACAATACATCTCTTCTTTGAGTGTGATTTGAAATCATTGAAGACAATTAAGTAACATAATCACTTACAGTAATGTGATGTGAATTAGATCTTGGCAAGGTAGAAAATGTGGTGATACTAGATATGTCAAGAACATGAGAACAAAATACAACCCAAGTTTACAGAAATTAAAAAAATAAGGTCATCCACTGATCACAATTGGTAATGCAAAAATTATGTAATGCAAATAAAATGCCTACCTGTTGTCACCCACAGACAGACACACCTTAACCTTAGCACTGTACAGCAATTTTATTCCAAGTTGCTTGACTCATATTCACTAAAATTATCCTATTTATATTACGGGCATATGTATTTCCACTAATCTCAATGGGATACTCTCCTAAGCATGATAAATCACACAGCTGTACTTACTCATTACAATTTTTAATTAAACAGATTTTCATAATTTATTTTTCATTAATTAATTAAATTAATGAGATTAAAAAATTATGAAGGATGTACACAATCTTAAATTAGACATTAATGGCAATTAAATATTATAGATTAGAACAGGCAAAGTCATACAATCATTTCTAACAAAGGATATGAAACTAAAGTAGTAACAAATTAAACTGATAAATCAAATTAGTATTATCTCACAGTGAAACATTTTATCTATACTAATCTCTTCTCTGGAAGGTGATTTTATTATCAGCACAGAACATTAACTCTTAATGAAGGCCTTATCAATCTACTGATCAGGAATTATTTTGATCAAAATATGGTACAATATATGGTAGTCACAGGTATTTCTAAACTAAGAAATTTTGACAGATTCATTACTGAAATAGAAAGTCAAAGTCTCCATCTAGGTCATGATATTTCATAAAAATATACTTTTTTTTTCAAAAAGGAGTGTCAGTGTAAAACCTTGCCTTGCAAAAGACAATGACATTGGCTGAGTTCAGGTTTTCAGCCATGCTTTGAAAGCAGTGTGACAAGAGTCACAGACAACTGCATTGTGTGTTTTCTGCTACATTTGTCATATTGTTATTTCTTCCCTGTACCCAGACCTTCTTCCTCAGTTTTAATCTGAATTCCACCTGCTCTACCTTCCTCTCCTCATATACAAGGGGGGGAAAATCCAGCAATTCTGCTCTTTCTGCTTCTCCTCAAGCTGTCAGAAGTAAAAGTTGGCTATGATGTCTCTTACAAACTTGAATTCTCCCAGGGGGACTTTATGTTATCAGGGCCTTACATGGTATATGTGTTGAAGAGAAAGATGTTACCTAGCTGATGAGCTCTGTTATGCAGGGCTCACTTGTATGTCCCACTTACTAAGTGGAACATCTGTGAGGAAAAAAAGTTTGAGAAACCCTGCTTGAGAAGACAGAGTTAGGCAAGCTGAAGAAATTATTCCAAATAAATACAATGCAATTCAGAAAAGGAAAGACACAAAATGCTATGCTTGCCTTAGTTAAGTTGAAGGATGGAGTGAGTAGGCAGCAGCTCTGTTGAAAAGTGTTTCTTAAATACTGTGGATGTGAGCCTCTGTGGGAATCTATGAAAGCAGTGGGATGCACCCTTTTCCTTGGTGATGCCTTAGCAGAGGTATTACATCCAGTTTTGCGTACCTTCCCATAAGAAATATAAGGAGCAGTACGGGACACAGAATTAATGAATTACTTCAGAGAAAAAGTGAAAGCTCTGGGTTTTTAAAGTATAGATCAGTAAAGAATTAAATATTCTACATAAAAGAATGGGGGAATAATCTGTTATCGGGGTTCACTGGGAATGAAAGGAGAAGTCAGGAATGCAATGAAGAGCAGAAGATATTCATATTTCTACTGTAAAACACTAAAATAGATTGCTTACAAGGGTTATCAACTTTAGAAAGTTATTTAAGAGCAGTTACACAAACAGGTGTTAAAAAACGACTAGGCATAGTTTGCCTTGCCTGGGGATAGGTGCAGGGATTATATCAGGTCTTGCCATCGCTACTGGCTGTTTTTTATGATCTCTAAGAAGAAAAGTCCAAGGCTAAATGAATTAATTAATAAACTAAATGTAGGTCAGGTAGCGTTTTTTTTACCTCAGTCTGGAAGTTAAGGCACCTGGATATTTTGGAAATGAAATCCTTAAAGGCCTTTAGAAATACCTGGAGAGAAATAGTAGAAGAAACCATTAATGTAGTTGTACTTAGGACATGCAGTAACTGTGCAAGAAAGAAGTAGGTAAAGCCAACCCTTAGGAAGCTCAGTTATCAGTGAAATGGGAATTGCCAGTCTCTAAGTGCTCTTCTCAGGAGGAGTCTCAGACTCTTATGGAGATAATGAACTGAAGTTATGAATGTAGCTCGTGTACATGAACGTTTATTAGCCTCCATTATGGACATGGTCATTCATTAGTAAAATGAATCTAAATTGGGTTTAGTTAATTTTTGAGGGAGAAAAGAAAAGCATATTAACTTGAAGCCTTAGCTGCTTTGGCATAGCCTTCCTGGGCCTTTCTGCTTAAGGAAGTCTTGCATATGAAATCAATGCTCAGCTGAGAACAGAAAGAGACTGCTGTTTCCGTGTAGGACCATTTGGCAAGAAAGGGGGAGAAGAGACAGAAGAGACAGAGAAATTTCTTATTGAAAATTTTTGTCAGATTTCTTCTTTTGACATCAGTAGATTCAGGATTGATTATATTAAAATAAAAACAAACAGATTATGCTAAACTCCCCCATCAAAACCACAGAAATGCTTTTCTTTTTCCTTTCCTTTCCTTTCCTTTCCTTTCCTTTCCTTTCCTTTCCTTTCCTTTCCTTTCCTTTCCTTTCCTTTCCTTTCCTTTCCTTTCCTTTCCTTTCCTTTCCTTTCCTTTCCTTTCCTTTCCTTTCCTTTCCTTTCCTTTCCTTTCCTTTCCTTTCCTTTCCTTTCCTTTCCTTTCCTTTCCTTTCCTTTCCTTTCCTTTCCTTTCCTTTCCTTTCCTTTCCTTTCCTTTCCTTTCCTTTCCTCGTCTCCTCTTCTTCTCTCTTCTCTCTTTCTTCTCTTCTCTCTTCTCTCGTCTTGTCTTGTCTTCTCCCTTCCCTTTCCCTTCCCTTTCCCTTCCCTTTTCCATATAGCTAGTATTAGCACTAATCCAGAAATACAAAAGAATAGAAAAGGTAAAACTTGAGGCAATGAGGCAATCCATCTGTTAATATGATTCACCTAAAACAAAAAAAAAAAAAAAGAAAAAGGTAAAAGTGTGGCAGGCATGAAAAGAGGAAGAAGTGAAGAAAATGAGAATTCCATTCTCCCTCTCTGTCTTGCAGTGGTTTTTTTTTTCTCCCTACAAAGTCCATTATCTTATACTGCATTAAAATAATTGAGAATAAATACTAACCTTGCTCCTTCAGTAAGAAGCTCCCCCAAATGTGTTACAGGCCACAAAATTTAGGATTCTGCTTGAATTGACCTCTATTGAAGCTAATATGATTCAGAGAGTATGGGGATTTTAACCCAAAAATTAACCTTTGCGAATAGCCTGTGTGAGTCATTCCAGTAGACATGTGTAACTAAACATTAACAGACTATCTTTTCTATTAAAACACTAGTGGGAGATAAATAACTAATAGTTAGGGCACCTACTTTTTGAGTTCCTGGTACCACAGTCCAAGGTATTGTAATTCATAATACATATGGACTGTGTATGAAGTCCTAGGTGGCAGTTTGGTACAGTTGATGATTACACTGTGCCTTGTAATTCAAACTGGAGAAAGTTTTTTTTTTATATGTTGTCGTTGTAGAGTTTGTTTGTATTTTTTTTTAATATTTTACACAAAAGGTTCTGATTCATTTTAAGTAGATTGCAATACAAATGTTTATTCCCAGATGTCCTGGTTTCAGCTGGGATAGAGTTAATTTTCTTCACAGTAGCTAGCATAGTGCTGTGTTTTGGATTTAGTACCAGAAGAATGTTGATAACACACTGATGTTTTCAGCTGTTGCCAAGTAGTGCTCAGACTACTCAAGGACTTTTTGAGCTTCTCCTGCTCGGCCAGGTGCATAACAAGCTGGGAGTACAGCACAGCTAGCACAGCTAACCCAAACTGACCAAAGAGCTATTCCATACCATAGAATGGAATATATAACTCGGGGGGCGTTAGTCGGTCGGAGAGGGGGAAGAGTGATCACTGCTCGGGGACTGATCACGGCTCAGGGAGTGATCGCTGCTCGGGACGGGCTGGGCATCGGTCGGTGGGTGGTGAGCAATTGCATTGTGCAGCATTTGTTTTGTATATTCTGTATATTCTCTTACCATTCTCATTATTACTATTATCATTATTTTCTCTTATTAAACCATCTCTATCTCAGCCCACGGCTCTAACCTTTTTTTCCTTCCTGATTCTCTCCCCCATCCCACTGAGGGAGGGGGGAGTGAGTGAGTGGCTGCGTGGTGCTTAGTTGCCAGCCGTGTTAAACGGCGACACCAGAATAGATTAATTGTACTGCAGGGCAAATAGGTCTTGAGAAGCCAAACTCTTCATGGGCTGAGGGAAAGGGAGATGCACCAGTTCTGCCTGTGCTGGGCTTGGTGTCAGCTGAGACGTCCCAGCAGTCACAGGATGGGTCAGAACAATGTTAAATGCATCCTTTGTCCACCAATCCCCTTGTTTACTACAAAAGATGAAATTTCTAACAAAGATTCTCTATGGCACACAAAAACCTCCAATAGGCACTGAAGTGGTCCCCTCTAAGCCTTCCTACAAGAGCTCTGTTAGCTGACTTTGGAAGCACTCTTCCATGGCCCTGAATTTTGATGCCTGCTTTCTAGCAATGATTTGGTGGGTTTTTTTCTGACATTCTTTGTTTCTTCTGCATAGGCCTCATGTTTGTGTAGTTGCTTTCCTTTCATTGATTTTGCTGTAGAGCAAAGTCTGTGTTTACATTTCTGCAGATATACACATGCACACATAAAAATCAAAACCGATAGCAAAAATGAAATTGCAAGAACTTAAATAAAGAAAAAGCAATCACTTTCTAGGGAAAATGTCTATCTACACAGTGAGATCAGCTTTTCAAGGAAAAACAATAGATTTATTTTTCTGTTAACCACAGTTGATTGAGAATAAGTATTTTATAGGTTCATTGCTCTGATAGAGACAAATAAAAAATGTGTGTGCAATCAACTCCTGATTCTCCAAACTGCTGTGGGAAATATTGTTGATGTGGGAAGATTTGGCTCACATTTTTGCAATGCTGGAGAAATGATGGGATATATACTAATATTTATTTCCATTGCTAAAGGTGATAACATAGGGTAGAATTTACACATTTTTAGTTTTATTCTTTATTTTAATGACAAAGAAACAAGGAAAACCAAAAAAAATTAGTTTAAAAAGAATACTATTAAAATTATCATGGTTGTTTTTCATATAAATTAAAACCCTATTAACACCATGGTGTCTGTCAAAGCTTGTATCTCTCTGTGTAATGGTTGACTATTGTTAAACATGTTCATTATTTTGAGAATTAATATCTTGTCCAGAGTATTTCAACCAGCACTGTTAAAATTATTAGCTTTCTATTAAAAGGTGCCATTAGAAAATACACATGCAAACCAGAAACACAGTCTGAACACTTTGTAAGTGATTAAAATAAAATACATTCCTAAAATAGTGCCCATGTAGTAGCTTAAAATATTATTCTGAGGGAAGAAGAAAGCTAAAACATGCTCCCAAGAAAGAACAAACATGAATTATCGGTACAAAAGGCACCTCACTTAAATTGCAAATATTGAATAATCTCTTCAGAGCAGAGGCATTTATGGTAGCCTTGCCTACTACTAACCATAATGGATCTTGGATAAAAGTTGCTTCTGAGTGCTTTTGTGACATAAATGTTAAGGAAATGATAACACTATATCTTTACAGACTAAAAAAGTCACTTTACAAGTGAAAGTTTTGATTCTAGAAGGCTTTGGTAGATAGGGTGACTCATTCCAAAAATAAAAAAAATTAGAAAATTAGAATAATTCAATAAGTTATACTGATTTATATCATGTGCATGTCAAGCCCCTTCCAGACATATACAAAAGAATTTTTGCACAGAAGCAAGTTATTTATTCCTTGTGTTTTCATTTGAATTTCATTTAATTTTGAATGACTATGTGCCAGCTCATTCAGAATTCCATATTTTATTGAACTTGATTATAGACCACCGAAGAGACCTGAGATTGATTCCCAGCCAGTCCTTGCCTTGTCGCTGCAGGAGACAGCTACCTTGCTTCCTTTCCCTCTTCTCTGGCCCCTGTCTGATTCCCTTCTTGACCACAGCTTCTTTTTCTACTTCCTCCCACCCTCCTTGGCGCCTGCTTCCTATTCCTGGACACATTAAGGGTATTTGTATTGAAAAAGAGAGAGGGAAAAAATGGATTCTTAAGGGAGCTAGTTAATTAGAAGCTTCTCTGTTCACTATAAGTAAATGAATTCAGCTACAGCCATTCTTTTTTACCTTGAAAAGTGTATTGCTAATTGGGGAATAGAGTATAAAAATAAAATAGCATGTTAGGTTTAAATGTGTAGATAAGATATCAGCATTGTTTTGTAACCAGGCATTTTTATAATCCACCTGGAATGTTAAGCTGTAATAATAATTTAGCTATGGTCTCAGGGTTGAAACTGTTGAGATAGATTTCTTGTAAGTGTAACTTAGTTATTATTCCATCCATGGAACATTCTTATGTGCTGACCATATATGGGTAATAATGGTTGGAGTATGAATATAGGTATAAAGTAGATAAAATAAGGGGTAGAATTCTATTTAAAGATTTTGTGTGCATGTGTGTGCCATTTCCTCTGGCTCTTATTTATTGTATTGGCTAAAATGTTAAGTTAAAAACACAAAGAAGTGCTTCATAACAAAGTAAAGCAAGTATGACTCATCACTGTTTTCTGCATCAATAAAAACTCTTTTGAGCTTGACAAATAATGATGACTTATAACTCATTATTTTTTTCCTGGATTAACTGTGACTCTCTATAAAAGGTTGTACAGTGACTAATCAAAGAAAAACCAACAAACAAACCAAAATAAATCAAAATAATAAATGTTTTTAATTTATCCAAGCTGAATTAATCTGACCCACAGCCCAATTTCTGGCTCCATTTTTCACTGCAGGATCTTGTACATGTTGACTGAATGCAGGGAGGGGGGATAATAGGAGCACAGGAAAGTTGGGATCACTGTTTCTGGGTCTGATATTTAGCTTACTAATGAGTAGATTGTAGGATCAAGTTACAGGAAAAGTCATGCTCTTTTTTGCAGTTCTGTAATGCAAAGTGCTTGATTGCTGTGTGGAAATGATGCATGCACGGATGGACAGTTTTTAGGTACTGTACTGGCAAGAACCACGACCAGTGCCAATAGTTATACCAGAGAATTCTTTACCAACCCACCATGGCCATTGCCACCCTAAAGTTTTGTAAACACACAGAAATGTTCTGATAATGTCAGAATCACTTTGCTGTAACTGCCAAAATATAGACAAACAAATTAAACTTTAGGCAAAAATTAATTTCAGCAAGAGAAATGCATGCATAATAAAGTTATAAACTGACAAGTACGTATTATAATGGAAAATCTTATAACAGATTTCACTGTTTTCATTGACTTCAATGATAATTGGTCTTGTATATGCAATGTATTTGACCACAATGTCTATCTTTATATATCAACAAATGGTCAGCTCTGTGCTACTAATCACCTACACACACTGCACGCTCATCTGGTCTTGCTGTATTTCTTCCTGTTCTGGTTTTGAAAAGATGAAAAATTAGTCTAACAATTAATGTAGTCATGTTTCTTATAGTGTGATTATTCATGTGATTTATGTTATTCACTTGTGTAAGTATTTGAAAATCTGGAACTTAAAACTGCAAGAAAAGTGTCTTCATGCTGGAAATGAGAATGTACAGCCTTTTTTCTCAAAGTCACCAACAACAAAGTTGTACCAATGGTACTTGTTATGAAGTCACTTTCACTAACCTTAACTTTTCCCTTGCACCTACACATCATCTTTCATCTTCTACACAGGTTGTATGCATTTGTGTACAAGAATTGTCCTTTCTGCAGTCAACACAGTGGGACCCTGGGCCATACCTAGGGATTCTGTATGTTGTGCTTTGTTCTATATAGCACAAATAATGAGTGAAATAAAACTGAATGCCAAGCACTGCTTACCCAAAAAACTTGGGGGTTTATGCAGGCAGAACTTTTTTTAATCAAAACAGAAATTCTTCTGCTTTCAGATACTACCACTGATTTCTGAGGCAGAAGCAAGAACTGACCCTTGCTATGTGGTTTTTTTACAGGTATGAGTAAACTGACAATTTTAATCTAGTTGGTATCTGTCCCTGTCATACAAACACACTGTGTGCCTTGCACACAACATATTGTCTATACACAATACATAATGTTATACGCTGTCTGACAACATTTAATTAAACTTGTAACATAGTCAGTTGGATAAGTGGCATTATTTTTGATCACAAAAAATACTGAGCCAAGTCCTCAGATATTGTCTGTAAGCCCCCAGGTTTCAGCAGAAGTAAGCTGACACACACCAAAGAACCTGGCCCATAATGCTAAATGCTACATTCTTGTGCCATGTAACTGGCTATTTCACAGCTAAGTAGTGTTTCATGTTACTGCCTAAATATAAAGGAAGAATAGATATTTCAAGATCATGACATTTTGGTGAAATACCTGCATTAGACTACATAGTAGATGGAACCACTGAGATTAATAGGTTATACAGGAGCCGACAGGAATTCTTGCCCTGGATGGCACTCTCACAGAGCGTGGTATGACCTCTTTTTCTGGGAAAAATTCCCTGACAAAAGTCTTTCACCGAGCTGGTAGGTGCAATTCAGCCATCCATAAAGTAGTTGTAGAGGGACTAGCAGTGGTCAAGTCTCTTGTGCTCTGTCCCCTTGCTTAGCTAGATGATCACCTGCAAGTAGGGTCTAAGAGGAATTAGTGATGGTGTGTATCTTTTCCCTCATTCTGAATAGTCCTTAGGAAAAAATCTGGACCATGACATGAATACTGCAGAGCTCAATTATCAGCAATGTTTTCCCCCCAAAGCTGTGTTTTAAAATTGGGTTTTGAGTTGGTAACTTTCAGGTTTCATTTAAAAAAATCCAGATGATATGTGTAATATCTTATTAATGAGCATGGAAAATTTAATTCTCGATTATGGTTTTCCTCATGTCTGTTTTACAGATGACTGAAACATAAATTAACTTCCTTTTCTTTGCTGGTACTTTTATATAGTTCAGAATACACCTTCCACCCCTAGAAAGGTACCTGTACAGCTTTGTTCTACAAAGAATGCATGCGTTTAAAAATTAACAAAGATTTCAGGTGCCAAGAATATGTTCTGCCTCAGTACATTAGTCTGTTAGATATCTTTTACAGAAAAACCTGAAAACTGAAGAAAAACACGCATGCAAAGAGCTTTGTTCCTTGGATATTAGCTGTAGAGAGATGTGACCTTGTTCAGAATAACTCAGCAAGATTGCACAAGTACAGCATCAGAGACAATAGATGGCAGTCTTAATCCATGGTGTTGAAAGTACCGCAGAAACATCAGTATCTCTTGCCCCTCACCCAACAAGTCATAGCTATCTTTCAGCAGTTTGTAGGTCAATGTACAGACATATTTGAAAAGTTCATTTTGAAGCTCTTTTCCTTCTACAAGCCAGGCTTGATTTACATCCGCCCTGCTATTCCTATAAATGGATATCAAGGTGAGGACTGACAGCTTCAGGAAGTGGACAGTTTCCTTGCATTTAGCTCAGGAGGACACTGCAGGATTGTTGCAGTGTGAATATAGAATATTTGGCACTGTGGATATCCAGCCTGATGAGCAAATCCTTGGTCCCCACATACATAAGCACACTGCAAACCTTTCTGGATAGATTTGCCCTGCACGGTTCACAGAAAGAGAGAGAAGCCATGCATCTTGTCTCCCTTGCCCCTTGCCTGGACAGCATTGCCTGTTGATAAGGTCATACAGGAGGGCATCTCTGCCTTCCTTCCCTCAAGCCAAAGCACTTACGTAAACTGACCAAAATTAATTTTGCTATAGGCTACGACAACTTTGTCTACTTTGTCTCATCAAGCACTGACTACAGGGTGAGTCCCCAGGACACCTATGGCCGAATGGTGATTTTCTTTCCCTGTTTGTATGCAGAGAAAGGCTAGGGGTTTCTTCACTCCTGTGAAACGATACTGAGAAATAAAATCCTGAAGGAACTTTCTTTCTTCCCCTGCGCTTTTACAGGAGATAACACGATTAGAAATCTTATACGGGATTGCTAAGGGGCTTAATTAGTTAATAAATCACTGCTACTACAAGCAGCCACAAACTTAATCTCCCACTGGTAGTTTGCTCTGCTATCCTCTGTGAGTAAAGCCATAGAGCCACCGGTACAACTTCCTTGTGCTTTCTGAAGTGTGTCCTGCAATTTGGTCCCAGAGCATTTTTGTCACTAGTTAAGAATACATTGAAACACAACATGCCTTGTTATCATAACCAGACTCTGGAGAATGGTATAGGTCTACATGATTCTTGCCAGAAGTGTCTCACTGTCCTCATATATTGATGTATCTTATACTAGAGTCTGTGTTGACAAGCATTGTCATAGATGCTGGACGGATGGGCAAAAATTCTTCTAACCACTGAAAGAGAATAGAATTTTATATCCAAAATTCCAATACGCTTGGTTATTATTTACAGGAGCTTCCTCTAAAATACAGCCAAGGCACTTCTGGTGACAGAATTGCTACAGAATAATACAACCTAGGTTGTTGTTGGCAAATACAGAGGTTCTAGAAGAATTATAAGAGGAAAAAAGACATTTATACAAGGTTGTTAGCGGTAGTTGCCCTTGCTAACCAAACCTGCTGAAAGCTGTGTAGGAAAAGGGGAAAGAATAAAAAGTGATTTAGGGCATTTCAGGGTTTGATTTAATTTTCCTGTGGCACTACAGACTGGCTTCAATTGTTAGGCTGAATTTGCAGTTTCCTCTGTTTTGTTATACCAATTGGTAAGTTGCTATTTGTAGACATTTCTTTAATAGGTCATTCATAAAATGAACAAATATCTGACAAACTGGATTCATCCTTGGTTTTCCGAATACAGTTTGATCTTTGCTGTGTCTAAGGTTGTAAGAGATTCTGCACAATGTCCCCACCCAAGATTCCAGACCCACTATAACTTAGAGAACCTATTCTTTGAATTTAATGTGGTCACTGAAAGGAGGGCATAGCACTGTGATAAATTTTTGCCTGTAGGAAACAGGTGGAAAGCCATTGAGAGCACTGAGTTCAAGCAAGCAATGTTGAATGCATTGAAAAATAATTTTTTACTTTCCCTTTTGACAGGCCTTATAGGATACTTGCTACATCAAATACCTGAGCACTTTAAGTAATCTGGCACACAAATGCTTCAAAGTAAGTGAAGGATCATTTTGTGATGAGATTTGAGAGCACATGAGATTTGAGTGCAGGGTATGAGACTGTGCTCACAAAAGTCTGTGGAAAAATAACTTTGCTTCTCTGGTTACTGGAACAATTCCAAAATGTGGCATGTGCTATGGCACATGCTGTTTGGATGACTGTACAGCAGTCTTATAACCTGTTGCCTAAGCATTTTTTCAATGTCTGTAGAACATATTGTTTTGCCAATCTCTGGCTGTGAAAACCAACAATTTTTTCATTATTCTGTTATGTTTTATGTTTTATATATAAAAAACAACAACAACTTGCACTCATGTATTCATATGTGCTGGTTTGTAGGTACCTCAGGTTTCATTAAAGTGCACACAGTAAGAGTAACTTATTCCGGAAATACAACTGTGGAGTGAGTACCTGGTTTCAAGCCTATGACAAATTGGTGATTAACATGTATCTCTCTAGATGGTGATACCTGCTGTGTCATGTAGAAAACCTTGTTTGTCACACTGTTGGTATTATATTAGGAATGTATTTCTATACACCACAGTTTTTCAGTCAGCAGATTTAACAAAAATCTCCTGACTTTCTTCCTTCTACAGTTGGATGGTATGGCACAAGCTGGATGTAATTTATTTCCATTGAAATATGTCTTTAACTTTTAATATACAAACTTTGATTTTCGTAAATGAATCAGCTGGTAACGAAGTCTTCTGGATAGCACTGCAGAACAGATACCAAAAGACAAGAACAACAACAAACCCAAACAAACCCCTCAACATAACAAAAAAGGAAAGAAAGACAGCAAGGAGCAGTACAAACCAACAAGAGACAACAGAGGGAGAATGATCTCCAGACCATGAGAAGGATGTACACCCAGCTGTGTTGTTCCATAAAGTGCAGAATCTCCCTGTTCCCCAGAAATCATATCTCTCTATTTTTATGTCTTCTTTGCATCTCTCTAATTCCTAGAAAAATGAAGATAGAATAAGATCTGGATAAAGCATAGGATTATTTCTGGCCATGATGGACAATGCTAATATCTTGCAAGAAAGCTATATGATAGACCGTTGTTTCTAACAACTGAACTGATGTAGAGTTCTGAATAATGAAAAGACCCCAACTCTAAAATCAACACTACTTTGTGAATAATTTGCAAACAATTAAGAGATAAATTAATCGACTCTCTGTGTGTGCCCTGAATTGTTCACCCAGCTCTCCCTGTTCATCTGAACACTTGTTATTAAAGTATGATTAGTTTCATAAGCATAATTCTTAATCAGAGAGTTTGGTTAACTGAAATCCACTAAAGAGCTGCTTGGAATTTTTCAGAAAAACATTTTTATCATGGAAAATACCAGTTACTGAAATAAAATACCAGTCTTATGTGGGAAGAGATCATTTTAATGAAACATTCATATGGAGAATCTTCTTAAGTTCAGGACAAAAATTTTACTCCACAGAAATGGAGATAGATAGATAGATAGATAGATAGATAGATAGATGAGGAAAGTGAGAATGAGCCCTGAACAATGTAAAGCATGGATTTTGCCTATGAATCTCCCACATGTCAAAGTCACCAATTGATTTACCACTCTGAATGGACTATTAAATTTTAAACAGAAAGTAATAATTTGATTGACTCTGTTACATCCATCATTGAAAAGTAATGATACACTGTCTGGTCATAAACTGCAAGTGACCAAAAAAAAATATATAGCTGATTGGTCAATTTGGAGGGGAGGGGGGTGATTACTAGTTAAAACAACCAAAATAATTAAACCACCCCTGAATGTGTTACTAAAATTATTGTATCAATACCACATTACTAATCAAAATGAAAGGCAAAAAGTTCATTATTACAAATCAAAGACTTAGCTGATTCCACCCATGGCTAATAAAAAGTAAAGGCTAGCTACATTTATATATTTTCCAGGCATGTTAAAAAATATAATGTCCTGCTTTTTCAGGAGTAGCAAGTTGCTGTAGCTGTTGAGTATCTCCCAAGGTTGTGTGGGTTTTATAACTTTACTGGACTTCTCTACACCCTAGTCTCACCGGAAAACATTCTGTTTTATGAGCTACACCTACTCTGAAATCTGGAAAAAAATACGATCTGGATGATAGCGTGGTCTGCAGCACTTTGTTTATGAGAACGTCCTTCCAGCAAGCTCTTGTATGTCAGCATGAAAATGGAAATAACATTTCTTTTCTGTCCTTGAGACATAGATCAAACAATATTGTCAGAAGAGACATTTCTCTGTCAAACATTCCTTTGATCCCACTGGAGACTGTGCTGCTGAGCTTGTGTATCCTTCGGATCAGAGAATGTACCTCACTATGTTTTGTTAAACTGCTCTGTCTATAGGTTTTGGTGCTGTAACCGTGACAATTATTTAGTAACAGCATACAAGGAGAAGGTGGGCTTGTTGCTGTACTGTTCCAGAAGGTTTTGTGTTCTTTTCTTGAGCTTTTTCGGGATATTCTTTTGGTTTTTTGTTTTTCTCAAAGAAGAAATCTAGTTATTGGATAATTTTCAGGACTTAGTTCTATTTGTAATTAGTAAAGCCCCTTTTGCCCACCCCCCCTTTATTTTTCCTTTGAATGAAACTTGTTTATTGAGAAGTTAACAATCAGAACAGGAAAAGTATTTCCATTCCTTTCAGTAACAGGAACTATATGCATATGTCTTGCAGCAGCTTAAGATAGAGAGGTACGATGCGTTATTCACAAAATAGAATACATTTTTATGTTGGTTTCACCATAGTCACACAATTTCTGTTTGCTTTTTGTCACATCACTATTAACATAAATAAGTGTGACAAGCAAATAATACAGATCGGTGTTACTGACGGGATTGTACAGTGAGAACAAAAGCAATATTGTTTGTTAAGCAAAATAAAACAGCAATTTTAGTGATAGACTAAACTGTTTGACCTTCAAGACTTCAGTTAATATATGGCAGAAGTTAGCTGATAAGGAATGTTTTCAGTAAGTACATAATACTTCTGTGTGTGTACTTATGTTTCTTTTCCGACTGTTGGATGTTGGTAAGTGGTTACATATGGATGGTATATGGGCTGTGCTGTGTCCTGGGATCCTGATGATCCCAACTGGGAAACTGGGCAGAGGGTGTGCGCCTGCCTCCCAGAACTCTTGCTGACATCTTGTGGTTACCTGTCCTGGTGGGTGGGACCTGGGGAAGAGGTCTGCAAGGAAGGAAGGAGGACCACTGGCAGATTTTGCCATGATGTGGAAATAGGATGCATCCATATGATGACCCTGAGCCATGGGAGCTCAGTGGTCCTCTGTCTAGGCAACACCTTTGAGCTGATGTCTTTGTAAGGTGTATAAGGCACACTTTTCTTACTTGAGAATGCTGAAATTTTTCCAATAGCCTTATATCTTCCAAAGATTTTTGATACATGTTACAACTGGTAAGGGATACAACTGCATTTCTCCAGAGTAACAAGCAGTTGAAAAACCTTTTGAGACATTTGCCACCTTCAGGATTTTAGATCCCTAAGAGACAATTTTTAAAGTCTGGAAAGCACACATAATGCAATTACCTGAATCATAGCAATCTCTTCAATGACATCTGCCCAATTCTAGCTGTCAGATGTTTTAATGAAATAACAAAGCAGTAGGGACACAGAGTATTTTTTTTTTCTTGTAACAGTGACAAAACAAAAATCTGCTTTAATTTGTAATTCAGACCTTGTTTTTTGTCTTGGACCAGAGCTGACAACTAAAACTAGAGATTCAGCTGCAACGCAGATCTATCAGTAGAATGACTCCAAGGAAGTCTATAGGTTTTCTCTAGCGTGCAAGGATTTCTCTAGTGATGAAATTTTCCAGCTGTGTAGCTCAGACTGGGTAGCCCTGCTGAATATGGCTGGAGGCTTGTTCCTCACTGACGGATGCTGCAAGAACACTGGCTGATAGTCTTGTACTCAGTAATGATTTTGTGTATTAGCCCTTGCAATATAACAGTTCTTTTTTTTTCAGAGAAAAGTGTATTCTTGGGGATTATTTTTCTTCTCAAGGAAGGCAAAGGAATCCACTGTGGTCGCAGTTTATTTGCTTTTTTAAAATTTTTGTTTGGAAGGAAAATGGATGAAAAAAGGAGGATGAGATATTGTCTGCCTTGTTTCAGAGACATAGGAAACTTCTGTTTTCCTTAAGCAGTTCATGTTCAGTCTGTTCCTATCGAAACTGTATAACTGTGTTAATGTGATCTCATAAGTAACTTCTTTTTTAAAGAAGAAATATAATTCAATTTAATTTTTTTCTTAATCTTTTTGCCACATTTTTCAGCCAATGTTTCTGGCATTGGGCTTATGAAACTAAATATGAAATCTCAGTTTGCTTTCCAAAACCAGATAACTTCATTTTTGCTTCTCAGTTATTGGCATGAGACCTTATTTGCTGTGGCATGGCTCACCAATTTATTGAGTGTTTACTTTTTCAATTGTTCTTTTTCAAATTTGGAGAAAACTGTGTTAACTAGTGTTGCTGCAAGGGCCTGCAGATCTGATCTAGTATACTACCTACTACTCTTCTCTGAAAATATTTGTAGTCCTTTTGAAGAAAATTACTTCCTAGAATGCTTGGATTTATTTGCAGTGATGTTTTCCTTGAAACTATGGATTTGTTCAGTGTTTCTAGCTATTGCTTTTGACCACCCTATATAAGCAATGACTACTGGGGAGAATGTTATTTTCTGTGTCTAAGGTCAGTAAGAGGTTGTTGATAGAGACTCTGAGCTCTTTTTGGGGATCAGCAGAGAAGCCTATTAGTCTTCTTCATGCTATACCACCCTGGAAGGTATGTCCTTAACTATCCTTGCAGAATTGACTGCTACTGCCAACATGCATTTGAAATCCTCTACTTGAGCCAGGTCAAGCCATAGCCAAAATAGATAACAGTCTTTTACAGGCAGAAATCTGTGTCCTTTGCTTTTGCCAGACAATAATGATTGGCACTGTGGCTCTGCACAAACAGGCTCATGCCTGCTGCCTGCATAGGCAGCCCCCATGAGCTGGCCAGCAGTGGAGGAGAACAGTGTCAGCATGGGGGTGCAAGTGGGTGCAGGTGGGCATTATGGTTAGGCAATGACAAGGAAGGATTTCGGAGACTGGAGTTGCCAGGAAAAGATGTCAACTCAAAAGTGGGAATCATGGGGGAAGAAAGAAAGGAGGTCTTCAGAGGGAGGAGTGATCTGTGGGAGGGAAGAAAAGTACATTTTCATCCAAAATCTCCAGGAGGCTCTCATCTCTCTCCAAAATTTTCCGTTCTCCCAAACTAGCTGCTGTTCCAGCTGTAATAACCACCTCCCCCACACACACACCCCGCTCCAGTAGAAACTTCAGTTCAGTTTCACTGTCTTATTCTGCTCCACCACCAGAACTGAATTTTGTCTACACAGTTTACAAACCTTGAACTGACAATAAATATGACTTTCAAGCAATTGTATCAGCAAACCTTGTTCAGTTTTGGTAGTGCCATCTGTGCACTCAGTTTGTTTAAAGCTAATCTTTTAAAGCAATATTTAAGTTAGATTTTCTGATTGTTTAGACTGTTACTGAAGTCACCATATCTATATTTGTGCATATTCATATTTGTACAAACAGAGAGCTTTATCTTCAAACAGGGATGCCCATAGTCCCTGTTGTAACATTTTGTAGGTCATTGGAAAACTTCTCATTCAGTTTCTGCAAATGCATCTGTATCAATGGAGTTTTCATATCAAATAACAAACTGGATATCTTTTATAATTGTAAGCAAATTTTGTTTCCCATGTATCTGTTGAAATGTGGAAAGCACAAATAAACCTGTCTTTTGAAAGAGCATTATCTACAGAAGGTGATACGTTAGTCTTCCAGCTCAAATTGAGTGCCATGACACTGCTTGTCCTCACTCTTATTAATAAACTTTAACAAAGTTGTCTTCAAATGCTATCCATACATCTGTTGTTTGTTTAATATGATAACTCATGATTTGAAATTGCTAGTAAAAAACCCCTTATTTTCTTGTAATATTTTTTAACCACAGTAATTGTTCTAACAAGTTGGTTCTCTCACTATACAAAAAGTTCTAATTTGTTGTGTAGTAGTGGGATAACACTTTGGAATCACATGGAACAGGAAAATATGTCATATCTCCTCCATCAGTTATTCAAATAACTTCAGATAGTGTCTAGTTACTAAGACAGACTTTCTCATTTGCATGTAAAAAGAGCTCATAATCCAGTTAGCCACCAGACTGCTTTCTTAAACACAGTGGTATTTAGTCTATTTTAAGCTGTATTAGCCCATTCAGAAATAAATGTAACATATGAAGCTAATCACTTTAAAGGTTTTAGCCACTGAGATTTTCATGTCTCTTACTTTAATTGCTTATTTAGTTTATCCTGGAGTGCTTATCATGCTCACATATGGGCCTCTCAACTAGTAAATGTGACAGTAATCCAACTGTCTAAGTAGTGGGTATTGGATGTTAACATTTGAACACTAACTTATATTTAATCAGCTGTCTTATAATCTTAGTCAATATAGATGTCGCTGTGATTTACTAAATCAGAAATACATTAATGACAGTATTATGAAAATACAACATAATCAAATCATGCAATATATTAGGATGACTTTCCGTTCTTAAATACAGGTGAGCTGTTCTTACAGAACTAAGTGAACAGAATTTGGCTGCAGGGATTTAAAAGATTTTTATCTTTATTGAATCTATATTTGGCACCTTGAGCACCATGACCAGTTTTGCAGTTAGCTCCTTTATGCCACCTACTGGTTTCCTCGCTATTCCATGCAGTAACATTATACAATAGCTGTTTTCTCACAGTGAAACTACTTCTGTGCCTTTACGATGTTTACCATAAATTTGGGCAGAATTTATTACTTAATTGTTAATCTAGGGTTACATATATATATAGATGCCATTAAACTGGCATTCACAGGACAATGAATAGCAGGGGGGAGCAACACTGAGCAAAGAATGACCAGCTTCTGGTCAACTTCATATTTTCTCTGACTGTAAAGAAAGTTTTGTAGTCTTTATATCTTGATAATGTCTTTTGGGGATGATTGCTTAACTGAGTATGCTATAAACCGGTCAGAGGAAGGACCATTTATTGTAGTTAATACCTGTATGTTTGTACAATGACAAAACCACAGAAATGGTGGTCCTTGGTATGGTTCAGACATTACAGCTGTCATAGAAACATTTAGTGGAAGTTTATTATCTTTATAATTAAGGTATTTATGAAATTATTTGTTCCCAGGTTTGAATATTGAAAACTGCAGGCCAGCTATTCTCAGGCTTTCTGGAACATACTTATTTGCAAAGTATAAAGTTGTACACTTCCCGGCATACTTTTGGGGTTTGAACCCTGAAGAAGCTTTTGTGAATTTTTTTTTTTTTTGAAAATGAGTGGAAAATACCACTGTTTTCTGCTGTGCTGTACTGTCTAGAAGGGTGTGAGAAATTGATTGTTCATTATGTCCTTTTGAGGAACTCAGCCAGTTTTCTTTTTTTTATGGTTATGGCTTCAGCCGGTTAAAAAAGATTACTGAGATTGGGATACACACATGCACACTACTTACAGACTAATTCCTACTTGCTGCAAACCCCACTTTTGTTACTTAAAACTCTGGCTTATGTCTGCAGATAGTTCAGTTTCTTTAGATGTTCTCTTTATGCAGAAAAGTTTTCAAATTCCTATGTTGTCCTGCCTCAAACCATCCTACTGTAATTTCAGATGCTTTCTGTCAGTTACTTTAAGCTGGCAATCCACTTTAAGGCAGCTCTTCTGATTTTTTTTTCCACAATGGTAGATAGAAATTTATTTGAGAATACTTTTTTGTATATAAGAATTTTAAATAATTAGGAAACTCTCATTCAGCTCCTTAATTTACTCATTTCAGGTAAATGCTTCTTATTGTTAAATATGGCCTTCTTTTTGCCTTGTTCTCTTTAGTTTGCTTTCTTTGGATATAGAGGAATACTTTGAAGGAACATGGGAAACACAAGTCCAACTTATATCTCCTTTGTCTGTGGGAAGAGATCTTCTCACACAGCATTTGTTGGAGCTTTTTGGAGTAGAATCAAGATTAGTTGTTTCTTCCCTTTCTGAAGAAAACAGGGTATCTTATACCAGAAAGACTAAGTGGATAAGTTTCCTATACATATATTTCTGAGTCTTTTCCTTATCAGCATCCTGCTTTTTCTTTTTTTTCTGTTGTTATTTGTTTGGTTGGGTTTTTTTATTTTGCCTGCTGTGGATTTCCTCCGTTTCTGTCAGGACTTCTTAATTTTGCTTCCTCCTAAGATGAGAAATCTTGGGTCCTTAATGTTCCTTAACAACAGTCTTCACGACTCAATATATTCCTCAGAAATTCTATACTAATGTCAAGCTGTGTTCACTTTCATAAAAATGAAAGTCTCCTACAACACTAAAACCTCCACAACCATATCAAACCATTAAAAAGACTTGCCAGTTTTTCTCACACGGCCTTTATCCACAGATTTTATTGGGAAAGCTCACTGGAACTCTTTGAACTGATCCAAGCTCAATTCCACTTATATTGCTAATTATTCTGTTTTATAATGTGCCTGTCCATTAATTAGAATGCCTCTTAGTAAATCCTAAGCTACTACTTTAGTAACATCTTCAAGATTCCAAGACTTGGAAAACCAGTTCTGAATCTAACCAGATGAGAAAATACATATTTTATAAGTAGAAAGGTTCTACTTACACTTTTTTTTTTTTTTAAACCACTGTGAAGGATTACTTCTCATTCGTATCCCTTTTTTAATATATTATCAGTATAGTCTGAAATGAAATTTGGGCACTGGACTTAAACACAATAGATGGATTTATAATATGGCTTGATTCTTAGCAAACCACATAATTCTTCCATGCTTCAGTTCCTGATCTGTAAAGGGACTTTTAATACTTCTGTGTTTAGAAGTGTATTGTGAGGATAAATTCATGAACACTAAGAAGGGTTCATAAACAAGGAAATGAAAAATTTGCAAATGGATAATATGAAGGATGTGGATGACGGGAAAAACTTCTAAAGTGATGAAATTAGTACCTGATGTATAACAGCAGCTTCATACAGAATGACCAGAACATGCTTTCGAATCGGAAAGATAAGCATAGCAGGCACCTGTTTATATACAGTTATGATAATTGCAATTCTTTGTTTTAAGCTGAGGGCATATCAGACATTTTTATCCCACAGGTAAGACAACTTTTGAATGTTAAGTGTCTGTAGCGTTAAAACTTTAATAGGATTTGACTTGATGCATAACAGGAAGGTTATACAAGCTCAGCCATCCTCTTATATGACTATTGTTATTAAAAAGAACACAGAATTTATGTTAGAGTATTTTTTAGATTTACCAGTTACCAGAGCAGAACAAACCATTTTCTGTGGGTTACAAATGAAAACTATTTATCTTCTCCCTTGTATCTAAACCATATTACACAGCTCATGAGACACAAATGGGGAGATGCTTTTGATAAAATGTTCCTGAGATTTTCTCTGTGCAAAAATAAATAAATAAAGGAAGAAAAGAACATAGAAAGAAAGAAGAGGAAGGGGAAGTTATAAAAATAATTCATTTTGTAAGAGAGATAAAAATTAACAATTCTGAGTTTTACAACTGGCAAAAATTATACAGAGTGAGGGTTAACTGGCAAAACACCAATATGTTACACTGAACACAATAATAATGAATCCTAGGAGATCAGAATCCATGTTTTTAAAATGCAGTCATTTTTCCTCTCCTATATTTATCGCTATATATATATATATGCTGGTAAAATATTATTTCACTTAAAGATAAATCTGCAATAGATATGAAGTAAATGGTAAATATAGGCTAGAAAGTGAGAAGAACTGGGAGAAATATATGGGACTAGCAAATTAAGAGAATATTAGAAGCTTCATAGCTCTGCAAGAGAGGGGAGGTCAAATGATTCTAGTGAGTAAAACAAAGAAAAGATGCAAGTGCTGTAGAAAAAGAAAGAATAGTGTAGAAGGACAGGGAGGGAAGGAGGCGATAGAAGTGCTTGAAGAGCCTGAGCCACTTTGGCAACCAAAAAAATGTTAAAATTTCCCAGGCTATATCCCGTCATCCTATAGAATCCAAATTAATAGAATCATAGAATCACTTTGGTTGGAAAAGACCTTTGAGATCATCAAGTCCAACCTTTAACCTAACCCTGCCATCCCACCAAGAAACCATGGCCCTAAGCACCTCATCTACCCACCTTTTAAATACCTCCAGGGATGGGGACTCGACCACCTCCCTGGGCAGCCCATTCCAGAGCCTGACAACCCTTTCCGTGAAGAAGTTTTTCCTAATGTCTAGCCTAAACCTGCCCTGGCGCAGCTTCAAACCATTCCCCCTCATCCTGTCATCTGTTACCAGGGAGAAGAGGCCGACCCCCACCTGACTACAGCCTCCTTTCAGGTAGTTGTAGAGGACAATCAGGTCTCCCCTCAGCCTCCTCTTCTCCAGACTAAATAACCCCAGTTCCCTCAGCCGCTCCTCATATGACTTGTGCTCCAGACCCCTCACCAGCTT
>NW_009260028.1:4107195-4120142 GCF_000687185.1 Egretta garzetta | reverse complement strand
GCCTTTTCCTCGTCTTTAGTGGCAATGTTCCCCCTTGCATCCACTAGAGGATGGAGGTTCTCCCTGGCTCTCTTTTTGCTGTTAACATATTTATAAAAACTTTTCTTGTTATCCCTTACAGCAGCGGCCAGGTTAAATTCCAGCTGGGCTTTTGCCTTTCTAATTTCCTCTCTGCATGACCTGACAAGATCCCTGTACTCTTCTTGGGTTGCCTGCCCCTTCTTCCAGAGCTGGTAAGCTCTCCTTTTTTTCCTGAGTCTCAGCAGTAGACCTCTGTCCAGCCAGGCCGGTCATCTTCCCCGCCGATTTGCCTTACGGCACATGGGGACAGCCTGCTCCTGTTCCTTTAAGACTTCTTCCTTGAAAAATACCCAGCCTTCTTGGACCCCTTTGCCCTTCAGGACTATCTCCCAAGGGACTCTCCCAACCAGCGTTCTGAACAGGCCAAAGTCTGCCCTCCAGAAATCCATGGTGGCGGTGTTGCTGACCCCCTTCCTTACCTCACCAAAGATCAAAAACTCTACCATTTCATTATCACAATAGCTGGCTTTTACCACCTTCAATGCCATTTTTATGAGCAGTGTACTAAAGCTGCCTAGGCAAAGGGGAGTTGCTACCCTTACTGTTTCACACTGTGGCCATTATTATCAAGGCTGGGATATGTGGGTCATGGACCTGCAGCTGCTCTTAAGTTTGCTAGTGGCTGCATGCATATCTGGAGGTCTCTGAATGGCAGAGACTCACTTTCCCCAGTATTTCCTCAAATTCTATTCCAAATGCAGACATGAGGCTCTCATCCTCTAAATACAAGTGCCAATTTGCTCCTCACAAAAGCTAATAAATGTGATGATTCACCTACTAGGCAAAGTTCAGGTGCTCATTTTTGTACATTTAAGTCAAAGCCATTGAGTAAAAAAAAAAAAAAAGTTAGTTGAGCAGAGTTTGTATCACCTCATAGTGCCTGGAGAAGGAATTACACCAATAATAGGGCTGGTAAGGTTTATTTTTAATTCATGTGGCAGAGGGCTGAATGTCTGAAACAGATTGTAGTGGATGTTTTTCTTATTCTGTTGGAGTTCAGCTGTGTTTTGATGCAGATAACATTTTTTTTCATGTTTGGTGCAAAGAATTTAAACAAATTCAGGGAACTTGGGAGATGGAGAGCACAGTTGTTAAACACAGGATTTGGAGTCAGGAGAGCTGACTTGTGTTCCTAACTCATAATTGACTTTCTGTGCATGACTTCCCTTAGCCTCTGCTATCCTTCTGTATAAAAATTGAAAAGCGCTTTGAAATCCTTTGCTTGATGCATAGCTGTGTCATCAACAACCTGTGTCTGAGTTTCTTCATATTACATGTGCACTGTAAGAATCAACAACTTAATACTTGTAGAAAGTCACATGTCCATGGCTGCATTTGAAAGCTGTTGAGATAACATATTTTTGAGCTGATATTCAAGCCTCAAAATAGCCATATAAAAATTTACAGATAAAGTTCAATAAGGGGAATTCTCTGATTTACTTTATTGCAATTGACTGTAATTTAGGTACATGTAAGTTAATGACAACCACAGTAATTCAGATACAAGCTTTTAAATTAATTCCATCCACCAACTGTACTAATATTTCAGATATTTACAGTTTCAGTGCTCTCTGACAGGATGAAAATGGTTCATGTAGGCAGTTGATTGTTACAGACAAAAAGCAGCTTTCCCTAGACTGCTTGCATTAATTCAACGTATTTTTCATTAGTGAAAACAAACAGAAGCTAGAGTTTGAGATGACAGGTTTTTTGGTACTCATGGGCATTGCCAATGCTCAAAAGGAGGACAAAAATTCAGTACTCTCAAATTGAAACAGAAAAAACCAATAAAACAGTTGCCTGGAAACTGTGTAAGACTAGTCCCTTGGTTATCTAAATAGGCTAAAAGACAAGAAGTCCATACTACTCAGAAGCTTCATTGCAAATGTCTGTATTCTAATGTCTGATTAAAGAGAGACCTGACATTTTTTTCCATTCTTATTTTCTTTTTATTTTTCTCTAAATCTTTTGCTTACAGGGTTATGCTGGTAAGCCTGCTGATCTGATTCTAATTCCTAATGGACCACACTCCCTATTAAAAACCCCTTTATTTATATTACATGCTCAGTATAGTTACCAGAACAGTGCAGATTGTAATTTCCATGCTGGATATCCCTACAGTTATATCTTTTACTTTAGGTCTTCCTTGAGAATGTGTGAAGTCCCTCTGTCTGCATTTAGTCCTGGTTCACTTGTGAAACTCCAGCTCTTCTTTGCAGCTAGGCTGATCTCTTGGAATCATTTGGGCTCAACGCTTCTTGCAAATTAAGTGTTTATAGTGCAGCATAATGAAAGCTGCATCTGTGGAGAGAAGTGAGTATCTTGGGAGTTATGGATCTCACCCTGGGGCAGCTAATTGCACTTCTGTTCTCTTTGGGCTTGTCTACATGAAGAAATTTTAGCAGTTATGTTTACAAAGTGCTGCAAGAACAGCTTCCTTGGAAGACACTCTGGTTTATCCAGTAAAACGGCTTTACTCAGTTTAATTGAAACACCTTCTCATATAACATAAATCAACCGATAAATTCACTTGTGAAATAATCCGTACAAGAGATTCTGTCCTCTTCTGAGCAAATTCTGTTAGATGTGCTGGTTAATTGTGTCAGTTCTCATTCTCACTTTGGGATTTACTTAGCATCATCCTACTGTACACAAGGCTAGTGATATATTTATTAATGAGCGATAATGCTCAAGAAAAATGTAGCTTCCTAATTTTATATTAAATTTTAATGTTTCTATATTCTGCAAGCCCTAGTTTACAACTTGTAATAACAAGTCTTTAGCTCAAGATTAAAACTCTCAAATATGGTGTTAAAAATCTTTTTTTTCCCCCCTTCATGTTCAGTGCCAAATATAGGTAATATCTTTCCAGAAAATATGTATCTAGGTACAGCATATAGCAGCACCATGAGGGTTATTAAGGACCTTGTCTCTCCATTAATAATGATTTCAAATTTAACAGGATGACTAAGACCTTGCTCAGTCCCTTAAGTCTTCAGTGTTCCAGAGACAGTTAGCCATAAATCTTTTTTCCTTTGGAGTGCAGTGGTTTTGGCTTAATCTGATGAAAAATACTATTGCTATCCAGTTTGACACAAGCCAAAACCCACACTGTTCTCAAGATAGTGGTTACTTGAGTAATCAAATAGTTTGAAAATGTTCTACAGCTAGGTATATCAGTGAATTCCACAAAGGGCGAGTATTTGTAAAAAATTTAACAATTATTCTGATAAAAATTATCCTGCATTTAATCATGTAACTAAGCTCTATTTCCCTGTCAAAGTTACTAAAAATTAATCTTCAATGCAAAGGATAGTTGGACAAAGTCATTACTTAACATGGAATAAAATAGTTCACTAAAAAATTCTCTGTAAAGCAGCAAAAACTCCTCTTAGGAAACAAATTAATATCCGGTTGTTTTCTGTGTGGTTTTGCTAGTTTTTTTCTGAGGTTGATATCACAGAAATTCAGAAGTTCAGCACTGAGCGCTCCAGCACCTAGTTTTTTTATGTTCACATTTAAGCAACTGTTGTGGGGAACCTTATGCTTCTGGATAGCCTTATTATCTCAAATACACATAACAGTTTTAGGCAAATAAGGCTTGTGGAGGAGATGATCAGGTGGTGCAAATATGCTGGTTTCCTATGAGCTCTTAGTGTCTACCAGAAGATAGGAAGGCAATGCCACACGAAAAGAAAGAGGCAAATTGCACTGCTTTTAGTAGTCCAGGGATGTAGTATATTCAAAACCAGGTATTTTTTTCCTAGTGCTGCCTGGCCATTGATAAAACTTCAGTTGCATTTTCTGTCTGTTACCACTGTATCTTCATACCTATTACTGATCTTCAAAAATATTTCTCTACTGGTACTACATGTGGTTTATTTTCGTATTATGCTGTCTTTAAGGAGTTAAAGTTTATACACACAGGAAGACATTTACATTCACTGTTAACTCACATTTAAATGGACTCTCATTTTATCATCACTTATTTACCCATCATTTTCATACCTCTTCAGTATTGTTATTTTTGTATTTGATCACAACACTTTAACTGTGATTGGCTAAACTGTTATTAATATACTCTTGTCCTGGTTTCGGCTGGGATAGAGTTAATTTTCTTCACAGTAGCTAGCATAGTGCTGTGTTTTGGATTTAGTTCCAGAAGAATGTTGATAACACACTGATGTTTTCAGCTGTTGCCAAGTAGTGCTCAGACTACTCGAGGACTTTTTGAGCTTCTTCTGCTCGTCCAGGTGCATAACAAGCTGGGAGTACAGCACAGCTAGGACAGCTAACCCAAACTGACCAAAGGGCTATTCCATACCATAGAACGTCATGCTCGGGGGGGTTAGTTCGTTTGGTCGGTCGTTCGGTTCAGTCAGTCGCGGGCAGAGTGGTTGCAGCTCGAGCTGTGTGATCGCGGCTCGGGGGGAGTGATCGCGGCTCGGGACGGGCTGGGCATTGGTCATGAGGTGGTGAGCAATTGCATTGTGCATCACTTGTTTTATATATATTCTGTATATTCTCTTACTATTATTATTATTATTATTATTACTACTATTGTTATTCTTCTCTCTTATTAAACTGTCTCTATCTCAACCCACGGGTCTTACTTTTTTTCTTTTCTCCTATTCTCTCCCCCATCCCACAGAGGGAGGGGGGGGAGTGAGCGAGCGGCTGCGTGGTGCTTAGTTGCCAGTCGGGTTAAACCACGACAACTCTTTAGTCCCATTTCCAAGTGACTAAAAATGTTTAATATGCAAAAGCTGATGACCCTGTTGCATTCCCATCACATGTTTTACCACAGTCTGAAATGATTACATATTACTTCTGTTGCTTACAACACAAATCTGATTAGTTGTAGTACTTGCAATCACAGCCCTTTCCGCAGCATGTGTAACTTCATTATTAACATAATAGAGTATTCTTCATTTAGTGTAAGTGGCAAGGTTTTGGTAGTGGGGAGAGAGTTTGTCCATTCAAATCACTGACTTGGTTTTTAGATCAAAAAAGTTTTTAGTTCATGCCATTAAGCAATGTGCATCATGTTACCCAGTTATTTAGTTCTGGCAGTTCCCAGTTTTGAAGGACTTTACCTTTCTACCTTTCTCTTCTTTTTTATGGAGGTATTGCATATAAACATTGTTTCATTATTAGTGTGTTTATTCGCTTATGTTTTCTTCCTACATTTCTCTGTTTCTTAATTTTTTTCCCTCAAGAAAAATGATTGCTGCAATTGAGTGATACAAGAAGCTGTTATTGAGGGAGGCAATTTTGCTTCAGCTCATTTAAAAATAGAAGGAGTTCATGCCATGTAATCATAAGTTGCATGTAGTAAGCTCCAGCACCAAACACAAATCAATACATTTTAATCAGTTCTGTTGGCCCCTTTTGAAAAGCTATTCATGATGTCTGTAAATACTGAGTGGCTGAAAATAAATTACAGCTATGCTATCTCACTGAGCTAATACAAAGAACAAAGAGGCTCTTGAATGCAAAAGCAAAATTGAGATTGCTATGTGGGTTGTTTACAGTGTATTTTTATCTTAAAGATCTTACAGAAATTTAAGATCAGGGAAAAAATTCCCTTGCTTCCAAGGGCCTTCATGAAATGTTTTAAGTATCACACATTCACAGGTGTACAGATTTTCTGTTCATGTTGCCCAACAATTCATCTACTTTTTTTAAGGTCGAAGAAATTATTTGTCACTTATCCTCAGAAAACAGCTATGAAAGATTACTTTTAAATGTGGAATGCTGATGAATATATGCATATTTCACAATCTTCTTTACGTATCTGAAACTCAAGGAACTTTTGAATATCACTATGAGAATCAGCAAGATGTTCCTCTCAATTTCTAATCAACTCAAGGAATTATGAATTCACGCACAACACCTAAAGTATATATTCATAATCTCCATACATATTCATGACTCTAGCAGGAGCTACAGAAGAGCTTCTAGACCTAGATTAAAATTAGTAATGAACACCTTTCTTCCGGCATGAGAAAATTAAAATGCTCCAAAAAAAAATGTTAGTCTGCTTTAGAGGAGGGAAATTTCTTCCTGAATTAAGATTGGGAAATCATGTTTGTCCTTAGGCGCATAAATAAATAAGACTGAGGGGAGGAGGGGTAGAATGGGGATGCAGAATCCAAA
Organism: Egretta garzetta; assembly: GCF_000687185.1. Lineage (NCBI taxonomy): Eukaryota > Metazoa > Chordata > Aves > Pelecaniformes > Ardeidae > Egretta > Egretta garzetta. The sequence continues at coordinate 4,113,902 of NW_009260028.1, read as the reverse complement.
CCAAAATTTTTTATAGTGCAGTGATGCAACAAAACTACTTGTCTTTTTCACTGTTCGGACATTAACTGATAGCAATGACGCCAAAAATAAAAACCCTTAAAAATCTGAAATAAACTTTATTTTTCAAATTATAAAATAAGATAAAATATTTTCTTCCAATGCACAAACTTTCATAGTATTTTCCATACACATTTCACATTTATGAAGGCAAGGGCTTGTATTTCCTTTTCAGGATCAATTGACAGGAAATGGTATTAGGAAGTTCACTTCTTGGTATGGAAGTCTGAAAAAACACAAGTTCATCACTGTAAAAATGATTCATAACTTCTGTAAATTGTGGATGTGCATTTATAGATTGAGAATTGTCCTTTGTTGTTTCCAGGAGTTCTATCTTGAATGCTTCAGCAGAAATTGCTCCTTTAAGTGTCTTATGTGTTCTGTTCCTTCACTATGAGATTGTAAATTCTGTAGTGGCTTTGCTATCTAAAGTGTCCTTAAATATCCTTTCTAGAAGAAAAATAAACCTCAAATTTGTAGTAGTAGTCAAATGCTGACTGATTTCTATCATCTTACCTCTGATCAAGCTTTGATATTTTTCTGTGTTATTTTAAAGAACTCACAAACCAAGGACAAAATTCTCCAAAATTATCTGAAGAAGCTGAAGTATATGGCAAAGTTCTTGATGGGACTATTGGAAAAGAATTTCATACCATGTTTTGATTTTACTAGAAAAATTGAAGAAATAAAACTAACTTTGGAAAGAGCCTTTGTTAGAAAGCCTTTACCGGTAAGCTAGAATTTTATATTATTGCACAGGTCAGAAAACAATGTGTCATATAAATAAAAATAAAAATATACAACAATTAACTCTAAAAATGAATGATGAAAGTAATGCAATTCATCAAGATTTTAGGAAGTACTTCAAAAAGAAGGGTCATTTATTTTGGTATGTTATATCAATCTTCTTTATAACTCTGGTTACGTGGCCTATCAAACTCAGTCTGCTGTATATTAATATACTGTTCATATAACCCTCAGAAACAAAAAGGACCATAATTCAATTTCTACCTTGAATAAAAAGCCCCAATAACTGTCATGTTCTGATCAGTTCTTTAGCTGCATTTTGTTCTTTCTGTACTTCACTTATTCTGGCAAGAATACACACATAAAATTTAATTTTTTTAAATCTAAAATTTCAGGTATAACCTGGAATGATGTAACATAGTTACTTAACCTCTAAATTCTTACCTTCATTAAAATCTATATTCAATAATAAAAACTACTTTCTAGAAAATTCTTAATAAGCTACCACAAACCTTGACTGATTTTTGTCAGAGATGTTTTTATACTAAAAAAATAAAATAATGTTATAAAGACACTGCTTCACTTACATGTTATATCATGTATGTAAAGGAAGGAATATAGGCAAACTTGGGGGGATCATTTATCTTTCGGAAGTTCAGATTCTTTTTTTTTTCAGATTAACTATAGGGTGATCAATAACTGGTTTTATACAGATATACAGGCAGTTGCTTTCATTCTGGATAACAAAAGCAGTCAAATCAATTTTTCAGTTTTACACCTCCAAGAAATTAAGCAAAGTTGGGCATATGTACTTAGCAAAGAAGAGGTGTGAAATCATTTACACTGTAATAATTCTCTTTTCAGTATGCTTTGACTTGTTATTCCCTGTAATGCACACTTGCTTTCAGAAGCATTAAAATACTGCATAATGTAAAAGCAAGCTTATCTTAAACACATTTAAACAGCTGAAATGTATAATGAAATGAAGACAAACTATTTTAGTTATTGCACTACAACTGGGAAGATTATACCTAGGATTTTCATGATATATTTCTACTTTTAATGCATTGTTTAGTTGTTAAGTAGATAATGCTGGGCAGAAAATCTAAAGAATGTGAAACCTCTCTAAGCCAAATCTGGAATAAAGCTTGTGTGAAATTACTGATGACAATAATACAGCACCAGAAAGAGTAGAATAGAAAGGTGCAAGGAGTTTTTAACTGCCTTTTTGTGCTCCTTTGTGACTTTGTGCTAAAGAGTTATCATCTTTGCATAAAGAAACACCAGGGCTTTGACTATGACTATTACACAAAAAGAAAATGGAAAGCTCTATAGCTTTGTTTGTGGTTTTTTTCCTTACTGTGAACAAGGGGGAACGGGGATTTCTGAACATTTCCTGACACAGAAAAGGTGAAGAACAGCTTTTGTTAAAATGCTGTATTTAATCTCTTGAATTGCACAAATAAGCTAGTTAGTACTACAAAACCAATATTTAGTTCTTGATTTTTACAAGCATTAACAAAAAAATATTACACCAGACAGAGCACAGAGAGGTATTTTCTTAAAAAAAAAAAAACCAAAAAAAACCACAGAGGTCAATTAATTTAAGGATGTATAGCTAAAGAACGGCCTTAAAAAACCTGAGGACTCTCTATTCTGTTTGTATTCTCATCATTTCTTTATAGATATGTTGGAAAATATATTCAGGTTGCAAAAAAATATAGGAAAATTTATTTTCACTGAAGTCAGCAGTCAGAATTAATGTAAATATATCTTCATTTCAGACAAAAATAATTTTTGCTTCATTTGCAGGTCACATTCATTATGAATCATGAAGAGCCTCTGGGAATAAAATTATGCATTTGAAAATATGAGCATAATTTGAGGTTAGTTATGTTTTACTTCTTTCTAATGCAGAAGGCAGCAGAAAGTGAGATTGTTCTTCTTAGGAAAGTGAATGATGAAGAAAAACTTGCAATAAAATTTCCTGTTTGGAGAACAAAATTGTTCCTTGTGTGGCAGTATTATTCAGAAGAAATTGAACAAAATATACATATCCATAGAACAAAATATACAAGTATATTACTTTTTTTTTCCAACTTGGAGAACATCTGTGACCAGATGGTATTAAATTGTAGTGTACGTGGAGGTATATAATTTTATATAATACATGTTATTTTATTCCAAAGAAGGACCTGGAGGTCTTAGTTGACAGCTGTCTAAATATGAGACATCAGTGGTTGTCCCCCTGTATTGGCACTGGTGAGGCCACACCTCAAATACTGTGTTCAGAAAGACTGAGGTGCTGAAACATGTCCAGAGGGGAGCAACAAAGCTGGTGAAGGTTCTGGAGCACAAGTCTGATGAGGAGCGGCTGAGGGAACTGGGGCTGTTCAGCCTGGAGAAAAGGAGGCTGAGGGGAGGCCTTATTGCCCTCTACAACTGCCTAAAGGAGGGTGTAGGTCTCCTCTCCCAAGTAACAAGTGATAGGACGAGGAGAAATGGCCTCAAGTTGCGCCAGGGGAGGTTTAGACTGGATATTAGGAAAAATTTCTTCACAGAAGGGGTTGTCAGGCACTGGAATGGACTGCTCGGGGAAGTGCCTGAGTCCCCATCCCTGGAGGTATTTAAAATGCATGTAGATGTGGTGCTTAGGGACATGGTTTAGTGGTGGACTTGGCAGTGCTACGTTAATGGTTAAACTCAATGATCTTGAGGGTCTTTTCCAACCCAAACAATTCTGTGATTCTATGACTGTATAAAGAAAAAGGAAAACATAAGAATTAGGCTCAGAGTTGCTGTTCATTCTTACAAAATGCACAACTATTGCCTTAATACTTTCAGGTGAAAGAAAAAAAGATGATTTATTAATTTATTTTATATAGAACATATTCTGAAATTTAATTAATTAATATATGTATTGATACAATTATATAAAATAGGATATTTTGCAGAATTGGGTGTGGATTCAAACTTTGATTATAGTCTTTTACTGAGTAAATGTTATGAACGATATGTTACCTATCAAAATATTATTTAATTTCAAACAATATACTTGTTTTTTCAGTACTTGTATAAGATTCCCCCCTTGATTGCTCCCTGATGTCATTTTTCTCTACTATAATATTTCCAGAGGACATTTTGACAGCTTTGGGTAAGAGTGAGCAACATCTGACAGGTAAAATTGCCTGGAATATTTTGAACTACACAGCTTGCTTTAGGCAGTAAAAGCCTATCATCTTCCATATAAAACACACACATGTGGGTGTTTACAATTCTTATATAAATATACAAATGTACACATATAAGTGTATTTTTTGGTCCATCAAATACTAGATCTGGACAATTTTCATCTTCCTTGTGGTGAACAGAAGGTAAACAAAGAATTGGGCACCCCTGTGTGAAACTGAGGTGAAAAGTGGGAGTGACCCTTGAGAAACTAACCCCAAATACATATCAGCTAGTTATAGCTGCGAAGTGATTTGTACATGTGTTTTGTCGTTTCAACGACACTTGACTATTTCTATTCCTTTTATCAAGCTTTAAGACAAACACTTAGGAATTGAAATTAAGATAAAATATCTCCATTCTGAAGAACTTCTTTTCCCTAACATGCACTTCTCGCTCAGGCTTCTTAAGGATCAGTTAAAGCAGGTTACTGAAGAAAACAGAGATCCTGGAACTTTCATAAGTCCTGTTTATAATGATAGAGAGTGGCACTACATGACCATTTACCCATGAGAGGAACAGTGCCACTGATTGGATTAGAGCAGGAGAGACTAATGCATTTATGTCCTTAAGGTTTAGATAAAAAATGAATCTTTCACCTCTGCGAGTGAGCACAACCAGCAATTCAAAAGCATTATATGTGTGGGGTAGTTTGCAGGATCTGTTCTATTTGTCACTGGAATTGACTGTAGAGCATTTGGCAAAGTCTGAGTTGTTTCAGCCCTGGATCATTATCCCAAAGTCCCCTTCTGTGCTTAAACTTTAAAAGTAGTTTGGGGGCATCTAAAAAGAAAGAGGAAATCATAACACATTTCTGCAGTTTACAGCAATACCATTACTTATTACTTCTGAAAACAGCTGCTACTTACAGTTGCATAGGACTTCAGTACTGTGAGATACACAGTATCATCTATGAAAAATCTCCCAAGATTAAGGAGAAGATTTTCCAAGACATCTAAATGAACAAGCTGCCCAAGCCTCAGTGGTAGGCACCAGACCACAGAGAGACAACTAATTTTCTTGTATAACTTGATAATTGATGAGTCCACTGTGGTATGAATGAGCATTTTTTCCAGGATGCTACGATTTGTCGGGAGAAACACTTAGAAGACTTAATTCTGGATATTTTTAAAAACAACCTTAAATGATAAAAAGGAAATTTACCCCTCTCAGCCCATAATCTCCTGAAATAAATATTATTGTAAGATAATACAGATTATGTAATTATTTCTTTCAATGAATGGTAGCCAATCCTTTTTCTGCTTGCAAGTTGTTTGCTAGTGAAAGCCGATCTTTTTGATAATATTGTTTTTTTTCATTTGCAAGAATGTCCTGTTTGAATCTATACCTCAGCTGTTTTGCCAACAGTTGTGGTTTTGTTTCTCATCTATCAAAAGTACATTGGTTATCACTAGTCGCCTATGGCAACAAAACAAACTGGTCAGTTCTGTGAAGTTCTAAGACCTTTTTTCTATTTCCTTAACAGCTTATTTTCAATCACAGATTAATGAATGCATAACAGCCAAAAAAAGTTAATATAAAATTTTTTTTCAATACAGTATATGGGCTTTCACAGATGGGCTGTCTTCAGCAAGGGTACATTTTCACATAACACACAGCTAAGGTGATTCGCTAAATTCAGGAGAAAGATCACAGTATCCTGTGACCTGCTCCGCTGGCTATATTCCACTCAGAAATGTGCACATATATATACAGTTTCATTAATTTTGTCTATTGTTACATAAGTATCAATTATCCAGTAACATTATTAACCACAGAAAAAATAAAATAAAATCCCCTTGATTTTCTCCTGCTCTTAGAGAACACTCAATCAGGACTCAAACCGCAATAGAAGCTTTTATCATGAGAATGGTTAAGAAATGGCACAAACTGGAAATAGCTTCACAAGTTGACATGTAAATGGAATCTGGAGTGGTTGTGTTCATTTAGAGAAATGAAAGGTTCTTCTCTTTCCTAATGCCCAAGAAACACTCAGAAGGTGAATATCAGGAGTGTGTAAGTCCCACGATGGATCAGATCCTTAAAAAGGAGCTGAGAGTGTTTCTGAATACTGGATAATAATGGATGTGAAGAGATTGAATCAATCTGGAAGAAAAGTGACAACCATTGGTGATCCAGGTTATGAGACTGTCAGCTCAGGACTGCTTTAATACTAACCAAATACTTATGACTGTGTGAGGTTCAACAAGGCCAAGTGCCGGGTCCTGCACTTTGGTCACAACAACCCCATGCAGCGCTACAGGCTTGGGGAAGAGTGGCTGGAAAGCTGCCTGGTGGAAAAGGACCTGGGGGTACTGGTTGACAGCCGGCTGAATATGAGCCAGCAGTGTGCCCAGGTGGCCAAGAAGGCCAATGGCATCCTGGACTGTATCAGAAATAGTGTGACCAGTAGGAGTAGGGAAGTGATCGTGCCCCTGTACTCGGTGCTGGTGAGGCCGCACCTTGAATACTGTGTTCAGTTTTGGGCCCCTCACTACAAGAAAGATGTTGCATTGCTGGAACATGTCCAGAGGAGAGCCACAAAGCTGGTGAGGGGTCTGGAGCACAAGTCATATGAGGAGCGGCTGAGGGAACTGGGGTTATTTAGCCTGGAGAAGAGGAGGCTGAGGGGAGACCTTATTGCCCTCTACAACTGCCTGAAAGGAAGGGGTAGT
>NW_009260028.1:4090623-4107146 GCF_000687185.1 Egretta garzetta | reverse complement strand
GGTAGAGTCCCCATCCCTGGAGGTATTTAAAAGATGGGTAGATGAGGTGCTTAGGGACATGGTTTAGTGGTGGGATGGCAGGGTTAATTTAAAGGTTGGACTCGATTATCTTAAAGGTCTTTTCCAACCAAAGTGATTCTATGATTCTATGACCATCATATTAATAATTAAAACATTAATTCCTATGATCTTCAATTTATTTGGAGAGCTTTATATATGAATGTCTCAGTTATCTCCATTTATTAGTGTCACTTTATTTTTTCCCAATCATTTTTTCTCTCTTGCTATCTTCAGAAAAATACAGTATGACCTTTTTCGTGACTATTTCTGAAAATGATTATATTTTTTTAAAGTTTTTCTGATACCTTTACAAAAATTCTACTGTGTTTTGGTTGCGGTGCAGTTTTTTAAATCTTCTTGTTTTCTGGTTCCCTAGATGCAATGATGTGACGGTGTGCTCCCCCGCCTCGTCTCTGACCCCCCCTCCTTTGACCTCTTTCAAGTGATAATTACCTGTGGCTGTGGTGATAGATGCATCTGGTCTGTGTCTGGTCCTGAAGGATGCACCCACTGGGTGTGGGGGGAGACAGATAACAATACAATAGCCAAGGGCTATTGTGGAATGTGCCCATCTAAGCACAGTGGTCAGTATGCAAATATGACTATGAGCCAATCATCTTACCCCCATAAATAGTGAGCAGCCCAAGAGCCCTTTGAGCTCTCCTGCATGGCAGCAGGCTGCATGCCAGGATCTCCCCTTGAGCAGGGACGCCTCTCAAGGTTACACCTCGAGGTTGAGAGATTCTTTACCATGACAGATTCTCGGTAAGTGACTAACAGCATGCTAACTTGGAAATCTTAGCTAAGTGACATAAAGGATCAGTTGCGCATATATAATCCTTTAGACATAAACCGTTGACCATGTCTGGGACTAGGATTGGATCCAGCTGCAACCTAGACTCCTCTCTGAGGGAGTTTAGAAAGCAAGGGGATCTTTTCTGAACCTCATGACTCAATGGGAGGTTGTCCCTGACAGTCTTGTCTGACCCTGTCCTCTGTGCAGTAAATAACAAAGTGTACGTTGCCATAGAATCTCATAAACTATTGTCTCAGTTATCACTGAACTTCGTTAACTCACTGTTTTACACCAATAAACCACATTATTTTTGCCTCCCTCTCACTCTATCCGCGACAAATGAGGGTTCATGAACAATACAGATGAAGTCATAGGACAGGTTCTCATGATTTCTTCCCAAGTCTGTGTAAACAGATTATTCCCATCTAAGTATACTCTCTGTCCTACTGTAGTCTTGATTAGATTTTTGTGCTTGATTAGAGCATTTTTTCTAATTAAATGGCAACAGCATAATATCATTGAACACATCAATATTCTCATTAAAATGTAGTTTAATTTCCATTCTAGACTAGTAATCAGTCTTATTGCACCCTTTGTTATGACTGGTATACTTTGTATATTTTTAGTTACTTTGGCTGTTACTTTAATTAATGGATTTCTTGTATTTTTGGTTCTTTTATTTTTTTTACCAAATGCACTAAACCTGATATTAAGACAGCAAACTCCAGAATTATATGGAATAGACCACAGCTTCTGTCTTTGTGGAAGTATGAAAAATATCCATCAATGTCAAAAGTCCCCTTCCAGCTCTCTCCTCCCAGAACCTGACACTAAGAAGTGTGTTTGATTTGTAACTTGCATTTTATTTACCAGTATCTATTTTCCTAGTTTGAAGCAATTAAATTAAAATAATTAGTTTCATTAGGTGCTAAAAGACTAATATCAGCAGTGTTTTTGTGGGTATTGATTTCTTAAAAGATGTCTGTTTACTGAATAGCAGAAATTCTATGTGAATGCAAAAAAAAAAAAATTTGACATGAAAATCTAGAATTTGAAGGACTACAAAATATAAACCACAGTTGTTTAAATCTTACCATTGTCCCAGTAACTTGCCTTGAAGCCTAGGAACAGATCCTAATTTGTTTAATTTTTGTAAGCCATTCTTTAACAGTGCCATGCTTTCTTTGCTTTTTCAGAGGGACTGGTAGACACTGAGCACTTCAGAAATCCAGTCTATTAATAAAATCTTTTTGTATTGTAACCCTCCCTCCCTGGACCATGTTAGGCAATTTCTACCATGTACAAAGTGACTTTGCAAGCTGGACATATACAGTCTAAGACTACAAAGCAAGTACTTTTTGGTAATACACAGAGTAGATAGCTGGGACTAGTAAGCTATTACACTAATATGCTCACCATCCCCAATGACACATTGAATGAGTCTCTGCTGGCCCAGCGAGCATCGGCTGGGTGAGGATGGGTTAGCCTCCAATGTCCTCAGGCACAGGCAGACTCTCCATGTTACTGAGCTGCCATCTTTCAATTCCCTTTATCCTTTATGCCTTATACTTGTTCATGTTGGCATTTTTTCCTTGAGCAGCTGAATATCACTGTCTTGATAAGGGTACTTATTGTCTGGGCTTTTATATATCTCAGCTTTGTTGGCTTTAGCCTAGGTGTGTCCAGGTCACGTAGGTCTCAGATCACAAGCACCTGAAACCCTCAGCTGACGGTTGCAGTATTTTGTTCAAACAGAAGATGATATGGATGAGGTGGACTATGTGTTTATAGAGATTTCAAGTCTCAAATCCTTGCTGACAGCTGTAAAATACATTTTGGCCAATAATTCTATTTAAAATATTCTGAGTTCCCCAACAATTTTTCTTGTGCAAAAACTGCAAATCCAGCAAAGGGCTTATATGTTGCCCACCTACAAACAAATTAATAATCAGTGATCTTCTGGATGGGACATTTACTCATCTTTGTCCTTACATTGTAGTTTTAGAAAGATGGTTATTACTGTTTGCTTAGGCTGTATTTATACTAGTAAAACAGACATGTTTGGGACTGCTTTCTTGGACTACAGACAAGTGGCAGGGAGTGGTCTGTGTCCATGCGGCTAAATTCTTTGATCTTCCAAAATAGTGTGACCATACCTGAACTCCTTAATGGAAAGAGCTTGTGGTGCCCAGCCCATGCTACCTGCAGAGCTGTGGCTGGTAGGGTGTTAGTGAGCTCAGGCCAAAACTGCTAGGAATGGATCTAACCATTTCCCAGAAGAGATTACTGCCTTCCAGAACCCTTCAGTATTCCACAGCACTGCCTGTGCACTTAATATCTAACCAATCTTCATGATGACTTTGTGTGTGATAGAAAGGACTTGATTTCAGTTACTTCAATGCAAATATTTGACATCTTATTTTTGCAGGATAAAACAGGAGAAAACGCACCATTCAGATAACTTTTTTTTCTTTTTTTATATCTTATCTTTTTATCTTATAATCTTCTATTGAATTATTTATTGTACTCTTTGGTAATATGAACAAATTTATAATAAAAGTATGAAAACCAAAAGGAAATCTTGGCCAAGGTTAGCCTGGCTTTCCATAATGTATGTTAAAAATTGGTAAATATGCCTCTTACCATTAGGTCCCAGATACAAATCATTAATTGTTATTAAATGTTGTTTATTGTTTTCATACATATCCCCAAAAAATTAAAAGAGTAACATTCTCACTTAATATTGGAGAAGGATATTTACATGCACTTCATACACACAAAACCTTAAAATTACCATGCAAAGGAAATGAAAGAGGGGCTTTGGTGAGCTTGAGTATCATTAGTAATAGATGGGTTGTGGGCTAACTGATAGCAAGACTACCTCTACCAAGAAGAGGTGTTAAGACTGTGGGACTAAAATCCTTGAGCAGGGTGTTCACTTCTTTTGAAAAGGACTCTGGGCAAAAAGGGCACTGCTGGGTTCATGGCAATCTTTCCATTCCAGGGAAGGATTGTTCCTTTGAAGGAACAAATTCTCTAGATTCCAAGAAACCTGATCAGCCCTGACTACAACAGTCCCAAAGCAAAATATTGTGTATTTTGTTTCTTACCTAAAACAGTTTTGGCTTTTTCCCCCTGTATGGAAGAATCGCATTTGTGACTAGATATACTTAAGGGTAGGAGGAAGAGAGGGACATGAAATTTTGCCCCACAAACCTGTGCCCCTCATGTATGAAAATTCTAAAAAGGGGGTTAAGATTGCTTAATATTTGGGGTTTTTTTAACAAAAAATTATTACTTTGTAGTATAACTCTGTGTATGAAACAATAAAATAGATTGTTGATAGCTTTCTAGTAATTCTGCAATTTTTTATCTTTCTTTGGACATCATTACATAAATGACCTATAACACTGTTTCAGGGAAGCAGACTGAAGTTACAGTAACGACTTAGCCCCTTTTTTGTCAGTTCCTAGTTCATCTTTGCAAATGAGTAACAAGAAGATGACAGGAGCCTTTGAATGTCTTTTAGTCTCTAATTATAGTTTAATGTGCTTTTTCAGTCTTCCCAGATTTGCTTAAAATGTTGTTCTTGTTGGAAATAAATCCTTTAACAGCTGAAATCTGTTCTTGTTTTAAAAGAGATTGGGTAACTTATATGGCTCAAGTGATTAGGAGTAACATTTGTTATACTCCTACTATAAATCACACACCATTTTTCCAAGAAAGGAAAGAGGATGAAGAAAAAGCAAAGCTTCCTTTGCATTATTCCTGTGCCTAGAATGACTGTGCAGCTGCAACAGAGAAATGAACGAGAAGCAGATAATTAATGTTTTCAGCTTTTTTTAATATATATTTGGTATGTATTGGATTTTTACCCAATCACTTTAACATGTGCTAATCAGACTTTGTTACTGGAGGCTCACTGGTGGCAGCTGCTCATGCACAAGACTGAGAACACAGCAGCCACTTAACTCTAGTCTAGTTCTTTTTCTCCTCCATGCACATCTATCTTCCTGCTGCTTTTGGACTAAGATCTGGCTCCATGTCAAAACAATGTTGTGAGACCTGATTATCTCTGCGTTTAAAATTATTTTGCTATATAAATTGTAGGATTTCTGTTTGCACAGAAGTCCAGTGCTACATTTTCTGCTATGGATGACTACCTTTCCTTAAAGGAGAGTGAGGCAGCTAACCAGGGACCATTTGTAACAGACACTTAAGGGTGTACCGTGTGTGCCAGCCCCACTCTTACATCTCCAGATGCAGGAGATGCAATCCCTACCACAGAGCAATGTCCCCTACCAGTGTCTGCCAGAGCAAAGTGCTTTCTGATTGCTCCCTTTCTTCAGGTACACTTTTGAAATCCCAATTGGAAATAGCAGAGAGCTGGAGGAAGAGAGGTCCCCAACCCAGATTTATTCTACTTGAAATCTCCTCCTGGTTTTGTCTTTTAGAATAATAATTCTGTCATCTGCAGCAGGAGAGAGAAGGGAAATTGAGCCATCTGGTCCAGTGAGTCACTGAAGATCTTTTAAGAAATCCCTGCTGTTATTTTGTGCATATGTTGGTTCAGCTCTGTCTAACATGACATGTAAGGCACTAATTAGCTGGTTCCTTCTCACTTGCCCAAATCATCATTATATTAGTCTTGTTGCTATTGTGATAAGTGTGAACAAGGACTAATAAGTATTTTGAATGTAAGAGATTCCTATCCATTTACAAAGCAAATTATACTGAAATTTGAATATCCCTGGGCATGGACTATCCTTTGATTTACATTCAAACTTTCTAACGAAAAATCCTACTGACTATGTGACAAGTCAAAAATTCTGGTCACAGCTAGCATATCCTGCTGATATTACACTTTAGTACCTCCAACAGCCTAGCAAGTCCTAAGCAAATATAAATTTGCTTTTAGTATTTACTGTCATTTTGCCTCCTAGTTACACTTAATTACAGAACCAAGAAAATAAGCTGTTAAATATTCTGACATTAAAATTGGATTTCCTTCCCTCCCCGCATCCCCTCAGCCCAGCAATAGCCCCCTGTTTCCTGGGCAGGGAGTTTCACCAGACAAGAAGCAGGCAGTTGTGAGACTGTGGGTCTGCATTACTGAAGTGAACAGCTCCTGCCTACAGTTTTAGCAAGGAAGCGGGCAATGAAGCTGGAGAACTACTGCAAGCTAAGATAACTCTCTGTGTTTTCCACAATTTATTTATTTGCTTGTTTGTTTAATTTGGACCCATTTCCCAAGCAAGTCCATCATGTGCTCCAGTAATCTGTTGAGCTGGCACAAATGACTGGCACTCTCTCTGAGATTGTTTCCTCTGAATTGCAGCCTGTACCTTGCTGACATCATCCAGGAAGAAAAGTGGTAGTTTATCCCAGCTGATTCTCTGCTTCAATCCAGCCACGCTCATCAAAATTGGAGGAAGCCTAGTGGGGCACACACTTTGCTTAACTGAACAGGCCTTCATGCACTTCTGCAGAAAGAGGCAGTATTAAATCCAGGGGCTTTCCTTGTTTATTAATGATGGGTATCTGGTGGTATATTTGCTACAGACCCTGAAGGAATTTTTTGTGTCTCGAACGTGCTGCACTCACTGCTGTAGAAGCTTAACTGTAAGCTATGAGATCAGTTGTGCTGGGCAGTCTCAGAAGTGGAGAGTGATTGAGAAGAAAACATGTCAAAAAAGTTGGTGTTTTAGCAGCTATAAAAGAATTGGGAACCAGGTCTGCCTCAATGTCAGCTGAGGATACCAAAACCTGATAAGCTGAGAGCATGCACAAATGACTCGGTGTTTGGCTTCTTTGGTGAGCCATCAGGTTGTCTCAAGTCTCATTGTTATGAATAAAAGTTCTGATTTTTGTCCTTGCTCATGTATGAACACACTGGAGACTTTCTTCTCAAAGACTGTCAGCCTTTAGATACTTTTTATTAACTGGTAATACAGATAGGTAATACTAAATAAAGCAATTGCATTTATTTATTTAACCATAACACACTAGATTTTTCATGGCAGATAAAAGGTTATCCTTAAACATTTTTTGAATATAACAATAAAAAAAAAGTTACTTTAACATCTGCAACAACATCACTGATTCTACATCCTCCTAGATGATTTCTGATGACATTATTAGAGTACCCAGTTGTTGTTTTTAGGGTCTCTCAGTGGTTCTTAACAAATCTTAAAACTTTGCTTGTTCAGCATATAAGGGTAACATCTTCCTAAGGCACAGAGACCTTATTGGTCTAGAGAAACAAAAATTACAGAACTGGACCAACATAATGGGGCACTTCAACATCTTCTGTGGATATGTCTGTGTGCATGTGAAGGAAGAGATAGTGAGAGAAAAGAAAGAGTTATGTTAACGAATTCCTAAAATGATTTAGAAATCATATTTCAGTTTGTGGTAAACCCACAAAGTGTTCTGGAAAAATTGTCTCAGATTTAATTTTGTTTTGTTGATGTAAGGGTTATCTCCAAATCTCCTAAATGCCTCTGTTTTCATTTTTTGTATTTATGTCTTATGAGAAGAAAAATTAAGAAATTTCAGCAAACTGCTCCTCTTTAACTACTTAAGTGGAGTCTTTATTCTTACTATACTAAACCAGAGTGTACTGAAGTAGACTGTTGTATTGGGTTTGTGTGGCAAGGTTTTCGTAGCAGGAGGGCTACAGGGGTGGCTTCCATAAGGACACACCAGAAGTTTCCTTCCTGTCCAACAGAGCCAGTTTCATCTGGCTCCAAGGCAAATCCACTGCTGGCCAAGGCTGAGCCCATCAGTGATGGTGGTAGCTTCTCTGTGATAACACATTTAAGAAGGGAAAAAAACTGCTGCTCAAAAGTAGCAGAGAGGGGCGAGTGAGAATATATGAGAGAAACAGCCCTGCAAACACCAAGATCAGTGCAGAAGGAGGGGGAGTAGCTGCTCCAGGTGTCTGAGCAGAGATTCCTTCCCCTGCAGCCCCTGGTGAAGACCATGATGAAGCAGGCTGTCCCCCTGCAGCCCATGGAAGTCCATGGTGGAGCAGATCTCCACCTGCAGCCCAGGGAGGACCCCACGCAAGAGCAGGTGGATGCCCAAAGGAGGCTGTGACCCCATGGGAAGCCCACACTGAAGCAGATTTGCTTGCAGGACTTGTGATCCTGTGGGGCACCCATGCTGGAGAGGTCTGTTCCTGAAGGACTACAGCCCATGGAAGTTAATGGAAGACTGTCTCCTGTAGGAGGGACCCCACGCTAGAGCAGGGGAAGAGTGTGAGGAGGAAGGAGCATTGATGAACTAACTGTTTTAAGATTTGTTTTTATTTGTCATTACCCTACATTGATTTGCTTGGTAATAAATTAAATTAATTTCCCTGAGTGGATTTTGTTTTGCCCATGATTGTAAATGGTGAGTGATGTCTCCCTGTCCTCCTCATTATATTTTTTCTCCCCTGTCCAGCTGAGGAGGAGCAGTGATGGAGCGGCTTTGGTGAGCACCTGGCATCCAGCCAAGGTCAATCAACCACAACTATATCCAGATTTGTTATATTATTCCCTTATTGCATAAAGGCAAATTCTCTTTTTTGTCATCTAGGTTTTGAGTTTCTTATTAAGCAGTGTGTTCCTCTTCTCCAGTTACAACTTTATAGTTCTTCTAATTTCATATCTAGCCTGTTTTGCTTGCCGCTCCATATCAGTGACTTTTTTTTCTAGAACAGGCATTTTTACAGTTACCGGGTTCCTCATGGGCCCTCAGGTTATCATGGCCTTGTGCCCAATTTCATCTTCTTGAACACCATTCTCCCTAAACACAGTGTCACTGTTGATAAGGTAGAGAAAAGAGAAAAAAAATGTGAAACAGGCAAACCGACCTAAATGGAAAACTTCTATATGCAGTGTGCCCCGCTACACAACAGCAGGCTATACTGGTTGGCAGCAGTCTTAGATGTGAGACTAATAAAGGCAGGGTGGTTGACAAATTTTGCAGAAGAAGAAAGGAAATGAAATTCCATGAGATAAACCAGCTGGCTCTCTGTTCTTGTCATGACACTGTGGCACTGTCCTTCAGCACAGTCCTAGCTGTGATAACAGAGGTGTGAAGTGCTGATAAAGGACTTGTATGAAAATACCCCTCTGGCTAACTAGAAATACAGAATTGTGAAACAAAACTTAGGAAAACCTGCTTAGTTAAAGAAACTAATAAAGTCTACACTAATGTAATCTTCTTGTGTCAATAATTCTCCTGGTTCCCACATTTCAGGTATTTGAAATGGTTTTGGTAACTTTGACTTTTCACATTGTAGGAAGAAGACACACAAACTTGGAGAGTGTAATATCTCTTTTATATCTGTATATTTGTTCAAATAAGCAGATTGCCTTTCTGTCCTAGCAGAGGTAATGAGTCTTGCATAGGTCTTCTAGAATCATAAAACATTACACTGAAGAAATAGCATCTGTGATTCTGAAGGACTCAGTTTGACTGCCAGTCTTCTGTTAGTATAAGTTGTTTGTTTTCTTTTAAATGTCCTCAAGTGGTTTTGCCTTCTTGCATTCAGAATGCAGATGCCAAACCAGTTTGATGACCACTTCTACCTAATTGCAGTATTTGCATTATAGTACATTTACTATTTGAAACTCAATTTGTCGATTGCTGGTATCAACTTTGTTACTAGTTTTTATATGAAATGGAAGCATTCAGCTCTGTTTAAGTGAGTAGAAGAGCCTTTTGCTGTTTAATAGAGAGGACAAACTTAAATTCATTTACAGACAGCCCTTCTTTTGTAACTTTTAAATAATTTATTAATTGTTCATCAAAAGTGAAAACATCTGATGAGAGTAATTTACAGTGACGAGATATGTAATGTAGTATCAATGCCCATATAAACTTTCAATAGCTAACATCCTGTCCATTACTGGAATAAGAGATAAGAGAGGGAAAAAAGAAAGAATAAAACCTTGAATCTTTGGAAAAGAGCTATAAATTGGTTCAGTCTCCATCTGAAATGATTATTGGATTAACAGCTTCATATTGACTTTAGTCCTCTATTTTGTTATTTTTAGAACTCAACTCTATGATGTCATATCACTTTTTATAACAAAATGTAAACATATGCATCACTGTGTGCCATTTAAACAACACTGAAATAACCTTATGTTTACACGACTTTCTAGAGTCTTTCACATAGACTGAAAATTGTTCAATCTTTCTGTTCAGAGCTGTGACCATAGAAAGGTATGACCAGTTGATCTTATTTTTTTTTCTCAGAATAGGTGAGATGAGCTAAGTCATTTCCTTTCAAATAAATGCAAAGCAAAGTCATTCACTGAAGGTATCTACACAATTATTGTTTGTTATAGATGACCTCAAGTTCATGGAAAGACTTGCTAATAAAAAACTGAAAAAAATTTCTTCCAGCTACTTCACTATCACCATGCTAACTACTTAAATGACAGTCATAAAAGAGAACTGATGAATTGTTGGTAAAAAGTATATTACCTCCTCTCTTTAAGGGAAAGATAAAATTGCGTTTACTACAAAGATTAGAAAGGCATTGAAATGTTTTCCTGAATTGTGTTCTCTGATGATTAGACTTCCTTAAAATGTGTGTTCTGTTTCCCATATACCCATTTATTTAGTAGAGTTGTTATTCATGCATCTACTACATTCTGAATGTAGTCCATAAAGAACAAAGATATTTAGGATTAAAAACTCTGGCATGAAAATGACATTACCAGCTATTAGGGAATTCAGATATTCAGTACTTATTGCCTTCTGGATCTCATCTAACCCACACAGAAGCCTATGGAATTCCTACCTCTGATTTCAGTGATGTTTTAGGTTGTATTCTGAGTTTAAAAGGAAGAGATGAATCTGTGCTAATGACTGTCACATGTGTGGGAAGAATTTTAACATAAAGCAAACTTGGGGTTTTGCATAGAGGCAGTTTAGGATTTCCTTTTACGAAGTTTCATAGACTGCTGAGATAGAAAGAAATGTAATGTCATATAAGGTTCATATAAGTACTGGCCATTTTGGGAAAGTTAATACTCAGCCATTGGCTTCCCATTTAGAAGGGAATTTCTCCATGTTTTTAATGTTTTTAATGTTGAAAGGGTAATTAATTGAGTTTTAATTTAAAGTTTATGTTAATTTAATATTTCAGGGAAAACATCAAACCAAAAATATGCATCTTCCAAAAGATTGTACTGCCTTAATAAATTGTCTATTTAACAATGCATTTACAGGCATAAGCTTGTAAGTCCAATAGAGAATGTTAAGAAAGTTGATCTGTTCTGGAAGTTTGAGATTTTCTTCTGTTTTGAAATGAGGAAAAAAAAAATACTATTTATAAGAAAAAACATCATAGAAACAGTATGAGTTCCAAAGGACTACAGACAAATTTTCCTCATTGTATTTAAGGCCTATTTATTTCTATGATAAATTATTTAGTCTGTCTGTTGGATGTAAAGAGAAAAGGAACTGCTGGATAGATTTAATGACAAACTTACCCTTATGTGCTTAGTTGTTTTCATATTGCAGTGAAGTTAGATGAAAAGCATATGTGGTACAGTAATGGGTTGAGCATCTGCCGCCTTGTCAATCAGGCTTGTAGATGTTTAATTATGTCTGCATGTAGAACCTTTTAAAATATTTGACTGGTGCATTGTTAAAAGGTTATACAACCATTTAGTAGAAGATTTGGCATATGTATGGGCACAACACCAATTCAAAATCTAGTTAAATTTTCTCAGAAAGATCTGGACAATCCTCAAAAAAAATGCATCCGTTTTAATGGAAGTGAGGTTCAGACAAACTAATGCATGTGCCAGTGTACTCTGCATGAATCACTGAGGATGTCCTCTATAGATACTGATAGCCTTTTTTACAAGGTTCGGTTTTGTGGGTGGAAAGTACTTGAGCTTCTCTTGTCAAAATGAAATTTTGCACTTAAAAAAAATATGTACTAAAGCCTTTGCTTAGAAATACATTGCAGAATTTTGGGGTAGGCTATTGAAAGTACTAGGGTAAAACAAGCAAACATTTATGAATTCCAATTTCAATACATTGATGAAAGTAACAGGGAAGGAAATAAATGCAAAAATAAGCATTTGATTTCAACATTTGAAACTCATAAAGCTTTACATTTCTGTACAACAAAAGAACTCACACTGTTACCTTTACAGAAGAGAACAGGGAGATTAATTGTCAGCAATTCACCCTAAATTACACACGCAATTGAAAGCACAGTTATAAATAGAGCTAAGATGTTCTGAGGAGTAATCCCTTGGCCAAGCTAGCATTAACACACTTTATTATCTACCTGGAGGCATCAGCTGATAAATCTTTCCAATGACAGAGTAGTAAGTGGGAGCCCAGATGGGAGAAGTCTTTATCACTTTTATCACTTCTATTGCTTTTATCACGTTTGTTACTTTAAGGCTGCTTTCCTCTAGGGTGAGAATCATCAGAATCTGAAGCCCTGGGAACCTGAGAAAACTGAGAAAAACAGATGCATTACAATACCACCACTACGCTGTTTTGTGGTTGTGATGGAGGCACTTGCAATGCCAACTGTGTAGTGACGGTGGCTGCTTATTTTTTTTTATGGTCTCAAGCTTCATATCCAGGAACTTCTATTACTTTTCATCTTCATCCTTCAGTTTGCAAATCTATTGCACACTCTCCCTCAAAGAAAGCGAACCAACTAAAAGTTTAACTGTTTGGTGCAGATACAATATAGTGATAGAAACTCTTCACTTTCAGTACTATGTTTTCCTCTACATTTTTACTATTAATGATATTGCATAAGGTTTTATAAAACCAGAAATAATACACTTAGCTCCTAGCACAGAAAACAAGTAAAATATTTGGTACAAAACTCAGTTGCTATTACTTTCAATTTTAAAACTTCCAGTCATTCTTTTTTTTAAGTTTCTGGGTGAAATATAATTTTAACATTTACTTCTGATTCTGTGGTGCAAGACCCTGCCTCCTCATTTGGAGCTGCAAATGTTTTGAATTTAGCTTCTTAAGCCTGGAGATAGTACATATCATAGACAGAAAATGTTTTGTTAAGATAAATATGCTTGATATGCAAGGAATAAGCATTAAATAAACATTTAGATTATTCCAGGAAGGTACTAATATGTCTAATCATCTAATGCTGCTTAACTTTTAATTTGTTATAATTTCTGTCATATTAAAGTAACTTTAGCCTCTCCAACTGCTATTGAATATGTATCTCTTTTGGTAAAAGACAGTGATAATTAATAGCATTTATTGAATAAAACAAGAGAAAAGTAGAGACTTCTGCCTGCTCTATGTTAAAATAGAAATGGATAACAATAACAAAAAATGTAATGACTGAAAAATAAATGACATTAATGTTCTTATCTAAGAATACATAACAGTAAATACCCCTGCTCACCTTATTCCTTTTCTAATAAAGAAAATCTATTAAACAAACAGATTAGAACTAGAAAAAAAAACAAACACACAAAAAAAATGTTCACTTGGCTTTTCTAGTTTCCCTTAAAAAGATAAAACTGCACTTTAAGTTAAGCACATGAAGAGAAATCTAAACTGACTAAGTTACTAGAAATGTTCATTTGATAAACATCAGTAGAGTAATTTAAATCAGAGTTTTGTCTGTCTTGTTAGTGAAAACCAAATAATGTTTCCTCCCCCGAAACTGTTTGGAGTAAAAAAAAAAGCCTGAACTATCTTATTTTTCAATGGCTACCTCTCTTAGCTTGCCAATCATATAAAAAATTGCAAAACTTGGGAACATTTTGTGACCCATTATTTTTTAATGGATTAGCTCATGAAGCATAAGGTAAAAGGATGAGTTACACTCAGCAAGGTATTTAAATTCCTATATATGATTAATTTACAGTAATAGGTCTGTAGATCTGTGCCTAAACCCATAGGATCAGAAATGCTAATACCCTTGCCAATGCTAACTAACACATCTCTTCTCAGAATGCACTACTGATTTCCAGATCACATTGTTTTTGTTCAGTTTGCTTTCAAGGGAGTCTACTAGGAAACATTGGAAATTACTCTTAGAGAAGCATTTTAGTTAAGCGTAACAAAGTTGAATGTTTTTCATAACTTTTTTGCTTTGTTTCTGCCCTTTCTCTTTGTTTCTCTTAATTTTCTTCTGCAAGTTGTAGACCTAATGAGTATGAAACCAAACGAACCTTGGGTCATGTTGTTCCATCTTATAACAAGCCTGTTAAAGTTGTTTTGTAGCTTGAGATAAACAAAAAGCTCAATGCTGTGCAGTTATTGAAAAATTAAGTTTTAGACCATTAAAACAGAACCCTGAAGATTTATCATTTCCCATTGGGTGCATTAAATACCACTTTGTTAATGCATTCATCATGTCCCTAGCTACTGGCATGATTAAATTCTTCCCCATTGTCCCTTATAACTCTTAAAACTTTTCAGTGGGAGAGAATGCATTCCAAAATTTATACCCTGAATGGAAAGACAAAGCATCTGCATTTAAGCCACTCTATGTGTAGTCTGAGATTTTGGCAGACTGAGATAATGTCAGCAACTAAACATGAAGGGTAAGAGTGCTTGTGTGTGTCAGTGAGAGAGAGAGAGGAATAATTTATGTTTAACTATTTTTTTTTCAAAGAGAGCCTCTACGGGATCCAAAGCTTATAGGAAGTACCAGTAGAGCAGAAAAACACATTTATACAAACAACAGATATATAGCATCTTTTTTAAGCTACTTAGTGTTTTCCTGAAGATATTCAGGAGTAAGTGGCTGGTAATCATTTAATCAAGGATCAGTATCAGTGAGTTGTCAGGCACATGGAAAATTTTTTTTTTCCCCTAGGATTGAGCATAACCATTCAACAGTACAGCTGTGGCTCATGAACTGGTTCCCTAAAAACTATCAATATTTGACCTTTAAAAATGTTGAGGTCTTAATTTCATTTCTGTATTTTGTCTTTAAGTATTTTGTATTTGAGAGTGTTCTGGAGATGTTTTTTAAAAGGTATGTGGACTGATGTCTAGGAGGTGCAAAGTAGGTGAGGTTCCCCCAGTGACTTGCAGGAGTAGTCAGTGACTTGGGTGGATGTTTTCATTATTTGCATTTAGAGGAATAAATATAATGACATGTTTCACTTCCATTTCTATAGCTAGAAATCATTTCTCCATCAGCCTGCAGAACAACACAGATATTTGGGAGTTCAATTAAAAACTTCTGCATTCGATAACTCCATTTCTAGCAAACTGATGGTAACAGATGATAGTCCACTGCCTGTTTAAATGGTTAAGAACTAGAGTACACCTTTTGGACCTGAAGACTTGAAGTCTTACAAAATCATGTTAAACTTACTAGCTCAGTGGAAGAGTTAAAAGCTTTGTCAGAACTTTGCTAAATTACAAGGATCTAATCTAGGCTATGCAAGTGCTTAAAATTCTGTTTCTTTTTGTTTTTAATTCTAGAAAGCTATATAACAAAGATGTGGGGAGGATACAAATAGCATAAACAAAATAAATAAAGGCAGAGAATACAGAATTAGAAGCAAAAAGGAGAAATATTAGAACATATATAGGTACATCAGTCTTCCATCAATACGTGGAAAAGTGTGTTTCAGTCCTATCTTTTGTTCAGATTTTCTGAGAGATATTGCATCCATTTTTGAGTGTTTCAGTCCCATTTCCATTAGAGGGCTATTGAAGGATTATTAACACCTAGTTGAAACACACAGGCAAGCTATATTTGAGCAAGGGTGGTAGAAAGGTATGAGGGGAAAGTAATACATGGGAGAATGGATGTGGGGGTGCGAAGGGACAGAAGGCATTGCAGAGAAGATATGACAGCAGCTACTCCTCATCAGTTGAGAAATGAGAAGCAATGGAAGAAATAGATACTGAAATAGCTAATTATTTATGCAGGAAAACAATGTAATTAACCAGTGTAAACCAGGGATCAAGGAGAGAGTCGATAGAACAATGGATGAACTAACCAAACATGTAATCAAAGATTAAGGTAAACACACAGACAATTCAGAGTATATAAATCACAGACCATATTAGATAATTAATTAGTCAGGTAGTAGATACATTAGGTGGATGATCAACAAATTAATATATTCATTAAGCAATAAGTTAGTTAGAGATCCATGCAATTAAATAAACAGAAAATATTGAGTTCAAAGAAAAGTATCTGAAGCAGTCAGACAGTTAGAATGAGGCTAAAGAGTGAGTCAAAATGTCAAGAATGGATAAAACCATCCAGGAAAGGAAGGTTAATGTAAAAGATGCATGGCACTGGTGGGTGGTATGGACAGGATGCCAGATTCAGCAACCATGCAGGTGAACTCTTTCTGACTGGAGAGTATTGCTGCTGCTGTGATCACTGACAGTAACAGGCCATGTCTAGAAATAAGAAGCCACATCCTTCTTTCTAGGACATTTGTGGGAGCTTAGAGCAAATTCTAAACTTTTGGTGCAGAACAGTAACCACTTGGGAGGCAGTTTGTTTAGTAACACATGGTTTTGACAGGAGTAAATATATAGAATCATAGAATCATAGAATCACTTTGGTTGGAAAAGACCTTTAAGATAATCGAGTCCAACCTTTAAATTAACCCTGCCATCCCACCAAGAAATCATGTCCCTAAGCACCTCATCTATCCTTCTTTTAAAT
>NW_009260028.1:4083723-4089828 GCF_000687185.1 Egretta garzetta | reverse complement strand
TCTGGGCTCGGCCATCCAGCCAGTTTTTAACCCAGCGAAGAGCACATCCATCTAGGCCATGAACTGCCAGCTTCTCCAGGAGAATGCTATTGGAGACTGTGTCAAAGGCTTTGCTGAGGTCCAGGTAGACAACATCCACAGCCTTTCCCTCATCTACCAGGCAGGTCACCTGGTCGACATGATCGGAGGGAGCTTGCCGTGAACCGATGAACAGTGATTTGACTACTTCAGTATGAATGTTCTGTAACATTACATTTTAAATGTGGAAGAGATTTCTAGAGTTTTCTTCCAACCCTAATACCTATGAAAAGTTCAGTAGTCTACTTTGTATTCCAATAAAGTAAAGAGAAGTTGATAGGACTTTCCCTTTCTTGAGCACTTTACTTTCATGCACCACTGCTTTTCCCATTGTGGGTATAAAATTTCTTCAAATGTACAAGGAGGTATAATACCAAGCACTGAAGGCATGTGCTGATTGATTTAAAAATTAATCAGTTTAAGTCATGATATTTGGAACTTTTTTTTTCTGAAGAGAGCCAAAATTCACATGCATTTGCTTTTGTGGTACTTTAGTCATACTAAGCAACAAAAAGCCTGGTAAGCAGCTCAATAATCTCTGTAGGGATAGTAACAGTTTTAAAAGACAAAGTGTAACAGTTTTAAAAGACAAAGTAGTCAGAATAGTTCTTGCCTGTCTTTCAGGTTTATCAAATGAATTCTTAACATCAAGTAAAGATGCACCTTTAAAAGAATAAAGAACTTGATCCCTTCTTCACAAAAGCCTCAGTAGCAGATAATCAGGACTTTCTCAGATGAAGACATTTATATTTCATCATAGTAAAATTGACTGTACTGGTAGGTCTCTTAAGAACACCGAAGCACAAAGTTTGTAACAGGAATTAATGAGTTAATGGCAAATTCCCGTGATTCTTCCCAGCTTCGAACCATTCTTCAATGGGACCTCTCACACCCCATCTGTCTACTCAATTCCTTCCCAAAAAGGAGTCCTTTAAATTGTAAACAGATAAGAGATTTTGAATAATCTCTGTGCACTTCATTTTTTTGTCTAGGTTGTACAGACCTCTTACTGAAACTTTGTGAAGTGGAACATCTGAAGGAGGTGAATGCTTTTTGGAGACAGAGTAACACATGAAATGGATGCTGTTATGTAATCTTCAAAATTAAAATATAAAATTTTATGGTATTATCCAGACAGTTCTATTATTTGGTTTAATGGCTTAAAAAGATTAAAGCGTTTCAATGCAATCTCAGGAAATACAATGTTTTGGCATTCTAGACAGATGACCGTAAGATAGGTAGATAGTTCAACTTTATAGTATAATAAAGTATAGCTGTATAAGACATATCAATAAAAGCCTTATTTACTTACTGTGACCCCATATGACCATGAGTAATCTCATCATCTGCTTTGTATGCAACAAACTAGGTGTTTGGCAGTTTCTGTGCATGTTGCTTTTGACTGAGAAAAGGTAATGTCTTCCTCTGAATGGGCTAAACAGTACACTTTTTTTTCCTTTTTTTTGCTGTTGCATACTTATTTGAGAGGGAAGCTAAATGTCACTTCCCTCTTTATGAGATTTAAATGTTTCTAACTTGGCTCACAGAAACAGAGCTTACTAGGACAAGCGATGGTTTTACAGTTGGGAAGTTTCATAGTTAGCAGTAAAACCACTAATTAGTAAAAACACTAATTAGAATAGAATAGAACAGTAATTAGTAAACCCACTTTACTGCTTTATCATAAGTAAAACCACCAATAATTTTCTGTAGCATTATAGCTTCTTATAAACTTAACTATGGTAGCTGGTATAATGTTCAGGGCAAGAAACAGTGACAGCTCTGATGACACTACATAAAACACTTCAGTGTATAGGTTATCCAAAAGAGATTTAATTCAAGAGAAAGAAATATCAAAACCTAAACACCTAGTCAATGGAACTGTACTCTATTTTGGTGTCAGAGAACAGAAGGAAGTTATGAGTAGTTGTGATAGAAATGAGAATTTTCCCCTTTATACTCAAAAAGTTCTTAACTAATTTTTCAGCAGATAAGATGCCAGCATTGTATAAACATGTATCTATTTGGTTTAGTTAAACTAAAACAAAACAAAACAACAACATTGCTTTGTAAAGACTATCTCTGCTTCTACCATTCACTCTGATCTTTCTGGAGGAAAGCTTCTGAGAAAGTTGTGGATAAGCAGCTCTAGAGTCCTTTCATTTTGCTTTAGATCTGGCCATGAAATAAAAATTAATTTGCTCATGCTGATTGAAGATTTCTCATATTATAGTAGAATGCCAGATAATCATGCTGATTCTCTTACATCTGTCAGCAGCTTTTTGGAGTTCATTAACCAGGAACTTTTGTGGAGGCAACTTTCATCTTTGGAGGGGGTGAACTGACACTGGTTTGCATGTCACTATTTTTTCTTCACTGTGGAGCTGCAGTTGGCAATGTTACTCAGTTGCTCTCTCACACTCAAGTATTTCACAGTTCCTTTTCTTTGGTGCCTTCTGTGAGAGATGACAGGGAGATCACTCTCCAGCCCACAGACTGTGAATCAGTAATGGCTGGAGACTACATTAAGAGGACATGTGTATCCAGAGGCCCACGGATTCCTCAAAATGAACCTTTTTGCCAGGCTTATTGAGGCAGAGTGTTTGCAATCTGCCCATGTGCTGGGGACATGTGAGAGAGACAGAGCACAGCAGCAGGGAACACTTTTTCAGGGCAGGATAGACGGTTCCTTTGAATTTCCTGGAGCTGTAGCCATCTTGCTGAGAACTGGTAAGAGAAATGTTGAAAGTGACAAATCCTTCCAAATGATTCAAGGTATAATCACCTTGTTCAGTCCTTGTACCATCATACATTTCCAAACGCAACGTTTGTTTCTGTTCTTGTCTGTGATCTTTATCACCTCATTTCATCTAATGTTTTATGACTGTTTGTTGGTCTTCACTAGAGGTTTCCAAACTTGCCTTTGGTTTTATAAAATTCATTTTATCTCCAGGCACTTTTCAAAGCCATTTGAAATTACCTTTTTCTAAAGATGTGGGGTTTGGGGTTTTTTTTCCTAATATTTTGATTAAAGAAATACATTGTTGAAACTTGAAGCAATTTTATGCTGGAACAAAGCACGAACTCACAAATAGGTTCTGTTATGCATTGCTCCCAAATGCACTAGTATAACTAGCTAACCTTGACAGAAACCTGTCTTTATTGGTTTTAGCCATAGAGTTTTTTAAATCTCCCTGTACATGTAAATTCTTTGGGAATACTATTACCTAATTATTTACTTCTAAAAGATGGATGCATGCCCATGCAATTATTTCTTTGGTTTTAGTTTTAATACCACATCCAGTGAATCATGATGAATGCCATGAGACGCACTTCAGAGAATTCAAAGCTAGAATGATATTTTTTTAAACTGTGAATCCAAAAAGTGTTGAGAATCACAAAATACCACATAAAGTGAGAAATTCTTGGTTTATATCAACAAGACCTGGCAGATACAGTATGTAAAATAGCTTATGAAAATCTATAAGTATGTTGCAGGGTGTTCCCCTGGGAATATTATTGGTTAATTTTTTTTCCTTAATAGCATTCTGCTGGAAGATATAATGGATGTTGACGCAATATCTCCCATTTCCTCCATTCCAGCAGGTATTGAGGGAATGTAAAGACCAGAGGCAAAATATTTCACATCCTCTTTTTCCTCCTGTCAGAACTGTTTTCCTCTAAACCTTATGAATACAAAGGAAATAAATGCAGAAGCTTCATGTGAAAGTCTGCACAAACCTTTGCACATTTGAACAGCGAGAGAGGAATGCAGGGAGTCTCATTTCACTTTTTTCATAGACACTGGGATAAATGCACTGTCACTATAAAATGTAAATCTTTCCATGGAAAAACAGTTTTCCAAATATGATGTTTACCAGGCAGGTCTCTTACACATGTTGCGTACTCTGAAGATGTTGTTTGCTTTTGGTTTTGGTCAAATGCAGGGCAGTTGCAAGCATTCATTTTACATCTCTGAGGCTATTTTTTATGGTTATTTTCTAGCCAGCTAGTATAAGACAAGGTCATTTTCCTTGTGAATGTAACACCTCCCCTGTCACGTGAGCATTCTCATTGTGTGCAGTCAGCAACACATACCTATATAAAACATGCGTTATGTAAATTATTGTCATTCAGGAATCTCTCTGAATTTAACATTAAAATAGTCTGTTTTGATGTGTTTTCTCTCTGTGTTATAGTAAAGAAGAAAATTTTCTTCCATCATGCCATATTAAATGAGCAAGTGCCTTAAAATAGGAAAAAGTCTAAATGGTTACCAAAGTTAGTGCCATCTTGTGTACTGCAGAGAGAGCTTCAAAAGACTGTAAGACAATAACTAATAGTCAGTCTGAAGCACTGCATTACTACATCATTGTAGTTTTAGTTAATTTTCTCATTTTTTCATGCATGGGAAGTAAATATATTTTAGAAATAGAAAGAAAACCTCTATTAATGTAAGAGGGCACTCCCGCTTTTGTCATTCCCATTTAAAGATAATAAAATCCAAGAGGGAGATTTTTGAAGATATCAATGTTTATTACCTTTTTCCTGGGGAAGTTCAGAGCTGCAGGAGCTAGAAACCTAGCTGATTTTAAGATACAGCTCCATATATTCTGTAGGTGACTACAAGAGCTATCTATATGTAATAAGCAGGGTGTTCAATTCATAGAAACATAGAATCACAGAATCATAGAATCATAGAATGTTTTGGGTTGGAAGGGACCCCGAGGTCATCTAGTCCAACCCCCCCCACAGTGAGCAGGGACACCGCTAACTAGATCAGGTTGCTCAGAGCCCCGTCCAACCTGGCCTTGAATGCTTCCAGGGATGGGGCCTCCACTACCTCTCTGGACAACCCATTCCAGTGTTTCACCACCCTCATTGTAAAGAAATTCTTCCTTATATCTAGTCTAAACCTACCCTGCTTCAGTTTAAAACCATTACTCCTTGTCCTGTCACAGCTGGCCCTACTAAAAAGTCTGTCCCCGTCTTTCCTATAGGCCCCCTTTAGGTACTGAAAGGCCGTAATCAGGTCTGCCCGCAGCCTTCTCTTCTCCAGGCTGAACAAGCCCAACTCCCTCAGCCTGTCCTCATAGGAGAGGTGCTCCAGCCCTTGGATCATTTTTGTAGCCCTCCTCTGGACCTGCTCCAACACTTCCATGTCCTTCTTGTGCTGAGGGCTTCAGAGCTGGACGCAGTGCTCCAGGTGAGGTCTCAGTGACCCAAGACATTTTTCTCATGTGAAGATTATTCACATATGTAACAGCTGACCTGTTTTTTCAAAGACCCCCTACAAATGCATTATCTAAGTCCACACATTACAGTGGTAAGCAAGGATGCTATAAGACTGAGATGAAGCAGTGAAATTTGATAGAAATTCAAATTACTTTTATACATATTTTTAACGTATGTTTTATTTTGAAGAACATTTTTCCAGTTTTACAGAACATGTATTTTTTAAGTCAGAGAGGTCACTTTCAAAATCTGTTTAGGATTGTTTATTAATTTGTATTTCAAATCTGCTGCATTTTTTACCAATTTATGACACTTCTAGTTTCAAGGGTTTGTAAAAAATTTCTGGGTACTATACTATCTTAAAATAAAAATGGTGTTTAATTCTAGAATGGAAAAGTACCTATTTTTAAAAACTTATTTGCTATAACCTGATATGTAACAATGTTGAGATCAGTTCAGTCTCATTTTCTGTACTGGCAGAGTTTTCAAAATGTAATTTCTTAATGACCTTTTACTTTCATGAAATCTAAATCACAGAGACAAGCTAGTTGCAATGGAACTTGCAGATACCTTTGATCAGAAATGTACTGTATTATTAATAATAATCCTTTTCCCCTCATTAAAGGGATAAAAATGAGCATATTGCATATAATTTTATATTAATTTTCAGGGCCAGTTTTATACATTGCCTCTTTGATTTAAGTTTGCTTGTTTTCTTTTTGACTCATTAACCAGAAAAAAAAAAAAAAAAAAAAAAAAAAAAAATAAAAATGCAAAAAAAAAAATTTTTTT
>NW_009260028.1:4073168-4083683 GCF_000687185.1 Egretta garzetta | reverse complement strand
AAGCTTTGTAACTAGAACTTTCATTGTTGAAGAAGCATTTTAAATATTCAGGCTACTAGGTTAAGTGAGTAAGCCAAGACTTCAGAAATTGTTTTGGAGTGATGGTTTATGGTCAATAATATGCATACCAGCAGATATTTATTGCCATGAGTATCTAAGAGGCACTCTTTCATCCCTCTTTTATTTTCCTACAATCTGGAGCACTAACAAAATACACTTATCAGCAATGTCTTAATATTAGGACTTAATTTTTTTATTTATTTGTATCTCTGTAAAAATCTAGATTCGGGAATGAAAAATAAATACTTTATTTTAAATTTTCACTACAAATTTAAAAATTTTAAAATCAGTCAGCTCAAGATTGAGACGTACCATGCTGAAGCTGCAGTACAATTGTCCCTGTTACAAGGAAACTGTAAATGTCAGTGATGTCAAGTAAAAGTCAGGAAACTGAAGGACAAACATACATTCATATACTGTATTATCATTAGGCAACAAGTTTTATTGCATGCTATACCGTGTATAAAAATGTAAATAATTTTGACACTTTTAAGTGCTTCTTTTGTATTTCATTATCTTGATGCAGTAAATTAATTATCTGTTGTATAAAAATGTTTATTTTTAATCACATTTAGTCTGCTCTCCATTATTTTTACCGGATATCATCTATTTCTTCTTTGTTAAAAAACTCAAATCCAGCTAACTTTATTCCTGCCATTTTTATGCTATTACATGTCACCTTCTATTATTTTAATTTGATTGTTCTGCAAAATCTATTTCCAGCACAGTTTTCAATTCAGTTCCTTTTAGCAGTTGGGCTGTTCTAGAAAAAGATTCCACCTGTTTAAAATAAAGGGAGGCACACTCCAAACTCCTCTCTGTCAGTCAAAACCATTTTAGCCAAAGCTTTAAACAAATTAAATAAAATTCCAGAAGTTGCCTCATCTGGTAGAGCTCATGGGATGTGATCTTCAGGCTCCAACTGAGGTCCTTACATGTCTGTATCCTGAGATTTTTCCTAGTGGTTTCTGACTTCAAACTAGGGATGAGGTGTATATGTATCAGATCAACAAGTCTGTGACTGTGTATGTGGGAGGGATGTAGATATACTATGTCAATATACCTACATGTGTTTGTAAAATCAGGAATATTTCTTGTAGGCTTTAATTTCTTCTGAACATACTCCAAAAAGTAAACATGTAGGTAGTACCAGTTATGTTCTATATAGCAGATAAAAGTAAAAAAAAAGCTTCTTTTAGGTAATCACATAATTATAAGCATGTCTTATTTTGTTGGTATAGGCTTTACAGTTTCTTGAAGTTTTCTGAAATCAAGTATAAAAGTTAAAAAAAAAAAATGTCTAGGGACATATGGCTTATTTAAGCCTCACATATATAAAAGCCTATGATATAATTATGATGTTTGATGCTAGTTCATTTTTGGCTAAGTTCTCAAAAAATATTCACTATGTTTCCAAAAGAAGTTATTCCTTTATACATCCTGCATTCATGAATCTCTTCCATTGCTCTGGCAGTACAATTTGGGTCCTATAGATAGTATTGACCCTCAAAATATTGAAGTCCACTTTATGTAAGAAACTGGTGATCTTCATGGGCAATAGTCAATTTGTGGTTCCCAAGATTCAGACTTATAGTATCTTTCATTAGACGAGTATGTGTTTTTACCTATTTGAGCATAGCCAGGTAAGGTCTTATGTTAGTTTGGATGTGCCTTCTTTTCTATCTGAGTACACGTGAGCTTGCACCTTCCTTTTTTTTTTTTTTTCCTTTTCTGGAGGCTCCACTATTATTCTTTCAACAGTGGTCACATCTTCAGCTAATTTTTTTTTAAATAATTTAAGTGAAGATTTAGTAGTGGTTTTCATCCCTTTTATCCACCCTTTCTATTTCACATAATCTGAGGAGCATGTAGAGGAATCATACGAATGTGTGGTCTTTGTGAAATAGGCCACTTCAGTTATTACTGTCTTATTCTATATGAGTTGGTAATTATTTTTTTGGGTTTTTTTGGTAATTCATACTATTTTCCTCCTTTCAAAACTGATGGCAATGATCTGAAGTCTTCATTAGAATCACTAAGAACAAAGATTTTAGTTTCTGATGGGATTCTGTTCTAATCCTGAAGATACTATTTATGTATATTTTATAACAGATATTCTTTATGTATATACAATATTTTCATTTTGTGTATGAGCCACCATGAATCCTTTTAAATGGATTTGAACTGACTCAGCCTATTATAATTTGATCACATTTTTATGTTCAGGCAAAATTTTGAGTAAGATTAGTTTTACACATCAGAATATATAGGTTTTTTTTTTTTTTTCCACTGAATGAGATTGGGATGCATAGTATCCCAGAACAATGTATTTTCACTGCTTTGTGGCAATGTGCTATTGCACCATTGAACTTTGGGAATTGAATTGAAAATTCAAGTGTGGATCATCTTTTTTTTTTAGCATTCCAGAAAACATTTTTATTCCTTTTAAACCAATGTTCCAGAATACCAAACCTGAATATGTCCTTTCACTTGGAAGCTCAATTCTGCTCTGTTAATCCAATGGTAAAGCAGCAGGCTTAGAGGGCTTTATGTCTGTGCTCTTTTGTTACTTTCAATAAATGTCCAGTATGATGCAGTGATTCTGTTTTCATTTTCTAAATTGGTCAATTGAGTTTTATTGCTGTAGCACAACCTGCTCAAACAAAAGCTAGCAAAACTTTCCAATCCTAAGTTTTCCCATTTGTGTCTCTCTCCAGACTTACTACCTTCTGTCTTTTTACCACTCAGGCTTTGTCACTTGAATGAATAATTATGAACTTTTTTTCATGCTCCACTGAAGTATTAGATTTGTTCTGTAGCTGTTCTAGGAAATGTTTGTGCAGACTTGTTTGTCTTTTGGCCCCTTGTGTGTGTTTGATCATCTCTTTAAATTAGTCATAGAAAGGAGACCCTGCTGTATAGGGAGGATAGGCAGCTTTTGATCTTGACAGTCAACTTTCTGGTCTCTTCTCTTTTATGGCTTGCACAGTTGTACTCCTGCAGAGGAATCAAAATAAATGAATTTCAGAAAAAAAACCTCTAAATCAGGAGCATTGATATTAGACTACAAGGTTTCTAAAAGAAAACTTTAATAAATCAAAGACTTGCAACCCAGGAGTACAATTCAGTATAGGTTGATTTCTTTAAGAGCTCTTCATAGGTGAAGATTTTTTTTGGACTCAACCTGCTTTGTTGGGTGTAACAGCTCATGAGTACCAAGTACTCTAGAGGTCTTTGGTAAATGCTTCTTCATAGACAAATTCTCTCTGCTCCCCAAACATTACTGCTAAATTAAATAAGGTATGTTTGTTTGAAAGGTTGTATACACACGTGTTTCTCTGAAGGTAAAATTGAAGTGGCATACGGGGTACATAACGATTGGCTTTGACATAGTGAATATTTCCTTGAATTCTTGCCATACTCTTTCCACTATTTCCACTTTGTGTTAGATTCTGTTAGGGAAATACTTCTTTTGGTTTGCATTTTTTTTCTTTTTTAAAGACATAATGCAGGTTCTAAAAAGACTCACTCAAACTGGATGTTAAGAGAACACATTGTTATCCTTGAAATACAAAAATAATGTTAAATTAGTATTTGAAATCTAAATCTTTGTCATCTTCATTGGTATGCTCATAATATGTTATGTTACTCTTGGGAAACTCAAAGCAGCTACAGGAAGAACCTAAGTTATTTCAATAAAACATGTACTTACAGAACAATACAAAATGTTTAAAAATTTGAATCCCTGATAACTTGAATTCATGACACTGAGATTGAGTAAATTGGCACAACAGATTATTTTCAAAAATCAGTATTTGGTATCCTAGTAGGCTTTTTCCTTCCTCTAACTTTCATAAACATCTATTGCTGGAGGATGATACAGCTTAATTTTTGTGTGGCTGCTCTCCCCTGCTGCTCTTAATGGTTGCATCAAACTGACCTGTAGATGAATGTTGTGCACATCCACTTCTTCCAGAGTGTAAATTAGAAAACTGTGCATCTTCTCTGGGCTTCAACTGTTCATGTCTCCAGGTTTCCTTTCCATGCAAGCAGGATGCATAGCAAAATTGGAAGGAGTCATGATATGGATGAGGCACATGTGGATGTGGAAGCCTTCCAGACCCTCTGCCCCAACCTACTCTGAAATTATGCTGTTGAGAACAAAGGGAGGTAAGCCTTCCAGAGAATGGTTACCTAACTCAAGGAATGTGTCATCCTTTGAACAGATGTTTTACAAAGATATTTTTTTTCATTGGGTTTGTTTAATATGGGTTATAACAGGATTTGTGAGCTACCTTTTACATGTAAGACGTGGGCATGGGAACTGTGCTCTTACCGGGGCTGCTGTACTCAACTGAGTTGAGGAAGTGCAAACTAGTTTTTTTCACTTTTGCTGTACAGTGACATGAAGCAATAATTTGCATAATCAGATTTACAGTGTTTTGTAAGTGTGTGTTCATTCTGAGTCAAAGAGATTTGTTTTATTTGTGCCATTGCAAAGCAAAGTTTAAGTCTTACCCTGAAATTTTTGTATTCATGACGGTTCCTTTAGGGTAGTGCCTACATTACCACTACATAATGTTCACACTACTGAAGGTGGGTGTATGGCAAAGATGTCTCTGTCTCTAGCTTCTTTGAAAGGTACCAAGGAATCAAACTGACCCAAGAATACCACCAAAGAGATGGTATCTCTGTGGGCTTGGTCTTGATGCCACTTTGAGCTCTGGATTGTCCAGTTATCTGGAGTGGGTCTGATAATTTTCTCACAAAACTTTGTTGAAAAGGAAATTTAGAATTAGCTTCCTTTCAAACTTCCAGACCCTCCTTGACTCCCCTTTAGCAAAGAAATGATATCTCTGTAAATCCTTCATCTGCAAGGAATGTCATCTGAGCATTTCTTTAACTAAGCAATCTGGAATGGACTCATTACAACCTCCTTTACTCTGTACACTCATGCAATGGCCATGTTCCATCAGGCATACGAAGCTCCTCCGTTTTCAGTAATATAGACTTTATGCACAGTTTAGTGGAATTTGTAAAGCAAATTCTCTCTCCCACAGTAGCTGTTCATCATTCAGTCATATTATCCATAGCTTTAATTATTTATAACCCACCAGGATTTGTTCTTTGAGGATAGGTGCTTTAACAGAGCTGTGTCCACTTAATTAAATAAACTAAAACACTTAATAATAATACACTTTATGGAGAAATTGGGGCTACAGGATAGCCGGATAAAACATATTTCTTATAAAATGTGGGTTAAGAGTTTGTCCTGGTTTAGGCTGGGATAGAGTTAATTTTCTTCATAGTAGCTAGCATAGTGCTGTGTTTTGGATTTAGTACCAGAAGAATGTTGATAACACACTGATGTTTTCAGCTGTTGCGCATGTAGAGAAACAAACCCTCTCCCCACCGAAAACCCCGGGATGCAGTTGGTGTTGGGCGCTGAGGGTGATTTCCCATACTGCCAGAGGCCCGGAGCTGGGCATTGGTCATCAGGTGGTGAGCAATTGCATTGTGCATCACTTGTTTTATATATATTCTGTATATTCTCTTACTATTATTATTATTACTATTGTTATTCTTCTCTCTTATTAAACTGTCTCTATCTCAACCCACGGGTCTTACTTTTTTTTCTTTTCTCCAATTCTCTCCCCTGTCCCACAGAGGGAGGGGGGGAGTGAGCGAGCGGCTGCGGGGTGCTTAGTTGCCAACCGGGTTAAACCACGACAGAGTTTTACCCATAACATGGATTATTTCTGTAAAAAGTCTTTAGAGTTATGCCTGTGGTGAAAAAAAAAAAAAAAGGCTAATTATATTGATTTTAACTGCAGCTTGTTATTATTAAAAAAATACATGACAGTCAAGTTCATGCTTTTGAAGAAATGTGTTCTCCCCTCTAAAAGAAGTGACCTGATTTAGCAATTAGATCATTTGGCTGCTAGAATCCGCTGGTTTCCCAAACCAGACCCTAGCAGTCCAAGATAATTAAAAAGTCTATTTAAAATATAATCATTGATCAGAAATCAATCACATGCACTATTTGATAGCAAAATAAGATTTGAATGTAAAAAGAAATTTTGGAAAGTAATAATGAGAATAGTTCTAATGTAGAAAAGCTTCAAATAGTTTTCATATCAGTAAAAGATTATATAATTTCAGAATTATCTGAGGATCACTATGACTTCTGGACATTGATTAGATTGCAGACCATGGTCTAGGAGCCACTGGTCTAACAGATTAAACTACTTTTAAAATAAATATTTACTTATGTAAAAGTCTACTGTTTTCTTGAGAATAGTAGTGTTATCACTGAAAGTGCAAGGCACTTTGCAGCAGGGTGAAGACTTTAAAAAATTTGAAGATCTTTTAGTTACATCTATGGAAAAGACAATATATTCTTCATTAATCTGTAATTTAATGAGGCTAGAATATAGGGATATTTGATAGAATTCTACAGCTTAGAAAATATAATGTTGATGGTATCCCTGAAATTTTATGAAACGTATTCTGCAGCCAGAATGCCATATTTCTAGGTGTTGTACCATTTAATTATTTGAACATAGCAAAAAGTATAGCAGTTTTGCCCACTTATTTGTGTTTTCAGTCATTCTCCATTAATATTACATAAACTAGAAAATATAGTAATTTTCACTG
This sequence comes from Egretta garzetta, assembly GCF_000687185.1. Classification (NCBI taxonomy): domain Eukaryota; kingdom Metazoa; phylum Chordata; class Aves; order Pelecaniformes; family Ardeidae; genus Egretta; species Egretta garzetta. The sequence continues at coordinate 4,076,966 of NW_009260028.1, read as the reverse complement.
AAGAAAGGAAATATTATGTTTGGGGATTTTTTATTTTGTTTCAGCGAAAGACTGAAAAAGAGCCAAATTCCTTCAGAGTATTTCTGCCTCTTAAAATAATGTCATTGTTGATAAAGTCAGTAGGCATTTTGCTTATATGTAGAAATTTCACAGATAACTATCCTGCATGCCAGTGATTTTTCTCAGTGTCATTTAAAAAATACTGAAGATTTTGAATATTAAGTTGGTTCTTTAATACACAGATTAAGAAGTCCAATATTTATGTCCTGGTTTCGGCTGGGATAGAGTTAATTTTCTTCACAGTAGCTAGCATAGTGCTGTGTTTTGGTTTTAGTACCAGAATAATGTTGATAACACACTGATGTTTTCAGCTGTTGCCAAGTAGTGCTCACACTACTCAAGGACTTTTTGAGCTTCTCCTGCTCGGCCAGGTGCATAACAAGCTGGGAGGGAGCACAGCTAGCACAGCTAACCCAAACTGACCAAAGGGCTATTCCATACCATATAACGTCATGCTCGGGGGGGGGTTAGTTAGTTCGGTCGGTTCGTTCCGTTCAGTCGGTTGCTCGGGGCTCGGGGACTGCTCGCGGCTGGGGGTCTGCTTGCGGCTCGGGACGGGCTGGGCATCGGTCGGTGGGTGGTGAGCAATTGCCTTGTGCCTCATTCGTTTTGTATATTCTGTATATTCTGTTATCATTCTCATTATTACTATTATTATTATTCTCTCTTATTAAACTGTCTTTATCTCAGCCCTCGGCTCTAACCTTTTATTTTCTTTCCGATTCTCTCCCCCATCCCCCTGAGGGAGGGGGGGGAGTGAGCGAGCGGCTGCGTGGTGCTGAGTTGCCAGCCGGGTTAAACCACGACAATTTAGTAGCTCATTTTTGACAGCCATGACATGGAAACCACGAGACATGATGAATACATTACTCTGACCAGATCGCGACAACTTACCAAGTTAAATTAGTTTAAGTATTGGTAATTGAAGCTTACCTATTTTTTTTAATATTATAAAGTTATAAGACAATAAAAAAGATTGGACAGCTGTTCAGTACCAGTTGGAAATGCTCTGAGAACAATTTGTGTATACGTAGATATTATTGCAACTTCACTCCGAAAAGTTTTTGTTTTCTTGTTAAGTAATACCTGCATTTTTAATACTATTTTGAATTTAAAAAATTTCAACAAGAGTAGTTATTTCTGTTTAAATTCTCTGAAGAAAAGTTTTACTTCTGACACAGATTGAAAACTCAAATATTTTAGCTACAAACCTCTCCACTGAGAATTGTAACTTTCCTGGGATATGCGTGTCTTGTAGAATATTTCCTGGTCTGTTTTCCAAAAGAATGAGCCTCAATTTCAGAGAAACACTCCTGAGGTATGCATGGCTCCATTTGCTGCCTGCCTGTTGACTGAAGGATAGTTTAAGACCATTCTCCAGATGGTTCTCTAAGGAGTTGGGAAAGGAGATCTCCATAGGGCACAGGCAGTTAACCCAGCACACCATATTACATTGAAATGCAGACTGACATGCTGTCACCTATGGTGTGGCTTCTTCATCAACAGCTACAGCCTACATCAAATTAGCTGTATGTCTACTACTGCTAATAAAGATACTGCTTAGTGAGATTTCATCAGATTTCATGCATGACAGAAAGGGAGTTCAGATGCTGCTACTGCTTCTGGTGTGCTGGTGCTAGTCCTTCATAATGTTAGGTCAGGACCTTCTTTTCTGTTGTTTTCATCTCTCAACTTTCTTATACCACCAGTCACGTTTTATAAGCTCCTAAGTAATATACAAAAATAATTTCTTCTATCCATTCAGGGCTTCATAACATTCATCACAGACTTTTGACCCTCACTTCATAAATCTTAAGGTAACCTTCAGAACTGCTTCAATCTAGTTTGTGTTATCATTAAAATAATTTGAATAAAAACGATACATTTTTGTTCACAAGGTACATTATTCACTGATTCCTCCCTACCAACTTATCTGGCTAGATATTTCAGGAGGAAATTTGCAGTTTCTGTTATGTTATAACAACTTTCAGGAAACTTTCACAGAAGATGACCTTTTTCCCCAACTTAATTTCCCACTTAGTACTACAAGACACTTAAATACAATGTTCTGCTAAAAGCTGAAGAGTATGGATATGGATTTTCAATTGTCATGGCTCCCAGGGAATTTAATTTCATTCTCTTTTATCTGTATCTACCTCTGTGAGGCCACACCTGTTTAAGCTATATCTTCTATGATGCAGCTGCTAGACTTGAACCAAAGTTTCCTGAAAGCTCGGTGTCTAATGGTAGTACTTTCCTGTATCTTTTGGAATGGAATGGAATGGAATGGAATAGAATAGAATAGAATAGAACCGAACCGAACCGAACCGAACCGAACCGAACCAAACCGAACCGAACCGAATAGAATAGAATAGAATAGAATAGAATTTTTTTGGTTGGAAGGGACCTACAATGATCATCTAGTCCAACTGCCAATTTAGCTTCCATTTCATCTTATACTGCTCTCTATTTAATAGCAAGTTTGGTTTTTACACATGTATATATATATTTATCTAATTATGTGAAATAGTATATGTATATGTATACATTGTGGAATGATGTCCTGGTTCATTTAAACATATAGGTTCATCCTCAAATTCTCTTGACTTAGCATTAAAAGTATGGGATAAAAATGTAAAAAGGACCTTAAATGCTTATTTTTCATGCATGGATGAATGAACTATAAATGATCATTAAAGCTACAGTAGCTCTGGATATGGAGAAGTGGATATGAACAAACAGACAGCAGTGCTCATAATTTTCATGAGTAAACTCATGTCAAGACTCTTTCAGAAATGCATGAAGCCCTGAGACATCCCCCATATCCATGCAAAGTTGTGGTTTCCTATACAGATTGTGGAGAACAAGTGGTACCTACAAGAAGACTGATTTAAGGGCCCTACACGTTTTATCTGCATATATGCTAATGTTATTAAATTATATTTCAGTATCTCTAAATGGATTATGACATACCTTATGAGTGTATTTGTATTATTTTGTAAATTCCTTGAATAAAAATTGATTCTCAATAAAAATTTGAACCATATTTTCCTCTGAACACTGAGGTTCAGAAGAAAACATTGTAAACCTGCAGGTCATCGATCTTCTTAATAGAGACTGTTCTTTGGAGTGATACAAGCGTCTTAATAAATTGCAAATGCATATAGTTAAGTTAAATAAAATATTTCCAGTGTGCAGTAATCTGGCTGTAAACAGTACCCTATTCTTATAAATCAGCCCTAATATCCATGGCATTTTCATTAATGTGCTTATAATAAATATAGTAAGGGAGACATAAACACATTAATAATACACGTTACATTTAATAGCTTTTGCCCTTGGAAATTCTTATCTGGCTCCTACAAAAGTCAATAGAAAACCTGCAGTTGAATGCATTTGAAGAAAGCTTAAGCTGATGTATGAATGAGCACATTCAGCATAAAAGAGTTAAACTGCTGAACTATTGCTCTTCCTACACTTCACTGTCTTTTGTTTCAATATCGTGACAGATGAATTCTTGTTGCAAGTGTTTAGTAAAACTAACAGGAATAATATAATTTGTAATCCAGATGTGATACCTAATGAAGTATTCTTTTTTAAAATACATAAATACTAAGATTTTACTTCTTCAGTATGCTTCGGAGTTATACACTAATAACTGATGGAAAATGTTTATTTAAATTACTTTGAGCAACATAAAGCAGCTGTAGGGGTGTCTGTCCAGGTCAACCCCCCCCC
>NW_009260028.1:4024147-4073067 GCF_000687185.1 Egretta garzetta | reverse complement strand
TTTAGCACAAACTCTGAATTAATTTTTTACTTAGTTTTCTATGAAAGCTTCAAAGTTTCTTTTTGCAAGCCACAATCTCTACAGGTGCGCACACACACACATGGTTTAGCAGAACATACTAAATTTTCATAAGGATATTGCATAACCTCCAGCATTTATTTCTACAACATTCTACTTTTTGTAAGAACTGTTAAATACATTTCTTAATAGGAATGTGTACAATTAGACAAGGTGGACTAAAAGTTATAGTAGTTAAGAGCTTCTTAGATGTTCAGTAAGTGTTGAGGTATTTTACAAAAATTGCATGGAAATTGCTGCCATTACCATGTCTTCATCAAGCTCACTAAGGGACATTTTAATCATATCTGCTTTTCTCTTCAAAAAGGGCTATTGCAACCAGCAGCAATGTGACAAGGAGAAATTTCAAAAAGAAAATGTGTTTCTTCTGAAAAGAAAATGAGAGCTGGAAACCTGAATAAAAGGCAACCCCTTTTTTTTTTTTCCCTGGAGGAAACTAGAGGAGCAAATAAGAACTCAAGACTTAACTCTAAACTCTAAATGGTATTTTTCTGAACCACATTTATGTTTATCTTGCTCTCTGGAAGCAGACAGAAAGATACTCTTGGCCTCACTGATAACTGCCTGAAGTAAGGAAACACAGTATAATATAATTCGTTTCATACCTCAGTGACCTTGAATAAAATGATAAGACTACATAAATGTAATGTAAATTTATTCCAGTGTCTGACACCTACTAACTCAAGTTTACTGGAAGGGGGAATCATGTAAAATAATACCCTTTGCTATCACAAGGTAAGAAGGAGAAACATGTTAAAGGAAGAACACCTGAGGAGTTTTGGTGTCAAGTATTAGATGACAACACCAGCAACAGAGCTGGAAGCGAACACAAAGAACATGGACATCATAATAGGCCAACAGAAATGTAAATAGCTTACACCAATTGTTTGCATACGATTGCAAAGCATGCTAGAGAGCTTTTCCTGCAGAAAGGAATATATTTGCTTATTTTTACAATGTGCAATTGTTTTAGTAAGCACAAGCTCTCTCAGAAATGAACTTTGCAGCAAAATCATGCTAAAGGTGTATTAGAACATACTAATAAGTTTATCTTGCCCAAACAAACAAAAAATAGGTACATTTGAGAGGGAAATCATTGTCATTTAGAGTAAGAGAGGGCAAGGGGATAAAGTATTTATGAGCATTGGCAAAAACAATTCTAAGGAAAGAAGCCATTTAAAAATAAGTTACGTATTCACTTGCAATGGATATACCTTTAAGCTTCTGTAAACCATGACCTGAACTGCATCTTAAAGGAAATACTGTATCAGTAGGAAGAGCCTTGCAAGAGCACAGAAAAATGCAGCAGTGACCCAACCTGAGCTGCCTTTGGTGTCTAATAACTCAACATAAAACACCACCTCTCCTGTCCTGAGCACCCACCAGAAGAGATGGAACCAAAGTCATTGACTGAATGGACTCCAGACATTTTCTGGACATTTTACAGAGGTGGCCCACAGACTGAGGGAACAATAGCTATGTACATATCAAAAAATGGGGAGGGAGAAGGTGGTTAAAGAGGATGTACTGGATAGTGTAAGACCTGCATGAAATAAGGGGTGGAGTTTGTACCGGGTTTGTCTGTGTTGGAATTAATTTTCTTCATAGCAACCCATATGGGGCTCTGTTTTGGATTTGTGACTAAAACACATCAATGATTGACAAAAGGCTGATGTTTTAGCTATTGTTGAATAGTGTTTGCACAGCATCAAAACATTTTCCATTTCTTATGTTGCCCCCACAACAGGTAGAGTGGTGGTGTGAAAGATGTTGGAAGGGGACACAGGCAGGACAGCTGACCCAAGCTGACCACAGGGATGTTCCATGACATAAGACCTTGTGATCAGAATTAAAAGCTCAGGGAAATGAGGAGGAAGGGGGGATGTTTGGGGTTATGGCATTTGTCTTCCCAATAACCATCGTGCTTGCTGAGACCTTGTTTTCTGGGTAGCAGTAAATATCTGTCTTCTGATGGGAAGTAGCAAATGAATGCCTTATTTTGCTTTGCTTGCACATGCTGTGGGGCTTTTTGTCATGTATTAAACTGTCTTTATCTTGACACACAAGATTTCTTTCCTTTTGCCCTTCTGATTCTCTCCCTTATCCTGCTGAGGGAGGAGAGGAGAGGGTGAGCAGGCGACTGGGTGGAGCTTAGCTGCTAGCCAGGGTTGACACACCATATCACTGTGAATACATTGTTAACTCAATTTTGAAGTGTGGAGAATTGTTTTCATAAATCTTCCATAAACCCAGAAGCTTTAATACTTTGGTGTAGTATTTATTTCCAGGTAATCTGCAGTATTGTTGAGTGGGCTTGGGAGGGAGAGGCATCGTATGTTTCTCTTCCAGATGTGCTACCTGTTACAGAAAGAAAATGTTCTTTGTGCCATTAAACTTACTGTTTTAATTAGCATTATTTTTTCCTCACTTACTGCAGTTGTTAAACTGATGCTGAGAGTAATTTTCCAATCCCTTTAAAGGTAACCTAGGGTTATGATAGAAAATATATTCAATTATCGCTTTTTATATACACTGTACAAGGAGGCAGCCGAATTTTAATGCTGACATGGAAAACATGCTGCTGCAGCAATAAACAAGCTCCAGCTTAAATGAAGTCAAGTGTCATATGTCAATATTGACACTATTTCTGAAAGAGCGTTTTGACCTTAAAATTATCAGACAAGGCAAACAATAACAATCTGCAACTAATAAGAGAAAACTGAAGAAAGCAGGTGGACATATAGTGGGATTTACAGAGAAAAATAAAACAAAAAATGTGATGTTAATATGAGACATTAATGCCAGACCTTTGTGGTTACTATTCATACAGTGTGCATTTACCTTCTGCAGGTTTTACGATTCTACTAATTGCTATGGGGCATCACTGTATATTGAACATAATATGGAAGCGGAAATTTGATACTCTTGAGTGATGCTGAAATAACTGTGAGAGGCCTAAAAGTATTACATTTCCATTTCTGAAGTAATTTTTTAATTGATGTATTCTTTAAACTGATATGGAAAAAAATGTTAGAAGATATATAGATTATATGAAAGCATTATGTATGCCAAAAGCATTCATCCAATCCAGGAAATTTCTTTCTCTAGAAAAATTCTTCTATCCCACAAAAATATCCAGCTGTGTAAATAGGCTGATGATCTGTGCAGCTGTATCATTTGTTTTTGCCTCAATATGATGAATTACTATACTTATCATCTGTCTATACAATAGTTGAATTAAATAGGAAAACAATTCTGTCATAACATCTGAATTTGTGTAAAATGTAGTGATTTTGCTTGCTTGTTTAAATTCAGAAAATAGCTTATTGATGTTGGTCTAGATTTAAATCTTATAAATGGGAAGAAACAAATACACCAAAGTCAAACCAAAAGATTGAATTACCTTGCTAAACTGCATCTCCCTCTCTACTGCTAAATCCATATCAGAGCACATAATTTTAATACAATATACATTGTGCAAATGCTGTTTATGGAAAATCAAAATGTGCATCACTGTTTTTATTCATAAAATATCAGTGATCTTGTTTGTAATGTTACTGGATATTGTTAGAGACTGAAAAATAGGGAAAAATACCACATAAAAGGTAAAAGGTGTTCCTAATTAAATTGAGTATTCTCACATTTCTAAATCTGCACACATTTACCTTATAGTGAAAATTTTAACACGAGAACAGTAGTCTAACCCAGTATCTCTAAGACAACAATGAAAAAAAATAGGAATAGAATATAGCGTATATCAATACTTCCCCAGAAATGTCTTTGTCTTTAATCCCAATTAGATTATTCTGTACAAATTTGTCCAGCCAAATAAAAACTTTTAATTTCTGAACCAAATAAAAGCTTCTAATTTCTATAGCTCTTTGAGGATAGGAGTTCCAAAACTGTAGAAATGCTGCTATTTTTGCTTTGAATTTCCTGCCTGTTAGGTTCATTTGTGTCATTTGAGATTCTGCATAAGAAGAAAGCCATTCTTCATGCCATCCAAGATTTAGTGCACCTCTCTGAGTGGAGCAAAACTGTGCTCTGCCAGTGTATACTCTCCTCCGAGAAAAATTCATTACAATCCTTTTTGTTACTTTTAACCTATGATTATTCCACATTAGGTCTTTCCTTCTTTTCCTCTGGAAACTTCCTTTTGGTAGGTCCGTTGGTGAGGGATGCTGCTGAGTGTTTGCAGGAACCCGCCACAGAAGCAACCACCCAGACCCTGCCCCCCTCACCCCAACTTGCACCTTTGCTGGTGGATGCCTCCAGAGACCACGCCTCTCCATGGGTAGTGTGGCATTCCTACCTCTTTCTAAGCATGTTTTTTCCTTTCGCAAGTCATATTTATCCCACTGATTGTTACTTCTATTCTTTATAACATCTGCCCCTAGTTTACTAGCACTGACATCTGAGTTGTTCCTAATTCCCTAGATGTTTCCTCAAACCCGTTTTAAATAATGATGTCATTATAGGGAAATCATACCAACATTTTTCCTCATTAAGCCTGCTATTTCAGGGCATCTAAGTTACTTGCTGACATGATTACTATGTTATTACAGCATATAACAGTTATATTATTAAAAAATTACAATCTAAAGTATACAGAGTATATATAATACATAACTGTAAGACTGTTCTAATGTTTCATCTCTAATACCATGATCTATTCTAATGTTCATGGTGAGTTTGTACCCTGTTATTTCTGTTTCACACTCACTGCAAAATCTTGGTGGGCGATTGTTCCTCCCATTTAATTTTTGACTTCTAGTTTTTATGCAGAAGAATTCAGCTAGAACCCTGTTTTTAAGCAAGTCTTGCCATACCTTTTCCTCTTGAACTGAAGAAATGCTCGTCTGACCCAGGAAGGTGGAATGTGTTTCAGCCTGAACTTTGTCTGTGTGACCAAACCCTTTCAATGTAGACATAGGTCAAGCAAAATCCTTTAATGTATATAACTTTTAATGGCTGAGTAATGCCAAGTGGGCTTAGATGTCTTTTTGAAGCGTCTTCTGTATTCACTTGGTCAAGAGCAGTTGTGATTTGTTCCCTACTTTAAAATGAGAGTAATAGTATTTCCAATCTCACCAGGCTTTTATGTCACAGTGAATGAATGAATGCTTAATGCACTCGGATGCTCTAGTAAAATCCTCTCACCTTCTTGCTGCAAATAACATGACTTGGAAAATATAATTTGCTAATTAATTAAAATTATACTTCCCTTAGGAAATTCTTACAATAAATCTTCCTTGATACCATTATGTGGCAAAAAGTGCCAATCTCTTACTTATAATTTTTTATTTCATTAAGGGGAAGAGTCATAAAATATACGGTCAGATTGAGAGACTGGAAGGCATTTTTGGATGTAAATATGTCCAGTACTGGTTTTGGCTGTGATAGAGTTAATTTTCTTCAGAGTAGCTCATATGGTGTTACTACTTCTTCGACATCACAGTGTGCCTATAGGATGTACAAAACTCAGCAAGCAATGGATTTATAGTGTTTTGGCAGCAGTTATCCTGCTGGAGTAACATGAAAACAAGCTCTGATATTTTTTAAAGACACATTTTGTTTGTTGTCTACTATATGGCTTATAGGATTCACACAAGATTGTGATAGTGTTGTGGTTCAACCCAGCAGGCAGCTAACCACCACACAGACATTCCCTCACTCCCCTGCAGTGGGATGGGGGAGAGAATAAAAAAAAAAAAAAAAGGTAAAACTTGTAGGTTGAGCTAAAGACAATTTGATAGGACAGAAAAGAAAGGGAAAATAATGTTAATGACAAAAACATATACAAATAAGTGATGCATGATGCAATTGCTCACTATCTGCTGACTGATGCCCAGCCAGTTCCCAAGCAGCAGACCCCTGGCCAGTTTTTCCCCTTGCTTATACACTGACCATGATGTCATATGGTCTGGAATATCCCTTTGGTCAGTTGGGGTCAGCTGTCCCAGACATGTCCCCTCCCAACTTCTTGTGCACCCAGCCTCCTCACTGGTGGGGTGGGGTGAGAAGCAGGAAAAAGGCCTTGATTCTGTGGAACCACTGCTCAGCAGTAACTGAAATCTCAGTGTGTTTCAACATTATTCTCATCCTGAAACCAAAACACAGCATTATGCCAGCTATTAGAAAGAAAATTAACTCTATCCCATCCAAAACCAGGACAGATAGTTTGCTTTCCAGGAAAGCCATAAGCACTGTTACAATCTTGCTTATGAGAAAGGTGGAAAATACTGGTGGCATCAAATGACAGAGGTTAGTCCCAAATTTTCTTGGTTTTTAATCTATACTCACTCAGAGCTAATCAAAAGTTCAGATCTATCCCAGTGAGACACATAAACTGAAAGTAAAATTGGGAATAAAAAGGAATTTGAAATGTAATTTAAACTTGTTCAGATCCTATAGTTTACAACAGAGCGTCTTCAGATGCTCAGTATTTTAGATGATGAGTCTTTTTTTTTTTAATGCTAGAGCTTTGAAGTTTAGATAAAAGATTCACTCCTGAGGAACAGGCTTTCTTCTCTTCATGAACTATACAGCACTGGACATTTTACAAAATGTAGCTTCTTTATAAATAACAGCAATGAAAGCTAAAGTCCTTTTCTTGAAGAAAAATAATAATCTGCATCCATGATAAAAGCAAATGTGATCACTAGTCGTATAATTTGAGGCATATTCAGCAGAGATAAGGAATTGTTAAGTCTGTTGTATTAAGAACTGATTGACCTCATTTGGAACACTGCAGTTTTGACTGGCTGTTTTTGAGAATGATTAACTCCTACTGAAACAATAAACTACTTTAAGGACACCAAGAGAAAGAGCATATATAATAAAAGCAGAGTTAGGCAGGCATGCTTTAATTAGTCCAGTATGTTGCAGAGTAACTTGATTATCATGTATAGGTACAGTGGGGCATAGTAAGGATGGGATGCAAACCCCAGGGAGGAAGAAGACCAAAGTTATGTTGGCACAAAAAGAGGTGGATAGAATTCTGTTTGGACATTAGAAGGAAAACCGTAGAAAGCAAAGCGGTATGTTTCTGTAGATTTAACCAAACCAGAAGGTCATGGAGGAGAATAAAAGAAAAATTCTTCACAAGCTACAGTCCTTCAGGAAAAGACTGGTCCAGCATAGGTCCTTCATGGGCCACGGTTCCTGCCCGAAAAGCTGCTCCTGCATGGGATACTCTCCATGGGCTGCAGCTAATGTCAGCAACCTGCTTCAGTGAGAGTTCTCGCACGCCTCAGCTTCCTTCAAGAAATATCCACCTGCTCGAGCAAGGGGTCCTTCACGGGCTGCAGCGTGCATACGTGCTCCACCCTGGTCCTCTCCATGGGCTGCAGGGGATTCTCTGCTCCTGTGCCTGCAGCGTCTCCTCCCCCTTCTTCTATCTCCTTGGTGTCCACAGGGTTGTTTCTCACACTGTTTTTTCCTCACACCTCACTGCTGTGCAGAGATTTGCCCTTTCTTAAATGTTTTTCCAGAGATGCCAACATCTTGGCCGACAGGCTCAGCTGCATCCTGCAGTGAGTCTGTTGTAGCTGGCTGGCATGGGGTGGCCCTTGGCCTCATCTCATGGAAGCCAGCTCTGCCACCCTCTGTTGACAGCTCTTTGAAACCTACACCCAAAACCTAAGTATATCTCTTTTTTTTCCTAAATAATCTTGTATATTTATTCCTAAAATATAAGATGTGTTTCTTACTGATGTATTCATATCATAGTATAGATAAAGTAAGTCTGCAGGGTAACTGCTACGCTTGAAGCCAGGATGAAGGTGTCTGTTACATATGGCCCCACTACTGATGTTCAGAAAATATCTCAGTTTGATTTGAAAAATGTAGAAGTTTTGCTAAGAAAGGAAGCCTGGGATGTAAATTGGAGAGAGAAATAGATCTAAATTCTGTCAAAATTAGTATGATTAGTACCTGTCTGAGCAAATTTGTCTTTGGATAAATTTTATAATCAAATAAGACAACACTGACGGATGTGTGGATGAATTTTCTAATGTGCCCGTGAATTTGAACAGAATTCAGTGTTAATTTTAAAGCAAATCTTATCACTAAGGATTAAAATACATTTTATATGAGACAACTTCAGTATTAATTAGTTTTGATTTTTAAGTTAGTGGACTGCAGTTTTAGCAGGCAGGAGTGTTGGGCAATTTTTACTTTATGAACAGTATGTGTTTATCATGTTTCCTCCAGTACAGAAGCAGACCCTGCGTTACTACACAGACAGCAGTAATGATCTTACTAAAGATGTGGTTCAGTCCTGCCACCTTTGCTTGCATGAAATCACAATGTGACCAGTTTTTCAATAGAGTAAAGATGTATTGAGAACTGCCTTATATCAGTCACTCTCTTAAAGGCCAGCAATATCACTGAGCCACAGTGGCTGCTTATTTACATGGTAACAAGCTTGTCTTCCAAAGCTAAGTAGCTAGTGTCAAACACGTAATTTGTGTCTTCTGAATCCTCTTTTTGCCCCTAGCCATTGAATCTAAATGTTTCCTTTACATGAACAGGCTGCTGTTTTTCAAGTCAGATTCCTTTATTCAAACAATGCAAAGCGAACCTTATTCCTAGGAAATCAGTTCGTAGTTATAGGTCAACAATTCCACAGCATTACTGTATTCTGAATAGGTAAAATTATTCCACTGCATTCTAATGTTTAATGGTATATGAAAGTAAAAAGCTCTATTATCTCCCACTGGAGAATAACCTGCTCTCAGAAAATGGATGAATGCTAATGCTGGGGAAAATCTGTCTAACAGTTCAAATACTTCTACTAGCTTGTATTGTTGAAAGAGTAATACACCTCATGTACAGGTTGCATTTCTACAGTTTCTTTTCTTGACTACCTTCTAAAGCATTTTCATGCAGTGAATTCAGCAGTTGTGAATGTTTAATAAATGTAGTATGTAGAGCGGGATAGTTAATCTTTTTAGACTTTCTTTGTGCTAAGACTAATTATTGCACAGCTCAGATGCTTCACATTTTCTCTTTTTAAACATTAGTTTAAGAAATTCAATATTCTAAAATGAATGATAGTGTTTATGAAATATGGTCAATATATTGGATCAGGTATTCAGATGGTCTGTGTTGACACAGCTGCACTGGGGTCTAGGTAGTACAGTAGTTTAAAACATGCCAGTTGAAGTTTATAAAAGAAAAAAAGTATTGACTGTCATGCCTTTGTCTACAAATTAGTCCTTTTCTAGAATCAAGATATCAACCCATCCAGACCATTTTATTCTTTTTTACAGGTTGCATCCAGATTTTGTTCTCTAGATCACTGACTTAGCACTTCTGCTCTTGGAGTGTACAACTGACAATGTAAAGGTTAAAAAAATTGGTTTTTGATAAAGTCCTTGGCAAAACATGGTATGAAGTATTAATGGAAATGAAAAATTGTTCAGTTTAGCTCCACACAACCAGGACTGTATAAACTCCCTTTGGCCAGTGATTTTTAGCTTTTTTTTGAGGGCACAGACATATCTAAACCATCTTTATTAGAGATTTGAAGTGAAGTCATGAGATGCATGTACTCCAGATACTGTCTCTCTTACATATGGCTTTCTTCAGCTGTCAGGGCCTTGTGGGCACAAGCAGACCTTAACTGCCCTGACGATCCTCACCTGGTGCCTTCATCCAGGCTCCACTTCAGCTCAGGTTTGAGCATCTGGCCCTTTCAAGAGTTTTCTTGTGAGTATACCTATCCTCATTCCTATCACCAGTCTTGGACCTATACTGTGGTGGCCTAGTCTCCAAATGTCTCTTTCGTCCTGTCCCCTGTGCAGTAGCCTTGGCCCCAGACTGCTTCCTGGACTTGATCTTGCTGCTCACTGATGGAAAGATCAGAGGCAAACAAACTGCAGACCACACCTATGTATTGGTTATGTTGTGATCAGTGAATTTGAGCTTGGGATTGATATTAAAAGGCAGATATATTGACTATATTATAATGAAAGATTTTTTATTTTTGCTGTGTTTTTTTCTCCATTTTTTTTCTTGACTGTGTTTCTTATCCATAATTGTTTTCTCATTTTAATGCACCTCTAAGTAGTGCTTTCCCCATGTATAGCAATTGCACCTGTATAAGATCTTTTTGACCTTAATTTTTGGAACTCTTATTTATTTTTCTCTTATTATCTTTAAAAGCATATATTAAAAAGAAGAAACAGGGATTTATTATTTAATTCTGCAATTATAATCTGAAAGTGAAATTTGTCATGTAGGGATATCAAACACAGAAAAGACTATAGGAGACTTTTCCTTGGCTTAGTGGACTTTCATTAGGCTCTTTGTAGAATTTGGCATATAAAATTATACTTTAAGTGTCTCTTGATACTGACACAGAAATATAAAGATACCTTTATATAAGTAGACTATGCATATGTGCTCAGTTAACACCCTTTGTGAGGTAAGACTTCATGTTATCTACCTGTGTATTGCTTAGAAGAAAATAAGGGACAAATCAGTTCTGTTTTGAAATATATAGTGATATGAAATAGAGTCATAGAATCATTTAGGTTGGAAAAGACCTTTAAGATCATCAAGTCCAACCATTAACCTAACCCTGCATTCCAACACTAAACCCTGTCCCTAAGCACTTTGTCTACCTGTCTTTTAAATACCTCCAGGGATGGGGACTTGACCACTTCCTTGGGAAGCCCGTTCCAGGGCTTGAAAACCCTTTCATTGAAAAAATTTTTCCTAATACCCAACCTAAACCTGCCCTGGTGTAACTTCAGACCATTTCCCCTCACCCTATTGCCCATTACCTGGGATAACAGACCACCACCCGCCCCCCTACAGCCTCCTTTCAGGTAGTTGTAGAGGGCGATAAGGTCTCCCCTCAGCCTTCTCTTCTCCAGACTAAACAACCCCAGTTGCCTCAGCCACTCCTCTTAAGACTTGTGCTCCAGACCCCTCACCAGCTTTGTGGCTCTCCTCTGGACATGTTCCAGCAATACAACATCTTTCTTGTAGTGAGGGGCCCAAAACCACAGTATTCAAGGTGCAGCCTCACCAGTGCCAAGTACAGGGGCACGATCACTTCTCTGTGCAATTCATATTGCCAGAAATATCTCAACATTTAAAAATATTTTGCTCTTGATATTTATAATTCATTATTTTAAATACACACAATAATAACAACATTTATTTTATTTCATTTTAAAGGTTTACTTCTGCAAAAGGAAACAAAATGTAAGTACATGCATTTAAAGAAACCTTGAAGTAAGTGATAAATGAAAGACATGAAGTTCAGGATTTTTTTTACAGACCTTTTCATTGTTAGCAAGGTGTTTTGGCACTATCTTCATTCCGCTGCATCACTCTAGCAGGCTGGCATCAACAACAGAAGAAAACAAGAAATATGCATGGGAGAATAACTCAAAGCTGAAGTATCCAATACAGTATCCTTGAAACACTTTTAATTGGAGAACCAGGATGAAAAAGATATTCTGACACTCATTTCAATTTTTGTGAAGTTTAAATGTGCTGGGATACTATTCTTAAAATTTGGATTATCTGATCAAAAGAGGTAGGTTGGTTTAATAAATTTTTGTTTAAGACAAATACTTTTGAAGTATGACTGAAGTTTTATGCTAAAACAAAGTGAGAAGATTATATTTGCTATGGTAATATGTAGATCTAGAAGAGGCAAACAGTGATTAGCAATCCTAATTGTTTAAATTTATGGTAGCCATTTGTCAAGACTGAAAATCACAAGATGACATTACTTTGTAGATTAGCCTTTCTTTTTGTTTTAATAAATTGTCCTAAGCTAAACACAGTCAGAATTGACTGCTGCTTGTGCTAGATGTTGTATTGGTCATCAGACAGTGTATCAATATTCCTCATTTCAAAGCTTTGTCATCAGATTTGCTTTGTTCTTTTTCCAGGCACTGAAAATTCATGTATAGACATTTTTCCTATGTTCCCCTCATTACAGAAGGTGCTAACACGCATGGTTGCTAAGGGCTAAGGCAAAATACTTGATAAACGGTTTTAGCACATAAATGTAATTTGATGTTATTTTCTAGGATAAGCTAACAACCTCAATTCTGATGCTGAGAAGATCTGAGCAACAAGAGAGACTTGGAACTTATTGAAAAGCAGTCTGCCCATAACAACCATATAGTTTATTTATTGATGTTTTGCTTGTATGCACAAGTGGTAAGTTGCTTAGGAGTTAAGTATGGGCTATAAAAGATGCAGATAGTCATCTTGTCCTAAGTTTCCTGTTGCCATGATCAGACTGTTATCAGAACCAGGATTGCTTTTCAGAGATCATTTGTAGTTTGTCTGTATCACATATCAGCAAATATATCCCTTCATAAAGTGTGTTGCTATGCTGTGCAAAACATGAGCATAATGAATGTACCACAAATCAAAAACGTGTTTTTCACAGAAAAATACTATTTATAAACTTCCAAGAACAATTTCTTCATACTAATTTTTTTTAAAAATTATGAATTTAACTGCCTAGTTTAATTGCAAGTTTGTGTTGAGCCTTGCTGGTGATTAGCTTGTAGGAATGATTATCCTTATAGGTGAAAATACACACATTTATTTGAAATTAGAAGCATTTTAAAATACTGTATAAAAAAACCTTGTATACACTGAGTGTCTAAAATCCTTCACGTTAAAAATGTAAATGAGGGAAATTAAAGCAGAATCATTCTACTGATATGGTAGTGTTCAAGAATTTTAATCGTCCATATATTTTAGTGTAAAGTTTGTATTACATTCCTGTGATAAAATACAACACTGTGGAATACTAAAGGCTCATCTTGCAATTACTTAACAATATTAAAAATGTTTCACACTAACAAATTCAAAACATGACAGAGAGGAGCGATCATACTGTGTAACATTTAAGTCTGCATATGCAAACTCAAGCCATGCTGTGGTTATTTACAAGGCTAGAATACTATGGAACCATTCATCCTTTAGAAATCACCAACAAAGGTGCAGCTCTTCTTTGGAACCACTTCTAGCTAATAATATTTTCTTGTACTGTATTTTTTTTAGACATACTGTGGAAACAAAGGAAGTTCTGTCTTTTATTTCTGCTGTCACATATAATACTGTTGTAAAATGACAAAGCATTCCACTTTTATGTCATAAGGCTTGCTATATTTTTGTTTGACAGTCAGAGAAGCATTTTATTGATGATCTCATGAAATATCAGTTTGCATTCATTCCATTAAAGCCAAGCATAGAAACTTCATCAAAGTCACATAAAAGAAAGATTTTTATACCATCATTTTTGTCACTAGTGTAGCTCTGAACACATAATCCATAAAAAAACCCTAAATACTGGGAGAAATGGTAAGGGGTTTTGTAATTCAGTCTAGCAATTCACATTTTGTATTTCTTCATGGCCCAGGAAAGACACAGACATGTTAAGTTTCTAAAGCAGTGCTACTCTTGACAAACACAAAAGACAGCTTAGAACAAGAGAATCCAGCAAAACTTTTCTTGGACTATTTCTTTTTGCAGTACCCTAAAACCACTGCCCAGCACTGTCACCACTGTACTCCATTGCCTTCAAATTATCTTCTGCAATAATAAGCAGAATACAAGTTTTTAAGTACACTGAAAAGTTTTTAAACCTGTACATTCACAAACACTGATACATTCTCCTGTGGTAGTGTGCACTGGATAAAGGTCTTCATAGGAAGACAATTTAATTTGCAGTCATTACATTTTAATTTCATCACAGATTTTGGTGTGCCTTTCATGCATTTTCCCACAGCATTCCCTTATATATTTTTAAGAATTGAATTGATAAAACTATAGGTATATTAGTTTATATTAGCAGATCAATAAGCAAGAGTTCCTAAGTATGTATATTGTTATTATCTGTATAGCAGACTATTATTATCTATTTGATGGATTAATGTGTATGTGAGAGAGCAAGAGAAGGAGGGGGAGGAATGAAGAAACTCATGTTTCATGTACATGACAATCCTAACACAATTAACGCACAATTCTATCACTAGCTAACAAATTTAGATAAATCTTTCACTACTGTTAAACTGACAGAATATGTCCATGAAAAGTGAGACCTCATAAAATGGAAAAGGAGACCATCACTGCTGGTGAGAGTGCATAAACCTTTCATATCAGGCTTTCACTTTGAGACAATGATGAACTCCTTGCTGAGATGTCAAACTCCTTTGTCATAGTCTGGCATAGGGAGAGAACAACGACCTGTCTCCAGCAGACCGGGTAGCTCCAGCAGATTAACTCCCAAAATTCTAGTGAGAGAAAGATATTAAAGTTTTTATAGAACGAGTTGGAACAATGTGTGAGTTTTATGCTAGGTGCAGGAAGCTAGGTGTAGGTGTGGAGATATCTATTAGATAGCATTGCACAAAAAGAAAGGGGGTTGCGCAGCTGAGATGTACATGTATATAGGACAGATGATGGAGTAAGATTTTCATGGCGTCATGGAGGTCAGTATTCCCCAGTTTTTCCTAGAGGTAATGCAAGTGTAGGGTAGGAAAACCAGGCCAGATTGTGCACAGAAATCCTCTATAGAGCACGTGATCAGTTCCCTCCAGTCTCAGAGATCTTCTTTAAAGGGTAGGCGAGTCCATCAGCTATCACTGAAGGAGTATATTGTGATGAATCTATGATGGCTTGCAGATGTCATTCAAGACTAGTGAAGCCTGGTGGAGTTTAAAAGTATATGTGCCTTTCTCTCCCCCTTAATCCCACTTTCTTTGATGGCATGCCCTTCCCTTGTTACATGTACGCAGTTAGGCTGTTGGTGTAAAACAATATAACGGTGTCCTCCAGACATTGTGTATTCTTGATTATTTTTCCCCGTTTTTTTCAGTCTATGCATAATGCTTTGTGGGAAGAAATGGATGGATTTTCTCTTTGATTTCCACATGAGAGGACTGTTGAGATTAGGGATAACAAAGCAGTCAAATATGTACGGACTAATTTTGCTGGAGGGGGCTGAATGTCATCTTCATTGGTCATTTATTGGCTGCACTTCATGCAACTGGAACAGTAGTGTATTCCTCTGTAAGCATATTCAGAGATGCCTCTTCTGAATTCTGAGGAAGAAAATAGAATATGAGATCATTTTTACAGTTTGGAGCCTCTTGGCAATTTCCAGAGATTCTCAGGCCCATCTGAAACTCCAGTTTCACTTGAACTGAGCTCCAGTTCAAGGAGTTATCCCTATAACTCATCTCTTACTGGCTACTGTCAAGACAGGATATTGGGTTGCCTGGACCTTTGGCTTGGTTTGTTATAAACATGTTTATACCTTGAAACCATTGATGCGGTCTTGCTGTTTACTGTACATGTGTTACAATGTGCGTACTCTAGGACAGCTACTGTTTGTACATGTTCGGCCATAGGTAATATGTACTCTCCGTAAGATATATGATCTACCTAAAATATTAGGTACTAACTAAATAAAACTTTGACAGGCTATTAACTCAAAATGTACCTTTTATTTCTCTATTTTATTTCCCCCAATATTCAATTTCTGAGCTATAATACATTGCATGTTTCGTATTACACATTTTAGTCATTCAATACAAGGAGTGTCACATGAGAAAAACACAAACAGAAAAAGATTAAAGCTGAAAACAAGTTCCCAAAAATTGTCTGTGACACTTTCTACACTTTTCTCATTATTAAGTAGCTTCACATAGCCAATTACCTACACAAATTAATTTTTTGTGGAATTGTTATATTAACTAAATTTTATTAGGCCATTAATATTAATTAGCAGTGGGCACACACTTTTCTTATTTAATTTTGTTTTTTATTATTATAAAATCAGAAATATGTTAAAGCATAGATTAGTCTTTTATTTGTGTTAGTAACTTCCAAATTATTTCAAAGATAATACATTTGTATGTAATATACCCAAACTATTAAAAAAAATTTATATGAGTGTTCTGGGTAAAGCAATCACCTTAAAAATGTTGTATTTATATTTTCTACAAGCCGCAGGCTCATGTGCAGAACAGTGTAGGTTAAACATTTGTGTACCAGGAAAAGAAAATAAGATCTAGCAATTAGCTTGACCTGATGTTCTCAGTGTAATGTAAATCAGAAGCAACTCTGTTAAAATCAGTAATGCTATAACAAAATAAAAGTGATAAAGAGGTCACAATGACACTGCATGGTCTCTGTGTGTTTGTTGTTTTTTCAGGTTTGGACATTTGTTTGGGTTTTTTTTAAGGGGTGGGGTTTTTTTGTTTTGTTTTGTTTCTATTGTTGGCCATATAAAAGAAATTAAACTTCCTACAGTTTTTTTTTCCATCTCTACCTTCTTCCTGATTTGCACACAAAACCTGTTATTTTACCATATCTAAAACTTACTTTCAGACTGAGACCTGCTTATTATTTCTCTATACATTCCACTTAAATGCACATTTGATTTCTTATGCTCAATTTCAGAATGGTGTTTTGTAACACAAGATTTCTTTTTCAAATTTCCAGCCATACTACATATGAAGTATCATGTTTGCACTATGAAGTATTATATTTGCACTATGAAGTTCTGATACACTTGCTTTCTTCAGGTTGTCATAGTCGAAAAATTCTGTCCACAGTGAAAGTTATTTCTAGAATATTGGATGAATGTGCTGGTGTTGGAAGGTGGGGTGTGATACTTTTCATTAGAAAGGGTTTTTCCCTAAGGAAATAAAAAAAGAACAGAAGATCTAACTGGAAAGTCTCCAGTATTTTAAGCCCGATTTTACAAACTGAACTCTGACTTGCAGGCTTCAAGATTCTCAGTCACTAGCTTGGAGGAGCCTCCTTAATTCATTTTTTTGGCCCTTCCTTATCTCACTGCTATATAGAGCAGATAACATCATAGTACTTGCCAGCATCTTTATCCCCAGATGTGGGCTCATAACTGAGTGATAACATGAACAAGGTTCTCACTTTTTTCCTCTTATTCTCTAGTGTAGAAGTCACACAACAGTTTAGTCCTTTGTGATTTACTAGTTTGATAGCTAAATAAACATAGAAGAGATGCAATTTGGCATCTTCAAAATGTTATGTCACTGATTTTTTAACTTAACAACAGAAGAATTTTCCTTATGAAGTGCAAAGTTAATTCAGTCTTTGGCCTCAGCATTGTGTCTGTTTTGTACTTTTAAATGGATTATGTGCCAAGAGTTTTTTACTGACCGCCCTACTTGCTTTCACACCTATTTTCTGCTTCGCCACTAGCAGGAAATAGTACTTGGAGCGGCTAGGTTAATAATACGAGTGCAGCCATTAGGTTAAGTCCTGAAAAATCAGAAGAAACACTCACATTAAAATGTGCACAGACTAATATGAAATATGGAGGATGTCATATAAAAAAGTCTGCTGTTAAATAATCCTAATTCACAGCTGGACAGTTATTATGGCAAATAACAACAGCACTAAGTTACTCTGAAAGCATTAGGAAAGATCCATGCCTCTTATTCTTGTGACAATTAATCAATGTGAATTGAAAAAAATCTTAAGGTCCAGTTCTATGGGTATTTCCCATGGAATACTATTCATAAGAACCCTTGCCAATAGGTCTTCGTGTAATCATATTGAAAGCCTTTAAAACACTGAAGCACTGGTATTTCTGCAGCATGCCACTGTGCTACTAAGCTCTGTAGGTCTGAATTTAAAACATAAATAAATAAAAAATAAACACACGCTGTAGTGTATGATAGCCAGTGGTAACCAGGGCAATGAATGAGTCTGTTATGCTCAAACTAAAAGCATGAGCACATTAGATACTGCACTAGGTACCTACACTAAGATAAAAAGCCCTATCGCAGGAACTGGCTTTATTTCTAGAGCTTGTTAAACTGGTGGCTCAAATGGGCAATGAAGCCTTTTCAATTTTTAGATAACTCTTCCAAGTTCTTTGCAAAGTGTTCTGAGAAAAGAGCACTAAGTGAAAACTGGTATTTTAGAAGACAGTTTTTGCTGGAATAAACTTTAATCACATCAGAAAAATGTCACATTCTATATCCTCTTTTGTTCTTGCAGCACAACTGAGAAAATAATAAAAGAGGAGAGAAAAGGAAAATGAGTCTCTGTGATCGTACTGGAAGATAATTCTAGGTCAAAAACCAGCTAAATAACTGTGAATGGGATTTGGGGGCTGGGGAAAGTGTTTTACTGCATACAACTGATTGCCGGAACTGTGCAGGCACGAAGTACTGAAACATCCACCCTCAATTTTATTTTGATAAAGTAAGAAAAAGGCAGAAAAGCTCATATAGTGTTTGGACAATAGCTAGCATAGAACTACTTGAAGCAGTTGCTTTGGATGAAAACTGCAGTCAATCCATTTCAGGAAGAACTTTCTGATGTTTTAACACTATATCAGAGATCATTTGGGCATGGCATTAATCAAAATGGAGTGGGCACTACCAGTTAGATATAGAACTATGAGGTTTCCTGTGCATGTACAGTGAGGCGTTAATGGAGTTTTATTTGACCCTGCCAACCACTCAACCTGTGTGTGCCCTAATACAGCTCATAACAAAGGACATTTCATGTGATTTATTTAAACCATTGCCTGTTTAGGAACATCTCCTAGTATGTTATTACAGCCCATATTTTAGAGAAAGGAACCCTATTCCTAGGGGGAGCAAACTGGTAGATAAGATTTGCCCTGAGATGCCCTTGATAATATCCAAGCCCTGCAACTTTTATATTTCATCAATCTTTACTGATTACCCATTTTTATCTAGCAGTCTCAGCTATCACAATTGTTTAAAACTTGTGTCATTACTTGTACCAGTGTAAAGGAGGGAGGAGGATGCAATGAATCCGTGAAAAGGCAGACTAGGTAACTTTAATCTCTGGTTAAGCCACTCGTGCAACTGCTAGGTTTCATCAGAAACAGAAGGAAAAGAGAATAATTTTCTTCTGCTGTGAGGTATAGGGTATTTATTTTCTCTCTGAAAAATTAATAACCAGGAAAAAGAATCACTTCAGGTGTGTGTTTTGAGGTGTTTATTTTGCTAATTCCCCTCCTGGCTTCCTCAGTTAGAATGATCATCAGGAATAGGTGAGTACTTTGTTAGCTTTGAGGGCTCCACTAACTTCATTTTCTTTTCTTTCTGTTATCAGAGGAAGAATCTATTTATTTCAACACCTCCCAACTACTTCTTCCTCCTTCTCTATTCTAACCCCTTCTTCCCTCCAATTAATTTTGTATAAGTCAAGCCTGTGAAATTTCACTTATGAAGAAGCTTGAATCCATTAGAACCCGTTAAAAGTAAAACCCTCAGAGGTCTCTCATCAGGAGATCATCCTTTTTCAACATAGAGATAAGGCTAGTTAGAGCATGCACTTTCCTCAGGGTGGGACACGATTTATTTACTAAAAATTAATATTTCATATTGATAGTTTCAAATGAGTTGATCAGACATTTTCATTTAATATTTGTTAATCCTTTCACCTCTCTTTTCTTTTTTTTTTTTTTTTTCTTTTCTTGTGACAGCAGGGATAATTACTAAAGCTTAAATGAGAAACTTCATGGAAAACTAAGGTAAACATCTTTTGGAACTTATGCTGTCTATACCAATATGTAAAAATATAATACGCCTTCATTTTATTAATAGTTCTAATATTTTTCTACTACCAATCACAAAAGAGAAGAATGGAAATGATGTAATTAATCTTCACAGCTTGCTGCAAATAAAAATCTATTTTCCCTCTTTTTTTGTCATTATTATTTTCTTTTTTTTGGCAAATGGTCAGTTAAAATCTCCACTTGCTACTCTACAGAGCCATGATTGTCACTGTACCAACATACGCAGATGGTAATTGCTGTTTCATTTTCTGGCTGTACGTCAATAAAAGTTAAGACTGTTCCACCGAGGTAGCACAAAGCCTTTTAATAAGTCAGCAGTTTTGAGCCTACAAAACCCCTCTACTATCTAGATGTAAAGTAATCTAAATGAAAAGTAACTGCAAAATTTGTTACAGTTTTAATATCCAAAGAAATCCCCTCATTAAAAAGCAGATATTTTATGCATACTATAGAACACATGAAAATTTAAATGTAAAAATAATATATAAATAATTAGTAATATCAAGAATTTAAATTTAAATTCAGGTACTATTTTTTGTACTGAACTGTTGAATTGTTATAGGAAATTATGAATATTTTATTAAAAATTATCAGAAGAGGCCATTTCATAAAGTAAGATTTTATTGCCACTGGACGTTGCGCAGGGCAAAAGTATAACTGGATTCAAAAAGGGAAATTCATGGAAGACACAGGGCTAGCTGTTAAATGCAATCATCTAAATGCTACTTAATGAGTGATTGGCAGAAGCTGTAAGGGTATTCTAAAGGGCTGCTCTATAATTGAGCTCATTCCTAAACATCTGCTAGTGGCAGCTGGTGCTCCATTGCCTAAATGTAACCTGTGAGCATTATCAGGGATTTATGTCTGACTAGATTTAGTCTGCTCCCAAGTATGGAATATTCTTCGAAACTTGAGGTTCAAAGTGCCTGAAGGAAAGTTTTCCCACAGACCTTTGTTTTCATGACTGCGGGTCCTGTGAAGGCCACCTATAGAAATTCCAGACTGACCTTTTACCACCTACCTAATGCCAATGATTTTAGCACTGTGACAAGGACTCACAAGCCTGGTTTCATTTCCTGCTCACGTTTCTCCCTCATTTCTCTTCCTCCTTATTCTGTTCCTGTTAATTTCCAAGTGATGGCATGATACCTGCTGCCTAAACTGCCTCTGAATTTGTCATTGATGTAAAGAAAGACAGTGCAAGGGAAAATGGCGGGCTTAATCTTGCAGCTGCAGCGGCCACTATGTGAGGACATCCCAAAGGCTGCTCTGGCCCTCTCAGATTGTTTTTAGTGTCACACCTTTTTGGTAGTCTTTGTCACTGCAACTGCTTAGCTCCAGCTCAGCTGGAAGGTCTAGGCCTGATAAACAAATATGGACTGATGGCCCAGCACTTCCTTTGTGAAGCTGCACAACCAACACTGGCTCCAAAATTTTTGTATATGAAAGGATAAAATCATGAGTTGTTGGCTGATGCCGTAATGTTGTCATGTTTATGTCAAACTTTGGGAACATAAATCCGTGTCCAAGAGAGTGACCGTTGCATAATGTAACCTCATATCTCCTGATTCTCACCAGGAATGGCTTACTGGTATGGTGAGGGTAGGTCCACCAAGGGCAAAGCTGCAATTAAGGTTACCAAGGCTATTCTTGACATTCTCTTCCTTTGTGGAGAGCAAGTAGGAGACATATATTAAAAATATCCAAACTTCGTGCTCTGGACCCCTGAACTAGGCAGGGGTGGCTAATGGGTACCCTGTTCCTTTCTGGTGCCTTCACTACAGTTTTGTAAACCACGTAAACCCTCATGTGACACACAAACCTCAATGTAACAAGCAGAAGGATTTGTGAACATCTTATCAGGCTTCCCCAAAGGATTCATGCTATCCATATTTTCCACATCTCTGACCTCAGACTCACAGAGAGCACTTAAACAAAGAAGGTAATGTATGATGTAGGGGTACCTGCCTACATTGCAGGGCACATGCATGTCCTTATCCCATTGGGTCATGATGCAGCACTCTGAAAATGAACAAAACCTGGTTTAACTGTACTCTAATATTAAAAAAAAAAAAGTATCTTGATTCCACAAAGATATTTTAGTAGAGAGTAGAGGGACCTCTGCACACGCTTAGCATTTAGCGGTTTCTTAAAATGAACTTTTGATACAATGTTCTCTGCAAATGTCTCTGAAGTACAATGCAATGTTGCACAGAGACAGATAAGCTATTTCTGACAGTTCACTCAGGTTTCAGAAGCAGTATCACATTTACATATTGCTCTTCTTTAAGTAGTAGTTCTTATGTATATTAGGAGCCACTAGCAAACTGGCAAATCAAGTTCTTCTCTCTTACATTTTGGATTGTACAACTTGGATGAGACTAACTTGTCACCAATACTTGGACTAGTCTTGGTTGAAAGTGTAACTCCATGAAAAAACAATTAGATTTATGCTCATTCCTTTCTTACAAATGGAATCATTATCTTCTAAACAATTATTTTTTAAAGCTTTGTAAACTTTTTTTCTGATGTCCCTCTTATTTGTAGTGAAATTACTCATGACAGAAGATACTATTCTTTAGTTCATATTTTAACTATGCTGATCTCCACTTGGGCTTTGGAATGAAAAATTCTGGGGTTTTTGCCTCATGAAAAATGTGAATTTTTAAGAACAGATAAAAACCTGGAGATTTTTCATAATAAATGTTTATTCACTGAATCTAATGTAAAATCCAAGTATGACCTAGAGAATTTAGAGACACGGTGTTCAAATGCCATCTTCCAGCCTCCCAAAAAGAAAGACAATGAAAAATATGCTTTGTTCAGACAGAGGTGAAAGTATTTTTTAATCTTTTGGGTCTTTCTCTTTGAACAAGTTTATTTTTATCTTAGCTGGTATCTAAAATAGTTTTAGCATCTTCTCAAGATTTTAGGAGTCTCATTCTGTGTTACTGAAATCAATGTCAAAATATTCATTGACTTCCATAGAAATAAGACTTGTGTCACATCTATATTAATTCCTCTATGATTATAGTTTTCATCTTCCTTCTCCCTTCATCTCCTTTGTCCAACATGTTCCAAGTCAAGAAGATAATTTTGGTTTGTTTGTTTAAAGGAATTATGATTAAAAATGCAAGTAAATGTAAAATTATTTCCTTTTGGACATCTGGAGGGAAATTCGTTCCTGTGCAGAGCATCAGCAGATTTATGCACTACTTAGCATAAAGTTTAAGCAGTATGTGAGTGATACAGACATCTTGAGCTGTACCTCTACATGGAGAAGGATTGCTTTCTTACAGAATTAGTGTTTCAACATTAAATCTATTTTAAAATGCTATGGAAACAAAAAAAAATTATATAGGTCATAAGATGGACTTGACTGATCTCCTTTGAAAGTATGATAAAAAAATTAAAATACATTTAACCTTATTTTCATTTTCCTGTGTCGTTCTAGTAATAGAAATCTTACCCAAATTCCTCACAATTTATTAGTGTCAAATAAAACAGCTTTGTAAAACTCTATACATTTTTTTCTACTACATTCCTGGAAGTATGAAGAAGTAAATGGATGCACTGGGGGAAAAGACACAGCAAAGGCCCCATGTGAGCTTTCACCATATTAGACATGAAATGATCCAAATGGAAGAAAATACTCAGCTACGAGTGAAGCTCTGTAAAGCTCTGAGACCCACTTAGTTATCAAAATAATCAACCATGAGATATAAAAATGTAAGAATAATTAACTCTAATGGGCCTTTTTGTTTTTTCCATTAGCAACATGATGAAGAAGGTGACATGATAGTTTAGTAACTGAGCCGGTAACTCCAGTATGTTTTAGCAAAGTTGCATTTGAGAGAGGCTGTCAGGCTAAATAATTGAAATAGAAACTGGAGGCACACCATCTCTTTCAGGGCTAAGTATATAAAATCTTATTTTTATGTTGACTTTAGTCTTTCATTACACTTTCTGAGGAAATAGTAATTGTTGGAGTTTTTTCTTCTATTTTCCCTTTTTTTTTTCCTTTTTATTGCTCTCTATTAATGCATACTCAGAGATTAACTGTCAAAGTTTAAAAAAGAAGAAAAATAGACTCCCAAAGAGCTCATTATTTTATAAACATTGATTAGACCTGTGAGAATGCAAGTGCTACTGGTGATCTTACTAAGCAAGTTTATTTCCTATTGACATGATTTCCTATTCAGAAAAACTTACAGTATATTCAATTTTTTTTCTGTAACACGAGGTACTGATTTTGGCCAGGCATAGCTATTAATACTTCACAGTGCAATGCTATGCTATCCTATGCTATGCTATGCTATGCCTGAAGCTATTCAAACTGGTGTTCTCTAATGTAGATATCTGTACATGTTTGTAGATCCTCATTATTGTTCTATAGATTCTCTGCAAATGGTTCTTTATTGACATGAAAGTCCAGGCAAGACCTTAACAGTTTGGGGTATGACTATGATTCACTATGAGTTTACGTATCAGGGTAGGTATGTAGTTCTGCAATCATGTAACACTTTTTGTGTTTGTTCAATTTTTAAAAGAGTATGAGTTTTCAAGCCTTTTCTATATAAATTCTATTTAACTAGTTGTTCTCCTCATGTATACAGACCATTTTTTAACTACGGTAGTTTTGAACTCCAGTCCTGTCTTCTAACATTAAAAAAAAAAATATATATTTCCCAGTTTTTTATCTTCTGAAAATATAAAAAATAGCTATACCATCTTCTAGATCATTAAGGGAAGAAAAGCGAAGTGACCATGCATCTAGGATAAATCACCTTGGAAGCCTATTTGATAGCATCCTCCATTTTTATAGTGAACAACCCATGACTGTTTTCTGAATACACTTTACCAATGAATTTAGCATCTCCTTGGTAGTAATTCACTTACAGTGGTCTAAGCAGATACATTTCTAACTAATCTGTGCTATTTTCTCCTATGCTTACAAAGAGAAGTATGATTATTTTTATTAAAATATTTCTGGGAAATTAAATTATTCCCCAAAATATGACTGTCCTCTTTTAAGCTTATTGAAAGCTAGCATCATGTGTTCCTGTTCCTTATCTTTTCATATCTTTCTGCATTGTCCTCAGTGGCTCTAAGTTTTCATCAGCCACTTCTGTGACTACTAGGTCCAGCCATATATGTGACGCATCTGACTTGTCTGCATACTAGCTAGACTGTCCTTTTCTCACTCAGTGGTATCACTGATGGTAACCCTGTTAGCTGTATGTCAGTAGTTGACCTTTTTAGTGAAGACTGATACAAAAGGCATCAGCATTTTTGTTTTTCGGAGTTATCTGTTATTTTCCATTGCAATGATGGATGTTTGGATCTTTTTCTTGGTATTTCTCATACTTTCAGTGCTCTGTTTTCATAATATATGTCAAACAAGTTAAATTCTTCCATTATCACCAAGTGCTTTTCTCTATATGAATCGCATACTTACAAACAGCCCTATCTGCCTGAACCTTCTTGGTATACAGTAGATCACAGATCACCACAATTATAACAGGTCCATTTTTTTTTTCTCAGTCATGACCCAGAAACAATGTTGATAGTTGGACCAATGGGAGACATTATTTACAGTATAACTTTTCCTACACAGTCCCACCATAATTTCAGAATAAATTCTATGTTTCTATATAAATATTCTAGTTGGAATCATTCAGTCAGTTTTTTGTTGTAACAGTTAATTTATAGTACTAATCTCTTATTAATACTTCTAGGCTGGTCTATTAATACTGCTAGGTCTCCATTTTATTTTCAGTAATAAACATTAGTAGATCAACTTTCAAATAGCCTGAGGCATTCCTTGTTTTTCACCCCCCTATAAATTTTAACTTTGTGTTTCTACTTTTTCCAGACCTTTGTTGAGGATATTGCTGTTTACATCTACATGAGGACCTCTGTTGTTTTAAAGGACAACTTTAACACATCATCCAATATGGCTATACATTTGTCTTTATGAAGTTTCTGCATTGTCTCTGAGTAGCAGGACAGTGAGCTTCCTTCCAGCTTCTCCAAAGAGTCCGTTGTGACAATAGGGCTAGAGTACTCACATGGAGGAATAATTGGTTGGTAAGTAGCCATGTTTGTACATTTATTTACAAATAGGAATAAAATCTGCAGAAGGAAGGAGAGAATCCATAGAATCATAGAATTGTTTTGGTTGGAAAAGACCTTTAAGATCACCAAGTCCAACTGTTAACCTAGCACTATCAAGTCCACCACTAAACCATGTCCCTAAGCACCACACCTAGATGTCTTTTAAATACTACTTGTGCTCCTGATCCCTTAACCAGTCATCCCAAGGCCCTGAAGTCTTTCTTGATTACCCTCAGACTTCTAGGTGCAACTTCATTAATGCCTACCCTAAAAATCAGTAACGGATAGTAATCTGAGGGCCATACTATGGTAGGAAGCTTTCTCTTCACATCTTTAACCCAGGCCCCGGGGAGTAGCAGACTTCCCTAAGAAGTGAGTCTGACCTGAATACTGGGCCTTCTGTTCCCCTCAGAAGAGTCTTCTATAACAGTGACCTGTCCGTGTTTCTGTATGGAAGCAGTTTTGGCACAGGGTGCAGGCCAACTTAACTGCGGCTACACCTCCAAGCTAGATGAACCATTGTCCTTGTTATTGTTTGGTTCCACTTGCAGAGCCTCATACCTATTGTACAAGGGCACCTGGTTCGGTGGGGCGCTCACAGAGGAGAGGTGCCTGCTGTGCCAGACAGGAACTTGTTGCCATTGCCCCCTATCCATTAAGTCACCACATTCAGCCAGGCAGAGAGTGGATAAGGAATCTCCTATATCGTGCATCCTGTCTGCCTGTTGGACCTGTCCCAGGGAATGTAGGGTGCTATTCCTGTAGTCTGTCACTCTCTCTCAGATCCCTGATACTCCTCAACCTACTTACCTCCTCCTGGAGGTCTGTCATTATGTGGAGGAGTTCCTCTACCTGGGCATACCTCCCACAGGTTTGCTCACTGATGCTGTCTGGTACCGGCATAAGAGGAGGGCACAGCCTGCAGCCTGGCACCTGGGGTCTGTCTGGGAAACTGTGCCAGCCGTGGTGGGTGCAGAGCTTAGAGAGGCCATGGCTTTCTGCCATGTGGATACCATTGCTCCCTGGTCGAGCTGGCAGACCTTCAGTGTCCTTCCAGCCCGCCCTTCTACATGAACTGCCATGCAAACTGCCATGCCATGCCCTTGCTGCCATGCCACATCCTGTTTGCCTGCCCTGTTGGTGATAATCTTGGTTGCCAGTGCTCCCTAAGGGCTTCTTTTATATGTGGGGGTGCTTGGCTGCTGCTGCTCCTGGCCCTGCTCAGGTCTTATCAGCCAATGTTGTGCAAGATGTGGGCTCCTGGAAGCTCTCTTGGCTCTCTCTGTTTGAGAATTGATAATAACCAGAATTTTTCTGTTCCCTGTGACAAAATGAAGAGGAAAGAAAAAGCTGTTGAAATGTGAACTACAGCTTTTTAAAACAATAATGATTCAGGAGTTCAAATACAAAATGCTAAAAGAGGATGCTTTGACATTTCTAAAGTACTTAAATTTTAAAGGTTTTTGGTTTTGTTTTGGTCTTTTTTAAATTATCTTTTTGGTTGACTTTGAAGTAAAAAGATGATTGTTTTTTCTGTTGAAAAATCCATATGTAAATACTTCCATATTTTATGTATTGCCATTAAAGGAGTACTCATATCTAAAGTATGAGGAAAATTTATTCATTATCTATTTAATATTAGGTTCGGATCTAATGGCTGAAACCCAAGGAAGCTGAAAAAATTGAGATAAGAAAAACTTCAGTCTGAAGAACCTGACTGCTTTGCCAAACAACCTTGACAGGCATTCTTGTGTAACACTTTATCTGCCTGCTGGCAAACATGGTTAGGCATTTATTACCTCGGGATGGAGACAAGAGAAGACATGTGGACACTGTCAAGGTAGAGAAAAGAGAGAAGAATGAGCCTACTAAGGCAGCATTTTATTTACATGGCACTGAACAAGCCCTACTGAAGCTCTTGTATTCAGAGCATGTGATAGCAAGCTATGACTACTTGTGCGATCAGAGCTCCTGACAGGGAAAGGAGTGAGGAGAGCTCTCCTCAACTCTGCCTGGGGTCTCTGAGAACACTAGAAACCTTGAATTAGTCCTATATATTGGTGATATTGTGGTGATATTCTATTCATCTTTTAAAGCCTGTTATTTTTTTCAGTAAAATATCTAATGTCTTTACAAATCATAACCAATATATATGAGCTCATAAACTGGTTGAAGAAAATATGGATACTGTTTTTAGCGAAGTATAAATATAGGACCCAAAGCTCTCAGGGGTGATAGTGGTTTTGTGCAGTGTGAAGGTGAGAGTGCTGGACACAGCACAAAGAGGATTTTATTTCTCAAAAAGCAGATGCCAGACACACATGTGATATAACAGATGTGGGCACCCATGAAAGAACTTACACAGTTGGACAGGTCCAGACTTAGCTCTTGAATTAGTCACAAATGGCCTAACAACATCTAATTTTTTTTGCTGGAGAACAGGCTGTTAGAAGCAGGCAATGGCTTAGAATACGGAAGTTATTTTTGCTTCCAGGCAGTTGGGGGACCTACACTGAGGGGCGTGGGGGTGGGAAAAGATGCCATCAGTAGCTCTAATAGGTAGTGTGAACTCATTGGTGATGAAGCACCATGCTGTGGAAGGTGGAGAGAGCAGGATTATAACCATGAGCCCAACTACCATGAGCTAGACAAGACAGACTCATAGTAAGGGTAACACCTATAAGTTTTCTCCCCATGCTCCATACAAGTGCTAAGAGCAAAGTAGGAGCCACTGAGTTGCTCTGTGTACCACCCTCTAGCATGTGTAGCATCAGCACAGACTTTGTAGAAGGTAACTTCTGCTTCCTATTGCTAGTCGACAAGACTTGTCAACAGCATAAGTAGCCATCATGCTGCTCACTTTTGTGTAGACTCAGTGAAACTTGTCAGTTAGCCGTCTTGCAGAGGGCAGACTGGAAATTTGTACCAGAGTATTGTTGAGGCAAGAATGTTAAGAGGACTTACATGGTTGGTAGCAGAGAACGTGAATAACTGCATCCTGAGACAAAAAGGTGGGATGGATTCAGGAAATTACAGAAGGCTATGCCCTAACATGTAGCCACCTGGTTCAAGCTGCTTGGTTCAGTGAACCTAAGACTGAAATCCAGTGCAGCCATGACATACAATTTAAAATCAGACCACCTGTCTGTCAATATGTCTGTCTCCATGTTCCTCATCAAACTATGTATTTTATTTTTTCATCTTCTAAGGTTCTTCCAGCAACTGCCCCTTTATTTTAGGCACATGTTTCAACTTAATCCATTTCAGTGTTGAACTGGTGTACTGAAAGACACCTTAAATGAGAAATCCTATTCAGTAAATCATTTAAGTAGTTGTTTGTTTTAAATGTATTTCCACAAATTCTAGTGGGAGACAATAACTAACCTGCAGCAGTATTTACGCTTTCTTTGATACTTACTCAACTGAGTCCCAGACAACATCTTTCCTTAGTATTCTGTCCTCTTTTTTTTCTTCATGCATTATCCTGCTCCTCCTTGCTCTTACTGCTTTCGTCTTTCCCTTCCTTTGAAGTCTAGCATATGCTTCTCTCTTTTATATGTTGATTTACTTATTTACGTCCACACATTTTTATTTCCCCCATATCTTCTTTTACAGTGCTGCGATGAAAAGGTAATTTATTGAATTTGTCTGAAAAATCTATTCAAAGAAAGGTAAAATGGAAGAAGCCATCAAACACCTTCCAGACAAGTCTTTCTCTGAAATGATGAGATTATAAAGCTCTTTCTTTCCTTAGTTTTAAATTGTTTATGAAATGGTATGTTTGATGTTATTTACCCTCACCCCTCCGTGATATGTAGGGTAACTGAAGAAAGTGTAAATTTTTCACTTTTGCCAGTGTACTGGCAAACATAGGAGTTGCTGAGGCACAATACAACCTTTCATGGCTTATAATACTCTGTTAAATGAGCATTTAGTATATTATCAGCATTCTTGTGTGGGGAGAGGGGCCTGGAGTGATGGATAGGAGTCAAGCCTGGGGAAGGAGGAGGGGTGTGTTTTCCCTAAGTGTGTAAATGTTCACTTCTTTTTTTGTTGTTGTTGTTTTTGTTTCCCGATACCCAAAAGAGTAATTAGATATTGATATTAAATGGCAGGAAATTAATTTCCCCAAGTCAAGTCTGTTTTGCCTGTCAGAGTAACCATTAAGAGATCTTCCTGTCTATCTCAACCCATGAGTTTTCTCACTATCATTCTTCCTTATGTTCTTCCCCATGTTCTTCCTCATCCCGGGAGGGGTGTGTGTGAGCTAGTGAATGTGTGGGTGCACGGCTGCCAGCCGGGGCCAGCCCACTATATTATGCAATGAATGGTTTAACAGTCCCAGAAACGTCACGCAAAATGATGACATAACTGATTACTAAGCATGTGCATTTTTGTATCCTGTGCCATGAAATATTTTCCTTTTTTTATGTTTCTTAATAGCATATAAACACTATTATCTGGAAAATTAAAATTTGCTCTGCATTTTTCAGCTAACGTTTTCTGCTCCTATCGTTAGATTGTGTATATTTTTGATAAGATGCTGTCTAGGTTCACAGAAGCATTTGGAGGAAATAAAGAATGATCTCTTATACTGATGAAATATTCATTACCACTGAATACCCTTGCTTTGGTCGTCTGTATCTCAATTAGCACATTACGTGGGAGATGATTTAAGATACACTTTTGTGCAGTAAGTAATTATAAAAGATTAAGGTAGATGAGAACACAATTCATAAGGGTCACACAGTGCTGGCAGAAACAATTGCCAACTTCTTGAGAAATATTCTTTTTTCAAGCTGTCTCATTAAGGTTTTTCTGCCTTCCAACACCTCTCTCTCATAGTTTATAATAAACAGTGGTGAACCTATGAATCCAAAT
Source organism: Egretta garzetta (assembly GCF_000687185.1). Classification (NCBI taxonomy): domain Eukaryota; kingdom Metazoa; phylum Chordata; class Aves; order Pelecaniformes; family Ardeidae; genus Egretta; species Egretta garzetta. Next base: position 4,042,391 of record NW_009260028.1, on the reverse strand, counting down.
TCTCTGGGCCTCAATATACCTTCAAGTATTGAAAGATGGCACTGAAGTCAAAACTGGAAATTTTCAAGCATTTTATAAAATTATGTGTCCAACCTTTCTTTGAAGTGAACTGGGAATTGTGGCTGGGAGCATGTTTTATCAAATGACAGTGAAATATATGGCCCTAGATTGCTTCAGCAGCTTTGAAATTCCAGGACATAAGGGACATTTCTCTTCTATGGAGCACTGATATTAAGTATTGCATGTGGTCAACAGTTATTGCATTGTCATAGGAAACACAGGCAGGTTTTGTGTATTTCCCTTTTCTAGAATAGATTTACAAAGAGTTTTCAAATATTTCTTAAACTTGGGCTTAAGAATTTATGGGTGTTGCTGCAGAAGTTAAGGCCCAGGATGGCCTTCAAGGGGAAGCACAAGTAAGACACAAGCTTGAGAAGAAAATTTCAACAGACCCTCTTCTACCCAGATACCCTTATATTTACTTGACCTTTCACACGAAGGAAGAAGTGATGCCTATCATGATCACATAAAGGAAGAAGTGATCCCTATACAGTGACAAGAAGTGGAGTGATCCAGGAAATAGACTGCATTAACTGGCCCAAGTCTTTCCATTGCATCTATGATATGCATTAAGACTTTTTCTTCTAACAATTTCTTAATTCTTTTTAAAAATAAGAAACAAAAGTTTTCCATAGTCAATGATCATAAGGGGAAAAAAAAGTGTCTCTTTTCTTCCTGGGAGGATTGCCTAGATTAGGGGGAAGAATAAAATAAACCTCCCAGTGTTTATCAGACCTCCCTTCAGTTTCAAAGCAGGAATCAGAAATGTTGAATATCTCAGTAAAATAGAAATGTCAAGCCTAAGATGAGTTCTGAAGGACAGAAAAAGGTAAAGATCCCTCTTAAATACCATGGCACTACTAGTTCATTAAGTTGGGACTAGAATTGTTAACTATTTTGTCAACTGGTACTCAGAAGGAATTATACTGAAACAGCACTTTGATATACTCAGTGGGTGCAAAGATTTAAATACCACCTTTTTGTACCTAATGAGAATTAGATACTGAACAAAATGTCTCAAAATGTCAGTCAGTAGAGCATGTGCTGTTGAGAATTTTTTCAGGAGGCAAGTAAAGAGACAGATTCATTGTTCTTATACTATAGAAAAGACCTCTTTAGATGGTCTTTAAGGAGATATAATAAGAACATGTGGTGAAATAAACATTGAGGAATCATCAGCTTCCTCTATCATATTAGGGGATGATCCAAATTATAGGATTCTAGTCTGAGAATTAGGAACCCCTTCTCTGTCATAGTATTCCTCCGCAATCAGTCTTTCTGTGGTTTAATTTCTTACACATATATAATGGCAGTAATAGCAGAACTGATTAGAGAAGGTATTTCTGTGCTACAATGTTTGTGATTTCAATAGATATTTTTCCATTATTAATTGTAATGATGAATTAAATATTTTTATAAAAGAATATTGCTAGATGAAAAATGGTTTGAGCTAACTGAAATGTTGCATTTTAATATATTCTACCTGTTTTGGTTTTATTTGATCATTCTGTAAAAAGGCTTAATAACAGCCCATTGATCCATTAAACATCAAAGTTAAAAGTAATAAAACCTCTAATGTGTTGAAACCATTTCCCCTGCAAATTAAATTACATCAAACCCTGTACAATTTTAACACACATGAAAAAAATGGTAAACAATATTTGCCACTTTTAACAAAACAGTCTCAGGCTCACTGACAACATTTACCTCTTTCATAATAGCAAAAATACAAGAGTAGATTGAGAAATGTTCAGATCTTAGGCTAACAGAGTCATATAAACACTTAAGCCTGAGAGGCAATAAAAAAGAAGGGATATGAACCTGAAGAAAAGTGTGGGAAGGATTGAAAAATGAAAGAAAAAATGCATCTGGAGAAAGAAGCAAGAAAGAGCCAAGAGAAAGTAACTGAAAAAAAGACAACATGAGGAGGAAAAGACCTAATGTCATCTTCTCCTTTGTAACATGGAGGCTGGGAGTTTGAGGAACTGTATTGTTCCTTGGTAAATGAACAGAGTAGCCAGCTGGGCATACACAAGGGTTTACAATATTCAGTGAAATGAGATGTTACTCTCCTGAAGCAAGCAGGAAGAGATCAGAAACTTAAAATCACTAGGCATGAAGGTAAGTCTGGAGATCATCTAATCCAACCCCTCTGCTCAGAGCAGGGTCAGCCACAATGGGTTGCTTAGGGTTGTGACCAGTTGAGTTTTTAATATCTGCAATGATGGAGACTCGGAAACTGGGGAATCTGTTCCAGGATTTAAGTTTAAATGGTATCTTCTGTACTTCAGTTTATGCCCATTGTCTCCTGTATTACTGGATACCACTGAGAGCAGTCCGTCTCTTTCTTTTTTACTCTCTGCCATGAGATATTTATATGCTTTAGTAATATCCTCCTGAGCCTTCTCTGCTCCAGGCTGAACAGTTCCAGCTCTCTCAGCCTCTTGTTGCAAAAGATATTTCAAAAGCTTAATCATCTTTGTGGCCCTTTGCTGGACTCACTATAGTATGTCCCTGTCTTTCCTGTGCTGGGGAGCCCAACATTTGACCCCACACACCAGGTGTGCCTCACTGCTGCAGATCAGAGGGAAAGGATCTGTTGGCTACATTGTCTAATGCAGCCCAGGATGCTGCTGGCCTTGTTGGCACAGGGTACATTGGGGATCATGGGCAACTTAGGGTACACCTAAACCCCCAGATACTTCTCTGAAAACTGCTTTTGAGACCTTTAGTTCCCAACATGTACTGGTAAATAGAGTTATTGCCCCCCAGGTACGGGACTTTGCCTTCCCCTTTGTTGAACTTTATGAGATTTCTGCTGGCCCATTTCTCCAGCCTGACAAGACCTCTCTAAAGGGCAGAATGACCATCTGTCCTGTAAACCCCTCCTCCCGGTTCTGTATTGTCTGCAGGCTTGCTGAAGGTGCATTCTGTCTCATCATCTAGGTTGTTAGTGCAGTCGTTGAGCACTATTGGAACCGTATCCACCCATGGGATACATCACTGAGGATCAGCCTCCAACTGGACTTCATGCCATTGACCACAATGCTTTAACCCCAAGGTGTCAGTCTGTTTTCAGTTCACCTCACTGTCCCCTTATCTAGTCCATATTTCATCAGTTTGTCTATGAAGATATTATGGGAGACAATGTCAAAAGCCTTATTAAAGTCAAGATTAACAACATCCACTTCCTTTTCAGCTGAGCTATTTTTTTCATTGTAGAAGGTTATCAGGTTGGTTAGCATGATTTCCTCTTCATAAATCTATACTAACTGTACCTAATCACCTTCTTGTCCTTCCTACCTGTTTGGAAGTAATTGCCAGGATTATTTCCTCTAGGATCAAGGTGAGGCTAACTTGCCTGTAGTTCCCTGGATCCTCCTTCTTGCCATTCTTGAAGATAGAGATGACTTTTTTTTTTCCAGTTGCTAAGAATTTTGAAATATGATTGACAGTGACCTCACAATGATAACCGCCAGCTCCCTCAGCAGTCATGGGAGCATTCTGTCAGATCCCAGGCACTGGGTACATCCAGATTATTTAAGTGTTCCTTATCCTGATCCTCTACTGAGGGTAAGTTTTCCTTGCTCCAGACTTTCCCTTGGATCTAAGGTGTCTAAGATTTCTGAAGGCCAGTCTTACTAGACTGAGACAAATAAAACATCGAGTACCCTTTCTGTGTACTTTGTCACCAGTTCCCCTGCCCCATTCAGCAGTGGGCCCACACTTTCCCAAGTCTTTGTTTTGCTACCGTTAAACCTGTAGAAAAATTTCTTGTTGACCTGCATATATCCCTCATGAGATTCAACTCTAGGTGCTCAGACAGTATCCTTGTTCATGCAAGCAGGCCTTCTACCACCTTAGGCTTGCTCTACATGGGGATGGACCATCCTTGGGCTTGGAGGAGGTGATGATGGACCATATTATATAGGATCTTTCCAAATGTGTCCCTGAACAAGCTGAAATCCAGTCTCCTGAAGTCCAGGGTTATGATAATGCTTTTTGGTTTTTTCCCTCCTTTCAGCATCTTGAACCCTACCATCCCATGGACACTGAAATCAAGACTGCCAACCCTAACCCTCAATCCCCAGACAGTTCTTTCTTGTTCCTAATTATAAGCTACAGCAGAGCATCTCCCCTTAAGAGCTCCTTAAGGACCTGTGTCCAGAAGCTGTCATCAATACAGTCCTGAAAACTTCTGATTTGCTTGTGCCCTGCTATGTTGCCTCTCTAGCAGATATCAGGGTGGTTCAAGTGCCACACAAGGACAAGGGCTTGCAAATGTAAGAATTTCTCCAGTTATCTGAAGAAGGCCATATCTGCATCTTCTTCCTGATTAAGCAGTCAGTAACAGATGCCCACCAGTCTTGTTTACATTGGCTTGTCCTCTAATCCTGATCCCTCAAGTCTCTGCTCTTGTCACTCCCTGGGTGCATTCTCACTGCTCTCTCTGACAGTACTCTACTTGTCAGAGGTACCTGTGATGACAATGAGATGGTATGTATAACATATATAACATATAAAAAACCACAAAAACTTTCTGATGAACAATGAATTATCTTTGCAGAGTAAATCAAGGCAGCTGCATGCAATCTCTCATGAAGGACTGCAGTAATGATAATATTAGGAGTGTTATTAAATGTTTTTAATACTACAAAATGTAGTCTTGATTAAAGGACAGCAGAAAGCACCCATTTCCAAATGCAAAAATGGGGCACATTCAATGTGGTATTTGTTTTGGGGTGTTTTACAATATGATAACTCTAAATGAGCACACTTTATGTCTGCTTATAAAAATGAGAGTAGAGCACTTGTGAAAAACTTCTGGGATACAAGCTGAAACCAGATCTAGTGGCTTGCACAATGAGTTACGGTGTTGATTCACACATGAACAATATATACAACACTCATCATTTCACACTTCCTCTTGGTTAAATAGATTCTAATGCTAGAGCATTTTGTATCATAGTGGTTTTTTTATTAATCACCTCTGTTTCGCTCTTCCCTCTGTCAAGGGGTGTAAATGATTTCCTCAGCACTTGTTTGCTGTGATGAATAATTGTATCTAGTTAATAAAAAGTTTTCTCTTAGTTCACCTCTCTGTATTGCTCTGTCTTACTCCCCTACCTAATTTCTGCTAAGACTGATAAGTGCAAAGTACTAATGTGTAAGTAGTACATAATCATAGAGGGTTATTATTCTGGATGAATAATGCATAAGTCTAGCAGCAATGTTTTGTTATTATCTGGGAGTGATTAAAAGTGAATAACTGTTAGGAAGCTTTGCGGTTGCCAAATTAGATATCTATAGGTTTTTATTGTGCTTGCTTGTTTTCAACTCTAATTGTTTTTGTTGTTTTTCATTGGCATATATTTAAATATACCAATATTAAACACAGAAGAGAAATAATGAAGGATTTTATTTCAACAAAACAATAGAAATTAACAGGAGCTAAATAAAAAAATTATCAAATGCCCAATCCCCCAGCTTCAAACAATGATTAAATCCATTTTGCAAAATCTGACTAGTAACAGCAGGAAGAATATATTGTATTTCATCTCCTCATTCTTCTCAACTTTATGTTTTTCATTAGTGTAAATACACTTACTGATTTAGCAATGGAATTCAGAAAGGCTTTTTTTCATTAAATTGACAGACCAGAAACAAGATACTTGACTGGTGTAATTAATGGAATTTTATCAGCCAGTTCTCGGCCCAGAACAACCTGAAGCTCTCTCATATGGGAAAATACAACTTAAGTCCTTTCTTCATTCTTTTCCAAAATCCTGAGTGACTGATGCACCGGCTCCTTTTTCTTTTTACCCTCAAAATATTGATATGAATGAAAAGGAGACACAATGAGTAAAGCCAAACTTTTATTGTCACCAGAGAATGATGAGTGGTCCAGATTTAATTAGAAGAAAGAAAACAGAAATGAATACTGAATAAAGTCTCAGTAATAGTAACAAAATCTTTGAAATTGTTTGCAAGCCTTTTCCTGGTGTTACTCTCATCCTTCCAGTGCTCCTCTGAGCCCTCATCTCTGTCACTTCAGTCTGGTAGTGACAATGGCAGGTGGGATCTACGGTGAGATGTCAGCATCTGGAGTCCCCTTTCAAGTCCTTCACCATGAGGAATATGATGCTCATGTTGGTGGTTTCTTCTTCTTTGCTCCTTCTTCATTCCTTCTTTCTTTCTTTCACACACCTTTGAATCTGGGGTTATTGTTCTATCTTTTCTAACACACTTTTATCCCTTGCTCTTTCTCCAGTGGTCTGCAGCTCTGTATTATATTCAAAGTTTTTCATGTTAGGTTCTACATTTTTTGTCCTCTTGTTTCCTCTACAAACAGGTTTTTCCAGCTTCAGGTCTGCATTTATTTTAACCGGCCATGGGTGAGTTGTTTAAAGCAGGGGGATGAGGCAGGAGCACAGGCTGTGCCCCAGCTGTTATGATGCGATGCCTGTACTCTTCTGCATGTATCCTGTGTCCTCATTTCTCAAGTCTCTGTGCTACTGGGTTACAGGGTTCCTCACAACATCTCTCTACTTTTTACAACTATATAATTACTGGAGCAGGAAACTGAATTTTGACATAGTTCAGAAAATATTTGTAATTTCCTTAATTCCCGTTGGCTATTCTGCAATAGTACAAAGTCTCTGATTTGAACCGAAATCTTTGCCCTTAAGCTATGAAACTTTTATTGATGAAAAATTCCTATAAACTGGTGTATGGCTCTAAAATGCTTTGGCCACAATGAATCTCCATTCATTCCATTGTGTGACTTTGAAGTATTATTCATGTTAAAGTGCATGGTACTAGCTGTAAGAAACTTGTAACAGTAGCCCACTATTTTGGGAAGAAACCTATAGACATAGGAATTACTGCAGAAATTCATATGAATGAATACTGTTGTTAGAAATCCATTTAATTATTATTCATCTGTAGTAATTTGTGCTTGTCAGTACTGTGTTGCAGTATTATTTCTGATTTTGTTTTCACCATCTCTTTTACAGAACCTTCCACGCAAGTTACAGGTGGGGAGTATTGTACTTGTTATTTGGAATACAACATATAACAGTATCAGACACTAAACAGAAATAGTGAATGATTTTGTTTAAATAGAACAAAGGAAATGAACCTGGCAGTAATTACAGACACAGTCTGATTACTGATATATTATTTAGAAAGCTTCTATTAAAGACAAGGCTTTATATCCTAGGACCAACAAAAAAGATTATCTTAACTACTTTTGATCTGGCCATAATATTTAGAAAGATAAAAATTCTGAGCTGATCAAATGAATATCCACCCTGTGAAAAATTCATATCCTTTAAAACTTGTTTTGCTTTAAGCAAGGACAAGAAGTCAAAAAGTCAGTTATAACAAAATGAAAATTTTAAAGCAGTTCATTAAGAAGCCATCACAGTGTTTTGGGATTTTTGAAATATTTCCCTTGGTTTTAATGAGCTTGGAACACTTTAATTCATTGAGGAGAAAATATTTCCTTTTAGATACCACAGAACACATGACATTAGAAGTTCTGTAATTTCATTAAAACATGCTTGACTGGATTTACCTATGAAGCTTTTATTTGTTTGCCTGGATTGAAAGGATTATTTTGTTTGTGGTGCCACAAACTGGAATAAGTTTGCTTATTTATGGCTTAAAGGAATATTTACACAGGAGTAAAGATGTCTCACCATGACATGAAGATATCCATTATCAATCAGAAATGTGGTAATTAGGAAGGTGGCAAACATGGAATGATTGCAATAACTAGAAGGGAAGGTTGTGGGCTTCTGGGGGCTTTGTTAAGAACTGACTGCCTGTATAGACTTTTAGGAGGGGATTTCTTAGCCCTCCAGCTATGGATCTTACATGCAGTCCTAGTTGGCTAATACATGCTGACTTGTTTCAGAAAGTTGTCTAGTTGCTGCAAAAATATCCTGGTTCAATTGCCACTAGAGAATTGAAGTTTCCATAGGAATTCAATTTTTGGGGGGATTTGGGGACTACTGCAAGTAGGTTTCATGAGCACTAGGGATGCAGCCAGAAACTTAGTCTCATGTTTGTGTGATGCTGTGCTATTCAGCCTGTGAAACAAGGGACATGAAGGTCTAATGCTAATGAGAAGTTAATTCCAAGGAATCTATGGAAAGGTTAAATTTATGACAGTACTCTGGGAAATTCTAACACCACCATTTATATTACGATTAGCCCTTTCTGGCCCATCTAGTGGGCTAAAATAAACCAGGGGTTGTTAGTTAATAGTAGGAATACATTGATGGTTTTTGTCTTTTTTTTTAAATATAGAAATACGTAGAGATTTGTAATCTTGAGAAGGACATCCCCTAAAATTACCCATTAATATCTCCATAGGCAGAAGGACTCCACTCTGATTAAAACTGAGGGCATGGAGACACTGTTTGTTATAGATTTTCTGTACATGTCCACAGGGGTGTGATCCTGCTTGGTAGATTCAACGGTACAGACCTGGGCCCTAGATAAGTAGATGAACCTTTAAGCTGCATTACATAGTGCCTTCCTCCTCCTATGCCTGAACAGCCTCCTATATCTCTTAAGCTTTCATGTGTGATAGATTTATTTAGCTCATAAAGTTCATGAACTTTCACAATTCGTAATTCGTGTTTCATAATTTATCGTAGAAATAAAGTTTCCACTACTGTTGAACACTTTGAAGTGTTGTCACTTAAAGGTCACCTTTACAAGTAAGTACTCTTTTATTTGAGGAAAGACTTTTAACAAAACAGGATTTTTTTTTCAGTTTGATAATTCTCATCACAATACTTCAAACTCCAGAGAATTCTTAAAAGGAAAAGCAGCGTAGCTAGAGAAAGTGAGATATGCCTGAAATCAGTATTGATCTGCATCTAAAGTCTTCTCTGGATGTTTATGAAAGGTTATGAATGCAAAGTGTAAAGACTGCTGATCTCCAATAGTATGTTTTTATATTGCCAGATAAGAAAGCCATATATTTTATCTCAGTTTACAGGATCTGCGCCTTTCAGAATATATACCACTTTGAGATATGTTTTTATATTCTCTTCTTCCCACTGAGTCTAGAGGAATATACAAAATGATAGTAAGCAGGCTGAATTATTTTCTTCCATATAGAAAAATACCAAAGCTGTTAAAATTTAAACAGAAATGTGGATTTCTATCACAGAAGATGAATGAATGATTCTTTCAAGGCTGAAAAATGTAGCACTAAACCTGAACACTTGACTTTGTGACAGGAAGGGTTTGAGTGATGCTACCCAAGAAATAAGTTTTTTGAGAAATCCTCTCAGTGAGAACAAGACAGTTCAGATAAAAGAGCAGAAAGTGCACTAAGTGCTTACTTTACTGTTACCTATGCAAAAAGCAGCAGTAGTGTGTTCCTGTATCCCACAACTGCAAGTCTCTCCCCTTACAGTTCATGTCTGCTGCTGAGGTAGATTTAGCTCAATAGCTCTCAGCTGGTGAGACATTAGAGCTGCTGCATGGCATGCACAGGGAGGACCTCTGCCTCTGCTTATCAGCTTGGGCTGTAGCACAGCATTTCTGCAGCGAGTCAGGGAAGCATGAGCAGCTGGTGGGAACCTCAAAGGGAACATGGGACAGTGCTGGGAGAGGGAATGAAGGGCTAGACAAGGAAAAGGGGAAAATAGGCCAGTAACTACTAAAAACCTGGAAACCACTAAGGTGGCTAGAATATTGTGGCATCCAGGGTCAGTGGGCATACTGATTACTGTAATAAGAATGATTCACAGGGCAAGAAAATCCATCTAACTTTTCACTCAACACAGGTAAAATTCATCCAGGAAAAAAAAAAAAGAAAAAACAAAACAAAACAAAAAAAGCAAAAAAGGGTCTCATTTGGCTCTGCTTATTGAAACCAACAAGCATTATATATAAAAAACCCAAAACACAGCACTTTAATTACAGTAAGAACTTGTACTTTTACTATTAGATACTTCAGTGAGTCAGATACTACCCAAAAATGTGATGGCAGGTGCTCTGAGGTTGCTTGTCAGTGAAAAACAAATTAGTCAAATAATTTAATCTGAAAATAAATTCTTTAGAACCTAACATTTTCCCAAGTCACATTGAGATTCTTTTTTTTTTATCCATTGTCTCTGTTTATGGCACTCACGCTCAAAGTTTTGAAGTCCTAATTCAAAACACTTCCCTTTGAAATCGTATGAATCTACACTTTTTTTTTTTCTCTGCCTGGTTTCGGCTGGGATAGAGTTAATTTTCTTCATAGTAGCTAGCATAGTGCTGTGTTTTGGATTTAGTACTACAAGAATGTTGATAACACACTGATGTTTTCAGCTGTTGCCAAGTAGTGCTCAGACTACTCGTGATCGCGGCTCGGGGGGAGTGATTGCTGCTCGGGACGGGCTGGGCATCGGTCAGTGGGTGGTGAGCAATTGCATTCTGCATCACTTGTTTTATATATTCTGTATATTCTCTCACCATTATTATTATCACTATTGTTATTCTTCTCTCTTATTAAACTGTCTCTATCTCAACCCACGGGTCTTATTTTTTTTTTCTTTTCTCTGATTCCCCCATCCCACTGAGGGACGGAGGGGAGTGAGTGAGAGGCTGCATGGTGCTTAGTTGCCAGCCGGGTTAAACCATGACATATCTAAAGGGAGAATACCTAAACACCCATGAACTTGTGGTCTGTCTTCCTCAAGTTTTTTGTTTTGTTTTGTTTTCTATTCTGCATGGATTCCCTCCTGCAGAGAAAAAAATGAGAAAACCTCTCTGTCTCTGATGGTGATGTGGGGTGCCAAATTCCATCCACTACTTCAGGGTTTGATTAATAATTTATACGTTACTACAGCATCAAAAGGATTGATAGGTGGTGTTGCACTTAAGCATACCCTTAATCATGGCCTTTATGTCACTAGTCTTTGCAGTGCAGAGCGTGAATTCACATCTCCCAGGAAATTAAATAGCTCTGAAGATGGAAGTATTTACTTCAAATCTTAAAAGGAAACAGCAGCAGTGTCTTTTTCTATTGAGCCAATTTTTCATTTCCTGTTACTTACACGCACATACATGTACAAACCCCAAAACACATTCTGGTTGACTTGAAACTAGTGATTTTATCTTTCCATTTTGTCTGAAAGTACATACAACTTTGTTGGCTTGATCTGAGCCAAAGTTTTGTCATTGTTCGAATAAGGGGGGAAAATGCATTATTTGCACGGCAGAACTCCTAGTTCCAGAAAGCTGAAAATATATGTGTCCTTCTTGAAGTAGATTTTCACCTTACTGATATCACCATTTTGATCATTTTCTCAATATGTTTTTTAATGACTGCTCCTCAGTGTTGTTTTTCCAGTACCTTATGAGGCACTGGAAGTTATTTGTTCCTCTTTGGCCTTTCATCTCTTATCCGTTTACAGCAAAGAGTATAATGTTGCAATATAGTAGCAATACCAGCGCTGAAAATTGTGGAAATGCATTTTTAGATGCTATAAGCTACATGTGGACAAATCTACCTTAACTGTAATTACCTGACTGATAAATGACCTAGATGCTCTATGCTTTCTTTTATTTTAATGGAGACAGAAGGTGCTCCAGACCTTGTGAGGTATCAAATAATTCCATGATTAAATTATTTTATTTGGTGCTTATTTAATAGATGAATTTAGAACTAAGATACCTAAGCCTTAGGTGGACTCCTGTACTCAGGTAAAGACCCACAAAATTCAGTACCTCTGTGAACTAAGTAGCATTCAGTTCTGCAGAACAGGAATCTTGGACTTTTCCTTGGTATTGTATCTCTTGCTCTACCCCTGAAACATAAGGTACCAATTCCTTGGATATATTTTTACAACCTTTCAAAATGGAAATAATATTCTGATCAAGCAGCAAAAACCAAGTAGGACAAGGGTAAGGCATATTTCTCATTCTTTTTTCCCCTCTGAGTTCTTTGGATTGCTGGCAAAACAAGCAAGCAATACATTTCACTGTCAATCATTTGAAAAAGAAATTACTTTTCCTTGCATCTTTTCAAGACCTTTCAGTATGTATGCCCAGCTGCTTTTCTTTATTATGTGCTTGTTCAAAATATGCTGAACTATTTGAAACAGCTTTTGGTAGGAGCACAAAGGGCATAAAAACAACAGCTTGTTGAATTTTTATTTTGAAACATGTTATACATGTAGAACAATAGTAAAATAACATGGATGAGTTTTGAAATGCATGGATGGCAAAGAAACTTTTTAAAAAAATGCCTTTTCCAGTCTTTTTGATTTATGAGCCCGGGTTTCTGATATGTGCCAAGAACAGTAGCTAACTGAGATGTTTTAAGCACTTAATCACCTGTCTTTCAAATATGGCTGTAGTACTACAAGGCAGAGTGGCCTTTGATACCAGTAAGGTCTGGCAGTAAGACAGCGACTTACTTAACTCTCCAGGGAATTTAAGCTCTGGAGCATTATAACCAGATATGAGAAGATGTCAGAACGCAGGTCTTACATGAAGTTTATGAAGATCAGGTAGATACTGCTTGCAGTGCACGTGTTGTCCATTTTCGAGTCCCAGGAAAAAACACTGAATTTTATTTATCTTTTCACTGTGTACGATTTTATTATATGTCAACATATAAGAACCAATAAAAATAATTATGGACAGAATATATTAAAATTAAAGAAGAAAGAAAGAAAAAAGACTTACTGGAGGGATTGATTATCCATTACTATTTTTGTTCATCTGGAACAAAATGATTGATTCTCAAAATGAATCTACTTGTACTCTTAACACTTATTAGGCCACACTAATTTGAATTAATGAAAACAAAATCAGTAGAAAAAGTAGCTTTTAGAATTCTGAACTACATTTCCAGAAGGTTTTTCTCTTCATAAAGTAAATTTTAAAGAGTTCTAAAAACATCTTCTAATGCAATGCTTTTAATTAATGTAGATTAATCTTGAAGACAAAATCCATTCTAGTATCTTAGAAACAGAAGGACCATATACTAATTTGTAAATTGGTAGAAAAAGACCTAATCCAAGTCCTTCAACCAGAAAATAAAACATCTTAGAAAACCACAATAGGAAAATCCAAGATATAGTTTACAAAAATGTTTTTTTATCCTGCATCAGGACAGTCTTTTTGCATGATGAAAGGTTGGAACAATGTTGTGAAACATTTGAGATAATAGTTTAACATTCCTATTCCCATTAATCTTCATATTTTTGATAGTTTTTCCCAAAATAATGTTGGTTTTGACACAGCAGTGACAAATGTTTAAAGCAATGTTTCTACAAACATCCTTAAAAGAGTACAGCTTCTGTTTTAACAATCTCACTGAATTTCTATGACAGTGCCTTACACTGATCTTTCAATTTATATACCTGAAAGCCAGCAAAAAATGCAACTTGATCTTAAAAAACTTAGATATTTCCAAAGAAACTTGCTGCCTAAAAAAATGTAATTTTCTGAACAAAAGAACATACAGTAGCTCAAATTTATCCAATCTTAATTTCACATGAGGCTTCAGATGAAATTATTAAATCAAAATGGAGGAGAATATGATATAGTTTAAGAAGGGTGAGATGGATAAGGCAGATTTATAAGCCAACTAAAGTGGTTTCACCACAAGACAGAGGACGTTAGTTGTACTGAAAGATGAATAAAGATGGAGAGTTTTATAAGTGGAGTACCACAGACTGCTCTTCAACTGTATTTAATATTTTCATTAACAAATTTGGCACCTGAGCTGAAAGGAGAACTTAGCAAATGACAAAAAATTATTAAAGTAATTCAGGAAGAAGAGAATAAAATTCATCAAGTAGAAGTCATAGAGACCAATAATGAATTTTTTTCATGTACAGCAGTGTGCGCTTTAGCTGGAAGTGACAGGAGGAAAGAGATGTGGTTATGTAAGTCACAGAGCATGGGATTCATCTGCACCTTTTTAATTAATTGATGACAAGCAAGACTGATTATACTGCTTGTTAGATGGTGCCAGTGCAGACATATTGGCTCTATCTTTCCATATAAAGTTGTATAAAAGTTCCTGATAACTCAGAGCTAGCTTGGGCATCTTTATGTCATTCTCTCACACAAAATAACTTTAGCTAAGGAGGGATGTGACTGCAGCTTACACATAGGATTGCAGTTCATCTAGCAGAGAATAGTGAAATTACATTATTGGCATAAGAGGAAATGGATCACTTTTACTGTTAAAAATTTAGACTTGAAATTGGAAGACAAACAAGATTTTTTGAATAAGCATATCAAGGACAAGAAATTGAATAGTTTGAAGATGGATTCTGGCATTTATGAGCAGATGCTGAGCTCAGTGAAATAAAAGAAAACTTCTAGTCCTCTATTTTTCTATTACATTGGATCTGGAATTTCCATGAGACAATATGATATCATTTGAATCACATTACATTGAGTACTGTAGAAACACAAAATAACTGAGTTTGAAAGGGACCTCAGGAAGTCATCTAGTCCAGCCTCAAAGAAAGACTAATTTCAAAGTCAGACTGGGTTCCTCAGGGTCTTGCATGATTTAGTTCTGAAAATTGCCAATGATGGAGACCCTATGACCTTTCTAAGCAACTTGCACCCATGCTTAACCCCTCTATGTGATTTTTAAAAGTTTACTTTATTTTTAACGTCCAAGGTATTTCTCTTCCTTCAATTTGTGAGAGCGCTTCTTGCACTTTTGGTGAGCACCACTGAGAAACGTAGGTCTTCACCTTCTACATAACTCCCCTTTAAATAGTGGAAGATAGCAATTAGATTTCTGCCCTTAACCTTCTTTTCTCAAAACTAAACAAGAGCCAACTTCTTTGATCTATTTACACTCACCCATGTGCTCCTGTCACACCCTAAGCATCTTGATGATCTTCCACTGGACTCACTCCAGTTTGTCAAGGTCATTCTTTTACGTATGAACTGAGAACTGGATGGTTTTATAGATGTAGTCTCCTGAGTGCAAACTGAAGGTGAAGAATAACTTCTGTGATGTGCTAGCTTTTCCCCGCTCCACCCCATTCCCACCCCTCAAAAAAAAAAGCTTCAAAAATGATGCTTTTAAGCTACTGACTGGATTTTATTTTTGTCATAATTTTTAAGCTTTTGACTCTATGGAAAGTTTTATTTTTCAGTTACTTTTAAATGAAATATTTTATAATATTATGATAAAATTATTATATGACATGATAAAAATAATAAATACTCTAAAAAAGTAATATAATTATGTAGAAATATTCCATAAAACTGTAAAAAGTTTAAGAAATCTAGCAACACGTGGATTCTGAAAAGAAAATTCACACTTATTTCTTTGGAAAACTAGTTACTTAGAGGAAAAAAAAAAGTCACCTATTTGTTTTGAGGAGTTACTGGTGACACCAGCAACCAAAGATCAACTGTAATACAGCAGAAAACAGTAGTATAATTAAAAATAACTGCAAATTATATCTGATGTATAACCAGAGAAAATAAGATGCTTATTAAGTGCAAGATACTGCATCTAGGTGGCAATAATCATAACAGGCAATATCTAAAGATGTAATGGATCAGAAGCAGAATGTGTGTTAAGGGAGATGATGAATACTAGTGACAACTGCTTTGATGACATCTACAGGAGAAGTTTTGGGTTCTGTTTACTTTAATTTTAAAAATAAAAGGGCTTATTTTTCAACTTAGTGTAATCACAACACCATATTTTAAATGCTCTTTTCCTGCTGTATACTTGTAAATGTGGTTAATGCTATATAATGGCAAGAGTCACTGTAGTGACGTGCAGACAAGACGGTGCCCTGAGAATGCACATGTGGGTCTGCAAGTCTGAAATTTAAGAGGGAAGCATTCAGCAGACAATGCCAAACATATCTTACAAATTACCGTTTGTAAGCTTATTACAGCTGTTCAAGGTAAAGCAATGTTCCAGTCTGAACATGGCATCAGTAGTACATCACAACCGCTCTGGGAAAAATGCTGCTTATGTGATAGAACTATTTTAATGTCACCAGTTTTACCAGTCTTCTCTTTTTCATGTACTCGATTGCCTTCTACCTAACTGTGCATATTTTGTAATTAGGTGTAAAGAATTTTAGCAGTCACTAGAATGACTGCATGGGCTGAAACAGATAAGAAATACCCATTATGATTCATTATTTTATCTATAAAACATTATCAATCAATTTGGGAACAAAGGCTAATAATTTTTCATATTAAAATTGAAAGAAATGTGCTAGTTCAATTTCATTTACAATTTAAATAATTTTATTTGCAGAATTCACAGAAATCCCATCTTTCTGCTATTTAATTACTCCCTGATATAAAGAGAGCAGAACTGTTTCAGCAAAATAAAACAATCATTAGTGACAGTACAAATCAAACACTTGACCTGAATTTGAATTTTTTCATAGGTAAGGAAACTTGGATTTAGAGTTCTGAATCTGGACAGAAGAATGCCAGAAATTGTAACCCTGGCATCCAAGTT
This sequence comes from Egretta garzetta, assembly GCF_000687185.1. NCBI lineage: Eukaryota > Metazoa > Chordata > Aves > Pelecaniformes > Ardeidae > Egretta > Egretta garzetta. The sequence goes on along the minus strand of NW_009260028.1, from coordinate 4,025,839 downwards.
AAGCTCATCTGTGATAACAATCATCTTTTGAAAATGTTGAGCAAATTAATCTTTTGCAGGAGATCACAGAATATGAGTAAATTAAGAGGATACATGGAAGAAATCCTTCATCATGATATTACAGGGTGAAGTAATACAGCAGTCCCAAAACCACTTTGATGATCAAATTACTCTCGGTGCCTTCGTTATCTAAATGATAGAAGGATCACACTCTTCCTTCTTTTCTGCTTGGATTAGGCCTTCAAGAAGACTAAGACATTGCTCTGGCACTGTGCTGTACTTCCAGGTAGAATAGACTTTCACATAGCTTTTAGCTGTCTTCACTTATATGAGTTTGTTGACAAAATAGCATGAATTTAGAAATTAAAGGTTTCAGCCTATTCAACTCAGATAACTGCCCAGAGTAATCTGAAAAGAAGAGGATTCTTTGGAAGTATAAGACTAGAAATGACCGGAAGACACACTAAATAAATACACTAATAAGTAACTACAGAATAAGTGTCCCTCAAAGAAGTTTTCTGTTTTCTTAGATGTGTAAATTGTAAACTAAATTAGAATTTCTTTGGTTCATGGAAGGCAGAAAAAGCAAACACGATGTTATCATTTTATATATTATCTTGAAAAATAAAAGAAATTCCAGTTACAGCAATCTAGAAAGAAATTAATGCAGTGAGGCCATAAAAATTCACCACACTAAGGAAACAATTCAGTTTCAATGCCATAAACCCCATTGTAAAACAATTAATTGTTCCTCATTTTTAATCCATTTAAATAAAAAAATGCATTCACTTAACATAAATGAAAAAAAAGTATATGCCTGAAAATTCCATTATACCTTGAAATAGCAAATCTGTACATGTACTAGTAGTCTGAGTAACTTCTACAGCAACAAGTAAAAGATAAAAGAAAAAAAAAAATTCTTCCCCAAAATAAGCTAGCACAAATAGCCAGCAATGGAAACCAAAAAAAGAAACAAGATGGAAACTCATAATTCAGATAAAGTTGTACAACCTTGGTTCACATAGAGGCACTTCAGAGTACAGATAAGACTCTTTCTAACAGTTGGGTCACTCTGCATCCATTTATGTTGTTGGCCCCTTGTGGCGGTGTGCTCCCCCTCCTTTGACCTCTTTCAAGTGATAACTACCTGTGGCTGTGGTGATAGATGCATCTGATAGATGTGTCTGGTTGTGAAGGATGCACCCACTGGGTGTGGGGGGAGACAGATAACAATACAATAGCCAAGGGATATTGTGGAATGTGCCCACCTAAGCACAGTGGTCAGTATGCAAATATGACTATGAGCCAATCATCTTACCCCCATAAACAGTGAGCAGCCCAAGAGCCCTTTGAGCTCTCCTGCATGGCAGCAGGCTGCATGCCAGGATCTCCCCTTGAGCAGGGACGCCTCTCAAGATTACTCCTTGAGGCTGAGAGATTCCTTACCATGACAGATTCTCGGTAAGTGACTAACAGCATGCTAACTTGGAAATCTTAGCTAAGTGACATAAAGGATTAATTGTGTGTATATAATCCTTTAGACATAAACTGTTGACCAAGTCTGGGACTAGGATTGGATCCAGCTGCACCTAGACTGCTCTCTGAGGGAGTTTAGAAAGCAAGGGGATCTTTTCTGAACCTCATGACTCAATGGGAGGTTGTCCCTGACAGTTTTGTCTGACCCTGTCCTCT